>NW_027526445.1:17667256-18267256 GCF_048455015.1 Haemaphysalis longicornis
AGGTATAAAAAGAGCTAGCAGTCTTACTAGAGAGTTGTCAGTCTGGGCACATTAGTCCGAGATGACTGCGGGAACCCAACGGTAAGTATTCGCCCATCTCCACCGTTACCTGGAGACGACCGGCCTCACGCAGCCGCTGTAGCCCGGACTGCAGTGACTCAGGGATGTGCCCGTACAGAGAGCTTTGTATGACAGACTGCTCTCTATACCTTTCTCTCTCTCTCTCTCTCTCCACTTTATCCAGCCACTGTTCTCCACTTCCCTTCCCCTGCACTGAGTTCAGTTGTATGCAGGCCATAGCTCCAGTGTATCCACGCCGAGGACGAAGAAGCAGTGAGTGGCAAGGTCTCAGGTCGAGCTTACACAGCCACTTATACATCGTTCATCGTGTAAATACATCGCTCCTCCATCTCAACTATTCCTCCCACATTTATTGTGTCGCCATGTGACATTTTGGTGGAGGGTGCGGTCTTCATCTCCGTGCTGGTTCCCCACCTTTACCTCGTCTCGGTTCCTGAAGAATTCCCCTTGAAGCTCTGGGTCACGTCGGCCGCCCTAGCCTCGGTGGGCCATGGACACGCAAATTCCACATCCCCGTATACCCAGCCAATAACCCGTCTGGTCAGACGAGGCGTGGCCAGCTGCGACATGACGAGACGACAGTGCTGTCCCCCTGCGCCGTTTTCAGGCGTGTCACTACAGCCTTCGGAGTTCCTTTTGCGTCAGCCGGCGCAGCTGTTGCGGGGCCTATGTTAATCTAGCTCAGCATCATTAATGGCTGCAAGCAATTCAATGTATATTCCCATCTCGTATCATCATCCTTCCACCCATCCAAGTGCTGTGACCTCTGTTGCAAATGAAGAAGAGGGGAAAGTGGGCAGGGGCACGTGGCGCATTATCATCATGGGTAGTGGTTCGAGGACAGCGAATAAAGAAACACGTATCGCTCCGTCTAGGGCTCTGGGCCGTGACTCGCGGTAGCTTCCGCGACATCTTTGATGCCGATCAACCCGGGAAATCGCCCTTCGGAGCATCGCAGCATGGCTTCGTCGATCGACCGCCTTCGAAAGACTCGTGACGTTGTCAGGAGCGGCGTCACGCGAGCTCTCAACCAGCTGAACGACCTCCTGCAGCAGCCGTCTCCCGATGCGGCAACCCTGAGCACCCACGTCGAGTACATAGTACAGCGAGAGCCTGAGCTCACCGCCCTCAACGAGAAAATCGCCGATGCCACGGATGAAGACGGGCTAGAGCAGGAGCTCGAAGGAGCGGCAGAGTATACCCGCAAGATATCCTACGCCGTCTCTCAAGCACGCTTCCTCCTACGAAGCGCCCAGCAAGTGCCCAGCGCGACCGATTCCAGCGCCAGCGGAGGGACAGCCGCTCCAGTTACTGCTCCCACGGGTGCGGCAGGCGGGCACACGCATGCTTCACGTCATCGGACGGTTATGCTTCCCAAGCTCCAGATCCCAGCGGTTTCGGATAATCTGCACGACTGGCAAGCGTTTTGGGATCATTTTAATGTAACGATCCACGAAATTGCCGAGCTGCCGAATATTGAGAAGTTTAAGTACTTATTGATATATTTGATCGGCGACGCCAAACGCGCCATTGAGGAAATCCGGCTTGCTGATGCGAACTACGACCTCGCGATGAAGACCTTGGTTCAGCGGCTGGGCCGACGAGACTTGCTCATCAATGAGCACATTGATCAACTCATGGCAACGAAGCCGATCAGAAGCTCAATGGACATCGAGAGGCTCCGTCTAGGACTCTGGGCCGTGACTCGCGGTAGCTTCCGCGACAACCTCGAACAGCAAAGTTGCATTTGAAGAGGGGAAAAACTTATGGCAAGCAGAAAAATGGTAATGGCACAGAGCTCCAGGTGATCCACGACGACGACGAAGAAGCAGTGCATGGCACGATCTCAGCTCGAGCTCTTGTGGCCGGGTGTACATAGTTCATCCCGTAAATACATCGATGTTCCAGCGTCCAATATTCGTCTCAATTTTTCCTTCTACCTACTTAACAATATTCATGTTCATTCGCAAGAAGTTTGACCGCATCTAAGGTTCGATTGACGAGAAGCGTTTGCCGTTAGCTGAGTACCGCCGTGAAGAGGTCACGACACATAAGCCAAAATGTATTCCCTAGCAGTCCTTCGTGGCTCCTAGGCCTGATGATTATTTTATGTTGGATTTAACCTGCCAAAGGCTTTGGGAGTGTGAAATTGTTCCAAAAGTAATTTCTTTTTGGGAACACGGAATTTTTAAAAGGTGTAAAAAGTAAAAATGACGAATGTTTTGTTTTTCCCGGTAATGTTCCCGTTTCGATTGAGGGTTCAATCTTTTCGAACATTCAGTTTGGTCGTGAAATGTTGGAACGAACAACGTGTATGCAACCCGCATTTATTTGTAACGTCAGAACTACACGCATGTCGTAACTGCTACAGTAGTATGAGCAGCGGTGGTTGTGCATCGTACTCTTACTGTAGCATCGCAAACGTAAATTAACCTTTCAGAACCTAGTAAAAATATTCAAAAATGGCTGTTAAATTTCTGTCACTTATAGAATTTTCAAGGTAATGAATTTACTGTGGAACAGACGTCGGTGATTAGAGTAACACAGCATTTGGGATTTCGTACGTTTAATGCAGAGTATAATTCTGGTGTGTGGCCTGTCGTTTGCTAATAACTTACATGCGGCAGGCTGCTGGCTGGTGCAACTTAGACTATGTGTGAATGTGATTATGCTGTAAAAATGTCTTGCACTACTTTGATGCTTCCCGCGGTACAGCGTATACTTCAACTAAAAATGTAGGCCTAGCAGGACTAGCGAACAGGACAACATGACGAATGTTTCAGTGATGTGGTTTTTGAAGGTTTAGTTATGCATATATACCAGCTAGCCCACCTCGCCCTACTGCTGCACGAAGTATACGTCCATGGCAGTGACGCTGTCCGGGTTTGTGCATGTTTCCTTTTGCCACATTTTGTGGACATGGCTTCATACGTGTATATATTGTCACTTCAATTCACCAAGCGGTTAGGATAGACACAGAAAAATATTTTGCAAGTTCAGATGGGACCTGTAGCTGACTAAAATTTCCTCAGAGCCCCCATTTACGAAATATAGTTCTTATATTTAGTGGTACCTCACATTAGCTGTCATAGTTAGCGTTAAGGTTGCCTTAGTAGTGCCAATGCTGACAATAAAGTATATCCACTCCGCTCTCTTCCTGTTCCTTAATGTTACACCCATCTTCTAGCCTTCTATTGCCTGCTAAGTCGTCCTTAATTTAAGTTAGACCCTTTCAGTTAGCCTGGAAGTTTCTTCCTCGTAGGCGAGTACCGGTAGGATGCAGCTGTCATACACTGTCGTTTTCAAGGACAAAGTAAGCGGCCATTCTGTATTATACCAGTCTTAAAATCTGTATTAACAACATAGATTTTCTTGTACCCATGCCTAGATGGATGAACTGGCTTGCAAGGGAGGTGCTACTGCAATAGTCTGCACAAGGCGCCTGCTCAAGCTACTACTGACGGTCAACTAGGCGCTGAACTTCTCCTGGTTTGGGAAACAGGGAACACGCTTTTTTCCACCTGCTAGTGGCATCCTGCATTGTGTGTAACTAGATATCTTCGAGTTCTTACAGTAATCAAATTCTGTCACCAGCCAATGTATAAGGCCCAGATTTGTATTGTCAGTCACATCCTGCGCAAATATCAGCTTTGTCGACAACCTGTGGCTTCTTAGTTTTTATTGCTATAAGCGGTATTAAATTTCTTTCAGCCTTTGCACCATGAAATTTTTACTCACTTTCCAACCAATCCGGTCTGCAACTATTTTGGCAGTTTCAGGAACCACAACGAAGAACGCAAAGTGTTCAAGAATCCCTACCATAACTGATGATATAGGTGGGCACCATTGAACCATTATTGAATCATTTCCGTGCTTCCATGCGTTTTTATTTTGTGTGATTGTTCTTTGAGCGCATCACTTGGTGTGAATCACGTAGTCAAGTAAATCTGTCTTCTTGTTACTAATATTCAATCATTTCCGTGTTCGCCGTTTTTTCGTTTGTTCCCAATTCTTATCACTCAGTGTGAAATATTGAAATAGTGTAACCATTTGTTTTCCTAATCAGAATTCAATAGGCTGTTTATGAAGTTTTTTTGTTGTTTTATTTTTGTCCTTCCAAAAAAATATGTGTGAATCATTTCATCACGTAAATTTATACTGCTCTTGAACCGCCGCAGTCGTTTCTTTATGCACACCTTTTCTATAGATCATAAACATTTCCCTAGATGTTGGTTTGTTTGAAGTAGCTTAAATTTTTATGGCACTCACAACCACCACTCAACACCACTTTTGTGTTTCCTATGTGCTTTTGTTTTATTGTTCCATAAACTTTTCACTACATGTGAACTATTTAGTTCCGTAACTTTGCTGTGTTTTTATAACCACTATTCAATCATTTCTTCGTTTTCACACTTTTCTTGCGTTGTTTTTCACCCAATTATTTTAATGTGCCATATTTCTAGTTGGATAACTATCTTGTGCTTGTACCATGGGTTTACATGTTTGCTTTTCTTCTTATTTTTTGTCAACCTTTCTGCCGTGTGTGACGTATTTATAGTCATGAATATATGTACTATTCTTGTAATTGTACAATGTGTACCCTGTGCGCCAGGGCAGATAGGAATGAAAATTAAAGTGGTTGTTTTGCGAAAGCATAATACATAAGTTGGAAGTCAACGTAAACAATTTTACCTGAACTCTTTTGTGTTTTATGTGTACTTTGAAAGCGTACTTACTACCCAGTTTCAGGCACTTACAGATAAATGGGAGACTGTCATTTTATTAAGTTTAATTTTTGAATTGTTTCTGTGATAGTTTATTTGTTGAAGGCCTGTACAGCCGTGCTGTATGGTACAATTCGATGACGCTACTGTGGTTGCCTTAGTGTCCAGTGCGCTTGTGCTGATCAGGACCGGTTTGCTGTTACTTACTGCCTCTTGTTTTCGATGCGACATTTCTTGTTTAGAGCTGTGCTTCGTGTGCTTCTACGAGAGTGTGTGGTCAGCTTGGCACTTCACATATGAGACTTCATGCAGTATGCAGCACTTCAAAAGTGGAAACATTATTCCAGAAACCAGTGGACAATTAACAGCAAACTGCTGAATAGCTAGTAAGACATGTATTTGAGGTATAAATGCCCAGAACACATAGGCAACCTTGGAAAGGGGCTGGCCAAACGTCCAAATAATGTATAAAGAAAGTAAATTTCAGGAATACAGGTTCATCTTAACAATATCATACTAACGTACACAACTCATGAATATAAAAAACTAATGCTTGTGCCAAAGCCAGAAACCCAATGTAGAACAGACATCTATATACGTCTTGCATGCGTACCACGACAATATCCATAAGACGTACCACTAAGATAACGTCCCGTAAACAGCATATAAAAGTACCATCAGACGTCTATTGTACGTTATCCTTCGTGTGATTTAGACGGGTTTTTTGCAGTTGTAGCGACGTTGAATATATGTAACTTTGATCCCAACGGTACGTCTCCTGGACCTCTGCAATGTCGATTGCTGACGTCTCCGGGATATCTGCACGACGTAACGAGGTTTGCTGGGTAGCGTCGTGGAGGGTTAAAGGAATTATTAATTATTTGAAAGAATTATATGTAAATAGTTGTGAAGAAAAATAGTCCTTAATATTTTGTCCATATTTTGATAGTCCTTAATATTTTGATTTTGCATACTCTGAATGTTCGCTTGTATTACTATGACATTATTGGTGCTGCACGTGCGCTATTTATAGATCTTTTTAGTAACCTTGGGTATATATACTTTCAAATGTAATAGTCAGCAATTCTTATTTGTAGCGCTGTGTAAATACAAAATTTTGTGTATAGGCTTGACACAGTTCGGTATCAAATTCGTTTTGAAGCAAAACATCACTGAAAAATTTGCTAGCTTTCATTTCTAGAATGGGATGATCGATAGGTATACCCAGCAGCATCTGGTTACTCAATCTTAGAAAACGTGCTGTACGCACACAACAAAATCCTCTCAGATGACGGCAGTTTTCCTATTTTAGGCTTGAGCATGCGAGCGGCTTCTATTTTTTTTAAACACAAAAATTATGTGACGAGGGAGCTCCTCAAAGTCTCGATCTAGACCGCAATGTTATCACGACAAGTCATACCACATTTGCTTCTTTTGCTTCATGTAAACAATTGTTAATCAACCATTGGAACACATTCGGAAACTTCAACAAGTAAAACGGTCGTAACGTAAAAACGGAGGGTTCGCGCTGGTAGTAAATTCTGCTTTTTCAATGTCAGCTCCGTCCTTTTGACTTTGTAGCTTCCACCTTGTTTTTTCCAAGCAGAAATATGGTCTATACGAAGCTTTTTTATACGTTAACTGAAGAATTTTTTGTGGCGGTTGGCTTCTTTTATTTTAGCAGTTACTGAAATTTTAAATCGCAGGGTTCTCAACAAAATATTACCTTTTACAACCTTGTGATTCTAGGGACCGATAATGCACATGATCATAGAAAGCCAACATTTTTGTGTGCTAAATGTAACTTACGAATTGACAGAACTTGAAAGAAAATGATTTAAAATATAGAAAAAAATTATTGAAAACCAAACCAAAGCAAGATATGTTTTATTTAAAATACCGAAAATCTGTGATACCTATTTGTCCGGTTGGTTTAGTTACTCATGTGGAAAATCTACTCGTTCATTTCTCTAGGCCCATTATTAGAAAACCTTTATTCATAAGGTTGCACGTGTGAAGAACAAAACCAGGGTAATGACTGCCTATTTTTATTTCCACCAAACGTTATTACGGTGATTTTATAAAATCTTCTAGGAGTTATTTTTATCAGCGTCTTTAAATACGCAGAAAGCTAGGGCGATATATAAGGCTAGAACAAATTTTCAGGCGAACATCATTTTTTAGGCATCTAGATTCCTTCATTAGAGTATGCGCGGTTCAAAAATTATATATTTCTTCTCTCATTGTTCCAGCAGCAATAAACCTAGAGCGGAGCATGTAAACCACGCACATAATTGTATTAGTGGTTTTTTCTGGGGCCCGGAAATGTATTAGTAGTTTATTATGTGAAAGGAAAACTCTGTCAGTGGCAAGGCATTGCGATAAAAAATTCTGCTGCATTTATAAAATTCGCATTACCAGTCAGACAAGAGAAACAAACTGTAATCTTAGAATGTCGTTATTTTTAGGCAAGTAAATTTTCGAACAAGCATGCCCAACATAATATATTTTCTAGTAACAAGAAAAAAACGGCATTAAACATTTCGGATGCTCGCCTTCCAGTAAAACAAACAGACAATAGAGCCAGAAAAAAATAATTTAACATTCGTGACGGGGAGCGAGAGACAAAAACAACTTTAAGGCGTCTGCATCGCTGGGACGGTGATCATGCTACCAGCCCGCCCCAAGGACTGGCGCAATGTGTTGATAAAAGGCCTCCATGTGCTCTACTTCTGTACATTCACTCAAAAAAAGTCAGAAACGAAACGTCAGAGGCTTCTCTCTCTAATTAGTACAATGGTTGAAACGGGAAGCACGGCTGTATGACAAAATAAAATGACGAAGTGCCAGACTACGCTACAATCAACGTAGAAGCCTAATGATCAAAATCGAAACCGCCTTATAATCATAACACAGGTGTGAACGGTAGAAGTAGAACTGCTGGTAGTCAAAGCTCAATATCTGACGACCGCAAACACATATCCCAAAAGAAACTGACCGCCGCTCCCCAATCGCCGCCATTACACCATTGTCGGGGTGCAAATGGCAGACAGTCAAGTTCTAAAAGCAATTATCCCCTTCCACTGCGCCAAAGGCCAAAGCTAATCCCTGCGAAACAAAGAAAACGAAAACCTGAATGACTGTAATGCGATGATTCCGCAATCCACGAAAAAAGGTATCTTGGTGCAATTGTATGGACGTCGTTTTATAATATAATAAATCCAGCTGGGTTTACTACCAGCTTAAGAGGTTTTTTTTTGTTTTATCATTACCGACACCATTGTTATCATCGTCATTATTATCTTTCTCATATGTGCGCTCATTGTATACAGTTGGTTTTTCTTCAGTGCGTTTTCGTTACGTCCACGCCAGCAGCGTGAAAAGGAAGCTTTTCTTTTTCATGCATCACTTATTTCGCACATCTCTGCTATATCTGCATATCTTTTACTGCTACATATTTCATTGTATTTTATTTCGTTAAAGACACAAGAGCGGGTATATAATAGGGGTGAGTAACAAGCGTAACTAACGTAAAAGTTTACTAACCTATAAAACTAACGTATGTAGCTAATATATGGACTAAGATAACTAACGTACCTAACAAACATGTGAAAGATAATAAGGTGGAATGGTTGAGATGTTGCTGGAGATAGCGTTACAGTATTGTGCAGTCCGAGAAAAATTGAAAGAAAAAGTAGAGGTCAGGGAGCGCGATCATGATGGCGTTGATAGTTGTATTTTCCTGGCGCAAGGCCAATGGCGGCAAACAGCGCCAAACAGATGGCTAGCTAGCAGAGATGTAAGATGGAATACCAAAACTCAATCAACAACAGGAAGTAAAAAGAAATAGAGACAATGGGGATGGCTGATTCAGAGTGTAAGGTAGTGGTTATGTGTGATAGGAAATGAGGTTTTAAATGCTGTAAATACTTTGAAACCCGTTTCACAGGAAGTATTTGTAATATACATAGGGGTGTGATGGGTGGTGTCGAATGTTTTTTCTGTATAATTCAGGGAAGTGTTTGTTCATGTGGTGTCGAGTGCCTTATATGTAATTAAAAGCTGAACAACAGGTAAGCACTCTGAACACTTCCTGCAGGGGGTCTTGAAAACCCAGTGAGCAAGACTGAATGTGTTATGTACGTATGGCTCACTTGCGGTTCATGTAAGGGTAATTCCGCTTTCCTTTCTTGTTTGTCTGTTTTCTATGTACCTAAGCGTGGCTTTATAGTGTGGAGTCCCTTCTCTGTTTTTGTGCCCACTATTTGCTGGAGATTTATGCAACGTTTCTTCAAGTGGCTTCATTTCGAGGTAGGCTACACAAGGTACATTACCGTTACTCACAGAGCAGCGACAGTGGCACTCTGGTCGGTAATTTCCTTCCCCAGAATTCCACTGAGCCCGGGAACCAAGCAAGCAATTACGTTTATATGACTTGATTGCTGGCTAGTTGGTCTATGATGCATAAAAGTGTAAGCTTGCGCAAAAGACGAGGACGGAGATAGAAAGGAGAAGACCAACGCATCTTCCAGTTTTTTTCATGGAATAAGAACACACATATTGTCGCGAACCATACATTGCATTTGCTATTTTATGTTTTTGCCTTTATATTCCGGCTGCGCTGAGGCTGTGTTACCTGTGCCCCAGAGAAGGACAAGTTTCTTTCCTTCTTTGGTATGCCGCACGGATTATGACATTTCAAAGGGAGGATGTTTTGCCCTAACGTAAATGGCCTGGAATAATAAGATTTGGTCGACAATTTTCTGGATATAAATCGACGGTTCGAGAAACACCCCCGCCGAAAGGTTGAAGCCTGTAGAGCAGATTCTAGAACAGAGCAGAAGCCGAGTGCATCATCTACGGCTTTTTGACAATAAATACCCCCCAGCGGTATCACCCGCAATCCTATCAACATCCGCAAGCGCAGTCGCATCAACAGCCACATGGTAGGTGTTACGGGGTTGTCATTCTGCACTTTTTGGGTTTTTCTATCAGCTTAGGAATCGCAACCCGTTCCTTGCGCTGGGTTGAATTAAGGAATGGTTCCTTAATAAGCAATTAAGGAATGGCCTCTTATTACCTGAGAGAGCGGGCTCCTTGGACCGCCCACCTTTTGCAGGGTGTTTTGTCTGGGCTGGCACTTCCTAGGGCGTGAGGAGTGCTATGGTTGGGACAGGCGTTTTGGCGAGGGTTGGAGCTGCAATGGGTTCCTCTTTCTCTATCACCTGCGGGCCCTGACGTGGGCGATAAGCCGGTGGAGGGAAAATGATAGATGGGCGCCACCCCACCCTTCCAACAAACACGGTTTCCACGTCAACCTCTGCTGGCTCAACAAGCGGTGTGTAGACAGGGTGGGCCGCCAGAGACAACCGATGGTACAGGTGGTACTCGTGGTACTGTGTTTCTTGCGAAACCTTACGCTACCCCGCGGCCCTGCGAACTGCGTCGGCGTGCCTCCCCACGGGGAAAGAGACCAACCTCTTTCGCTCCTATGTGAAGTTAATGTTCTCGGTGACCTTACATTCGTGATCTGTTCCTCATGAATAAACTTTTCGTACGTTCGTGAGTAGGTCGCTTGTGATATCTGATAGGTGGCGTAGGTGAAGGTTTGTCATTTGCAGTTTTCGGATAAATGGTGATGCTGTGCGGCTTCGAGTTGTTGCAGTGGACCGAACAATGTATAAGGTATTCATTTATGAATTCGGGAAGGGTGGATCGGTCGAAAGTTAGGATAATGTGCTTAGTTGCTTTCCGTTTATCCTCGCGGCGAAAGAACATGCGCTGAACAGCCGCGAATCCTTGATGACTTAGGCCTTCTAAAACACCGGCTGCGGATTCATAATCAGATATGCCCGAGATACCACAAAATAAGAGTGTTTGAGGCGGGCGTAGGGTGTAATCGTTATGTCGATCGCCAATGCACGTTCGCTCCAAGGGGGTCGTTCCTTGTTTATGTGTGTTATCTTTACCCTGGACTTCTGTTTTGAGATTTCTGGCGCCATTTATGTTTCCATAAACTCCTTGAAGCTACGTAAAAAGCAAAATGCTAACTGGGAAGCCACCAGGTTTGATTTATCGAAAGTTTCAACAATCAAAAAAGGGAAAAATTCGTCTTGCTTTGGGAAAGAAATTGTCGGCAGGGGCTGCAATAGAACTTCGGTGTGGACACTTTCAAGGGTTTGCTCATTCTTGGGTGGAATGTCGGTTTACCACATGGCCTAGACAAAGGCAGTTGACCGGGGTTCTTTCTTCGCTCGGTTTACGTGATTCTCGGAGCTCCCTGCCTACTCAACAGACAGAGAGCCAATCGACCGGAGATGGAATATGGCTTCGCCTTCAACCGTTAATGGTTTTTAGACCTACATCTACAAAAACATCGCCACGGTTAGTTGGAGCTCACGTTCGGGGCTCGTGGTATCCGGAGTTAGCATTACCATTATGATGTATACTTAAGGTGCAGAGTGGCGGGTCCTGTTATGTGGCAGATGAGGGGGGTATGGAGCGCGGCGTTGGTGTAAAATTACGTCTTTGGCTAATTTGAGAAGAGCAACGCAATGGTACTAGTACACTGGATTTGGGGCGTCGAAGATCACTTTAATATGTCCACAAAGAAAACCAATAACGGTCGCGAAGACAGAATGATAAAAAAGACATCATATACACGTTATTACAAAAGGGCGACATATACGTTATTACGCCTTTTTAATTAAAAGGCAACACTGTGGATATCGCTGTCCGTCTTTACAAACTTGCAGTGACTAGGCATTACACATGGGAGGGCGTTTCGCAACTTTTTTAAATTACTTACGATGCTAATGTGATGATGTCACTCCATATGTAGGCAATATAATAAAAAAATCTAGTTTTTAGTGGGTTTTGCCCTACATCCCAAAATAAAGCAATTGACTCGTTGGGTCAACAACGAAAGGATGGAAATATAACGACAAAGTGTAGATGCGTAAAATTAGATTGTTCGTTGAAGGCAGATAAGCTGATAGTAAAACGTGAGAATATTGAACAAACATTGCGCCGCTTCAAATAGTGTCGCTACAATATTGCTAAATATCGCTAAATATCGCTACATGTAGTGGAGCAGACATACTTTTACAATTGGCCATCTCTTAATGTGATGGCATTTACATTGTTGGGATAGACAAGCGGCATAGTGTGAAGCTAAAATTAGACCTTTCTACATTTAAGGGAGTTATTTCTAAGGTTAGGCTCCACTCCATTTCTGCTGGTTATTAGGATTGCTTTCAAAAGGTGACTGCTCTGGAATTTCACTACGAGTGTGAAATAAAAGTAGTAATCAGCAAACAGGCGGATTTTACAGCATACATTTATTTTGACACAGATGTAACAATTTTCACTCCGGATGGGGAATATCCTGTATGAGTGTCGTTGTAAAGTTCAAAGAAGCACGTGTAGTAAACTTTTTGTCAACAGTTGTACTAAAAGATTTATATTAGAAGTATCTTTACATTCACTGCAATCTGTTTTTCACACGTGTGTCTATAACGATACAGCTCGCTTTAACGACACACGACGTTTCAGAAATTTTACATCGGTAATGAGCCGAAGGTTATCTTCTCTCAGGAAGTATGCATGGTTTTCGATACACTTTTATATTAACAAATACCCTACAACTGGGACTCATGTGGGCGTCCTGCAATAAAAATACCTGGTGTAGTTTCATACCTAAACAATGTTTTTCTATCTGCTTGCTCTATTGCAAATATTAACACATTTAATTCAAAACACCACTGAGTGGAGCAATCGTGCATTGACATATTCGGAAGTGTTCGCGAAGCAATGGAATACGAAGCCATGCCATTTCCATCTCTGTGTTGGCGGCATGTTTTCCGAGTTCACGGAACTCGAGGACATCAATCAACGGCCGCTTCCTTTGAGCTTCCCGAAATGCGCTGGTGAGCTCACGTGTTTTTCATAAGGCAATGGTGTGGATTGATGGATTTGGTGAGCCGGTTAGGATAAGTGGGGATTACAAGCCATCCAGAATAGTCCGCCGGTAGAAATGCATTAAAGCGCCTCACGAGGTTTCGCGTCAGTGACACAAAAAAATGACAACTACCCGTCGCCTCCCACCCAACATATCGTGGATCACTTGTAGACCTTGATGGCAGTACGACCGAAGGCGTTCAACTAGAAATTCGAGATTAAATGTTGTTATTACCCGGCAATCTCCAAGGTAATTATCATCACGCGAAGGGGTACAAGCCATCGCGCGGTCATTGTCAAAATGACAGGGTCCGCGCTCACAGCCCTGGGGCTCATCCCGTGCTCCCGCGTGATTTATTCAGGGTAGAAACAGAATAAACCTTCCTCCTCTGCTACAAATCCAAGGAAATAATGAATGTTTTCAGGGATAGCAGACACAAAGTATTTTACCTAGAGGGCGAAATGATTATACTTCTTCTTGGACTTGCAGATTTCTACGGGGAGTGACGGGATAAAATGAAGAGAGAAAGAGATAAAGGTGTAAAAAGAGCTATCAGTCTTACTAGAGAGTTGTCACTCTGGGCACATCAGGGGACTGCGGTAAACCCAACGGTGAGTATTCGCCCATCTCCTCCGTTACCTGGAGACGACCGGCCTCACGCAGCGGCTGTAGCCCGGACTGCAGTGACTCAGGGATGTGCCCGTACAAAGAGCTTTGTATGACAGACTGCTCTCTATACCTTTCTCTCTCTCTCTCTCCACTTTATCCCGCCACTGTTCTCCACTTCCCTTCCCCTGCACTCAGTTCAGTTTTATGCAGGCCATAGCTCCAGTGTATCCACGCCGAGGACGAAGAAGCAGTGAGTGGCAAGGGCTCAGGTCGGGCTTACACAGCCATTTCTACATCGTTCGTCGTGTAAATACATCGCTCCTGCATCTCAACTATTCGTCCCTTATTTATTGTGTCGCCATGTAACATTTTGGTGGAGGGTGCGGTCTTCATCTCCGTACTGGTTCCCCACCTCAACCTCGTCTCGGTTCCTGAAGAATTCCCCTTGAAGCTCTGGGTCACGTCGGCCGCCCTAGCCTCGGTGGGCCATGGGCACGCAAATTCCACATCCCCGTATCCCCAGCCAATAACCCGTCTGGTCAGACGAGGCGTGGCCAGCAGCGACATGACAAGACGACAGTGCTGTCCCCCTGCGCCGTTTTCAGGCGTGTCACCACAGCCTTCGGAGTTCCTTTTGCGTCAGCCGGCGCAGCTGTTGCGGGGCCAATGTTCATCTAGCTCAGCATCATTAATGGCGGCAAGCAATTCACTGTATATTCCCATCTCGTATCATCATCCTTCCACCCATCAAAGTGCTGTGACCTCGACCAGCAAAGTTGCATTTGGAGAGGGGGAAAAGATATGGCAAGCAGAAAAATGGTAATGGCACATAGCTCCAGGTGATCCACGACGACGACGAAGAAGCAGTGCATGGCACGATCTCAGCTCGAGCTCTTGTGGCCGGTTGTACATAGTTCATCCCGTAAATACATCGTTGTTCCAGCGTCCAATATTCGTCTCAATTTTTCCTTCTACCTACGTAACAATGTTCATGTTCATCCGCAAGAAGTTTGCCCACATCTAAGGTTCGATTGACGAGAAGCGTTTGCCGTTAGCTGAGTACCGCCGTGAAGAGGTCACGCCACATAAGCCACAGTGTATTCCCTAGCAGTCCTTCGTGGCTCCTAGGCCTGATGATTATCTTATGTTGGATTTAACCTGCCTAAGGCTTTGGGAGTGTGCAATTGTTCCAAAAGTAATTTCTTTGGGGGAACACGGAATTTTTAAAAGGTGTAAAAAGTAAAAATGACGAATGTTTTGTTTTTCCAGGTAATGTTGAAAACTGCCAAGTGTGTTCTGATATTTAGCCGTTTGTGAAATATTTGCCCATATTAACCACTTTCCGCAGAATTCTTGTATATCTTCACAACAAGGACAAACAGGGCTACATACAGACAGACAGTCCTACTTTCAGACACACCGAAATTATTGGGTTCAGGTATTACAAAACGCCTGTGGAAAAAGAATCAATATTTGTGCATATAACAAACTTCCCTTATTTGCTCGGTCACGGCAAAGCAGTAACATGTTACAGCGCCATTTAAAAATAATTATATATATTACAGGCGGCTGCGCCCGAAATTTCAAGAAGGAAGCCGCTTAGGCGCTCGGCCCGTTGGTGTCTCTTGTCGTCGTCCTCGTAACGATAGTCTTTCAGGTAGCGGTTACTAAAACACTGGTGCACTCGTTTACTACTCGCGCTAAAATTTATAGCTACTGAAAAAACACCAGGGCACTCGTTTACGCCTCCTGCTAGCACTGTTCGCAACGCCTACTAACAAAACACCGGGACATTCGTTTATGTGTCGCGCCCGAACGCTTTGTGCTAGAAAGACACCCGACTTTGATAGTAAAGCTGTAAAACTATACTCCCGAACGATTTCTTCTCTGTTGGCGAAAACGCCAGGGAGCCAAGGGTACAAATATACACGGCATGCTTCGCCCCTTCCCAGGTTTCAGGGTAGTGGAGATGTGCCGGGAATATTTAAAAATTTTGAGTTGCTTTTTCTTTGAACGGGCCTTTCGGTGTAAGGACTTCAAATAAAAGCACAACTCTTCAAGTTAATCTTTTCAACCAAACAATTTCGGTTGGTGTGATTAAAGTAGATATTTGGGTCAACAGCCATGCTTCTTTGGATTGAGCTATGGCTGATAATTTATTGACAACTTCTCTCTAGAGTAGAAAATATGTATTATATATAGTTATATTTCCTTCATTTATAGATACAGCAGGTAGCAGCCTTACGAATGATGAAAAGACGCAATTGCTCAATTCAATAAAACGACAACAAAAAAGTGCGCAAGGAGTGAATATAAAAAAGAATAATTCTACATTACCTTTTATCTTATTACATTATCTTCAATAAATTACACCAGCAGTTAAAATGAAGCCTTTTAACGCACCTGCAATTTGTTTCGGTCGAAAAAATTTAGGCCGGCCTTCAAGTTTTATGTAGCTTGGGAAAATAGCATGCTCTTGAAGAGACTTTTACTGCGTGTAGGTGTCAGTAGGAACGAATTTGTCTGACAGTTAGTCCTAGTTTGAAGTGCTGAAACGCAGTCTGGGTGAAAATATTACTATATAACATGACAAGAGCTCACGCAGGTAAACCAGCTGACAAACTAGACGTAGATAGATTAGAGTTTAATATGGTCTTGTTTTATGAAAATTTAGGTAATTTACGCCTGGTATCGTTTCTAACAATATAGGAGGAAAGGTTTTTGAAGTTTCCACGAAAAAATACCTTTTTGCGTTTGACGGACACGAAACCCCAGCAGCCTATTTTAATTAAGCTTGGACGCTTTCATTGCACCATAATATATCGTTGTTTCTAGCAATATACTTGTGCTGCAGTTTAAGGAACCAGAGCCTACGAAGAGGCCACATACAAAAAAGGCAAGCTCTTGGCAACCTAGTTTAACTTTGGGTAAGCCTAAGCACATATCTTACGTGCTACAGCGAAGACATTGTTCCGAAATGTAGCTTCCGAAAATGCCATACATGGCGAAATAGAAATTATATGTAGCCAGACATAATCATATGTCTCCGTATATAATAATCATTTTAATTGTATGGCAAATATTGGGCGCAGTACGGCCCGTTCCGCCCATATATTGCGTCAAATAAGACCATATATTGGTTCCCGCAGAGCCACATATGGCGCGGTCAACTCATATATGGCGCCTATTGCATCGATATATTTCCCGCCCAACCCATATCTGGCGTTCAGTACAGCCATAGGTGGCCCGAACAACACATATATTGCGCCAAGCACAGCTATATATGGCACCAGGCAGGTGCGCAAGAAAATGGCATGCTCAATATATTTGCCACAATTGCATGTATGTGTGACACCACATGCAGCCAAATCAGTGACCAGTTACTAAGATATAGCATGATGTTAGCATGATCTCGCACGATATAGCATGATCTCGTATTTGATGTTAGCGCACTGATAATTTTTTCACAGAAACATTTTCGTCCATTTAAAACCGCAAGTGATGTTTAAACAGCTACATTTATTATTTACCTCTCATTTATACGACCGCAAAAAAAAAACGATTTTTATCCCAATGTTTTCGGCATCCCAATATTTATATATAGTATTGGCCAATTGTTCATGTTGGTTACCCGGAAGCGCAGCTCGCGTTTAACAGTCTAAAATGTCAAGAAAGCAATTGTTCAATATGAAACCAAGTCGACATTTTTGGAAAAAGGTTCACAGCATGTTATACGAGCACGACAAAGAACACGGGACAGGCGCTGCTTCAATTTGTTTCCAGTACACCGATATTGTGCACAAATCACAGGTGGGACAAGAACTCTTCTATTTCTGGCGTTTTTCTAGTTTGAGAAAGAGAAGTTTACCCTTAATAGTGTATGCAGCTGCGGAAAGGCCAGATTTTGTTGCATTTGCAACAGGTAACGTCAACTGATTGGTGCCCCAAAGTAAAGTTCAGGAATGATGATCACTGACACACCTTTTATTCTTTTTCAGTCTCTCTATACGTATTTTGAGATACCCTTGCAAAGTTTGTAGCGACACAGATCTTGCTGCCACCGCCAACGTCGCCATCTCCATCAATGCTCCAATTGCTCCACTTTTCCATACCTTTAATGAGGTCGCTTAGATTTGCTACCCTATTCCCACGCACTTCCCGCTGTACGTTAGAGCACTATTCGGTGATTCAGCACTTTGGACGGATGCTATCAACAGTGATTCATCGCCGAAATCAAAAGAAAAAACAGTGACCAGAGTAGATCAGGTAGGATTGCAGCATGGCCAGCATGGTGGCGAAGCAGCAGGCGGTCGCCACTCAACCCAATGGCATGGTCGCTACAGCACATCGTGACCGTTAGCGCTATTCAAACTGAACTTGGAGTGCATGATCCTCCTAGAAGCAATTAAGAAGGGTGTGGTCAACTCTCCTCACCAGAGCAATTGGAAAAGCACAGAGCATTCCTTCATCGAGGAATCAAGATGCACAGATTATAGCGATTGGAGGTTTTCTTATGTCAGAGCGAGTAACGGAAGAATGCCTCGGTAACTTGTGGTTTTAGTTTTTGCTACATATTTTTACCCTGATACATCTGAAGGCACAAACAGGATAATATTATCGAAAACACAAACGCTAACTTGCTTGAAAATATTCCAGACACGTTTGAACTCACGCGGAAGAGTTGAGGAGAAGCTATTGTAGGCGAGCGCCACCAGACGCATAGGGAAGTTTCTGTATTATGTTTTTTTTTCATTTCCATAGAAGCAGCGCTTGTAATCTTCATCCTATGCATCAGATAGGCCGTTGTATTCTCCGCGGAGAGTTTGGTATGCAACGTCATCCTCAGCGTTGTACACGCCCATCTGTTTCTCGCAATCGCCTCCAGGATGCGGTGGTGGAACTGAAAATCGTCCTTGGAAGGACTGGCACGCTGGTAGTCATAATTCCAAAAATCTATAATATTATCTAGAAAATGGGGTCATGGTGGTGACGTTTCACGGGCGGGGTGTCGTTTCAACTTTAGCTTTGGGGCTGGAGATGTTCTTCATGCCTCGTAGCACTTCACGATAGCATTGCAATTTTCTGCTGAAGCCACAGTGTGAGCCTCGGAAGGGGAGGTCGTCTGAAGGCACGCGCTTGCAATTTTATCGGTCGTCGGTGTTTTTGCCCGCAAATTTTGCTAAAGACACTGGTCCAGCTTAGGACGCTAGCCAGTCGCTGCGAGGAAGGCGCTCACCTGTGATCGGCATTTTCTTCGTTTTTGTTTTTCAGTGGCGACCTTAGGGCAAGGAAAAACAGCTCCGTTGTTATATCTCAATTTTTCAATTGGTTTTCCCTTCCAGTCTAATAGTGGCTAATATAATAGAAAACTCAATAGGTATACAGTGCGAATAAATATTATTATCGGTTTTACTACAAACCCAAAAAACATAAAAAATTTGGCAGCGTTCGAGTTAAATCTCTTTTATTTATACAAGTGCCCATATTGGCAACAGAAGAGCGGCGAATATTAGGTTTATTGAATGTGTAAGCCAGCCATGTTTGCATGAGCGGAATGCCATGGAAGCAATAATGATTGTTAAGTTATATGGGCTAGGTCGCTGCAATCTGTGGCTAAATGAATATTTGCTAGAAGGACACCTAATGTCAATTCGGTAGCAAATTTCCTTTAGTATATGACATCTTTGTCGGCTCTCATTTACTATATTTTTCGTACACACTAAGGGTTGAGGTAAGAATGGTCCTTTGTAAACCAAACAAAATGTCTGATAACATTTCGCAGGTGTTTTGTGCTGAGAGCCGTGCCCCAGATGAGGTTAGCAGAAAAGAAATCTTGAAATTGGGTGCCCTGCGCCATATAAACTCTAGGGGAAATTAGTGAGGTTCGTAGGTTTTTTCTATTCACATGCAGTAAATGCGAGGTTGGGCACTAAAATAATAACATCTGAAACATTCGTGCTTTTGCAATATTTTGCTTACCCAGTTTTCTCTGCTTGAGTGAACCTGGGGTAAAAGGCTTATGAGAAGTCAACACACTTTTTATACCCTGCAAATGACCTACTCAAAAGAGGCCCGCAGAAATCACCCAACTCAGTACATGAGCATGCTATACTAACATTCTTTTTACCAACCGGACGTGTTCATAGCTATAATCACAATGGGGCTTCGCGGTTCGCAAAAAAAAACAGCCAACATATGCGGTCTTTTCTGTGATTTGAGCATACATCCACTAATTGCATAGTTCGTCCTCAGGCATTTGAAAATTTAATGGCACTGTAAGGCCGTTTTAGAAAATTGTTCAAGCACTTTTTCATGCATATATTAAAGGAGACACATTGGAAGAACATCAAATGGTCGTCTGCATATCTGTACGTATTGTGTAAATGTCCATCCAAATCCACTTTTTATACTAAAATACTCCTCAAATAATGTGTCACAGTCGAGCTAATGCAGGCCCAGGAGCTCAGGGCTTCTTCCACCCCAGCCCATGAACATACGAGGTAAACTATCAAGACCGCAAAATACCTCCACCAAAATGGCGCTGTTTTTCCAAATTTCATTTGGCAATTGCTGCATATTCACTCTTTTACATTGGTCATCAACTGACTTTGCAGAAACGAGTAATATAATTTGTCAATTAATTGCCCATCTAAGACCAACACACTGTCATTGTCTTACTTCAAAGTGAGACAATATTTCGTAGCACTCAGCGATGACTCTATTTCTGTTTTTTCCTTGAGTTGTCGGATCAATTAATTTGCAAGGGCGATCTTGTCTACAGGCTGTAGTGTGGGCTCGAGGCAGAACCTTGGGCCTAGTTGCAAAATATGCGTGTGCAGGTGTAGTAGTCCAGCTTCGCCTCAAACGGCAAAAGGGCGCTTTGATGAGCCCTTCTTAACCGCTTTACGAAGGAGGGGGCCAATCTGGGTAGAAAAAAACTCTGTGACTTCGCTGGAAGCCTTCGACCATTGTCAGAACAAACGCCTTGCCACTCATACGATTCACGAAAGCAGTCCTCGATGCAACGACCTTGGTACTGTCACTATCAGTTGATGATAAGGCCTGCGCACCCACCGTGAAATAACAAAGCGAGCATTCACGCGCACATTAATTCCCATTCTGTTTTCCACCTGGAATCCCTTGCATACAACGAAGCCGTTCTGGCGATGCACACATACACACCCTTTAAGGTCGTGAGTAGCGCACGGCTATATAAAACTGGAACGAAGCAATGCAAAGAATTATTTGCCTTAAAAATACGTTCAACCTAAAGGGGCAGTTTTTGGGCTTGGTATAATAAATTAAGAAAGACCGAACAAAAATTACAGCAACCCAGAATCGAGGGCCCAATAAAAGAATTGCTTTTATCCAATGAAAACTTATTATAAAGCATACCTATATAGTGCTAGAGACACAGACATCCAGAATATTAGGCTTGTTTTTGGAAGCCCCAATTCAGGCATGAACTAAAATGCGTCCTATGTTCCCATTTTCCGGTGTATTTTAAGTTGTTTGAACTATAGGGATGTACATAACACGCAAGTACTATATTTAACAGATATGCTTGAAGTGAAGACCGTGCAGTGACAACGGCCTACAGGTAATATAGTTACAGCAAAAACATAACAAAATAGCGAAGAAAATAGAGAGTTCTAGCATAGAGGATAGCGTACAATAATGCTACTGCAGCAGGTTACTGGGCCCCGACATCGCATGCGCGCGTGGTGACGGCGATGCAGTCTTCCCTTTCCGTTACGAATGCGCAAGTTTTGTGAGGCATAGGCGCCCGTCTCCCTAAAAAAGAGTGTACACGCATCCGCCGGCTTAGTAGACGGAAGCAGGAAAAAGCGGGCAGAAAATCCTCCTATGAAAGTATCGAAAAAGAATTGTGAAATGAAGTGTGTCGGCTAAAAAGTAGTTGATTCTAAGATAATTAGCTGGTTTCTTTATACCAAAAAGTGTTACTGCTATTGGGAACAAAAATGCGTCCAGGCGAAAGAGCAAGGCATGGTAGATGACATGCTGACTTCAGTAATGTTTATGGCACCTCACACAATTAAACAAAATGTGGGGCAATGTTTCGCGCCCTGTGGTGTCTATGGCCCCATTAAACTCCGTGAGTTGTATATGGCCAATGAGGTAAACCTAGAAAACGCTGTAGCTAAGACAATGTGTTAAGATCAGGCACATAGGCAAACTTTCTATTGTGCTCAGTGTGTTGTCTGTAGAACACAAGTGCATTGCTGTCATTCATATATTGGTCCATCAGGCAGATGTGTGAACGAAAAACTGAAGAAGCAGAGTTATGCGTGGTAGCAACTATGTGTCGCAGTAAAGTTGGTAACGCTATACGCTACCCTGATGAATAAAACTGGGATGGATAAAGCCGCAATTATATAATTCAAAAAGATACACTCCAAAGGCAGATTTTTGAAGTATATTCAAAGTAGTCCGGGAGCGGTGAAAAATGCATTAGCTCCGCTCCTATCGATTCACGACAGGAGAGACGCATTTTCTCTTAGAATCGTTGCCGATGGACCCCGTTCCCTGGGAAACATCTTTGTCCCCTTCCCTTTCCCACCTGCCCTTACCTGCCTCTTCCCGTTCCGTCAATTTACGGTATTGTTTTCCGCAATATTCTGTTTTGTTTTCTTATATTAGTCCTGTCACTTAATTTATCTCAAAGAGACAGTGTGCAGTATTTACGTGACGTGTGTGTCCTTTTATGTCTCTTTTGTTTCAAACACACGCAAACCCACCAACAGTGTTCAAATACCTCCCCGCCACAAAGTGTTACTAAGAACACTTACGTCCGTGCAACTGATTTTTCGTTGTTTTCCGTAGAATATATTTACTTTAGGTAGGATGTTTGGTAGTGTAGTTATTAGCGCTGATGGCAGGGGTTTTTCGTTTTGACGCTTCATTTTTAGCAGCGCGTATCTTTTGAAATCAGATCCATATTCTTAGTCCTAATTATGCGAGTTTATGTATGATTCCCCTTTGTTAGGTTAACCTGTTTTGTCGACAAGGTTTACCTACGCCACGTTAACACTGCATAAAAAGTTAGGCCAGGTGCCTCGGCCTAAAAATATTTATCGCGGGCAGTCTCTCGAAGATGCCTGTTATAATATAGATGTCGCTGCCTGTCCACCGCTTTTTATAAAATGTTGTTTTATGTATCCATTTTCTAGATTGAGGGTAGTATCCACGAGGTTCGAATATCTATCGGAATGTGGGCTTCAGAACCTAATATACCGATAAGGTGGAATGAGATGCAATACAAACGTGTGTTCAGTAGCGTGTGTGATTGTTTTTTATCAATACATCTTCTATCTATGAAAAATAATTCTGAGGATCATGCGGCAAAGCGGTAAAGATGTCGCGTCAAGATTCCTCATCAAAAAAATTGGCACGTGGTTGCGCAAAAGATACAACCGTTAACGTAGCAAAACGTACACGAAGACAAATAAGTTTAAACCAAAATAGTTGAGAGTCTCGACAGGCGTCAACAATGTTATTTACACTCCTGACACAAGTTGGTGCGGATGGTCTTATAAAGGGAATGAAAGAGCTTCGAATTCTTTGACGAGAGTCAAGTTAGTATGCAGGGGAGAAGAAACAAATATAGCTAGGAGGGTGTAACAGGAAAGGAGCGCACCCTTTATATGCATTACAATACTGTATATAAGATACGGGATGTTCTGGTGAAATGGCAGGACGATTAGCGCTGATATTTGAAAGGTAATGATTATGAAACACACATATGATTCAAAACCACCTTCCCGGTAAAATTGCTGCACTAGTTCATTCTGAGTTCTTTAATGCTGCTCTTCAAAATACCGTTGTGTCCCCTTGTTTTTAACAAAGCGGCATGCGTTGTATAAACAACTTTAGCTGTTATTATCGCATATACGTGCAATTTGAGCCACTGTACAATGCATATCGTTACATATTTGGTACTTACGCTGCTACCTTTTGTTATTGTTGTATTTCGTACAATACTGCCCTCTTGAATGTCTTCGCACTGAGGGTGTTCCCAAATAAAAAAAAAGATAATTATTAAAAACCTCTTTTCAGTGTTATCCCTATGATTTCCTCCCATACAGAGACTACATCTGTCATACACTGAATAAAACGTAAAATCAGTAAGCAAATAAAGAGCAAACTCAGGGTTACTTTTTTACAAAACGCCTAAGACTTGAGGGATCAGTCGTGTATGTAGCCTCGCTACTTTTCGTTTTTTTCCTCCGCAGTTCATGAGGTATGTTCACGCAAGAAAATACCCGAAAAATACAGTGTATTAGTTGCTAACCTGTTCTTGGCTTTGAAATGTAATGGTGTCACAAATCACGTGTCATTTTCAAATCCTACAGTTTTTCACAACATTGTGGGGTTTTGCAGGAAGCGAAGTTTAAAGGGCCGTTCACACTTTCGAAAAAAAGCGAGAGAATTTCCCTCGAAGCGACCAATAAAATGAGGTCCCTCTCCGTCTAATCACAACGGTGTTCGAATTCGAAGCTTTCTCGTAATGGTTCATCAACATCTCTACATGGTGCGGCTCAGAATTTTGCTGTCTAATTCTGACGTCCATGCTTCTTTTAATAAATACGAAAAACTTCTATCATGTCGGAGTGGAGCAATGAGAAAAACTGGCTTCATGAAGTGATACACCCGGGTTTGATTCGCGCCACGCCAAGTGTTTTTTTTTCGTGCACTTCCCTTGTTTTCGCATTACAGACCGCATCAGTGAAAACAATAATGTTAATATTGGTTCATACCAAATGGCAAAAAAGCTCCCGGGCCAGTTAACAAACAGAAATCGCGTCGCCTCTATCACTCCAATCGCGAGGGTGAACAGGCCTCACAAGTCGTGGAACGCGCAGGTAGGAGGATCCCTCGAAACAAATTATTTTGACACGTATTGCATTGGGAAGCCGATGTTAGTCACTAAACCGAAATCTATTATATGCGCAATAGTGGAACAAATAATAAAAGCAATATAGTAAAAGAGGAATGAGCAACGCACACTAGCGACCGACATACCCTTACGAAAAGAACTGTGCTTCAACTATTTCTGGTCATATACCCCTGGCATGATGCTATGGAAGAACTTTGTACGGTGCCCTTAACGCCTCATAAAGAATTACTGGGCAGTCGGAGAGGTACTCGAAAGGTCATTAGTTACGGAACGGAAGCTCATTGTGGTACAAGAAGTTTGTGTTTTCTTCCCCAGTTATGTGTCACTTAAATAGGGGTAGTACTTTAGTGCGAATTATCTGGTGTGAATGGTCTTGCCATTAACCTGCTGAGTTAATGGCTGCCAATGTGGCTACAGCGGCAATGGTCAGAACGAATGGCTATTTTGCCACATTACGGTGCACAATTTTGCACGAGATAGAAACGTGTTTTCTGACAAAAAGATATAGAATTTAGCTTTGATTTACTGCATTCCCGTGAGTGTACAAATGTCTGACATATTCTGCATTGATTGCTTGGACGAGTGCTACGTCGATTGAGAACAATATTGTATTAATGTGCACCAAGACAATGTAGCTGGCCTACTTCACAGTTAAATGATGGGTGCAAGGTTGGGATGCACGTTGTATTGTCCAGTTTCAATAACAGACGTTAACCCCGCTTTCTTGAAGCGCCGCTTACCTTTTTGTACTCCAGAAACTAATCATGATTCGGGAACAATGGATTACTCATATTTCACACCTAGTGGAGGCAAGTGAATGAATGCTGCGTGACAATTTTTGTACCTCATCGTAGTTCGCTTTTTTGTTAACAAAAAGATGATATGAAGGAAGAATTTGTTGATGTATGCTCAGATACGCTACAAGACAGTAAAAAAAGTTGGGCAATTTTTGTTGGTGTTTTATTTGGCTGTCAACTTTTATTTCTGTGGAATAATAGGCCAGAAATGATATTACCGACCTTTGCCACCATATGCATCTAAAACTGCCAGCTAATAAATACTCTACATAAACAAATATCTAAAAGCTCAATACAAATGTTATGTGTGTGAATGCGATTCTGCATCTTCCTCCGCAAATATCATGGTACAAATCTTCAAAAATTACCTGAGATTACATTAACTACCGTTCCTATTCTAAATTTTAACTCTGCACTCATTTTTTATAGCACCACTAGAAAAAACCGAGACACAGTATGCATTTCACAGTATGCACCATTTCTAAGGCTCACACTGCTTTAAAAAAGCAGTGAAAAAACGGCTTACTCTGCTTTAAAAGAAATAGGATCACAAGAAACAAAACAGTGCTTCTATTTTGCAGTCGAAAAGATAAGCATGCGCTACCATCCTAAATTGCAACAAAAGTTTATTGCAAAATACAGCAGTAAACCCGAATACTTCACTGAAACGCGCGTACCCTCTACAAGTGTTTGAAATATAAAGGCTGGGCAAATCGATTGCTATAAGAGAATGATAAAAATTGGTAGGATCACTTCCGTATTAAATATCAAGTGCGTAAACTGTCTCATCCGACAGGGTACGGGCTTCGTGTCTACCGCATACTTTTGTTTGCGCGTGGGGTATTAAGCAGACTTTTTAGGATTGATGCTGATAAAATCCCATTAATACAGACATAATGATAATAAAGAGGTAAAAAAAATTCAGCACGTCCAACAGGTACCTTAAAATTACGTCGTGGCTAGCGACAGGTACCACTCCAATGTTTGCTACCTGTACATAATGAAATATAAGATCTAAATTTTGGATAGTTTGCTTCGAGAAAGATTCCAATTTTTGCGTTTCTAAAACTAATAGACGTTTACGATTTTCATTAAAAGTCTGAGATCTCGGACACAATAACAAAGGATGGCATTATTCACACACAAATTTATCGTATTGATACTTAAACCTTGAAGTTTCATATAGGTGACGCAGGCGACCTTCACATCTTGCTCCCATTTTGTTACCACGGTCATCTGCAAAAGGTACTGAGAAGAATATTAACATGCCTGCCTACCCGCCTTTCCCCACCCCATAGAATTCCCGCCGCCATCTCTTCTTTGAACTGCAAACCAGAAAGGCGGGCGACGCAAGGTAGATCAGAGAAACTTACGGCATTGAAGCAAAATTTCCAGTTTGCGGGTTTTTGTATTCCTTTAAACAGAATATTGCGATTACTCCTGGACTATTAGGAACCCTCAAGTGTACCTACTCTCCAACGCATTTATTTCGTAGCAGAGAAACAGAACAAAGTTAAGAGGTTCATGTTTGCAATAAAAGTTAGTGGCGCTAACTTTTTCGTCAAAAAAACATAATTCCCTTGTAAAATGTTACCGTTCTCAAACTCTTTCTATCAGATAGATATCGCGAAAAATCCCCAACGTCACTCTTCCTGTGAGTGCTGATTTATGATGTCATGTTCCTATGTTTTTTTTTTTTTTTTGAACTGCTGCCATGTAGCATCAGATGAATCAAATTTAACAACCTTGAATGCGCTGAAAAGTTCGCTTTTGGTCGTAGTGTGAGCTCGGCCAATCAGATGTCTTAGATTGTACCTTTTGCGGTCTACAAAATCTCAATAATTCGAGCAGCGCTTCGTCGCAATCCAGTGTTTGAGAATTTCTGCTGTATTAGTTTATGCAATATTATATACTACCCACTCTGCCTTGCAGCAATAGGGACGGCACGTACACACACACACACACACACACGAGCGAATGCGCACACACAGACACACTCACACAAACATACACATACATACACACACGCACATACATACACACCCACGCACGCAAATGCACACGCACACGCACACACACAGACACGCGCACACACACACACACACCCTCACACACACACAGAGGAAATCCCACGAAGCACTCCTACTCAAGCGGCTGGAGAAAGTACAAATAACAAAAAAGCAATAAATAAGCAACGACATATTTCTAATTATCTCTAAGATATATACTGCTGCAGAACGTCGTGAGTACGATAGTAAAAGGAAATCACTCACAAGAAGTACTCAAACACATACGGAATGGTAGGAACAAATAATGACCAATCAATCAAAAAAGCATATACACGTTTCCAAAAGCGCTGACACATTCCACGTGAAATAGAGAATTGGTAGAATAACCGAAATAAAATGGTGCGTGCTGTGAGGCGGCAAACATACAATTCTTATTATACACCCGATGCAGTTACGTAATATTGCGTACCCTTGACAGGAGATCTAACGAAATCAAGAAGCCTCTCGCTACAAGAAGTACGTAAACATTTACGTGAATTTTCGAGAAATGTAACGATCACCGTTTCCTTGATTGGGTGCGCTGTTAGAAGATAGGGGGAGTCGACACAATCGAGCAAACAACCCCAGCGAATCTACAGGGCAGAGGTGACGAAGGGGGTGGCCGTCTGTTGTGAAGCTTTCGCCTACCAGAGCGGTAAGAAAAAGGTCAGTGCCTTGACGAATACACAAAAGAGAGATATTTGGACAGGCAAAACACTGCACCAGGACGAGGACATGTAATGTGAAGGAGCGGTAACTTAGAATGAATACAAATGTGCGAAACAATTCAAATACAAAATGTCTAATAGGAAACCTTGTCCTGGAATAATACGAGGGAGAAAAGTTAATTAAAAGAAAGACAGTTCGATGCGTTAGAGAGACAGAGTCCCACAATATTCACCTACCGGGCCGTAAGATGCACCGCTGTCGGTGGCGGAACGGCTACCTGTGAAGCTTGGCTTCGTCGTATGCCAGGCCGTCCAAGACTATCACGGTGATTCGAGGCTTGCGAATGCGTTGGAATCCTCCAGGGCGCGGGTCGCTGATGGTGGTATACGAACTGGCAGAAGCCGTTGTTACATCACGATGTCCAAATGTAATTAATTTGCTACGGCGTGGGTTCTCTTTTTATCACTGCGCCGCCGCGGAGATTGCACAACGCACAACGGCCCCACCGCCGTCGAGTGCACAACTTCCCTCTTCCTCCCTACTGGAATCAATGGCGCGCCTTAGCACTGCCAAAGCTACGCTCGCTCCCTCGAAAGCGCTCCAAGCTTCGACGAAAGCTGAGCGGCGGAGGTTGTTTTTTGTATTTTCTTGCCGGCAAGCCGGCAGTTGGGTGGAGTTACCGCCGCCTCATTGGAGAGAGTACCAGCGTTTTCCCGGGGCGAATAGAACAGAAACTGAAAGTACCGGACGAATGTAAGGAGAATTAGGCGCTGTACAATAATACAAAAAGCTATACGGCCCTTTTAGATGTGTACGTTCACGTTTGTGACACAGCTAAGCAGTTTTCAAATATTATTCAATATTGTTCACAAAATTCACAACATCGGGCGTACACTTCGTTAACTAAGCGAACAAAACATGCAGTGCCCAATAACAAAAAAATCAAGTTCAGTACGATTCTTCTCAATACAAATAATGACGCGTACATAGTTTCCGTACAGCACAAGGGTTTGGCACCGGTTCCTTCTAAATACACAGCTTACGTACAAATGACAGGTTCAAGAACAATGCGGTCTTTCTGAGCTACTTGAGAGCGCAGAACAAACTAGTCTACACGACCCAGTTCGGGAAAAAAGGCATTATAAACGCGAAACTTGTGAAATATGCAGGCTGTAATCTAGTGCACACGCAAGGAAGGGTAACACACCAAATTGTGATTTAGTACCCAGAACCACATACAATGTATGGTGCAATAAAAGCCGCAATGAACCATAACTAATATGCTGTGCACAAACAATAGGAGGCAACCAAAGTGTTCTCGATTGCCACAACAAGTTAATACCAATATTGAAAAGCAAATGTACTGTACAATAGTGAAAGCAATGTTCCCGCAAAACACAACTAGTACGTGAATACAGAGCGTATACACTGCAAAGCTAGATGACAACATAAATTCAAACATCACGTACAGTACAAAAGACAAATAAAGAATACAATGTTAAGGTACAGCACACGCCGCCATGTTACAACCCGGTCGCAAAATGCCACTCATACATGCATGCATAACAGAGGTTGCCTTCTGCTTGTTTAACCCGTGTCTATGGGATGATTTCTTAGCTTAATCTGCAGCACCCTTCTGTCGAACAAAGTCCGTATAATAAGGTCGCGCGAACGGAGATCCCCTTCTTATCTGCCACGATACCGAGCCCACAAAATGGCTTCAGTGCCTTTGGTCTTCGTCCGTAGAACGTCCGAGCGGCAAGTAACGTATTGGTGCTCCTTCAAACGAACCCGATGGGAGCAATGCTGGCCGAGACGTTTGCTCTTACGCTTGAGTCCAAACCTGCACTCTTTGTTTCAGCAGCCCAGCTGCTTGCCGAGTTGCGGAAGGCCGGTTTTCAAAGACTTGTTGTTCCCACTACCTTCGGCGCTTATTTTCCTTCGATGCGGCTTCATTGCAGGACCCGCAGGTTTTGGGCGCCGGAAATGTGCTGGCTTCGCTTTTGCCAGCGCTCGTGTTACGACGGCCCCGGCTTCGCCTCTCTCCGAGGCAGCGTATCGGGGTTTCCCGCTAACTGGCTCTTGTTTCGTGACGGCCGATGGTTTCTCTTCCACCGCTGAAGTCAGTGAATCGCTGCCTACGCTGATGTACGGCGAGCCATCTATGTGGAGGGCGGCCCCACTTCGCACGGCGACGTCAACCTTGACCGCAGTGTCGGTGTATTTGCTCCTCGAGCTGTCAGCTATGCACACGGCGCTAGTCTGCCCAGCGAGTTCGCAGTCTCCAGCTGGGTCTTCCTGCCCAATAAGCGTGTTTGTACCCGTGTCTTTCGGAAAGACAACGGTTCCCTCAGACACTCTGCCCGCACGCAATTTCGTTTACAGTTTCGTGTATGCTGTTCGGCCCCGACGTCATGGCGGCATCCACCACTGGGATTTTATCGCCATCCTCTAGTACCGCATCACCATCCGTAGGATCATCGTCCTTCGATGTCGGGAGTGGTGCGCTTTCGCACAACTCTGGAGGCGTTTCCTCCTTGCTGATTGTGAATACTACAGCCTCTTTGTTTCGGAGCAATCGTGGCCTTCCTTTGCCTTCTCAAGGTTAGCACTTCGGCCACTGTTTTCTTCCTTCGCATTTTCCCCACCGAGATCATCGTTCCGAACGAACTCATTTTACACTATCTCTGTGCTCCTATTCGTGTCTTGCGATTCGGCAGCCTCAGCGGCCTCTCCAGTCGACACATCGGGGCGTGGCTACTCAATAAGTGGCTCTTCCACCACCACGGCGGGGTGCTCTTACGCCGTTAACATTATCGGGTTGTTGGGATTCCTGACTCCGTCAATGTTGCCAAGGATGAGGTCGTACGTGGACCTCTCCATGCAAAACGCCGTCACACTTCCGCTAAAGTAAGGAGTTTTCACCTCGATCTAGGCTACTGGCAATTCTTGCATTGAGCCATTCATAAAGTACACTGGGTTGATTTCCCCAGTGAATTCTTTCTCTCGGACTAAGTCCGTTCGCACAATAACTGTGCTGGTACCGCTGCAGAGCAAAACAGTAATGGTTTTGCCTGACACTTTTCCCTCAACCCCCGCCACAAGCTTCGACCCGAAACCCGTAATGGCACCAACGACGTGAATTCCCTTGCCAGTTTTCCGCTCCTGAGAGCCGTCACCAACATCGTACTGCTTGGGTGCCCTGGGAGGTGCGCATTTGCGCAGATGCTGGCGCCTTTCTTCGATGCTACTCCTAAATGTCGCAGCTTATCTCCAGCCGGCCCGCACTTAAAACACCTGGAGGCATTATTTCCCTTAAAGTTGCTCCAGCAGTCCTTGTCAATATGCCCAAACTTGTTACAAGAGTAACATTAGAGCGGGGGTTTTCGGCTCGTCCTCCTCCGGACAAGCTTTCAATAGGGCCAACCTGGCCCTATTGAAAGCTTGATGATCGCAGTACAATCTCACCATGGTGCTCCTGACATCAAAGATATTGTAGGCGGGCGATGACACGGTGCCGCCGAGGCTACATATATTTACCGTTACGTTGTGGCGACAACTCGGGCCCAAGAATCTGGGAGCGCCCGTAGAGTGCGGTCGAGCAGCGAGGAGGCAATGACGTTCTGTCCTTTTCCTCTTCTTCCTATCTGATCATGATGGGGCGCGGGCGCTGACGATGATGAGGCCGCTACATGGCTCCCCTTAAGCACGCAACGCGTGATGAAATAATAGGCTGAATAAAGTGCGCGAGAACTGCATTAAGAGCGGCAGAAGGAGCTATGTACAAACAAACGCACAAGATCTACTGCGTCGCCAACAGCCGGGTGCGGTTTAGAACTATGTACAGTTGTGTGCATTGGTATTCACTGAAAGTTTGATGGACAGACCAAGGTCGGCAAGCGGTTGCGTTCGGGGCAATTGATATCCTCGGGTTGCCTGCACTGGGAGTTTCGGTGCAGTTGCAGGCGGTGGCGAGGCGATAACCGTGCAGGCGCAATCACAACTGCTGTTGAGCGAAGTACAGCGCCTGCGAAACCGGGAACCAATCCGGTCACAGAAAGGGCACAGGCAGCCACGGTGTGCCCGGTCTAAAGGCAGTATTGGCAAAGCCAGCAGAGGCGTTGTAAGCACGTCGTACCTGTGCCCGCGACCGGCTGCGCAGACGGCTGGGTGCTGGGTGTTCCCGACGCTCAAGGCGCCTTTCTGGGGCGAGTGGGTTTACATGGCAAAGCGCGCAAAACGCGTCGATGCACCTTGGAAGTATTGTTAACTTGCCAGGAGAGTTGTCTGCTGTGGCAAGTCGTGGTGTGGCAAGCCACCTGGCAAATGGTCACAATGCCTGTGTCAGCCATGGTATCGAAAGGCACCCCAAGGCGTGCACCCAAACATGGTGTGCTAGGTGCCGATGTCGTGCCTTGGTCCACAGAGGACGCTTGTGCTTTAAGGTTGCAAACGGGGTTGCTTCAAAGGCCACCCTGGTGGTTCAGCAGGGCGTGTAGGCAGCGCAGCTAAGGTGGTGAACAGACTGCTAGAGGGGTGGAAGGTAGACTACAGCAGGGGTGCCGTTCGTTAGGTATGACTCGACCACCGCTGTCATAGCGTCGTTGTTTCTCTGAGAAACTGTTGCCATGGGTGCGCTGTTGGTAGGCGGAAGGACCGCGACAACAGTGGAGCATAGCTCCGTGGCCGGCGCGGGTAGTTTATGGAACCGACCGGAGCATGCAAGGAGCAAGGCCCTGAGCTCGCCATAAGGGCGTGCTCCAGGTTCCGCAAAGCTGGAGGCTAAAGTGGAAGGTAGCAGCTCAGGGATAAGGAAATAACGGTCCTTCTACAACGTGACACCGTAGAGGTCGAAAAAACACTCCATCTGCAAAGCTACACTTTTGGGGTCTCAGGGAAGAATGGCGGGCGACGTGGCAAAGCCGCCATAGTAAGCGACGGTATCAACTTGCTGGGAGTCAAGTGGTTGGATGCAGCAGGCGTGGACAGCGTTAATGTGTAGGACAGACGTTCTGTTAAGCCGCGAGGTGATGGAACATAGCATCGTGCTCTGACCACGGGCTCATCGCAAGGAGGGAGGGAATACTGCGAGCCGTTGGACGCACTTCCCGTTCCAACACGTGGCGTGTCGGGCGAGGAGGCAATGACGTGGAGCGATGCCGAGTCATCACAGCCGCAGTGCTCGTGCCGACCCGTGCCATGACAAGGATTTCCAGGTCATGGTATGATAGCTCACTATAGTCTATGATCTCGATGAGCAGGTCATGTGGAAGCAGGGCTCTGGCAATGGGGTACCGCTCAGCCTGCACGTCGATGCGCCGTAGCTGGATGTGCGCCGCCATATCACGGCACCACGCTCGGGATAGCGGTGCTCGAATGCCGGTTAGGGGGGCAGATTGAAGGTGAATCGGGGCTCCATGCTGCCGACATCCGGGTCACCAATTTGTGGGCGGCAGGACGCGGCGGCAGGGCCTACATTTATTTACGGTTGGGTTGTGGCGACCACGTGGGCACGAGAAGAAAGCACTCGTGGAGTGTCGCCGACCAAAGTGGAGGCCATGATGTTCTGTATTCCTCATCATCTGCATTAATGATGATGATGTGGCGTGGGGGCTGGCGATGATAATGCCGCTACAGTAATTATGAACGTGAGCAGAGCATGCTCCTGGACCGTGGTGTCTGCTTCGTAAGAGGCATAGTGCTCTTGAAGCAAAGTAAATCCCACGTTCTGATCGAGAATCTCGCCGAGGTATATCAGCGCCTCAAAGAGACGCTTCTGTTGCATTCCTCGAAGAAATTTTAAAAGAAAATGACTTGATGGCCTCCGGAGGCTTTAGCCGCGCTCCCGACGTCGCATTCAAGTCTGCTCCACCTTCAACGAAAAACCGGTGCACCGCCACAAAATCTTGTAAAGCTCACGGCTTTGCTACGCCCTTACAGCACTGCTCTTTTCTGAATGCCACGCTCGGTGACCGTCCGGTAGCGAAGCCCCATATAATCGTGGAAGAGTGCGCACTTTGAATGTGACATTCAGGTTACCACGTGCATTCACAAGACCTAGATAATTACACACATGTTGAGGAAACTCTGAGCCACGAAATCGTACAACCCGGAAAAAACTCCTTTGTCTGCTCCCGTTGTGCTCGCGAAGGAAACAAGATCGTTCGTTCAGAATCTGCATTGACAACCGACGGGTGAAAAAAAAACTACGAAGGAGGACGTCCACCTTCTTGCAAGAACCGATGCCGCCCGGATCCACCTTCGTCAAACGAACGTTTTCTCGTCTTTAGGTATAAAAATTATGTACTCAGAAATATCAGAAAGACGAATCAGAAGGACGAATATCAGAAGGCTGCCTTTACAACGCTTTGCAAACTGGGCAAGCACAAGGCGGTGCCGGTTGGGTGTACAAGGCACCAACCACATTACATTGATGTGTGGACGCTATGCCATCTGGCCTAAAGAGGCATACATTTCTCGTCTGCTTCATCGATGTTGTCGTATGTGTCCCGATCTATGACGACCCTTTGAAAGGTTGGGGACGCTACTTGAAGCAATCCGGAAATCGAGTTTAAAACTTAATACTGAAAAGTACTGCTTCACGTGCGAGAAAACAAAGTTTTCTGGCTATCTTGTCTACGCTTATGCAGTCATGAATTAACCTATTATACAGCAGCCGTAGCCAACTTTCTAAGGCTAACAGACCGAAAGGCACGCGAACACCCCTCGCACAGTTTCCGTACTTCCAGCTCTCCGTCGAAAACTTTCGGAAAATCGCCGATCACCTGACGCAGCTGACCAAAGACAGCGTTCAGTTACCCAGAGGGAAAGCGTAGCAGAACACTTATTGCGAGCTTCAAAATCACAAACAGCGTACGCCTGTACTTGCACATTTAGATTGTAATAGGGCCACAAATGCACACCAGTGCAATTGACATAGGCTTGGGTGTTCTACTCGTTCGAAGCCACTAACACCGCGAAAAAGAAATTGCTCACGCATGCCGTGGCCCCTGAAATGGTGAAAGAAACTATTCGGCCTGCGAAAACGATTGCCGAAAAAGGAGTCTCTCGGCTTATTACGGGCCCTTTCTCAGTTGCTCTTGCAGTATTATGGGAGCCAAATAAAGGTGGTAACAGACCACCATGACGTATTGGTTAGCAAAGAGGAAGGACTCCTCGGGAAGTCTTGGATGATGAAGCCTTCACCTGCTGGAATTGCACATGCCTATTGTGAACCAATAAGACAGGAAACTTTGAGACACTGACTGCCCATTGCGGGCCCTGTTTTACCCGCCACATCAGAATGCCTACGAAGGCACAGCGTTTTCCTGCGTATTGTTTGGGAGTGACCAATCCTCCTCGAAGCGTGCCCACACCGAGCTGCACACCATGATCGATGACCTCAAAATACGCAATGTCGCTGCGCCACAGGCTTTCAAGCCTAACTGGACGGTATTGTTCCTGAAGAATTCGCTGATACTGAAGAAGAACATAAACCCCGACTTGGGAACAAGGTACTTCCTCATTATCCCCTTTGGCCTTCGAAAAAAAATCTTGGAAACGTGTCACGACAAATTATCATCACCGCACCTCCGGACTGCACGCACGCTGCGGAAGATGAAATTTTTTGCGATAGAATGCCCGTTGGCATAAAAATAACTCATTTACAAATATACATGGGCACCCGCCTCGCGAAGGAAGTCAAGAAGGGAGCGGTGGTGGGGCCCCAAGAGCCACCGCTGAAGGTCGGAGGGTCTTCGAGGAAGGAGGACTGTGCCCCTCAGGTATCGCTTTCCGGCTGATGCCAGTGAAGGACACGCCGATATCAGATGGTCCGCCTCAGCTTGTGCAGCAGAAGCTGTGCAGAAGGGGCAGGTGTCGTCGAACGGGCCATAGTAGCGCGGTGTCCACGCCCGGGTCACAGCAGGTGAAAGCGCCACTCCAACGCGAAGTCTGCGCAGCAAAACCTCTTCCCAGCGAGCAAGTATACTGGGGAGGTCCGTTCCACAGGGGGGGATGAGGGCACGTGTGGCCCGACGCAGATCGTCCTTCCCTTGGAGAATGTTTTGTATGGGACCGGTTGTTAACATTGGCAGCGGCCGAGGAATATACGTCCGTGACAACCCATATCCACTGCAATGTGAGCGGGGTGCGTATTCCGCCTAACCCACACCAGCCTGAGAGGGCAGGGGTACGTGTCTAGTAGTGTGTGTATGTCCCTTGAAATAGTACAATTGTTCAATACTTGGCGTAAATGCCGTATCGCCGCGGTGGAGTCCGTGTAAAGATGTAGGATAGAACCCACGGGGGCGCGCTGTAGGGTCGGCGTTAGTGCCTGTAGGCCATCCCGGAAGGCTGTGAGCCCCGCCTGTAGAGAGGGCAGAGTGCGGATGGTATGGTAGAGGCAAGTTTGAGAGGCGTCAGGAAAGACGGGACACTGTACCGCAGTATATAAAACGCCATCCTTGGCACCAGCGTCCACGAAGGCCTCCATCGTCTCGTACTGGGTCGCAGACGTCAGAAGTGATCTTCTCGCACATGCTTTTCCGGCAGTTCGAGTGTGCAGTCTAGTCAGTGGTCGGTTTTCGGTAACCTGGTGATGCCACCACGGCGGCCTGGTTACAGGGTGATCTGGTGAAGCAGGTAGGGAACGGCCCATATAGCTAGCCAAGGCCGCTGCTTCCGCAACAAAAGTACGTTTGTGTGTACGGGCTGAGCGACGTTGTTCTACGAGTTCGTCAAGCTGAAAAATTATTGGCCTAACCCCTACATTCAACGGTATCCACAACGTCGGTAGCTTCTATGACTTCCAGCGAGACAAAATGCCGCCACCGAGATGTGGGTGACTTTTGCAGCCGATCGCACTGTCATGAAGACCTTTCGAATAGATCGGAGTTGACCTTCTTTGTCTGTTTCCTACGCCAGTAGCCAGAAAATAGTGGATTGTCGTAGCGACCGACTACATGACGCGCAACGCAGAAACATCAACTTTTTCGATGGGAGCTGCACAAGAAGGCGCGAAATCTTCCACTAAATTGTTCTACGACATCTAAACCCTGCAGTCCCAATCACGGACCACACAAACACCATCACTGCCATGCAAGGAGTCTAGCACTTAAACAACACGACCGACCTAAGTACCACGTCGCTCCACCACTAAATGAACGGACTTGCTAAACTACTAAACAATGCAATTGCGGATATTCCGTCTATGTACATCGACGTTAAATATAAGATGTGGTACGAAGACCTCCTTGTTTGACGTTTCCATACAATACGGCTATCCAGGAACCTACCGAAATGACTCCGTTCGAGATTGCTTGCAATCAATATCCCATGACCTACTAGGCGCCATGCTACCGTACGGTGAAGACTACGGCTTGTAAGGCAATGTCAAGTCTACCTAAAACAGGCAGAGAGTCCTTCCAGCGTGCTCGTGTACGTGCTATGGCTAGCAGATGGTGGATGCCGAGCCCTAAAACCTCGGAACCCGAGACGCCGAATATCACACCGGGGACTTGTGTGTGATTGGAGTTCCGCTCGACAAGCGGATTCAGTGAGAAGTTCCTGCGATGGTATTTTGGACCCTGCATAATCAAACGATGCGTTCGTAAACTTACGCACGAAGATGTCCTCCATAGTGATTCCGGCAAATAACGACAAAGAACGCCGCGTGAAGTCGGCTGCGTAGTTTCCCTCAAGGCTTAAGACGCAATATAATGGAGCTTTTGTTCGGAATGTCGTTTTAATTTGGGGTCGGGAAGATGCACGCTTAAAAGGGGGTTGCGGTAATACCGCGAACAATGCATTGGGTTGGTTTACTTCGGTGTTTGGTTTTTTTACCGTGCCACCGCACTCAGAAGTGTTATATGTGCGCCGAAGGAAGCGCGTGTTTCAATGTTTTTTTTTTTATGTCGCAAGGCATTCGTACTTGAGAGGACGAGTATTGTGAACTGACGTCAGTAGACTACAGTAGAAGTGCTTGATATTCAGTTTTTTTAATGTAACTTTACGGTTCGATAAACAATCACGCCATAAGACTACTTCTCGCCGAGGAGATGTCGCGGCACGTTACTTTGTTGACTGGTGCTTTCGTATTTGAGTTGTGAAAGGAGCACAAGTTGGCTAAAAAAAACTACTTTTCCTTCAAAGCAGCAATGCCGTGATTGGCTGCGAGACAATGTACCCTACTCTAAAAAATAACCAACTTGATTGGAATATTACGAATAGCATTTCTATCTCGAGGCATTTGCACATCTTAAAAATATTAGCAGCCTCAGTACCTCAAAACATAAATACAAAAAAATGCTGAAATTATCGTTTTTTTACATACTTCACTCCAAGCAGCAGCATTCTTGGTAAGAATGTGGCAGAGAAACTAGCCCAAAAACAATTGGAAATATTAGTTGGTAAGAAAGTTTCTATTTGCCGAGTGGTGTGTAAATTAAGAATAAAAGAAGCTAACAAAAGATATTATCACTCAAGGACAGGGGAGGGGTTGGAGGGACCCCTCCACTAATTGCATGAAATGTTAAGGTGGCTGTCTAATGCCCTCTATGTGTTTCACTGACATTGTAGTCCCACCGTGAGTGTAGCTCTGAAGTCATGCCGTGAAACCAGGCTTTACAGGAACAATAATTTTTTGGACTGCTAGACGGCCAAAAAGAGAGCAAGCCCTTTCAGCCACCGCTACTCCGAGATCGGGGCACGAATCCTAGCCCTAGGACCACCCACTGGTGGTGGGCGCCTATGGTCGGCGGAAAGGCGTCGTTACCCTGAAGTGCCGCGCTTAATCCTCTGCCCCTCTCGTCCGGTAGCGCAGACGTTTCCTCGACTGGCTACAACTTATCAGTTACACTTTCTTTCTCTAATACATTTAGTTTGAAACACCACATTTCGCCAACATTAGTATTCTTCATTACTCTGTTTTTAACTATTCCTCTGATATAACGGGTTTTGTCGTGTTTTGGTCCGCAAGATAACGATTGGGATTTGTGTACGTAACTAGACAAAACATTTCTAAGGTGTTAAAGATTTCGTTAGATCGGCTCCATTCTGAATAGTTTTGAAATACAAAATGGGCAGGAGGCATTTATTAAAATTGTGTATCGAAATGTAAAACTATAAGTGCCCATCTACAGAAATTGACCATCTAATACACGTGTGCAGAAACAGGGTTAGCCTAAAGAAAAACGCCAAAATGTCGTCTCTGTGCAGAAGAAAATACGAAGCAATACCTTTGAAGACTTTCATCTTCCTAATTATTAGGGGTGACAAAAGGACAAAAGTTTTTCATTCCCCTAAGCTTATATAGGCTAGCAGAAAGAAGGTGGCAATTGTTTTGACCCCACGGGGTGGTTTGTATAACACATTTTTTGTGAAACAGGCAGTAATTTGTCGATTCATTCCAGCCATCAGTTGCCGAATTCTGTTTGTAATTTAAATAAAGGCCACATTGTTTCCCTAACCGGGTTCTGGTGGTCTTCCCGTACTACATTTTTCGGCGTTACCTACTACTTGAATGATAAAACCTCTTCCATTCTCCTTTCCTTTCTGATTACAAGTTATGTACACATGCTCTTTCAGTTGATTTGTGCTTCCTTTAAATGTTTTTGAGCTTTCATATGTTTCTCCCTCTCCCTCTATTTCTCTCCGTTTTGATGTCGTTAGACAAATGTGATACCTGCAACCAACTCTTACTTCTTACTAAACGTGAGCATGGCTTTCCCAGCGAACCCGAAAAGCCACTTGTATGTCTTTTTTTTGGTTTTTGGAGTCTGTTGTTTACAACCAACATGATTGAACCCGACCTGACGGTATGAAACATGCCAGCATCTGTCAAACAATTAGTTGAGTGCACCTCACTGTACCTCCATATTTGTTGCAGCTTTCCCAGAACAAATATAAATAGAACAATGGTTGTTTGCATTCCAGCCTAAGTACCAAACATGAATTCAAGTCCCGACCACTCTCGCAAAAAGATCCATTTTTAACTTACATAATACATTTATGTATATATTGTTTTCTGAGCCTGATAAAACGTTTTCCCGACAATATATGAATTCAAATACTGCAAATGCAATAGAAAATGTAAAAGGTAAAAAGTGTCCTTTAGCTCCTAAGAAGTATTGGCCTGAGTTATCGTGGAAAATGATAGAAGTATCAGCGATCAAGGCCATGAGTGCCGTTTCCGCAAGGGCAAAATTGAAAGAAGTATTTTTAAGAAAAATACATACGGAGATTGCAGGAAATGATATGATTGCAAACACATAAAATTTTAGATAACTGCGAATTTAAGGGCCTTTTAGAGCAACGCCGTTTACTCACTCAGTTTATTGTCCCTTGTGCTTTTAATTTCGCCGCACTGCCTTGTCGTGTTCTTGCTTTTTTGTAGCGTGGTGTTTTGTCGTGTCGTTCGTGGCTATGTTAAAACCGTGTCGTCATGGCTTGGCCAAGTAATTTAAAAAAAACGTGACAATCTCTTACTCCTAATTTAAATATTTTCTGGGCAAACAACAATCATTCTCAGACAATTGCGGTTTGAGTAAAAAATTCCACAAACACTCAAAAAAGCTAACTTTCCCGCCGCCTTGCAGCGTGCGGGAGTCTAAATTTGATGTAATATCATTGGTATTTAGGTAACTGGTGATGATTAATTTTGACGTGCATGGTACACCTGCAATCGGTCGTACGCAGGTTAACGCCCACAACCGGTGTCGTCCAGATGAGGGTGTCACAGATGCGTTACTGCATGTCATGCTGACTGATTTCAAAACATTTATGTTTAAAGCGTATAGGGCTTTCGATTTTCTTGGAGAGGCATGAGGGAGTTGCCAGCCGCAGCATCTCTAAAGCATTCTGGCGTTGACGTTTTGAAGCTTTTCCCACCCGAGCAGCAGATAGGACAATAAAGGGGAATTGAGAAACAGCACTTCATCTGGCGCATTTCATTAGCAAGTAATTATGGCAGGGCAAACAACTTTCACCTTAACACGTCTTTACTCACTCATGCGACCTCCATATAGCACACACCTAAATAACTGTGTCACGCTCCAATCTGGGCCACGCGTTGTTCACTTTACCACTTATTTGGCGACGAACAGACGTGAAATTCTCTCATCTGGAGGGTTTAGGACGCTTATACATCTGTTTGTATCGAGGACCCCGTGAGTTCTGAAAAAACTCCCAAGCGGCCAAATCGTCACGCGGTCGCGTCGGGAGCAATAATTCGCTAAGACAAATGAGTGGGGCAGCCTTTCACACCAGGTATAGTAAAACGTAAATGTCCTACACTTCTAACCACAATTTGTGTGTAAAACACTTTGTTTAAGCTTCATAAGATCAAGGTGAAGATGCGATAATCTAAGCTATTCTGCAATTATCCAAGGCAATGAGCAAGTATTTAGGAAGGAAACCTGAATCAGTGTCTGTCCTCGCCGATATGGGGTTACAGTCGACTTGTAGGATTCAATGCATTTACGGTACGCTTCACATCCGATCGCTAATACAGAAATGTCCAGAAACAAGCTCTATCTACAAGCGCTTCTGAACAAATAAAAATTGTGTTTTTCTTGCGTCTTATCCGGGCGTCCTGGCAAGGTTGTTTGTAGTTCTATTGTCATCGCTTCCAAATAGAAGCCGCAAAGCGGTGCTTCGCGAAAAATTGAACCCTACACTGTTTTTGTGATTTCACTGGACAGATGTTATAGTAGTCGTCAAAGAGGGCATCCGCTAAAAGAGCATGAAATTGTAAGAGTTCTACTAACTTTAACGTGCACCACCGGCCATTCCAGTGAATTTGCCTCCCATCATCGGGTGGCCAAAACGGTATGAAAGGGCATTCGAAAATGCCAAGGGTGTACACCGCACAACTAGATTTCAAAATCCGTGAGTGAAACTCGGGTGACGTGGATTACGTAAGAGGATAAATGTCTGAGCAATACACGTGCCTACAGCCACCTCGATTAAAATAAAAGGTTGGTATACGGAAATCGAAAACCTTGGCATTGTGGGTAAAATGTTCCAGTATAGAAGAAGAACTTTGATGTAACGGGTTCGAAATGATTGGTTTGCGTCCACTGCACGACCGGTACTCAACAATGCCACGTCCCTCTATTGCATTACTTGCATTATTCATGCAGGTACCATTCAAGCAAGTCCTAGCCGCAACCCCAACCACAGCGAAAGTGGTCTTTGGTCCAAACTAGTCATTCCGACCCACAATGAACGTTGGTCGTTACGAAAAAGAGGGAACCGTAGAAAATTGACGCTACATTTACCACTAAGACTTCAAAAAGCACAGCGTCCTGGACGTTCTGGTTGTATTTGCAATAATTTTTGCCGCTGTGACGAGAGTGGTGTGCAGGGCTCTTTTTGTGAGCCTGTTGAAGAAAGTTGGTACAGCTGCGCATTTTTTTAACGATGCATAATGTTTAGGGTAGTACAAAGGAGACCGTTGCGCTGCTATCCACACGTGTGACAACCACCACAACTTATCAGTGTCGTTATTAAATCCCCATTCTTATCTCGGGAAATCATTTTGCGCGTCCATTGTATGTCACTGAATGTCGTTATTGACTATTGAACCACTGAACCTGCTTCATTCAACCATCCCAGCGGATAGTTAACTAAATTATCTTAACCGTCCGGTGTCTCAGTAGCTAAGCCGTTGTGCCACTGAGCACCAGGGCGCGGGTCCGACTCCCGGCCGCGTTGGGCGCTTTTCTAATGGAGGCGAAAAGCAAAAACTCTGTGTATATAAGATTTTGGTGCAGGTAAAGGTCTTCAGGTGCTCAAAGGTAATCCGGAGCCCGCCAATACAGAGCGCCTAATCACCTGCGCTGCTTGGCGCGTTAATCCCGGCAATCAATCTATCTACCGAGGCTACACTTTCTTGGTTCTTCTCACCTTACCTATCTGAGGTTACGGAACAAACAAGGATTCCTATACAAGGCATTCTCCCATTATCGGCAACTTCTTCGTCTTCCACAGCACACATTTCTTAAACACACTGCTTATTACAGTTCGGCAGCATCATGTTCTGCTAAAATGAGTAACGAAACAGAATTCCGACCGTCGTGTAAACGTTTGGTCACCTTGGCAACAATACAATAAGAATACCGGTTATGTGATAGGCTACGACAAAGAAGCGGCATAGCCCAATAAAAAATTATACTTCGCCGGCTCGTGTAAATTGAAAAAAGTGCAATAAATCAGAGACGATGTCAGCGCAACAATAATAGAGTCTTCTATAATATGTTTGGCAGCTTTAAAAATTATTTCATTTGCCTACCACCGGTTAGTGAAAAATTCTGTCAACATAGAATGGAGTGTATGTGTGGTTTTGTTTAGGTTACACCATCTATAGCGTTGCTACATCTGCGTGCCTGATAATATTACTGCAGTCTTGTATACGTTCAACATCCTACTTACAAGATCCCGATCGTCCTGAAAAATCAAACAAACCGGGCAAACTGTACTTAAGAATAAAGGTTTGGGTAGTACAATTCATTGTGCGTTTTCTTGTGTTTCAAACTCTAGCTCTTAAATTTCTAACAATACCTATTTTATCTATTTTCTTATCGATTATTTAGTACAGGATAATTTTCTAAGCATGCACTACTGGTAAGGTGTACAGGCAGTGGTTGAAACACCATATTTCAATAGCATTTCATAGGAAGTACACAATATTACTTGCGAATATACGCTTAACATTTCTCAGTGCCACAAAAAGAAAAAGAAAAATAAGACGCACATGCAAAAGTAGTGTCTTCTTGCATCTACCGAAGAAATTGAATGTTAAAGTAACTTGTACCAAACAAATACAAAATAGAACGCTACCAACCGGAATATAATTCAATGTGACTTTGAAATTGCACAGACACAAATAAAGATGAATTTAAACAAGTTTAACAAACTTGTTGAACTCGTTGGTAATGCAATGCAATGTAGGTAATGCAATGTAGGTACTGAACTTTTAGGTAATGCAACATATCAAGTTGCATTACCTACTCAGTTTTTATTAAAACTGCACACCATTTTATAAATGCTTCGTTCAGTTTCAGTTTCGCGTTTATCGTGGATAGTTCATCAATCAATTCAATGAATACTTCCAGAACATAGTAGTTCAGTATTTCTTTTTCATAGTTAGTGTACCCCAATCGTTTCACGTACCTCTGAATTTTTGGTAGTGCCACGATCTTTTGCACTGCTACTCCAAGTTCTTAAGTGAAATAGTGGTCTTTCAACACTACCCTTTTGAACAGTTCTTTCATTGACAGTCCTCCCAGAGCAAGTGTTTTTCATTTCTTCCAAGGGTATTTAACCCTGAACCTCAGGTTATCCTTTTGAATATTTTTGAATTTCTCGAATCATTTCTGTTTCATTTTTTGCCATGCTAGAGCCGCCTAATGCGATGTCATAGGGGACTAAAATTAACCTAGCGCAGTATGAACTGCAAGCTCAACTTTGAAAGGAGCCCCACCTCGGATGTGATACATCATTGCAGCAACTGACCGCAGCTTGTTTCATATATGTTTGTTCGCCATGCTAGAAATTCACCAAAAAACATACCTCAATACTTAACGGTTGTTTCAAGAGGCAAAGAAGGGCACCGGTGGGAGTTGGTCAGAATAATGCGAAAAACATCCCCCTACTTCTATTTAAATCTCGTACGGAATAATAAAGCAGATAAGATTTTCATTCAGCGTATTTGCCAATATAAAACCTGTTTGGTACAAAACAAATGATACCAAAATTTATGTTTGTAGGCGTCCAAACTCTGTATCTACGGGTGTAACATTTACGAAAATTGCTGTGTCATCCGCACACTGAAAATGTTTGAATGTAAAGGTACAAGTTTGAGGTCAGTAACGTCCATGTTGAAATGCAATCGTCCTAGAAGTACTGTCCTGAGGCACTCAATATTTTAGTGGTTCAAATCTGCTGTACGTTTCTTCTTGCGTAACACACCGAAATCTGCCACTGAAGAAGCTTGAAAAAAAACTTTGAAAAATGCTTGCCCGAACCTTAGATATTGCAACTTCATTAGCATAATATTGATGTCTGTTGTATGAAAAGGTTTTGCTAAAACTAACCATAACCAAGAGCCACTCGGGTAATTTCTATTGATCTGTTGATGCAATAAGAAAGCTCTTCTATACGCGGAAGAGATATTTATATTCGGTTGAAACAGTAATTGAGCAATATTTTTAGAGAAAACTTATCAAGAAGGAAAGTTACACAGATGCTACGTACTTTATCATTTCGTGTGTGATAGCTGGAAGGATGGAAATCGGTCGGTAATATCTGCTGTCACGTCTTCGTCTTCTCTTGTATATTGGGCTAATGACAGAGATCCTTTATTTCGGTATATCTCCAGCGTAGAATATTCCATTTACTATTTTAATAGTACTTTGAAAGGGTAAGTGAATAGTGGACATAAGTGTGCTACTACTACTTGGGCAAACTTCCCTGCTCTTTGATGAATTGACTTGAAATATTGGAGGGTATGTATAATTGTAATGAAGAAAGTAGACCGAAGGAAATAGAGAAGGCCAGAGATAGAGATTAAGATGAAGAACATCGTACATGGCGCAAAAGGTTATTGTTGACTTGACTACGAATATTTAGAGCTGTAGTGAATTTTGGTCTTCGTTTTTTTTAGTTTCTATTTCCCCTTGCTTTGAATTCATAGGCTCCTTCAACAAAATAAACACAATTAGACTCGGCCAAACCTCCAGAGGGAGTAGGTTGCATTGTGTATATATATCCGAACAATGCTTTGGGTTTGTTTATGTTTGGTATTTGCCAACCGAATGCGACGGGCCGTGTATCGGCCTAATTCGTCGATGAAGGGAAGCGCGTCTTCCAATCTTTATACCGCACGGGTTATCTCGCTTGAATGTAGGAATGTTTCAAACTAACGCCACGCGCCTCGAATATTCTTCTCTGATCTAGAATGTTCTGAATGTAATTAGACGGAATTAGAACAGTCGCGCCGAGAGATAAAATCACGCAGAGCTCACGCCGCGGTATTCGATTTGTTGACACTCGCGTGAGCACGTCACTTTGTTGACTGCTGCTTCGCCGCCTTTGTATTCTTTGAGTTGTTGAGAAAGCGCAAGATCGCTCCAATGAACTTCTTTTTTTTCTTGATTGATTATAGGGCTTAACGCGCCGACGCAACGCAGGCGATGAAGCACGCCGTAGTGGAGTGCTACGGATTAATTTTGACCACCTGGGGATCTTTAACGTGCGCCGAAATCTCGTACACACGGGCGTTTTTGCTTTTCGCCTCCATCAGAAAAGCGGCCGCTGCGGCCGCGAATCAAACCCGCGACCTCGTGCTCAGCAGCACAACGCCTTAGCCACTGAGCCACCGCGGCGGGTGGCTCAGTGGCTCAAGACAACAGCGTCGTCTTTGGCTACGTGACGTGTCGATAAAGTGTGGGGCACATGCAACCTAAACCCTCTTCAAGCGGACAAGCCAGCCCAACTCGTTGCAGCTGCCAACGGAAAGGGCTTCAGCCAGAGTTTAGACTGTTTTCGGATAAAGTGAAGAAACAAGGCGTCGTGAAAACATCATGATCAACGCAGGCACCATGAGAAGCGCTTCCAATCCTGCCCTCGTTTTTCAGCAACCCAGGAAGAACCCTACATTTCATGGGTCGCCTGCTGAGGACCCCAAAGGCTGGTTGGAGCAGGTCGAACGGATCAGGCTGTTTAACTGGTGAGACGACACAGAGACAATGAGACATGTGTTATTCAACCTTGAGGACTCAGACCGGATCATGTACGAAAACCATGAGAGGTTCCTAGAGATTTGGAACGATTTTAGAACCAAATTTTTAACGACGTTCACCACGGTTGTGCGGAAAGAGCGGGCCGAAGTATTGCTGCAGACGCGGACACTACAACCCAAGGAAAACAATGTTGTGCTTGTCGAGGAGATGAAGAGGCTTTTCATGCGTGCTGACCCTTGCATGGCGGAAGAAAAGAACTTACTTTTCTTGATGCACCGAAATCCACCCAAAACCGTCGCCGAATTTGTGACAGAAGCCAGAAAAACTGAGAAGGCCCTGGAAATGCGTTCCAAGCAGTATGACCAAGATTTTGTTGGCGCGGCCAATGCGAACTGTGTCGATGGCATGAGCATTCCGGCAGACAGCCTACGACAGAATGTACGAGCAGTAGTGAGGATGGGCTACGGAAACTTCTTCTAACGCTGCCGCAACCCCGAGTTGCCTATCAAACTTAAGTCAATATTACAAAGTGCTACAAGCACTGCGAACTTTAACAGCGCGAGAAGCGCCCTTTGAGCCGCAAGCCATGGCCTACGCAGCTGCTGTCCGCCGGCCTCGCCAACCTGCACCCTATAGTCACGAGGCTCCGTGCCGTCGGCCCCTGTCGCCGGCCCGACCACCTGCTGTGCAACCCCAAGCACTAAGGAAGACCAAGGTGTGGCAAACGCCCGATAACCGTCCGCTGTGACAGCACTGCGGAGAAGCCGACCACACATTACCGTCACTGCCCCTACAAGAGGCTCGGTTTGCGAGGCTTCTCCGTCGAAGGACCACGCTCCCGACCCGGCCAGCGCACAACTGAGATGAAAGACTACCTATCCAACACCAACCGAGGTCCAGCGCGCTTCAACCGTTCTCCATCACCATACCCATACCGATCGCGAAGCCGTCGAAGCAACGCAGACTTCACGCGTGGGAGTTCCCAAAGCTTAGGTAGGGGAAACTAAAAGCACCAAGTTCTGGAGGTTAAGTTGCATGACGGATGAGAAATTAAAACCCTTGAACGACGAAAAGATCCCTCGAAGACCATTATCCGCGACAGGCCCGGAGTCCGACGAACCGAACTACCCTGCTCGTGCCTCCTGAAGAGAGAAAGAAATACGGCGCGACGCGTGCCATACATGACCGAGACTCTCACTTGGAAGCAGATGATAACGAATAAGCATTTTGCCCAACTACCAACACAAAAAAGCCGAGATACGACGCCCTACAGCACCAGGAACTCGAGGAAAGCAGCCTGCAACTTCCAGTTCTCCATTGACTGTTTTCTTGCCGTTGCCTTCATAGACATGGTAGCCGACTACTTTGTAACAAGCGGATCACTTACGTCTAAGCTGAATAACGTTACGAGCAGATTCGATGATCCGCACATACACACAGCAGGAGGCCATCTCGTAACGCCAAGTGGAATGCGCACATCACAAGTCACCATAGGTGGCACCACGTACCCTGCCGCGTTCGTCATTTTGCCTAACTGCTCTCGCGGCGTAATTCTTCGAATACACTTTTTGATGGATAATGGTGCAAATATTGATCTACAGACCAAGTGGGTAACTTTCTCTTCCTATCATTTCACGATGATGGACCCGAACCCCGAACCCCGCGGTGCTGTAAAGATCGGCGATGATTATGTAACCTTGCCACCCCGCGCAAGCTTTATGATCACCGCTTTCTGTAAAGATGGTGCTCTTGACGTCGACCCTATCATAGAAAGTTACTAAAGGTTGCTTTTCGAACACGGAGTCTCACTCGCAAGAGGCATTGCGCACTTTAGGCTGCATGATTACAATATTTTGTTTACTAATTTCATTGAGGAGCACCAGCATTTAAACAAGTGCGCTACAATTGCCTTCCACGATGAAGCGCAAGAAGAAAGCGACGTGACCGCGGTCGCTGACTTTGAACAGGCACCAAAAGATATCTGCAAGCTTCCCTTCATTCGACGTGAATCCGGTGCCACCGCAATAAAAACGGAACATATTATTGGCTTTTCTGCATCGCTACAAGGACTGTTTTTCGTCGTACTCAAAATAACATCTGACCCTTTTAGCGAAGCACCAAAATATAATCGAGGAGGGAGCCTGACTCACCCGACAGTCACAGAGCCGCGTGTCTTCACATTAGTGCGAAGCCATCCGGACACCATTCAAAGGCGTCGCACGCGACGACATTATACAACCATCAAATATGTTCTGGGCTACGCAGGTCGTACTCGTAAAAAACAGACAGCACACTAAGTTTTTGCGTCGACTACGGAAGACTGAATATTATAACTAAATACACGTGCACCCCTGCAAAGAATAGACGACGCCCGCGACCACCTTTGCTATGCAGACTAGTTCTCATCAATGAATTTAAAGACAGGCTACCCGCAAATTGAAGTGGACAAGGGAGACCGAGAGAAGACTGCATTCATAACCACGGACCCTCTTTACTAGTTCAACGTGATTCCGTTCCGGCTATGCATGGCACCAGCAACGTTTCAAAGAGTCATTGACATCATGCTAGATGGCCTGAAGTAGCACACCTGTCTCGTATGCTTCGATGACCTTGTGGTATTCGCCCGGACTTTCGACGAATACTTTGCAAGATTGGAGACTGTACTTGAGGACAATTCTACGTCGGGTTTAACGCTGAAGCCTGAAAAGTGACAATTTGCGAAAGAGAAGCTCAGGTTTTCATGCCACGTCATCAACGCCGCGGGAGTCCTGTCTGACCCGGCAAAAACTTCAGCCACTGCGAACTTCCCAAGACCGAAGCACAAAGAGGGCATGCAAAAATTTCTCGGCAAGAGCGCATACTACCGGTGTTTTGTCGCAAACTTGAAAAGCATTGCAGAGCTACTCACGTGCTTGCCAGGAGATAGCATCCTTTTCAGCTAGTAAAATGGCCAAGAAAAACATTCTGCCAGAACGCCTGCAAAACCACCTGTGCTCGCTCATTTTGACGAGAACGCCAAAATGGAAATCACATGGAACACAGTGATATAGGCTTGGGTGCCGTCCTCTTCCAGAAGCAAAGCGATTGCAAAAACATAACGGCCTATGCAAGCCGCAATCTGTCGAAGGAGGGTAAAATATACTTACCCTCCGAGAAAGGGTGCCTCACAATTTTATTGGTTATTTCAAAAATTTGCCCTTATGTTTTAGGTAGACCATTTAATGTTGTGACAGACCACCATGGCTTGTGTTGGCTCGCCGATTTGAAGGACCCCTCGGGCCTTCTTGGGTAGTAGAGGTTGCACCTGTAAGAGTTTAACGTTATAATCATCTATACAATAAATCCGGCAGGAAACACTCTGACACCGACTGCCTGTCTCATGCCAATACCGACCCATCACTGCAAGACTCCGCTGAAGACAGCGCGTTCTTCGGAGTCATGACGGAGACCCACCCAGCCACCCAACAGCTTGCCAACTCCGACTTACGCGTCATAATCGACTACCTCAAGGAACACAACGTCGCCGTGGCCAGGGTACTCAAATGAAACATGCTACCATTAGGCATGAACAACTCCGTCCTCGTAAATAAGAATTTAAGCCCTGAAAGAAGAACAAAATATTTTTTTTCATGCTCACAGACATTTGTTGTGTATTTTTGGAATCACGTCACGACGACACTTCGGCGCAGCTCACAGTGTGGGAAATTTTAAGACGAAGTATTACTGACCATGCTTTACATTTTTCGTCACCCACTACGTCTGGAGCTACCGTCACTTCCAGCGACGAAAACCGCCGCCGACGAGGCCCACCGGATTTGTTCAGCAAATCGCCGTCCAATCAAGGCCCTTCCAACAGATGGGAATGGAACTTCAGGGCCCTTTAACTACTTCACGATTCGAGAACAAGCGGATTGTCGTAGCGAAAGACTACATGGCATGCTACACAAAGACGGCCGGCCTTCCTAGAGGGACTGCACAACAAGTCGCGAAGTTCATCATAACCCATGTTGTGTTGCGACATAGAGCCCCTGAAGTCCTAATGATGCACCAGTAAAAGGCATTCAATAGAGATTATGGAAGGAATCTTACGCTACAGCCACACGGATCACCAAAGAACGACGGCGTACCAACCCCCCCGAACGGACTCAAGGAACGTCTGAACAAGATGAACATAAGAATTAAGACGAAGTCATTCCGTATGTCAGGTTTATGTACAACAAGTGTTCCAGGAAACTACGCAGATGACACCTTTAGAGCTTCTCTCCGGAAGACGCCAGACTACGATGCATGACACCATGCTTCTGAACGTAGAAAATGATGACCTCAACGACGATGTCCAACATCGTAGGGTACCTTCAGCGTATGCAGGAGGGCAGCCAGCTCGTTCGATTTGGGACAGGGGACGAGCAGCTTGTGGATGCCGACGCTACAACCTCCGATGCCAAGACTCCGAGTACCGTTTCGGGGATCGTGTATGGGTTTGGAGTTCCATCTTTCGACGTGGACTCAGTGAGAAGCTTCAGGGATGATATTTCGGACTCTAGCGGGTTCTATAACGGGTAGGCCAAATCACCTACGAGGGGACCCCTGATGGGGATTCCTTAACTCTACGACGGCACGGACGATGATAAAAACGCACGTTTTATTTATTGTTTGTTCGGTCTGTCCTTCATTTAGGCATCGGCTTGATACAGTTTTATAGGGGGGTAATTTTGTGAACCACGCATTGAGCGTGTTTATATATTTTGTTTTTGCCAAACGACTGCTCCTGGCTGCGCATTGCCTGTTAACCATAGGACGAGGAAAGCGCGTCTTCCATTCTTTATGCCGCACGTGTTATCTTTGTTGATTGGAAGAGTGTTTTCAACTAACGTCACCGGCGTAGAAAATTCTTCTTTGATCTACAGTCTTCTGGATTAGCTTCGACGGTTTGAGAAACAGTCGCGCCGAGAGATACAAGTGCGCACTGCACACGCCATAGTATTCGAGTCGTGAACACTCGCCTGAGGACGTCACTTTGTTGACTGGTAATCACCGCCTTTGTATTCTTTGAGTTGTCTAGGGAGCGCAAGTTTGCTCCAATGAACTTATATTTCCTTCCAGACAACTGCGTCATCTTTGGCTTTGTGACAATATAGCTTTTTCCTACAAACCAACCAGAAAAAAAGCGCTGAAAACGAAAAAAAAGGACAACTGTCGTCGCAACTCCGCTCCCTGTCGGACGCCACATTCTAACCACGGCTACACTGCGGCAGTCGACCTGACTTCAGTGTGCAAAAAAGACGCCACTGCGAGTCATCAAGTACGGCCTGCCTAAATGAAGCATCAACAGAGTCGTCTATGTCTGCACGTCAGATGTGACCGAAGAATCATCGATGTTACTGGCTGCTGATATTCCGCCACAGCAAACCTCCAGCTCTCGGTCGCTGCTGCAGTCACCCAACATGTATCGGCCGTTGCTAAAGGAACTTTCAGACACTGTTTACCACGCTTTTGTTGCGTTTCCTGAGAGGGAAACCATTTGACGCATTGCACACAATTTGCATATCACTTGAAGATCTCGCGTCACCCAAAAGGTGCAAACATCCTGCGGATAGCAGCAACACTTACGTCCGCAACAAGACGGCACGATTCGTTGTTAATAACAAGGATATTTGAACTTGAGCGGTGACAGTATATTTTCTATTGGAAAGCGGCAACACAAAACTCGAATAATTGGAAAAAATATTTATAACTGGCGGTTATGAAAGCATGATTGAAAGGACCAGAAGTTCGACTGTGGATCGACAGTGAACGCGCCAGATTGAAACCGCAGCGTTAAGCCTCAAGAAAAAAATAGAAGCACAGCATGAGGCCTAAAGGCAGCCGTGAAACGATGCCACGAACGGAAGCTTCCAGGGCTGTACTGCCAGTTAGCAGTTCTGTTGAACTTGCTTCGGAAGAAGGTGGCTGAAGTCAACTTGTCAATGAACACGATGGCCGGCTGTAACAATTTGGAAGACAGCGGCAGGTAGTGAGGTATATCATTCCAGGCAAGGAACTGCCGAAACGTCATGTCAGTAACCAATCGCTTTCATGCCAGGGGAACCCGGAAGCCGAAGAACCGCACTGTCGCAAACTACAGAAATTTTATTATGGCTCAATATTTATGAAAGGATCCTACAGTACCAAGTTATTCACAGTACGTTGTTGCAAATACTTCCTCCGGAGACATGGTAAACGAATGTACACAACTCAAATTTTACATCTTATTCGCTAGAATTCACAATCAAATTAGGCAAATGCTTAGTTAAGGACAATTTGGTACAGTCTTACACTCGGATGTAGTGTTTACTGCTTAGTTCTTCGAGAACAAAAACAGCGGTGACAAACAATACGCTCGTGCGCACCAACATATTTATTGTATTTTTTCGTGGTCCTTGTTCTGCGCCCGAGAATGCAGCGCACAATAAAATAAAATTTTAAAATGAAGCCTATACCACTGTGGGAACAAATTTTAGGTAATGGGTCATTTTGCTGAGGAAGTTACTTTTAGGAAAAAGAAGTAAATTGGTTTTTATAAATCGGCACCAGGAAAGAAATAGGGAGGTCACACATTTTTAAATAATAATATACCACATATCGCTACAAATGGTAGGCAAAGTGTTAAAAATAATAAATCAAGGGTAATGTAGAACTGGTCTCAAATTTGCACCCTTCAAACTGTTTGTGACTCGTGGAGGCGAAGCTATCATTTTGCCGGCCTGAGACTTGTCCGACGCATAAATTTGGCTAGACAAGCTCTTCTCCTCGGATTTTAAACTCTGGTAATTATGTTGCGCAAAGATGGTAGGGTTCCCCCATCAACATCGCACAGGCGAACGTCTTCTCAAGGAGCGCGATTATAGCCCATGTAGCTGATCATAGCTCATAGATTATAATTTCTGAAACTGCCTCTTCAGCGCACCTGGAAACCAGAACACCGACCGAGGAAACACTAGCCTTGTCGCACTGTGTACCGCTAGTGTTACTGTCTAATCTCCTCTATATTTTCAAAAAGAACCTTATTATTGACGCCATCGTCCCACAGTGGGGGCAGCCCTGAATGCATTGACGAACCATGTGCGACCTGGAAAAATAGGTATTGCACTGCCAGGGTTAAAAAAATAGCACTAGCCCTGTCCGACTGCTACGAATCGTCCACCGTGACTCTGAGACAGGGGCACGAATCCTAGCCCCGGGGCATCCCTCTGGTGGTGGGCGACTACGGTTGGCGGGAAGAAGTCGTAACCGTGAACTGCTGCTCTTAATCCTCGGCCTATCTCGTCCGGTTGCACACACGCTCTTTCAGCTGGCTAGTGATTATCATTGAGTTTTCTTGTCGGAAACAACATTTGCCAACTTCCGCATTTTTCATTACTCTTTTTTTACTTTTGTCTCTGGTTCAATTTCTGTGTCCTCTTTTTGCTACGCGAGATAAGAATTTGGATGTACGTACGTAACTACACAAACCTTTTCTAACGTATGAAGGAATGCGTTAAATCGGCTCCACGCAGGACAGTTTTCAGATTGAAATTGTGCAGAAGCCATTTAATGAAATTCTGTTCGAGATATAAAAGTACAAGTGCCGGGGTCACAGTCAAGACGCGATACCTTGCAGACAAATGGACCATCTACAGCACCTCAGCAGAAACAGTTTTGCCGGCAGAACAACGCCAAGATTCCCTCTTTACAGCAGCATGTAATCCGAAGCAACATTTTTGAAGGTTTTCATACCCTGAAACAATAGTTGTGACAAAAGGACGAACGTCTTTTTATCCCCATGAGTTTTTTTAAGCCAGCAGCAAGAAGTTGGCCAGTTTTTTGACCCCGTGAGTTAGGCTGGTATCACACATTTGGCATCAAAAGGGCAAGAATTTGTCAATTCATTCGAGCCATTACCAACAGAATTCTGTTTTTTTACTTCAATAAATGCCGCTTTCTTTTCTCCTGCGGAGTCGGGGAAAATGGGTTTCGCCGTGGTAGATACTTTTACTTCACCTACTGCTGCAATAATAAGCCCTCTTCAATTTTTCATTAATTTGTGAATACATTTTGTGTACACATGCTGTTGCTGTTAATGCGTGCTTCGTATAACTGTTTTTCTTTTTTCATTTCTTCTGTCTTCCACTCTCTCTCCATCGCTCTGTGTTTTTACGCTGTTTAGAAAAATGTGGTACCAGCAGCCACGTCTTACTTGTTACTAAACGTGAGCAATGCTTTTGTAGCGAAGCAAAAACCCTCTTGTATTGTTTAAAGGATTTTAAAGTTTGAGCAGTTTGAGCAGTTTTGGGACTCTGTTTTTTATAACCATCATGTTTCAACCTGACGTGAAGGGATGAAACACTCGCAGGCATACGTCAAACCACCAGTTTAGCCTGCCTCACTGTACCGCCCTATGTTCTGCAGCTTTTCCGAAAGAAATATAATTTTAAAACAATTGTGTGCATTACCAGCAACGTACCAAACAAGGATATACATCAATGAACATCTCGCAAAAAGATATATCTGTCACTTACATAATTACGATTACGTAATTTATCGCTTTGTAAGTGTCATAAACAAGCTTCACCAATAACTTATAAATATTATGACCAGTTAGTCGTGCGCAACCCCTTTGGGACACTGACTGCTACAACAGTTACCCAGTGGCCACTATCCCATACCTCATATTCCTCTGATAGTCATCCTCTTTATCATTTTCTTTATCGGTGCTGGTGTCCTTCTCTTTGCCGTCAGCTGAGTGTGTGTGTTCCGCGAGGGCTGCTACGACTAATAAACGTCCTGTAGCGGCTGTCCTTCACGACCCTTAAAATATAAATACTGCCCATACAACACAAAATATAAAAAGCGAAAGGGTCCGTGAACTTTTTAAATATTAGCCGGGTAGATATATGATATAACCCTGCAAAAAGGCATAAACACCTATGTGCAAGGCCATGCGTCAGTTTTTTCGAAAACCACAAATTCGGAAGAAAAGACAAACGAAGGGGGTACGAACTGGTATGAAGCCGAACAATTAGAATTTTAGATAATTTCCCATTTATTGGTCTTATATAGAATCACATTTTTTACTCTTCGTCGTCTAACCTTGTGCTTTATTATCACTGAACTGTCCTCGCGTGTTCTAGCTTTTTGTAGCGTGGTGTTTTCTGGAGTGGTGCGTGGCCCTATTGAGGGTGTGTCGTAACGCCATCGTCCAGTAATTTACGAAAAAACGTGAGAGTCAACTTTTGCTTTTAATCAAACTATTCTTTATGACAAACAAGCACCTTGCTAGGACATCTGTTTTTTGCGTAAAACAAATGCTACAAATACGCAAAACAGCTGACTTTCGAGCCGCCTTGGTAGCTTACGTGTGTGTCTATTGATGTATTATCATTTCAGTGTTATTTAGCAAATGATGATGGTTTTTCGTAGTGCATGGTATACATTCAATCGGTGCCTACGCAGGGACGTGCACACCAAAGATGTCAGGATCATGGAGTTACAAAAAGTTTACTGTATGTCATGCTGCTCATTTCAAAATATCAAATCAATACTTAAGTGAAAACGTATGGGGCTTGCAATTTTCTTGCAGTGGAATGGGAAAGTTGCCAGTCGAAAGATCTCTAAGCCATTCTAGCGTTGACGTTTTCAAACTTTTTCCAACCGATTACCATATTGGACAATAAAGGGTAATCGAGGAACAGCACTTCGTCTGGCGCATCTTATTAGCTAAAAATAATGGCAGGGCATTATTAACACCTTAACACGTATGCAGTTCCGCATGTGAATCCCATCTATTACGCGCCTAAATAACAGTGTGTCACGCTCCAATCTGGCCCACGCGGTCACTTTACCCCTTATTTGGCGTACGAAGAGATGTGAACTTCGAAGGTGTGGTGGGGATACGCCACTTGTGGATCTGTTAGTACCGAGGGCGCCCGTGAGCTCTGAAAAAAAATTCGAAAGCAGCGTATTCATACGCAGTTGATTTGTAAGAGTCAATTCATTTGGGGTATGTTTTAAATGAGATCGCTAATACAGATATGTTCAGCAACAAGCTCTATCTACGACCGTTTGTAAGCAAATAAAAATTGTGTTTTCCTTGCATCCCATCCTGGCGTCCTCACATGGTTTTTTGTAGATCCAGAGTTATTGGTTTCAAGTACAAGCCGCCATGTGGTGCTTCTCGAACAAGTGAACCCCACATCGTTTATGTGGTTTCCCTGCAAACATGTCACAGGAGTCCGCAAAGAGGGTTTGAGATTGTCTGAGTACAACTAACTTTAACGTGGACCAGTGGACGTTCCATTGAATTTAACTCGCATCATCGGGTGGCCATAATGGTATAAATGGGCCATCGAAAATAGAAACGGTGTAGACCATATAACTACACTCCAAAATCCGGGCATGCAACTGCGGTAACACTTACGTAGAGGGATAAATGTCTGAGCTTTGAACGTGGGTACAGCTTCCTCGCAAAATAAAGGTTGGTTGTAAAAAAACTAAAATAATTCGTAGTGTAGGTAAACACTCTTCCAGTATAGAGGGTCAACTTTATTTTAAAGGATTCGAAACGAATAGTTTTCGTGTATGGGCGGACGGGTACTCCTCAATACCACCTCCCAATTTTTTTGCGATAGAATGCCCATTGGCATAAAAATACCTTAATTACAAGAAAAGATGGGCAGCCGTCTCTTAAAGGAAGTCAATGAGGGAGCGGTGGTGGGGTCCCAAGAGCCACCGCTAGAGGTCGGGGGTCTTCCAGAATGGAGGCCTGTGCCTCTCAGGTGTCGCTTTCTGGCTGAGTACAGTAAAGGATACGCCCATACGAGATGGTCCTCATCAGCTTCTTTGGCAGGAGCTGTGCAGAAAGGACAGGTGTCATCGAACCGGACCTGGTAGCGTGGTGGCCACGCCCGGGTCACGGCAGGTAAAAGCGCCACTCCAACGCCAAATCTGCGCAGCCAAACCTCTTCCCAGCGTGCAAGTCTTCTGGGGAGGTCCGTTCCACACGGTGGGATGAGGGCACGTGCGGCGTGACGCATATCGTCCTTCCGTTGAAGAAAGTTTTCTACGGGACCGGTTGTTAACATTGGCAACGGCATAGGGATATACGTAGCGTGACAAGCCCTATCCTCAGAAATGTGAGCGGGGAGCGTATTCCGCCTAACGGACACCAGCCTGAGAGGGCAGGGGTATGTGTCTAGTAGTGTGCGGATGTCGCTTGAAATATTACAATGGTTGGATACTTAGCGCAAATCCCGTATCGCCGCCGTGTAGTCCATATAAACGTGTAGGATGGCACCGACTGGGGTGCGCTATTGGATGGCTGTGAGCGCCGCCAGTACAGATGGGAAGGTTAGGGTGGTTTGGTAGAGGAACGTTTTGAGAGGCGTCAGGATAGACGGGACACTATCTGTTACTTGCAATACTCATGCAAGTATCGTTCCAGCAAGTCCTAGCCGCAACCCTACCCACAGCGACAGTCGCCTTTGTGGCATACAAGCCAGTCCCTCTATTATGAACTTTCTTTGTTACGAAATACAGGGTGAAGTCCAAAATTGACGGTACATTTACCCCTACGACTGAAACATCATAATTCGCGACATCATAATTGTATTATCATTAAATATTGCCGGCGTGACCAAAGGGGTGTAGAGGGCTCTTTTTTGGATACAGTTGACGAAAATTGTGGCCGCTGCGCATTGTTTAAGGATGCATATCATTTAGGTTAGAACAGCGGAGACAGTTGCGTTACTATCCACACGTGTACCAACGGCCAAACTGAATGAATCCTATTCTTATCTCAAGATATCATTCTCGGCGTGCATTGTATGCCACAATATTTTGTCGTTTTTGAGTCTTATGCGGCTGAACTTACTTTGTTCCACCAACCCAGCGGCTCTTCAACAAAACCATCTTACTTGGCGGGCGCTTTTCTGATGATGGCTAGAAGGAAAAACGACCGGTTAACGAGACTTTAATCGTTAAAAATGTCCAGGTGGTCAAATTAATCCAGAGCCCTCTGTAATATGTCAGGGTACTCTTGAGAGAGCATTGATATGCCAGGAGCGCAAGAATGATTGATTGATTGTGGGGTTTAACGCGCCGACGCAACGCAGGCGATGAGGCGCGCCGTAGTGGAGGGCTCCGGATTAATTTTGACCACCTGGGGATCTTTATCGTGCGCTGAAATCTCGTACACACGGGCGTTTTTGCTTTTCGCCTCCATCAGAAAAGCGGCCGCCGCGGCCGGGAAACGAACCCGCGACCTCGTGCTCAGCAGCGCAACGCCTTAGCCACTGAGCCACCGCGGCGCAAGAATGAAAGAACAATGCCCCAAAACCCTGAGGCAGTATGGTAAAGTATGGCAGAGCACTGGTCAGACAATCACAGAACGCCAATCAGGAGGCCAGTGGGGTGATGATCATATATGGGCATGAAAAGGCAAGGAGCCAATGAGAGTGCGCAGCGACCAAGCCCGGAGGGATTAAAATCAGGGCGGTAAAAGAGAAGGCGGGTGTCAAGAAACCGAGAAGGGAAGAAACCAGGAGGCGGAAGGAGCACGTGGGCTTCAAGGAACCAGCCAGACTGACCCGGTCTCATCGCCTGAGTTGCGTCGCCCGTTAAACCCGGCCATCAATCAAACCATCTTCGCTACATTCTGATTGTTCCTCTCGCATTAACACTTCCAAGTTATGGATCAAAGAATCATTCCTACACAAGGCATTACCAGATTATCGCCAACTCATTGGCCTTCCACAACACACATTTCTATGAAGCGTGACTTCTTAACAGTGTAGCAACAACAAGTTATGTTAGAATGAGTAACAAAACAGACCTCCTGCCGTCGTACATACGTTTGGTTACCTCGGCAACAATCGAAGGAAAATCTCGGTTAAGTGCAAAGGCAACGACAAAGAAGCTGCGTAGCCACTTAGATAATTACACTTAGCATGTGTGGTACCGTCAAAAAAGTGCAATAAATATCAGAATGGGTTAGCCCAATTGAAATTAAATACTAGTTTTACTAATTAGCTGCTTTAAAAATCAGTCCATTCCCCTACAAATGGGTAGTTTTATGTGGAAACTATTGTCAAAATGGAATTTAGTAGAGGTATCTGTAGTTTTTATAAGTTACCAAGCCCTAGCGTTGCTACAACTGTGCACCTAACAATATTACTTAGACCTTGTAAAAGAATAAACATCCTACTTACATCAGCAAGTTTTGGCTGAAAAATCTAACAAATCGGGCAAAATGTACTTAAGAATACGTGTTTGAGGGCTACAATTTGTCATGCTTTTCGGCGTGTTTCAAACATTTGTTTTATAAATGTACAACAATATTCCTTTCGTCAAGTTAATTACCGAAGTATACGTACACGAATATTTTCCGGTCAATGTAAGCAGGCAGCTTTTATAAAGGGACCATGCATTTGGCGAAACACCACATTTCAAACACATTTTATAAACAGTAACACAATAATACTTGCCTAAATACACTATACACTTTGCAGTGCATGAATAAAAAAAACGCACACGCAAAAGGAGTGTCTTCTTGCTCCCGAAGATTTTTCCAAGAAAATTGAATGTTACAGTAACTTCTATCAAATGAATACAAATATTGCTCTCTCACTTACGGGAATGCAATTCAATGCGACTTCGAAATTGTGCATACACAAAGGAACATGATATAAACAAGTTGAATACAAACGAATGAACAAATTCCAACCTTTCAAGTTGCATTACCTACTCAGTGGTTATTAAACCTGCACAGCATTTACTAATAGCTCTGTTTAGTCTCGGTTTTGCTTTTGTCGTGTATAGTTGAGCAGGTAAATCATTGAATACTTCCCAAAAATAGCAGTTCCGTAATTTTTTTTAGTATTGTACACTCGTGGTTTTACACACGTCTAAATGTTTCGCAGTGCCACGCTTTTTTTACAGCTTTTTACACTACACATTTGTACAGTTCTTTCTTTGGTAGTATACCCAGGAAAAGGCATTTTTCATTTGTTCAACTCTATCTACAGTAAATCCCGCTGATATGAAACAGCGCGATGATTCTAAATTAGTTCGATCAAGCGAAAATTCCATATAGAAAGTGAAGCAATAAAAAAACAAGTCAGAGTAAGCCTGCCGACAAAGTCAAGAGCTAACGGTGAGCTCTTAGCACCCAGCAGTTCACTATTGATACGACACTTTGTCAGAAAGAAAGCAATTATGTATTTGGGTGGAAGAACTGCGTAAGTGTAGCCTGCTTCTTAGAGCGCATCGCATTGCTGGTGACTGCTTGCTCTACAGTATCTAAACCGTCGACAAGCACAACACCGCTGCGTCAATGGCATTGCAGTATCGCCTCTGCCGGGCCATTGCAGCGACGGCTTCGCTCGCGTTTATAAGCGGTACGGAGTCCTCGGCGTCTTCGACAGAGCGGAGGGATGCATTGATACAAGCGAGTAACGGTGAACCCAGCGAACCGAGCAAATGCAGGCAGCGAGTAGCGCGGACTGACAGATCGGTGACCCCGATGCGGTGCTTTCGGCGCCAACGGCATGCATGCATAAAGCAGGTCCCTTCTTCTACGGCCGGTTTGGATGCGCTTTAGCACGCCCGGGAGTCGCAAGCGACACCTGCGACCCCGCCGCCCGCCGTTGTACTGCGGGAAAGCCTTACGCATGCCTAAGAAAAGCGAAAATTCTGGCACGGTAGTGTTCGATATTTCCATTATGAGCAAAATCTTGTTCGATATAAAAAGTATAAAAAGAAGAGTTCGATATAAGCAATATTTCTATATATCAGTGTTCGATATAGGCGGGCTTTACTGTAACACTGGGCCGGAGGTTATGCTTTTTACTATTTTTTTTTTCAAATTACTCGATTGATTTCTTCTGTATTGTTTCCTGAGCAAGTGCTGTCTAATAGTATCCCATACGAGAGTAAAACTTCAGCAAGCGCCTTATGCGCTGGAAGCTCAACTTTGAAAGGAGCTCTACCTCTGAGGTTATACGTCATTGCAGCAACTGACCTTGGCTTGTTACATATATGTATAAGTTGCAAAAGAACCGACCATTGGGCGAGTTGGTACTTATTCATCTTCCCTAACAGCGCGCACACACGAAGGCTAAGGCCAAGAAGGGGGCAGGCCGAGCGCTGACTCAGAACTACTTTTTATTGAAGAAAGACATGAAATTATATACTAACAAAACACCTGCTGCGCATGACAATACCAATTAAAAACCTTCAGATGAACATAGAGCTTGATATGGATGACCAAAGCCAAATCATCAAAAGGTTACGCCACAGCAAGAAACAAAACTTCACCGGTTATCTAAAAACTCGAATTCCTCCTGGCTAAGCGATATCGACGGATGGCTGACGCACTTTTTGCACAATTTGGAGATGTGGAATGCCTCCACAACCTCTCGAGTCATCCTATCTTTATATTTATATAGCACTCTAGTTTTTCTGAGACGAGGGTACCACTGTGAAGGACAACTTTCGCAATGCATTGACAGGTGCGCCTGCGCGCCATTTTTATGCTATTCCTGTGCTCCATTAGGCGCACAGTCAGATACCGCCCTGTTTGGCCGATATATTGACTCTCGCATACCGACGGAATGCTGTAAACCACCCCCGTGCGACACGGAACAAATGGGTTTTTGTGATTCACTCCGCAGCCTCGGCGCCTGCCTGCTCCATGGACTTCACTCCTTTCAACCACCTGACACACACCGCTTAGCTTAACAGGCGCTGAAAGGACCACATCTACCCCATATCTTTTTGCAACATTCTTCAAACCGTGTGATAGCTTATGCATTGGGGACAACGGCAAACCTTTTTCTTTCTCTTTGAGGCGTGCTTTCGGGCATGTCAGCCGACTGCGTACCCTTCAGCCACTAACTGGCTGAAGTATAAATTGGCTTTGCCATGTTAGACATTGATCAAAACATGTACCTAAATATTTTGCGGCTGTTTCATGTGGCAAACGCGGGCGATGGCAGGCGTTAGTCAAATGATGCAAAAAATCTCCTACTGCTTGGTAAAACTCGGGGTGCGTAAACAAAGCAGATAGGCTTTCTATTCTGCCTATTTACAATTATAGTTTTCCTGAAACCGATCAAATGATGCCAGAACTTGTGTTTGTAGACGTCCAAACTCCGTATCAACGTGTTTAACATCTATAGTAATTGCTGAGTAGTCCACACACAGGAAAATGTTTTAATATAAAGGTATAAGGTTGAGGTCAATAAGGTAAAGCTTGAAAGGCAATCGCCCTTAAGTACTCCCCTGAGGCACTCGATATTTTAGTTGTTCAAAGCAAATATATGTTTCTTCTAGCCTAACACACTGAAATCTGCCAGTCAAGTAGCTTGTAAAAACTTACAAAAATCCCCCCAAAAGCTTAGATATTGCAACTTTATTAGCATAATATTGAAGTGTATTGTAGAAAAAGCCTTTGTTAATGTAACCATAAACAAGAAACCCTCCGTTATTTTCTATCGATCTGTTAAAGCAATGAGACAGCACTTCTATGCGCCGAAGATGTAGTTTTATTTGCTTCAAACAGTTATTGAGCTATGTTTTTTTGAGAAAACCCCTCACAGAATGAAAGTTGCAGAGATGCTACGTACTTTCTCATTTCGTGCGCAAGAGCTAGAACGATGGGAAATGGTCTGCAGTATATGCAGTGTTTTCTGATTTTGTAGATTTTGCCAGCGATAGAGATCCTTTCTTTTGATATATCTACAGTGCAAAATATTCTATGACTCCGGCTAACTTCCCTGCTTTTTGAACTTTCGACTTGAACTATTGCAGGATATGTATATTTGTAATGGAACATGAAGGCATGGCGCTGAAGAAGGAGGAAGCAGCAATGCCAGCATATTAAAAAGCGACCAATGAAAGTAGAAAAAGGCGAAGATGGGGAACTAGATGAAAATTGCACATAGTGAAAATTATTTTAATCGTTCACTAAAATACCTGTCGTTACAGCAGTGATAAATTTATTTATTTGTTTTTTATGTTCCATGTTCTCATTGCTTGATTTCTCAAACTTCTTCAACAATGAAAACTCAATTAGACTTGGCTGATCCCCAGAGTGGGTACGTGTCATTCTTGTTATGGCTCCACCCAACCAACCAAATAAGAAGGAAGTTCTGAAGCCAAGGAAGAGGAGATCAGTCATTGCAATTCCTATCCCCCACAGACGCCAGATTCGAGAGACGACTACACTGCGGCAGTCAACCGACAGGCCAGTGTTAAAGGGGCAGGCGCCACTGCCAGTCATCAGTTACACACTGCGTAAATAAATCATCGACGCAATCCTCCGTGTGGGCACATCAGGTGCGGCTAAAGCACCGTCACTGTCGCTGTGGCTAATGTTCCAACACAGTTACGCTGCCGCTCTTTGTCGCCGCTGTGTCCACCCAATTTGTCTGGGCCCTTCCGAAAGAGACTTTCAGACAGTTTTTTACCACTATTTCCTTGGGGTTTCGGCGAGAGAATCCATTTGACGCATTTCACCCATGATGCATCTCACTTGAAGATCTCACGACACCGCAGAGGTGCAAAGATCCTTCTGATAACATCACACCTTGCGTCCGCGACAGGACGGTATGATTCTTCGTCAACTAGAAGAGTTGGACCTTAGCTGTGATAGCAAATGTTTGAGGGAGGGGGGCGGGCGACAGCATGTGAATCAAGGAAATGAAAAAACGTGTAGCTGATTGAATAAAATCAGGATTGAATGGACCGCAACTCCGCTTGTGGGTCGACAGTGCGGGCGCCAGATTACAATCGCAGCGTAAAGCATCGAGAGAAAATGAGAAGCACAGCGTGATGCTGAAGGGCAGGGTTAAAGGAATGCCCAAGAACGGAACCTTGCAGAGCTGAATCATGAGTTAGCAGTTCCGGAGAACTCTCTTCACAATAAGGGGGCAAAAGCCTCTTTGGTTACCAACACGATGGCCGGCCGTGACAAGTTGAAATATTGTGGCGAAGCAGGTAGTGAGGTATATTTTCCACGTAAGAAACTTCCGAAAGTTCATCTCATGAAACATTTCTATGTGGCCTCAAACAGAACCTCAAAATACTTTCTGATAAAAAAGGGAGTTCCAAACATAGAACTTGGCGCAGCCAGCACCAAATCCAATACGCCGTCATTCAATGTTGAGAAACGAAACGAAGATACCATAAATGAGCGGAATTAACCAAATAAATAGTGGCCCAGAGGGAGCCCAACATTCCCCAGAGGTGAGAAAAAGCGCAAACTCAAACACAAGCCCAAGAACGACGAGATGCTTTCCTTGACCCATAAAATATGTCGCGTCAAAAAGTCTTTTAGAGGAATTTCCGCTTACCTTCCTGATTGAATAGGAGGCTGCGCAAGCACAAAGCTGAGATGCTGAAGCTGAGAAAAACTTCCTCAGTCGATTTAAAGGGACGCCCGATTCCAAGACAACATACACCTAAGAGACGCCTGGCTAAACGTTTCAGGCCATTTAGTAACCGATCAATTTTATGCCATGGGAAACCAAATGTGGAAGAACCGAACTGTCCCGAACTACTGAAATTTTATTATGGCCAAAAATGTATCAGAGCAACACAGAGTACCAAGAAGACAGACGAGCTATGGTTAAGTTCGAAACGTCTGAAGCTTCCTTCTAAGCTTTGCTGGATGTACAGAAGCAAGGGAGATGTGAAACTCTAATCGGTCTCAAAGGGGAGAACTGTTCCAACAACTTACTCCTATGAACTGACCTGTTTATCCCCTCGTTAACGGACTGTTATTTCCAGATACTTAAACTTATCGGCTGCATCTTTGACTTGTAAATGACCTTGTCATTAATTTATATTTTGCACTGACTTGGCCGTTTTGGTTACTTGGCGAAAAAGAATTTCGTTTAGGTTCAAGAAAGAACTTGTTCTAAGTTCAATTGAGAGAGAAAAACATAAAAAACAACAGACAGAAGAGCGGGGAACCTAGGAAAATGTCACCTTAATAGGAAGGGGTTTTAACACTGCAGACGAGCTGCCGCCGAAATGAAGGAGTGGATGGCGTTGCACATGTCCCTAAAACAGCGGCCCCGCGTAGTCGCCCAAACGACAAAAGCACCAATACTGTCAAAGCCAGTACAAGACGGAGCAGGGGAATCTCCTGCAGCCTTCGCCGATGGTTACAACATCGGAGGCAAAAAAGAAAGAAATATTCTTCGGATTCAATTTCTTGGCAAAAGTAGCAAAAGGGGGTTATCATAATTGCTCTATATACAGAAACCGATTAAGTGGCGGCACACCACAGCGGAAAGAAGTCAGCGACACTTCTCACAAGCCAGTTTGGCAGAAGCTTCCCTTCGAGTGCTACTTGAGATGTTCAAGTTCAGGAGAAGTGTTCACACCCTTATCGGAAGCATATTGATTCAACAGGTATTGGCGATAACGTGCCAACAACACGTGCCTCCACGATCAGAAAAGCCAAAGCTGTTTTACCTAATATGTCAGCCGTTTAACTGAGAGTTAACCCACAGTGGCCGGGCAGCAAAACAGGCCGAATCTCCCGCACGTGAATACGGATGTAGGAATATAATGTTTTAGGAATAGGATGTAGAGTTTCTGAGGAGAGAGCCATGCACACGGACACGGAGTCGGTGAGTAACATCACGGAGGAATTTGCCTTAGGAAGTTTCAGGATTAATAACGTGATTAATATTAATGATTATTATTAACGTGAGAAAGAAAGAAAGAAAAACACCGCCCAGAGTGGGGACCGAACCCACGCCTTTCGATTAGATCTCGAATGCGTTACCAATTCGGCTATCTGGGTGACTGTGTTCTCCTTCACTTTCTGGGGTATTTATATTTACTACAACTGTATCTGATTCTTGATGGTTCTGATTCTGATTCTGAGGTGTCTGGCAGAAGCCGTCGCCTTCTGCCATTTTGCGTTTTCCAGTGTCCGGATGACTAATTTTCGATCCTACGCTGCCGCCTTTTGCCGCAGGTTGTTTGCGTTCCTTTGGAGTGAGATGCCCAGTACCCATTCCTTATTTGTTTACTTTTTCTAATATTGCTGTGCGTGGGTGGGCGGTTGCTGAAGGAAACACGCTTCCTAAAAACGCTTCCCCCCAGTTACCCGCTTATGACAGGCTCTAGACGTTCGCGTCACGCCCCGGGGTTTGAAAAGAAGGACCCCTTCTCCCCGTGTAGTTTGAGTGGCGTTGGCTACTACCCTCAAGCATCAGATACAGTTGTAGTAAATATAAATACCCCAGAAAGTGAAGGAGAACACAGTCGCCCAGATAGCCGAATTGGTAAGGTATTCGAGATCTAATCGAAAGGCGTGGGTTCGGTCCCCACTCTGGGCGCGTGTTTTTCTTTCTTTCTTTCTCACGTTACTAATGAAAAAAATAATGTAACGTCACTGACGGTAAAAATAAGTCTAACCAATACCCTATGCCTTTTTTGGCATTGTAGACTGCCGGCATTTCTTTCTGTATTCCTTACGAGCCGCTCATTTACAAACCCGTTGAACGTGCGAAAGCTTAGCGAGGGCCTCGGTTCTGGCAGCCTTGACGCCAAAGTAGCATAAGCGGGTTTCCCTCCAGTCACCCGCGTATGACAGGCCGTAGACGTTCGCGTCACGCCCCGGGGGTTGAAAAGAACGTCCCTTTCTCACCGTATAGTCTGAGTGGCGCTGGCTACCACCCTCAAGCGTCAGATACAGTTGCAGTAAATATAAATACCCCAGAAAGACCAGGAGAACACAGTCGCCCAGATAACCGAATTGGTAAGGTATTCGAGATCTAATCGAAAGGCGTGGGTTCGGTCCCCACTCTGGGAGCGTGTTTTTCTTTCTACCTTTCTGACGTATTATTAAAAAAAAATATTGTAACGTTACTAAAGGTAAAAAATAGTCAAACCATTCCCCCATGCCTTTTTTCGCGTTGTAGACTGCCGGCATTTCTTTGTGTATTTCTTAACGAGCCCGTTTATCGTGCGAAAGCTTAGCGAGGGCCTCGGTTCTGGCAGCGTTAATGCTAAGGTAGCATAAGAGGGTTTCCCACCAGTTACCCGCTTATGACAGGCTGTAGAAGTTCGCGTCCCGCCCCGGGGGTTAAAAAGAAGTTCCCCTTCTCCCGTGCAGTCTGAGTGGCGCTGGCTACCACCCTCAAGCGTCAGATAAAGTTGTAGCAAATATAAATACCCCAGAAAGTTAAGGAGAACACAGTCGCCCAGGTAGCCGAATTGGTAGGGCATTCGAGATCTTATCGAAAGGCGTGGGTTCGGTACCCACTCCGTGCGTGTGTCTTTCTTTCTTTATTCCACACGTAATGAATAAAAAAATATTGTAACCTCACTAACGGTAGAAAATAGTCTCACCATTCCCCTATGCCTTCTTTGGCGTTGTAGACTGCCGGCATTTCCTTCTGCATTTCCTAACGAGCCCTTCATTTACATATATATATATATATATACAGAAAGATAGGTCAGCAGTCTACAACGCCAAAGGAGGCACAGGGGTGTGGTTAAGCTCTTATCTTTTTCACTACGGTTAATGTAGTAAACATTTTTTTAATAAACAGAAGAAAGAAAGAAAGAAAAACACCCGCCCAGAGTGGGGACCGAACCCACGCATTTCGATTACCCCTGTGCCTCCTTTGGCGTTGTAGACTGCTGACCTATCTTTCTGTATTTCCTCAACAAGCCCCTGTAGGGCTACGACAAGGATAAGACAGCATTCGTCACACCAGATGGCCTGTTCGAATTTAATGTTGTGGCGTTCGGCCTGTGCAATGCACCTGCAACATTCGAAAGATTCATGGACTCTATCCTGCGGGGCCTGAAGTGGGAAGCCTGCATATGTTATCTAGATGACGTCATAATTTTCGGCAGGACGTTCGTCGAGCATAACCAGCGGCTTAATGTTGTTCTCCAGCGCATCGCACAGGCCGGCCTGGTCCTGAACTCGAAGAAGTGCCATTTCGGCGAGCGCCAGTCGCTTGTGCTTGGCTTCCTTCTTGACTACGATGGAATCAAGCCCGACCCCCAGAAGATTGCTGCGGTTCGTGGTATTCAAAAGCCCCGATCACTGAAGGACCTGCGGAGCTTCCTTGGACTGTGCTCCTACTTTCGTCGGTTTATCAAAGACTTCGCCAAGATCGCCTCTCCTCTCACAGCTCTTCTCCGTAAAGACACGCCCTTTTTGTGGACTCCCGAATGTGACTCGTCTTTCACGGAGTTGAAGCATTTGTTGACATCCGGTCCTGTGTTGCGCCACTTCAACCCCTCGGCCCCCATTCAGATCCACTCAGACGCCAGCGCCATCGGTGTTTGGGCTGTGCTGGTCCAGCCGCATGGAGGTGCGCATAGCGCTGTCGCCTACGCAAGTCGTACCCTCTCAAAAGCAGAGCGTAACTACAATGTGACACAAATAGAATGCCTTGCGATGATTTTCGCCGTTCAAAAGTTCAGACACTGCATTTATGGACGTCATTTTACCATTGTAACAGATCATCACTCCCTGTGCTGGCTTGCCGGACTACGGGACCCCTCTGGTCGACTCGCTCGCTGGTCTTTACGGATTCAGGACTTCGATTTCACTGTTGTTTACAAGAGCAGGTGGCGCCACACTGACGCTGACTGTTTGTCACGCCTGCCTCAAAAAGCGCAGCTATTTGAGGAAGAACACTATGCCAATTCCTTAGCGTCCATCTCGACCACGCTCCCCAATGCACTCGTGTTTGAGGAGGAGCAACAATAAGATAGCAGCTTGAAGCCATTTTTTCTCTCCGCACAGGCATCTCAAGCGTCGACTTCAGCGTTCGTCGTCCGAGATGGCTTGCTCTGGAGACGGAATTATTCGTCCGATGGTGCTCCTTTTCTGCTTGTCGTGCCTGAGAGCCTCCGACCTGACGTCCTGCATGCTATGCACGACGACGTCACCTCAGGACATCTTGGCTTTGCCCGCACGCTTTACCGACTCCGTCGACGTTTCTACTGGCCTCGCCTCTGGAAGACGACGAAGCAGTACGTCGCCGGATGCCAGGTATGCCAGCGCTACAAGCACCCCACAGTTCCTCCTTCAGGGCGTTTGCACCCGGTGCGTCCACCAAAATCACGTTTTGAAAAAGTAGGAGTTGACTTGCTCGGCCCGTTTCCAAAGTCGGTAGCCGGTAATCGATGGATAATTGTCTGTGTCGACTACCTGACAAGATATGTAGAAACGACTGCTCTGCTATCTGCTACAACGTCCAAGGTCGCACACTTCTTTCTGCACTTCATCATACTGCGCCATGGTGCCCCCCGTGTGGTTATAAGTGATCGCGGACGACAATTCACAGCGGATATCGTTGAAGAGCTCTTTCGTCTCTGTGGATCACAGTACCGACACAGCACGCCATATCACCCACAAACCAATGGCCTTACTGAGCGAACCAATCGTACACTGACAACCATGTTGGCCATGTACATATCCTCAGATCACAAAAACTGGGACGACGTGTTACCTTTTATCACATACGCTTACAATACCGTTAAGCACGAGGTCACGGGATAGGCACCTTCCTTTCTTTTATACATGCGAGTACCAAGTAGCTTCCTCGACACTATCCTGCCCTTTTCTCACCATGAAGAGGTTTCTGTAGCGCAGACTCTCTGTCGTGCTGAAGAGGCGCGCCGCCTTGCCCGACTACGGAGTTTGACGTCCCAGGCGAAGACTAAGGCGCAATATGACCGACGACACGCACCAGCTTCGCAATTTACCGGTGACCTCGTCTGGCTCTGGACGCCGCTACGCAAACGTGGTTTGTGCCAGAAGTTTTTATCAACCTATACCGGCCCCTTTGTAGTTGAGCGAAAATTAAGCGGTCTAAATTATGAAATCGCTAAAGTGATGTCGCAAGATCGTCGATCCCGCAAGACTCAAGTTGTTCACGTCGCCCGCCTGAAGCCTTGCCAACCCCGAAAACTTCACCTCGCTCGGTGAGCTTCGTCTCGCCCCGCGGAAGTGTTACAGCGCAGTTTCTGCGAATCGATATTGTCTCCGGGGTTTCTAAAGGAAAGGGATTGACCAAGCCCACTGTGGTTTGGTAGAAGAAGAGGTTGAGGTGGTGACTGTGGCAGCCGGTTCCCGATCTGTTCGCTTGGCTCTTCGCAGACCACATCACTGTAAATAAATAAACCCATTTCATCCAACAAGACAATATATATATATATATATATATATATATATATATATATATATATATATATATTTATATATATATGTATATATATATATATATATATATATAACGTTATCTTGGGTGGTCGTGGTGTAGTGACCGTCGCAGGTCCACGGAACGGCGCAGGAGCACACTTTCGGTGGCGTAGGACCATACCGGCCCAGTCGGAGAGTTTCGTTGCTGCCCTCGAAGCGACTACACTTCAACAACAAATAATACTTTTTTGGGTCGTCCGGACACGCACGCAATGGCGTTCCAGGCACCCGTAAGGTGCTTGCGAGACACAGTGGCTAGGCCGCAACCTCAAACGGTGGGCCTTACAATTCTGATTGTGTCTGATGGTTCCACAGAGGGTTTGACCCGCACACAATGGCTCGTCCAGGTGAGCTCCCGGGCAATGGTGTCTTCGCAGGTTCTAGGGCTCGCCCGGTGACGGCGGGCATCGCAGATCCGCCAGCGAGACGCACCCCAGTTTCATTGACGGCTTCCACCTCTTCCTCTGCATATCGCATGTCCCACTTGGCCAATCTCCCCTTCGCCATCATCGACTACTTCCACCTTGTGGCTGATTGCTAATCCCCACAGCAGGCACTTGTGCAACATTTTATGCCTTTTGCGCTCCATCAGGCTGATTGAGCGGGAAAGAATTTCGTTTAGGTTCAAGAAAGAACTTGTTCTAAGTTCAATAGAGAGAAAAAAAACATAAAAAACAACAGACAGAAGAGCGGGGAACCTAGGGAAATGTCACCTTAATAGGAATGGGTTTTAACACTGCAGACGAGCTGTCGCCGAAATGAAGGAGTGGATGGCGTTGCACATATCCCTAAAACAGCGGCCTCGCGTAGTCGCCCAAACGACAAAAGCACCAATACTGTCAAAGCCAGTACAAGACGGAGCAGGGGAATCTCCTGCAGCCTTCTCTGATGGTTACAACATCGGAGGCAAAAAAGAAAGAAATATTCTTCGGATACAATTTCTTGGCAAAAGTAACAGAAGGGGGTTATCATATTGCCCTATATAAAGAAACCGATTAAGTGGCCGCACACCACAGCGAAAAGAAGTCAGCGACACTTCTCACAAGCCAGTTTGGCAGAAGCGACCCTTCTAGTGCTACTTGAGATGTTCAAGTTCAGGAGAAGTGTTCACACCCTTATCGGAACCATATTGATTCAACAGATATTGGCGATAACGTGCCAACAACACGTGCCTCGACGATCAGAAAAGCCAAAGCTGTTTTACCTAATATGTCAGCGGTTTCACTGAGAGTTAACCCACAGTGGCCGGGCAGCCAAACAGGCCGAATCTCCCGTACGTGAATAGGGATGCAGGAATAAAATGTTTTAGGAATAGGATGTAGAGTTTCTGAGGAGAGAGCCATGCACACGGACACGGCGTCGGTGAGTAACATCACGGAACAATTTGCCTTAGGACGTTTCAAGATTGCAAGGAGTAGCGCAAGACATTCTGCATAAAAATTTGAATAAAGTCTGGTAATGGCAATGAAAAAGACGAGTTCAATGCTGCAGACAAAATAGCCACCCCAACCTTCTCATATTTTTTCGTAGCGTCAGCTGCAATGACCACGTGGAAATGGTTATTAGGACTGGTGAGCCAGGAGAATGGTATTGATTATGTTAAACAGGAGAAACTTAGCGTTTTGGGGGAAAATATTATCAAACGAAATCCTTACTTCTGTGGATGGCAACTGCAAGGTGGGAACTGAAAGAGGGTGGTGTTTAGTGGAGTAGTTCTCTGTCGCGTGACTTCCTCTCGCACAAAGGAAACGGGGCGCTGATGGTGAAGGTGCATCTGATGATGATTAGGAAAGGCGGTTGCGGTGACAAAGACATGGCTGGTATAGTTCTAATCTCACATGGTTCTTTCATGTAACTCTGAGAATTTCAAGCGGCTGAGGCCGTCCACGCATATGAAGGTGGGTGTATAAAACAGCAACCTGTTGCCTCCGCAACAGTTCACAAATGTGAGTATCTTGTTTTTCCGTCCTACTGTATTGTTTTCGTCTTTTGAGATGCATTGGTAAAAGCGGTTGTTTTTATGGTCATAATTGTCGTCATCGTCGTCCTCCGCCTACTCTGGTTCAGTGCAGGACGAAGGCCTCGCCCAAAGACCTCCAACTGCTCCTGTCCTGCGCTGCTCAGATTCACAGCTTACCCCCGAATTTCCTTATTTCATCCCTCCAAAGAATTACCGGCATTCCCCTCCCCTGAGATCCATCTCTTAAAGGGTCCCCCATTTCTCTGTTCCCCTTACTACAGGGTAAGACAAAGTCCACTTTTGTTTTATTTCAACTTATCTTCTGCTTTAGTTTTTTCTCTGATCTAGGCGGCTCGTATCTCCTAACACTATTCTTTCCATGGGCAGTTGAGCTGACCTATGTTTACTTTCTACTTGTTTTATTAGGGTGCAAAGTTTCTGCTCCATACATCATAAGCGGCAGTACGCGCCGGTTTTAAATGTTTCTTTGGAGTGACTGAGGTGGCTTGGTTTTCATTATTTGGGAGCGCTTCTTGATTGCGCCCCATGCCATACTGTGATGACTGGCGTCCCACGAGTGGGGAAAAACCCGGACGACGGCGCAGAGCAGGTGCCTCGAGAAGAACAAGAAGGTGACCGGGCCAATTTCCCTTAGAGGGTGTGTGCGAGGAGGGGAGTATCATCATCATGGAGGGCTGGCCTGGGAAGTGGAGCGAGCGGCGGAGGTTCCGGAGGGCAGCTGGACGAAAACGACCGGCAGGCGGGTCGAGGCTTTCGTGGCTTTCAAGGTTCGAGGTTCGTGGCCGCTCCAGCGGGGTGAAGTCCACGGGCCTGTGACGCGGAAGACCGACGTCGCCGTTCGCGAAGCTGTCAGATCGCCGCGACGTCCTTGGGAGTCGCAGTTCCGAGGCAAGGCCTAGCGAGCGGAGCTAGCGGCGCGTGACTCAGCGGAACCGCGACTGGTCCGCCGTCTTCCGAAACCCTGCGTCGAGGGCGTCAACGCCGTGGCGACTGAGCGCCATCACTGTGGGACCGAGCCGTGAGCGTGGCATTGTTTTTTTTTCCGCTTCTCTCCCGAACTCTAGTTGGTCGGACCTGTTTGTATTTTTTTTATTTCGCTTGTGTTCGCGTTCCGTTTCCAATATATTCAGTGTTGAGTTATCTGTTCAAGACCATGGCATCAACTTGTGATCTTCCTCCGCGAGTCACACACCCGCCTGCTTAACCCCAACGTCCTCACAATTTTTGGCGTCAGCGAAAGGACGTTGCTCTACTTCCATCTGAAGAGCTTAAGCAGGCAAGTGGGTGTGACGAACGAAGATGAATCTCGAGAAGTTGATGCTGATCGGCAAAGAATTAGGGCTTTCAGGTCAGGACCTCAGAGAATGGATCGACGCTGAACGCGCGAAAGAAAGAGAGAAGCGTGCGACGGAACGCGAGGCGGCTAAAGAAGCCGCAAGGATAGCACAGCAGACGGAGACCGAGACTCGAGCTCGAATTGAGGCTGAACGTGCCAAGCTAGAACTGAGGCTACAACTTCAGGAGCGGTCGCAGGTTTCCAACGCGAGTTCGGACGCCGTGGGAAGTGACAACGCGACTAATTCGGCACAAAGCTTCCACAGCCCTCACAAGTTGATTGCCGCTTTTAATTAGGAACGAGACGAGCTCGACGCTTATATATAGCGGTTCGAGAGAGTGGCAACAAGCCAAGGTTGGCCTTCGGACAAGTGGGTGCTCTCATAACACTTGTGCCTTACAGGTGATGCGCTCAGTGCCGTTGGCCGCATGTTGTCCGACGATGCACTGGACTACACGAAACTGAAGAAGACCCTTTTACAGAGGTTCAGGTACACCAAAGAAGGGTACCGGTGCAAGTTTAGGGAATCAAGGCCGCTGAACTCAGAAACAGGTCGTCAGTTTGTTTGTCTTCTTCTCAATTACTTCGACAGCTGGCAGGAAATGGCGAAAACGGAGCAGTCGTACTCCGCGCTCCGGGACAAAATGGTGTCCGAGCAATTCCTGAGCCAGTGCGACGAGAAGCTCGCCATTTTCCTCAAAGAAAGGGGCTGCAAGAACCTGGACCAGCTTGCTGAGACGGCTGATCAATACCTCGAAGCTCAAGGCTTAGTCAACCTGGGCAGAGGAAGGGAAGAAAATAAAGACAGTGGCAAGCCCCCTGGACTCCCTCGCGCTCCTGATTATCGTGATCGCAAGACGACCAAGCCACATTGCTTTCGCAATTAGCAAGGGCACCGCCCGTCAGACTGCTGGGCTAAATCGCGGGGTTCCAGTTAGACCAGCCAGAAGACGCTCTTTTGCGGATGGTGCGGAAAACACGGACACCGATCTGACGTTTGCCCCAACCAACCAGGAAACACGGGCCAAGCTTCCTGTTCCTTGACGGGACACGCATCTTGGACGGAACCGTCAAAGAAGGGGATACGGAATCCAAAACACAAAAAACCGAGAGCTAACCGGGAGCAAATGCCGACAGCCGAAGGACTACTTGAAGGGCAACCGGTGACACTCTTACGCGACACAGGCTGTAATTCCGTAATCGTGAAGCGGTCCTTGCTTCGCGATACCAAGCTCACGGGGAATACCAGCACTGTTTATCTGTTGGACCGAACCCGCCTCGTTTTACCGGAAGTGAAAGTGGAGATCGTGTCTCCATTTTTCTCTGGCCGAGTACTAGCCACCTGTGTGGAGGACCCTCTCTATGACGTTATCATAGGGAACATCGAGGGCGCCCGCGATGCCTCCATGCCGACCCGCGACTCGGAAAACAGATGGGAGCAGTCCCAGGAGCCGGAATCTCCTCCGACGAGTATCGGCCCAGCGAACGGAACAGGAAGCGTTTCAACAGTCGTTCCAGAAGTCCAGGGTAGCTGGAGCGAACCGCTGTGCCCCCCAATTGAACGCGGAGTCAAAGCCCGACACACGCGTGGGTGCAGCAAGACGCGAGGCGTCGAGAAAAAACGCCGCGGCTACCGGCAGTTACTGTTAGCCCCTCTACGATCAGCGTTGCTGAGTTAAGACAAATGCTACAACATGATCGTACGCTGCAAAAGTTTTTCGGTGAGGTCGGGAAAAATATGACAGTGAAATCGGCTGCTATCCAGTTTGAAATGGTAAATGGCGTTCTATAAAGGCGGTTCCATTTACCCTCAAGACAGGAAATAGAGCAGCTCGTTGTCACAATCGAGCTTCGAGACATTGTTTTGACAATGGCTCACGAAGGAATCTTGGCTGGAAACCAGGGAGTTAAACGAACTCTGGGCCGCGCGCGTGAGGAATTCTACTGCCCTGGCATGCAGGGTGACATAACACGATTTGTGAAATCATGCGACATTTGTCAGCGGACTGTACCTAAACATCTAGTAGGCCGCGTGCCACTAGGGAACATGCCCGTTATCGAGACACCGTTCCAGCGGGTTGCCATCGGCATAGTGGGGCCGCTTTCCCCCACCACAGAGAACGGCAACCGGTATGTGCTAACGATGGTGGACTTCACGACCCGCTACTCCGATGCCGTGGCGTTACCAAGCATTGATACAGCGAGGATCGCTGAAGCTCTTCTAGAGTTGTTTGCTCGAGTGGGATTTCCTCGAGAAATCGTCAGCGATCGGGGCAAGTCCTTCACATCTGCACTTATGAAGGAGCTCAGCCGTCTTCTTTCATTTGCACAGCTGCCCACTACACCGTACCACCCAATGGCTAACGGGCTGGTTGAACGATTTAACGGCACGCTAAAGCAAATGATAATGCGGATGTGCCAAGAAACTCCTAAACACTGGGACCGCTACATGGCACCACTGCTGTTTCCATACCGCGAGGTGCCCCAATCAAGCTTGGGTTTTGCACCGTTCCATCTCCTGTACGGCAGACATGTCCGAGGACCGATGGCTATACTGAAGGAGCTTTAACAGGAGAGAACGTAAATCCTGAGGTCAAAACGTCGTATGCATACGTCGTTGAGCTTCGTCAGCGCCTAGAAGAAACTTGCCGACTGGCACACGAAGAGCTCCAGAAGGCAAAGTTGGCGCACAAAAAGTATTACAACCGAAGGGCGAAGACACGTCACCTCGCCGTTGGTGACAAAGTTTTGCTTCTGCTCCCATCGGACAATAATAAGTTAATCCTCACATGGAAAGGTCCATTCTATATTTTGGAAAGGCGCAACGAAGTCGATTATGTGATTGATCTTGTAACCCGGACAAGCCTTTTCCACATCAACATGTGAAAAGATATGAAGAGCGAAAACCGTCTAAGCCAGATTCACAACATGTTTCCGTCGCCCTTAGATCCGACGAAAGTGAAGGAGGCGACGTACCGTGTGTCCCTCTAAGACAAAAAGAGTCTTACAGAGATGTGGACGTTTCGGCGGCTATGACTCCTGAACAACACGCGCAGGCATGTACGCTTCTGTCATCTTACCAGAAAATCTTCTCAGACCTCCCTGGGAAGACAGACCTGGTTCACTGCAAGCTGCGCCTTACAACAGACCAACGTATTCAAGTGCGGCAGTACCCGATTCCATTTGCCATGCAGGAACCCGTGGAAAACGAGATGCAGGAAATGCTGCGAATGGGTATTATTGAACCCTCAAACTCGCCGTACCAGTTTCCCATCTTGCCAGTAGACAAAAAAGATGGAACTATAAGACTCTGAATTGACTTCAGACAACTCAACCTTGTCCTGGTCGCCGACAACGAGCCCATACCTAGAGTTGATATAATGTTTGCAAAGTTGGGAAAGAGTCGGTTCTTTTCGAAATTCGACTTCACTAAGGGCTATTGGCAAGTGCCTATGGATGAGGAATCGAAGCCATTCACTGCCTTCGCTTCTGCCTCGGGACTATACCAGTTTCGGTTTATGCCGTTCGGCATCAAGACCGCCCCAGCGGTGTTTACACGCCTTATGCGTAAGGTGGTTGGTGGGCTTCCACATATCTACCATTACTTCGATGACGTTCTCACCGCTACCGATACTTGGGAGGAACACCTAGAAGCACTCGAGGCATTCCTCAGGAGGGTGCAGAAGGTGGGACTTACGATTCGACCTATAAAAAGCGAAGTAGGCTTCTCCTCAGTAAAATTCCTGGGACACATCGGTAGCCACGGTCTCCTACGCCCGCAAGCAGAAACGCTCAAAAAAGTTCACGACTCCACACGACCGACGACAAAGCGACAGGTGCGGTCTTTCCTCGGCCTCACGGGCTATTACCGGCAGTTCGTGCCAAACTACGCTCAAGTATGTCAACCCTTGACAGAGCTGACTCGCAAGCGGGCACCCAACAGGCTCATTTGGGGCGAAAAGGAACAAACAGCGTTTGACACTCTTAAGGAACTGTTGTCAACCGAACCGATACTGAAAGCGCCGGACTTCTCCAAGCTTTTCGTACTCCGCACGAATGCGTCGTCCACAATCATTGGCGGAGTCCTCATGCAACAGCATGCGGAGATTCTTCACCCAGTCGCCTAGGCGAGTCGTCGACTCTTGCCACGGGAAACTTCCTACTCCACCATTGAGAGAGAGGCATTAGCATTGGTCTGGGCGATCAAGAAATTTCACATCTACTTATACGGAAAGCAGTTCATCTTACAGAGTGACCACCAGCCCTTGGCGTACATACACTCCGCGAGGCACATTAACCGTCGCGTCCTTCGCTGCAGCCTCACAATGATGGAGTATGATTTCACAGTTCAGTACGTGAAGGGTAGCGAAAACGTCGGAGCGGATTACCTTAGTCGGATCTTCGCAGAGTAGATAGTTTTTTTTTTCCCATGAATGATTTTTGCAACACTACGTTTTTTTTGGGGGGGGGGACTGACTGCGAAGGACCTTCACTCCGGCACGTTCCCTCGGTGCCCTGTGTCGCCATGTGCGAACATTTTTGTGTGCCGAGTTTTGTTTCCCCAAACAAACCTCTCGAGAAGGGGGGTGAATGTGATGACTGGAGTCCCACGAGTGGGGCAAAACCCGGACGACGGCGCAGAGCAGGTGCCTCGAGAAGAAGAAGAAGGTGACCGGGCCAATTTCCCTTAGAGGGTGCGTGCGAGGAGGGGAGTATCATCATCATGGAGGGCTGGCCTGGGAAGCGGAGCGAGTGGCGGGGGTTCCGGAGGGCAGCTGGACCAAAACGACCGGCAGGCGGGTCGAGGCTTTCGTGGCTTTCAAGGTTCGAGGTTCGTGGTCGCTCCAGCGGTGTGATGTCCACGGGCCTGTGACGCGGAAGACCGACGTCGCCGTTCGCGAAGCTGTCAGATCGCCGCGACGTCCTTGGGAGTCGCAGTTCCGACGCAAGGCCTAGCGAGCGGAGCCAGCGGCGCGTGACTCAGCGGAACCGCGAGTGGTCCGCCGTCTTCCGAAATCCTGCGGCGAGGGCGTCAACGCCGTGGCGACTGAGCGCCATCGCTGTGGGACAGAGCCGTGAGCGTGGCATTGTTTTTTTTTCCGCTCCTCTCCCGAACTCTACTGGGTCGGACCTGTTTGTATTTTTTTTATTTCGCTTGTGTGCGCGTTCCGTTTCCAATATATTCAGTGTTGAGTTATCTGTTCAAGACCATGGCGTCAACTTTCTTGTGATCTTCCTCCGCGAGTCACACACCCGTCTGCTTAACCCCGACGTCCTCGCACATACATATTGTCACGTAGCCAAGGACGAAGCAGTTGTTTGGAAAAGAAACAAGTTTATTGGAGCGAACTTGTGCTCCCCTAACACTGAAAAGAATACAGAGGCAGCGAAGCAGTGGTCAACAAAGTGACGTACGTGCGTCGGCGAGCGTCGCAGAATCGAATGCCCCGGCGTCCGCACTGCAGGCTTTTTATCTTTCGGCGCGCGTGGTTCTCGAAACGTCGATTCACATCGAGAACATAGTAGATCCAAGATTATTATTCTGGGCTGTTCACGTTAGATCGGAAGGCTCTCCCTATCACAACAGATAACACATGAGGAACAGAAAGAAAGAAAGAAAGAATGGAACACGCGCTTCCCTTGGCGCAGAGATAACACAGACCGGCACAGCCGGGCGGTAAAAGCAAAACACAAATAAACAAACCCAATGTATGGTTCACGGCATTACCCCCCCTCTAAGAGTGCATCGACCCGATGCTAACATAAGCGACAGTCCGAACAAATGAAAATAAAAGTTCGTCATCGTCCGTAGAAAGGTTTTAAGCGAACCACGTGGACGACTTCGGGTCGCGTGCGTCGTCGTGATGTGCCGGAGTCACCACTGGGGATCACTTCGTAGGTTAATTGCCCAACACGTCTTAGAATCTGGTAGGGTCCGAAGTACCGTCGCAGGAGCTTTTCACTGAGTCCGCGTCGTCGAATGGGAGTCCAAACCCACACACGATCCCCTGGTTGGTACACGGCGTCTCGGCGTCGGAGGTTGTAGCGGCCCGCATCCACCAGCTGCTGGTCTGTTATACGAACTCGAGCGAGCTGGCGGGCCTCCTCCGCACGTTGAAGATATCCGTGGACGTCGGCGTTGAGGTCGTCGTCATCTACGTGCGGAAGCATGGCGTTGAGCATCGTAGTCGGCCTTCTACCGTAGACAAGCTCGAACGGCGTCAGCTGCGTCGTCTCCTGGATAGCCGTGTTGTACGCAAACGTGACATAAGGGAGCCCTTCGTCCCAAGTCTTATGTTCAACGTCAACGTACATTGACAGCATATCTGCGATTGTCTTGTTCAGACGTTCTGTTAGTCCGTTCGTTTGGGGGTGGTACGCCGTCGTTCTTCGGTGATCCGTGTTGCTGTAGCGTAATACTCCTTGCATCAGCTCCGCAGTAAATGCCGTTCCGCGGTCTGTGATTAGGACTTCCGGTGCTCCATGTCGTAGCACAACTTGACTTATAAAGAACTTCACCACTTCTTGTGCAGTCCCCCTCGGAAGAGCGGCGGTCTCTGCGTAGCGCGTCATGTAGTCTGTCGCTACGACAATCCACTTATTCTGTGCTCGTGACGTAGGGAACGGGCCTAAAATGTCCATTCTAATCTGTTGAAATGGTCTCGATGGGACGGCGATCGGTTGCAGAAGTCCGGAGGGTCTTGTCGGCGGAGTTTTTCGTCGCTGGCAGTCACGGCAGCTCCGGACGTAGTGGGTGACGTCAGAGGTAAGGCCGGGCCAGTAGTACCTTGCCTTGATTTTTCCAATAGTGCGGGCTGTGCCCAGATGTCCGGAAGACGGGTCGTCGTGGCACGCTTCCAAAATTTCGTCACGAAGGTCCGCGGGGATGACGAGAAGGTAATTCGCTCTTGTTCCGGGGCTGAAATTCTTCTTCACAAGGACGGAGTTTCTCAGGCTGAATGCTGGTAGGCTGCGTTTGAAGGTCCTAGGAACGGCAACGTTGCATCCCTCGAGGTACTTGATTATGACGCGTAAGTCGGGGTCGGCACGCTGCAGGGCGGCTAGGTCGCTCTCCGTCACGATCCCGAAGAACGCGCTGTCTTCATCAGAGTCTTGTGGTGGTGGGTCGACGGGGGCGCGGGACAGGCAGTCGGCGTCGGAGTGTTTCCTGCCGGATTTATAAACGACTGTAACGTCGAACTCCTGCAGGCGCAAGCTCCACCGCCCAAGACGGCCAGAGGGGTCCTTCAAATTGGCGAGCCAACACAGCGCATGGTGGTCTGTTACAACCTTGAACGGCCTTCCATACACGTATGGGCGAAATTTTGAAATCGCCCATATAATAGCCAGGCACTCTTTCTCAGAGGCAGAATAGTTTTTCTCCTCCTTCGACAGACCACGGCTGGCATAGGCGATTACCCTTTCGCAGCCGCTTCTTTTGGACAAGGACGGCACCCAAGCCTATATCACTGGCGTCCGTGTGCATTTCCGTTTCGGCATTTTCGTCGAAATGAGCGAGCACGGGCGGCCTTTGCAGGCGTTTTTGCAGCTCGCAGAATGCTTTTTCTTGGTCGTTTTCCCACCTGAAAGGGGTGCTATCTTTCGTCAAGCGCGTGAGTGGCTCCGCAATGCGTGCGAAGTTTACGACGAAGCGCCGGTAGTATGCGCACAGCCCGAGAAATCTTCGCACGCCCTTCTTGTCTTTCGGACTTGGGAAGTTCGCAATGGCTGAAGTTTTTGCCGGGTCAGGTAGGACTCCCGCGGCGTTGACGACGTGGCCCAAGAACTTGAGTTCCCCGTATGCGAAACGGCACTTTTCAGGCTTCAGCGTCAACCCCGACGTACGAATGGCCTCGAGTACAGACTCCAACCTTGCAAGGTGTTCGTCGAAAGTCCGGGCGAATACCACTACGTCGTCGAGGTATACGAGGCAGGTGTGCCACTTAAGGCCAGCTAGCACAGTGTCCATGACTCTTTGAAACGTCGCTGGTGCTGTGCACAGCCCAAACGGCATCACCTTGAACTCGTATAGGCCGTCTGGGGTTATAAATGCAGTCTTCTCTCGGTCCCTCTCGTCCACTTCAATTTGCCAGTAGCCGGTCTTCAGGTCCATCGATGAGAAGTACTTCGCGTGGCAGAGGTGGTCGAGGGCGTCGTCGATTCGGGGGAGGGGGTACACGTCCTTTTTCGTGATTTTGTTCAGTCGCCGGTAGTCAACGCAAAACCTTAATGTGCCGTCTTTTTTCTTTAGGAGTACGACGGGTGCAGCCCAGGGGCTTTTCGAGGGCTGTATAATGTCGTCGCTGAGCATGTCGTCGACTTGAGTCCGGATGGCTTCCCGTTCGTGTGAAGAGACGCGGTACGGTGACTGTCGGGTAGGTCGGGCTCCATCTTCGATTATTATTCGGTGCTTCGCTAGAGGGGTCTGACGTAGTTTTGCGCTCGACGAAAAACATTCGCTATAGCGACGCAGCAAAGCCAATAATTTGTTCCGTTGTTCTTGCTGTAGCGCCGGATTTACGTCGAAGGGCTGCGGAAGCTTGAAGGTGTCATCGGGTGTGCGTTCAAAGTCGGCGACCGCGATCACGTCACTTGCTTCTTGCGTATTTTCGAGGAACGCAATTGCAGTTCCCTTGTTTAAATGCTGGTACTCTTCGGTGAAATTAGTGACCAAAACGTGAGATTGGCGTTGCCTAAAGTGCGCAATCCCTCTTGCGACGGAAACACCGCGGTCGAGAAGCAACCTTCGATCACTCTCTACGATAGCGTCGATGTCAGAAGCAGCATCCTCACAGTAGACGGCGATCATCAAGCTTGCGCGGGGTGGCAGGGTGATGTGATCGTCGGCGATCCTGACAGCAGCACGGTGACCGGGGTTCGGCTGCGGCGTCGTGGAGTAATCGGAGGAAAAAGTTATCGACTTGGTCTGCAGATCAATTATTGCGCCGTTGTCCGTCAAAAAGTCCATTCCGAGAATTACGTCGCGGGAGCAGTTAGGCAAAATAACGAACTCAGCAGGGTACGTGGTGCCGCCTATGGTGACGCGTGATGTGCACGTTCCACTTGGCGTTACGAGATGGCCTCCTGCTGTGCGTATATGCGGACCGTCCCATGTTGTCGTAACTTTCTTCAGCTTCGACGCGAATGAGCCGCTCATTACCGAGTAGTCGGCTCCCGTGTCGATGAGTGCGACTACGTCAAATCCGTCGATGGACAGCTGGACGTCGGACGCCGCTTTCCTGGAGTTTCTGGTGCGTCGGGGCGTTGTATCTCGGCTTGTGCGTGTTGACGGGCGGGCACCATGCGTCGTCATTCTCGTCATCTTCTCAGCGGCAGGCTCTATCGTTTCGGGTAAGCGTCGCGTCGTGTCGTTGTCGGGTTCGGGAGTCACGTCCGGGTTAGATCGAGTCGTTGGGCTGCAGGTACGGTGTTCGGTGCGGCCATGCGTCGTTGGAGGGTTTTCGTTTTTTCGCCGTTCTGCAACTTCACCTCCAGAAGTTGCTGCTTTTAGTTTCCCCCGCGTGGGCTGGGGGACCTTCCACGGGTGAAGTCAGCATTGCTACGACGGTTCGGCGATTGGTACGGGTAGGGCGATGGCGAGCGGTTGAAACGGGATGGGCCACGGCTGGTTTCAGATAGATACTCGTCGATCTCACGTGGTCGTTGGCCAGGGAGAGGGCGAGGTGCGTCGACGGAGAAACCACGCAGTCCGAGTCTCTTGTATGGGCAGCGACGGTAGATGTGGTCGGCCTCTCCGCAGTGGTAGCACAGAGGACGATTATCGGGAGTTCGCCATATGTCCGTCTTCCTCGACGTCTGGTTTTGGGCTACCGGGGGTCGGGCGGGTGACAGTGGGCGGCGGTACGGCGGGGCCTCTTGACGCCGTGCTGGGGCAGGGCGGGGTCGACGAACAGCCGCAGAGTAGGTCATAGCTTGTGGCTCTCGGGGTACCTCGGATGGCGTAGAAGTTCCCAACGCTTGTTGCACTTCTTCTCTAATCACGTCGGCGAGGGAAGCGACTTGGGGCTGCGGCGGCGTTGGGAGAAGTTTCCGCAGCTCCTCTCTCACTATTGCGCGGATAGTCTCGCGTAGGCTCTCGGCCGGGATCCGCGTGCTGCCAAAGTCGTTTGCATTGGCCGCGCCAACAAAGTTGCGGTCATACTGCTTAGCTCGCATTTCGAGGGCTTTCTCAATGGTGCTGGCTTCGGTCACGAATTCGGCGACGGTTTTGGGCGGATTTCGGACAAGTCCAGCAAACAGTTCCTCCTTCACTCCGCGCATTAAGAAGCGCAACTTCTTTTCTTCCGTCATTTCGGGGTCCGCGCGGCGAAATAGCTGCTTCATCTCCTCAACGAAGATCACGACACCTTCGTTGGGGTGTTGCGTGCGCGTTTCCAACAAAAGGGTGGCTCTTTCTTTCCGCACGACGGTAGTGAAGGTCTTAGTGAACTCGCTTTTGAACTGAGCCCAGTTTGTCAAGGAGCTCTCGTGGTTCTCGAACCAAGTGCGAGCCGAATCTTCTAAGTAAAAGAAAACGTGCCGGAACGTTTCTGCGTCGTCCCACCTGTTGAATTTCCGGACACGCTCCAGTTTCTCCAACCATTCTTCTGGGTCTTCTGCGGGGGCTCCTCGGAATGATGGCGGTTCCCGTGGCTGCTGCAGAACGACAGGAGGATTGGCTTGGTTGAGCATGGTGCTGGTTGCGACGTTTTTCTTCTTCGTCTTCTCCGGTAGTAGACCGAACTCGGGTGGTAAATCTTGCACGCGGACGCTGGCTCTTGTTGGGCTGGCTTGGCGGCTTCCAGAGGTTGTAGTGGGCATGAAGGGTCCGTACCCAGCACCTCCACCAGATGTCACGTAGCCAAGGACGAAGCAGTTGTTTGGAAAAGAAACAAGTTTATTGGAGCGAACTTGTGCTCCCCTAACAACTGAAAAGAATACAGAGGCGGCGAAGCAGTGGTCAACAAAGTGACGTACGTGCGTCGGCGAGCGTCGCAGAATCGAATGCCCCGGCGTCCGCACTGCAGGCTTTTTATCTTTCGGCGCGCGTGGTTCTCGAAACGTCGATTCACATCGAGAACATAGTAGATCCAAGAAGATTATTCTGGGCTGTTCACGTTAGATCGGAAGGCTCTCCCTATCACAACAGATAACACATGAGGAACAGAAAGAAAGAAAGAAAGAATGGAACACGTGCTTCCCTTGGCGCAGAGATAACACAGACCGGCGCAGCCGGGCGGTAAAAGCAAAATACAAATAAACAAACCCAATGTATGGTTCGCGGCAATATTATTTGCCGGATTTCGTTTTGTGGTTGGTGTCCGCACTAACCATCTGCCGGATGTAGTTGTATCCTTTTACTTATTCTAGCGTTTCGTTTCCTAATCAAAACAGAATGTTTTCGCAAGGCTATTTGTTATTACGTTAGATTTATTCATACTTTTTTAGCCCCACGCCCGCAATTTCTGATTGCAGTTCTTTATTTCTTGCAAAAACACTGCGCTAAATTGAAATAACGAAGACGAAGGACGGCGGAACCCACGATGCACACTTACGAAAGCGCTTTCGCAAGTGTGCATCGTGTGTTCCGCCGCCCTTCGCTTTCGTAATTTCAATTTAGCGCAGTGTTTTTGCCAGAAATAATGTACCAACTAGCCCAGAAGCGACCTCTCATTGACAATATTAGGTACTTCTTTAAGCATTGTTTGCAGGTGTTTGCAGTCTCAATCAGCAATACTCTGTTGTCCACAAGCCTCCACTGGCTCAAGTATTCTCTATTTATCCTTAGTCCTTTATTTTCCTAGTCAAGGTTTCCCGGCACTTTCTCCAGACATGCTGTGAGTAGTATTGGCCAGATGGTATCTCCCGGTCTTACTCCCTTCCGTATAGTGAATTTATCACTATGATTGCGAATCAAATATTGTCACGAAGCCAAGGACGACGCAGTTGTCTTGCAGGAGAAACAAGTTTATTGGAGCAAACTTGTGCTCCCCTAACAACTCAAAAGAATACAGAGGCGGCGAAGCAGCGGTCAACAAAGTGACTTGCATCAGCGAGCGTCGCAGAATCGAATGCCCCGGCGTCTGCTCTGTAGGCTTTTTATCTTTCGCCGCGCCTGGTTCTGGAACCGTCGATTCGCATCGAGAACATTGTAGATGCAAGAACATTATTCCGGGATGTTCACGTTAGATCGGAATGCTCTCGCTATCAGAACAGATAACACATGCGGCACAGAAAGAAAGAATGGAACAGGCGCTTCCCTTGGCACGGAGATAACGCAGACCGGCGAAGCCGGGCGGTAAAAGCAAAACACAAATAAACAAACCCAATGCATGGTTCGCGGCATTACCCCCCCCCCTCTAAGAGTGCATCGACCCGATGCTAACATAAGCGACAGTCCGAAAATGAAAATAAAAGTTCGTCATCGTTCGTAGAAAGGTTTTAAGCGAACCACGTGGACGACTTCGGGCCGCGTACGTCGTCGTGATGTGCCGGAGTCACCATCGGGGATCACTTCGTAGGTAAGTTGGCCAACACGTCGCAGAATCTGGTAGGGTCCGAAATACCGTAGCAGAAGTTTCTCGCTCAGTCCGCGCCGTCGGATGGGAGTCCAAACCCACACACGATCCCCTAGTTGGTACTCGGCGTCTCGGCGTCGGAGGTTGTAGCGGCCGGCATCCACCAGCTGCTGGTCCCTCATACGAACTCGAGCGAGCTGGCGGGCCTCCTCCGCACGTTGAAGCTATCCTTGGACGTCGGCGTTGAGGTCATCGTCTTCTACATGTGGAAGCATGGTGTCGAGCATCGTAGTCGCTCGTCTTCCGTAGACAAGCTCGAACGGTGTCATCTGCGTAGTTTCCTGCGTCGTAGTATTGTACGCAAACGTGACATACGGGAGGACTTCGTTCCAAGTCTTATGTTCAACGTCGACGTACATGGACAGCATATCCGCAATTGTCTCGTTCAGACGTTCTGTTAGACCGTTCGTTTGGGGGTGGTACGCCGTCGTTCTTCGGTGATCCGTGTTGCTGTAGCGTAAGATTCCTTGCATCAGCTCCGCGGTAAAGGCCGTTCCGCGGTCCGTGATTAGGACTTCAGGGGCTCCATGTCGCAGCACAACTTGGATTATAAAGAACTTGGCGACTTCTTGCGCAGTCCCCCGCGGAAGAGCGGCGGTCTCTGCGTAGCGCGTCATGTAGTCTGTCGCTACGACAATCCACTTGTTCTCCGATCGTGACGTCGGGAACGGGGCTAGAAGGTCCATTCCAATCTGTTGAAAGGGCCTCGACGGGACGGTGATCGGTTGTAGATGTCCGGCTGGTCTTGTCGGCGGCGTTTTTCGTCGCTGGCAGTCCCGGCAACTCCGAACGTAGTGGGTGACGTCGGTTGTAAGGCGGGGCCAGAAGTACTTCACCTTAATTTTTGCAATAGTGCGAGCTGTGCAGAGATGTCCGGAAGACGGGTAATCGTGGGACGCCTCCAAAATTTCGTCACGAAGGTCTGCGGGGATGACAAGTACATAATTCGTTCTTGTTCTGGGGCTGAAATTCTTCTTCACGAGGACGGAGTTTCTGAGGCTGAATGCTGGTAAGTTATGCTTGAACGCTCTAGGCACGGCGACGTTTCGTCCTTCGAGGTAGTCGATCATTACTCGCAAGTCGGGATCGGCACGCTGCTGGGCGGCTAGGTCGCTCTCCGTAACAACCCCGAAGAACGCACTGTCTTCATCGGAGTCTTGTGGTGGTGGGTCGACAGGGGCGCGGGACAGGCAGTCGGCGTCGGAGTGTTTCCTGCCGGATTTGTAGTCGATTGTAACGTCGAACTCTTGCAGGCGCAAACTCCACCGCCCAAGACGGCCAGAGGGGTCCTTCAAATTGGCGAGCCAACACAGCGCATGGTGGTCTGTTACAACCTTGAACGGTCTGCCATACACGTATGGGCGAAATTTTGAAATGGCCCATATAATACCCAGGCACTCTTTTTCGGAGGCAGAGTAGTTTTTCTCCTCTTTCGACAGACCACGGCTGGCATAGGCGATTACGTTTTCGCACCCGCTTTGTTTTTCAACAAGGACGGCACCGAAGCCTATATCACTGGCGTCCGTGTGTATTTCCGTTTCGGCGTTTTCTTCGAAGTGAGCGAGGACGGGTGGGATTTGCAGGTGTTTTTGCAGCTCGCAGAATGCCTTTTCTTGGTCGTCTTCCCAGCTGAAAGCGGTGCTATCTTTCGTCAAGTGCGTGAGCGGCTCTGCAATGCGTGCGAAGTTTGCGACGAAGCGCCGGTAGTATGCGCACAGTCCAAGAAATCTGCGCACGCCCTTCTTATCTTTCGGCCTCTAGAAGTTCGCTATGGCTGAAGTTTTCGCCGGGTCAGGCAGGACTCCCGCGGCGTTGACGACATGGGCCAAAAACTTCAGTTCCTCGTACGCGAAGCGCAACTTTTCAGGCTTCAGCGTTAACCCCGACGTACGGATGGCCTCGAGTACAGACTGCAACCTTGCGAGGTGTTCGTCGAAAGTCCGGGAGAATACCACAACGTCGTCGAGGTATACGAGGCAGGTGTGCCACTTAAGGCCAGCTAGCACAGTGTCCATGACTCTTTGGAACGTTGCTGGTGCCGTGCATAGCCCAAACGGCATTACCTTGAACTCGTATAGGCCGTCCGGGATTATGAATGCAGTCTTCTCTCGATCTCTCTCGTCCACTTCAATTTGCCAGTAGCCGGTCTTCAGGTCCATCGATGAGAAGTACCTCGCATGGCAGAGGTGGTCGAGGGCGTCGTCGATTCGTGCAGGGGGTACACGTCCTCTCTGGTGATCTTGTTCAATCGCTGGTAGTCAACGCAGAACCTCAGTGTGCCGTCTTTTTTCTTCACGAGTACGACCGGCGCAGCCCACGGACTTTCCGATGGCTGTATAATGTCGTCATTGAGCATGTCGTCGACTTAAGTCCGGATGGCTTCGCGCTAGTGGGAAGAGACGCGGTACGGTGACTGTCGGGTAGGTGGGGCTCCATCCTCGGTTATTATCCGGTGCTTCGCCAGAGGTGTTTGGCGTAACATTGAGTTTGACGAAAAACACTCGCTGTAACGACGCAGCAAAGCAAATAACTTGTTCCTTTCTTCTTGCGGTAGCGCTGGATTCACGTCGAAGGGGTACGGAAGCTTGAAGGTATCGTCGGGTGCGCGTTCAAAGTCGGCGACTGCTATCACGTCACTTGCTTGTTGCGTTTCTTCGACGAACGCAATTGCAGCGCCCTTGTTTAAATGCTGGTACTCCTCGGTGAAATTGGTGACCAAAACGTGGGATTTGCGCTGCTTAAACCGCGCAATGCCTCTTGCGACAGACACACCGCGGTCAAGAAGCAACCTTCGGTCACTCTCCACGATAGCGTCGACATCGGGAGCAGCACCTTCACAGTAGACGGTGATCATCAAGCTTGCGTGGGGTGGCAGGGTGACGTGATCATCTGCGATCCTTATAGCTGCACGGTGTTCGGGGTTCGATTCCGGCGTCATTTAGTGGTCGGAGGAAAAAGTTATCGACTTCGTCTGCAGATCGATTATTGCGCCGTTGTCCGTCAAGAAGTCCATTCCGAGAATTACGTCGCGGGAGCAGTTGGGCAAAACGACGAACACCGCAGGGTACGTCGTGCCGTCTTTGGTGACGCGCGATGTGCACGTTACACTTGGCGTCACGAGGTGGCCTCCTGCTGTGCGTATGTGCGGACCGTCCCATCTGGTCATAACCTTCTTCAGCTTAGACGCAAATGGTCCGCTCAATACGGAGTAGTCGGCACCGGTGTCTACGAGGGCGACTACATCAAAGTCGTCGATGGACACCTTGACGTCGGATGCCGCCTTCCACGAGTTCCGGGTGCGTCGGGGCGTCGCATCTCGGCTTGTGCGTGTTGACTGTCGGGCACTGTGCGTCGTCGTTGTCATCGTCTTCTCAGCGGACGTCTCGGTCCAATCGGGAACGCATCGCGGCGTATAGCTGTCGTCGTGTACGGGAGTCTCGTCAGGTCTGGGTCGGGTCGTCGTGATGAGGGCATGTTGTGAATCACTGTCTTCCGCGAGTCGTTGCGTCGTTGAAGGGTTTTCATTTTTCCGCGATCGTGCAACTTTACCTCCAGAAGTTGCTGCTTTTAGTTTCCCCCGCGTGGGCTGGAGGACCTACCACGGGCGAAGTCAGCATTGCTACGGCGGTTCGGCGATTGGTACGGGTAGGGCGATGGCGAGCGGTTGAAACGGGATGGGCCACGGATGGTTTCAGATAGATACTCGTCGATCTCACGTGGTCGTTAGCCAGGGAGAGGGCAAGGTGCGTCGACAGAGAAACCAGGCAGTCCGAGTCTCTTGTATGGGCAGCGACGGTAGATGTGGTCGGCCTCTCCGCAGTGGCAGCACAGAGGACGATTATCGGGAGTTCGCCATACGTCCGTCTTCCTCGGCTTCTGGTTTCGGGCTACCGGGGGTCGGGCGGGTGACAGTGGGCGGCGGTACTGCGGGGCCTCTTGACGGCGTGTTGGAGCAGGGCGGGGTCGACGAACAGCCGCAGAGTAGGTCATAGCCTCGGGCTCGCGGGGTGCTTCGGACGGAACAGAAGTTCCCAAAGCCTGCTGTACTTCTTCCCGGATCACGTCGGTCAGTGAAGTTACTTGAGGTTGTGGTGTCATCATCGGGAAAATTTTCCGCAGCTCCTCCGTTACCACTGCGCGGATAGTGTCGCGTAGTGAGTCGGAGTTAATAGCGCTGGCACCAATCGCCTCCGAAACCAGCGCATTGATTGGGCGGTCGTACTACCTCGTTCGGATTTCGAGCATCTTCTCCATCGCGGCGGCCTCAGACGCGAATTCGGACACGGTTTTGGGGGGGTTGCGAACAAGGCATGCGAAGAGCTCTTGCTTCACACCTCGCATCAGAAACCGTAGTTTCTTTTTCTCCGTCATTCCTGGGTCCGCACGGCGGACAAGTCGCTTCATTTCCTCGACGAAGATTACGACTCCTTCGTTCGGGTGTTGCGTTCGAGTTTCCAGTAAAATCGCAGCTCGTTCTTTTCTCACCACGGTCGTGAGGGTCTTAAGGAACTCGCTTTTGAATTGCGTCCAGTCGGTCAAGGCGCTCTCGTGGTTTTCAAACCAAGTTCGAGCTGCATCCTCCAAGTAAAAGAAAACATGCCGGAAGGTTTCTTCATCGTCCCACCTGTTGAAGATCCGCACACGCTCCAGCTTCTCCAACCATTCCCCAGGGTCTTCACCGGGAGCTCCCCGGAACGATGGCGGTTCCGCGGCTGCTGCAGCATGATTGGCGACGTTGTTTCTTGTACCATGGTGTTGGTTGTAGCGTTCCTTCTCTTGGGCCCTTCTGGCATCAAACCGAACTCGGGTGGTAAATCTTGCAGGCGGGGGCTGGCTCTTGTTGGACTGGCTTTGCGGCTTCCCGAGGTTGTAGTGGGCATGAAGGTTGCGTACCCAGCACCTACACCAGATGTCACGAAGCCAAGGACGACGCAGTTGTCTTGCAGGAGAAACAAGTTTCTTGGAGCGAACTTGTGCTCCCCTAACAACTCAAAAGAATACAGAGGCGGCGAAGCAGCGGTCAACAAAGTGACTTGCGTCAGCGAGCGTCGCAGAATCGAATGCCCCGGCGTCTGCTCTGCAGGCTTTTTATCTTTCGCCGCGCGTGGTTCTGGAACCGTCGATTCGCATCGAGAACATTGTAGATGCAAGAACATTATTCCGGGATGTTCACGTTAGATCGGAATGCTCTCGCTATCAGAACAGATAACACATGCGGCACAGAAAGAAAGAATGTAACACGCGCTTCCCTTGGCACGGAGATAACACAGACCGGCGCAGCCGGGCGGTAAAAGCAAAACACAAATAAACAAACCCAATGCATGGTTCGCGGCAATATGTTGCTCCAAAGCCCTTATAGAGCAGAACTCTTGCTTGTGGAGCAAAGGGCCTGCTCCTCCACAAGCAAAGTTCATGTTTAACCCGTTTGTAATGCATATTAGATTTAAAAAACGGCACTCTAGCAGATAAACAGGGCAGAAGTAACTTTATATACCCTGTTACTGTTAGCAATTCCAACAGTTTGTGTTCAGGTGAGGTGTCGCCCAATCTTATTGCGGCGTGGTACGGAGCCCAAGCAGGTGGATTTCACCACAGGGGCGGTGCATGGTGCTTTTCTGACGGAGGCAAAAAGCAAAAACGCACGTTCAACGAGATCAGTGCACGTTAAGGATACCCCTGCCGCAACATTTATCCATATCCTTCCAGTACGGAGCGCCTCATTGCCAGCGGCAACTTCCGCCCCCTAAACCTGAATATTCAATTTCATTTTCCTATTCGACATGCGTAGCAGTATTAACTTTTATATATTATAGCGCCGCTACGTTGACCTGGTTTTTTACACGAATCAAAATCTACAGCTTGCATAACTTTCAAATTTGGTCTACGCTCCGCGTCGGTGCGTAGATAATGTGTTGTGTAAAATTGGCTATGGGGTTTCACACTTTTGAGGTTTTCATTTCTTGTGAACACAGGAGCACATTGCCTTGGCTAGGCAAAAAAGAAGTGAAAAATATCAGGGAAGCTTGCATTCAAGCACATGACTTGAATGGCGAAGCTGTTCTGCGTTAGCAATTGCGGACATATAGTGAAGCTTCAGTCTTATTGCACATTTTTTTTTTAAGTTGCGGTGACAGTAATCGTCGTCACATGCATCGAAGAAATCGTCGTCTACATCGCGGAATGTGGTGGATCCAAATTCCTCCTCAGCAGCGTAGACTCCCACCAGCACTTCCGCATAGACTCCAAGCAGCGGTTTCGGGATCTGCAAGTCGTCTCAGGAAGGACTGGCACACTCGCAGGGCAGTCTCCAATATTTCATATTCGCTGTCAGAGAATCCGGCCCCGGTCTCTCTCCCGAGTAGGGTGTATTTGTTCTTTAGGATTAGCGCTGGAGGTTTTTGCTTACAAGCGCATAACGCTTTATGACAGTGCTGAAGATTTTTTGTTGAGCTAATGCGCATGTCGACTAAGCTCTACGGAGCCCACGAGGCACGCGCTTTCGAACACTGTCCCGTTTCGTGGTGTTAATTCCTGCAATTTTGGACTTGAATTTATTAAAACACCTTTGCGGTTTAAACATGACAAAGCTTCACTCCTGTTGTGTGGCACATACATGCTTCTTTTTCTCAAACACCTCTTTTGTTGTTCCGCGGCTAATGCATATCTGGTTCACTAGGGCATTCGAATTACTTTTATAAAACGGAGCAGAAAAAAATTAAAGGGTGTCAATAAGTCTAGAACATGGCGGGCAGTATTTGGGGCACGCCCTGCGCTTGCATGGGGATACAGAGGCAAATGTGAACGCAATGCATGATCAAGAAAGCCATTCATAGGCAAGACTGATGGCTTATGAACTGCGAATTATATTAGCGCAATAGTTCTTAAGCTGTTTCATGGGAACGCAGGCTTGGAGATGAATGTTTAGTACTGCAATGTATCGAACTAACCATGCTTTCAAGATAGCGTGCCAACAATTCACGAGCACAATTATATCTATAGGACACTGAATAGGACTTTTTTGTTTAACTGCTCATTATTCTATGCAATTATTTCCTATGGTTGCATCCCATCTACCTTCTTCAACCGACAGAATTTTATTGATACCCCACACACCCTATCGGCGTCTCCTTAAATATCAACAGTTTAAATGACTAGCCATGACTTTATAACGATGATAAGGAGGACGCATTTCGTTATTTATTCCACGCGATTTCCCTCATCGAGTCCTTCAATGTGATACCCAAAAAGCACTCTTGGCACAACTTTGAATTTGCGCTCAATTCAGGACTCACCACGACTATCTCATATTATAACCAGCACGCATCTTTATATTTGTTCCACGTCATTCGCCTCAACGATACCTTGAATTATATACCCCACACACACTAACAGGATTGTGTGGAATTTTATTCAAATCTCACTAACCATGACTCACAAGACTGTAACCAAGACGCATAATTTATACGTCCCTCGTGATTCCACTAATTGAAACCTTCCATTTTATACCCCACATGATTCAGCACCGCTACCTTGAATTGTAACGAAATCTATGGCAAACGATGACTATCTCATGGTTTGAACCGCAAAACCTTTTTTTATTGGTCCCACGAGATTCTCCACATCGAGACGGTAAATTGTATACCCTACACGTCCTAGTGGGGTCACTTCAACTTTTAACCCACTTAAGGCTCGCCATGACTGCTTCATAACATAACTGAGCGTTTATAGGCCGCACGGCGGGATCTGTATGATGTGTCCAGAATTATAGCCCTATCTCTTATTTTTGTATTCTGTCTTTATACCTTTCTATCTGTCTCTCTCTCTCTACTTTATCCTTTCACTCCCCTCTACTTCTCTTCCCTGCACAGGGTTATATTCAGGTGAGCTCTCTTCCGAGCTGAAAATATCCCCAGCGCGCTTCCTTTCATTTTTATTTCACGCAAATCACAATCACCCCCATGACTATAACGAGGAAGCGTTTTTGTAATTGTCCCACATGATTCCCCTCATCCAGACCATTGATTTAATACCCAACAAGTCCTAGTGGCATAAATTTGAATGCTAGTGCAAACAATGACTAACCATGACTATCACGATATAGCCATATCCCATTTTTCTCATGTTCTTCCTATATAGCCACATTAAATTTGATAGGCGCACAATCTAGGGGCGTCAATTTGAATTTTCTCCTAATTAATTACTCGCTATTACTACGCCACAAAAATATTGAGGAAGTATTTTTGCATTTGTCCCGTGTGATTTCCCTCAAGACCTTCATTTTACACGCCACACACCCATGCGTCATGAATGTAAATTTTACCCAATATACGACTAACCATGATTAAATCATAAAATTACCCATAACGGACCTTTGTTAAACGTTGTTTCCCACGTTTAAACCTTCTATTTTATTCCCAATATGGCCTGGCAGCATTATTGTCGATTTTAACTAAATTTATGACGTATTACAGCTGTCTGACGACTATACATTGGAACCGTTTTTTTATCCCGGGTAATTAAATTAGTCGAAACATTTATTTTAATACCTTACACGCTTCAGCCTTATTGGTTTATTTTCACCCAATCTCTCTCATACTGCGGGCATTATTCTATCTAACCCGGCGTCGCCCGGCCAATTTAGTTGACAACTCATATTCCCGCGAACCATGTATAGGTTTGCTTATTTATTGTTTGTTTTTACTGCCCTGCCACGCCCGGCTCTATTATCTGTGTCACAGGCGAAGGGCTCATTTCATTTTTCTTTTTGTCCCGCACGGGCTATCTCATTCAGATAAGCCCACTGTTTCGCCGTAGCGTCACTAGCCCAGAATATTCTTTGATCTACAATGTTCTGGATGTAAATCGACGGTTCCAGAAACATTCGCACTGTAAGATAAAAGCCTGCAGAGCAGACGCCTCGGCATACCACTCTCGACGCTCGCCTAGTCCCGTCACTTTTTTTACTGCTGTGTCACCGCCTGTGTATTCTTTCAGTTGTTATGGAGCACAAGTTCGCTCCAATAAAGTCGTTTTCTTTGGGACAACTGCGTAGTATTTGTCTTCGTGACATCTGGTAGAGGCGCTCGGTACGCACCCTTCATGCTCCCTACAACCTCTGGAAGCCGCCAAGTCAGTCCAACAAGAGCTAGCCTCCGCCTGCAAGGTTTGCCACCCGAGGTCGCTCTACTACCGGAGCAGGCGAAGAAGAAAGACGTCGCAACCTGCACCATGGTCAACCAGGCCAATCCTCCCGTCGTTCTGCAGCAACCTCGGGAGCCCCCATCATTCCGAGGATCCCCCGGTGAAGACCCGGAAGCGTGGCTGGAGCAGCTGGAGCGCGGCCGAAGTTTCAACCGATGGGTTGATGAAGAAACTCCGAGGAAAATGTTTTTCCCCCTCGGACACTCGCCTTCGGTTTGGTTTGAAAATCACGATAGCTCGCTAACATCATGAAGCATGTTAAAAGCGGAATTTTCGCAAACATTCACAACAGTCGTAGGGAAAGAATGACCTGAGGTGTTGTTGCAGACGCAAATCCAACACCTTAACGAAGGTGTTGTGGTGATCGTTGAGGAGATGATGATGCCGTTCGGACGACCTCACCTCGAATGGCAAAAGAGAAGAAGGTGCGCTTTCTGATGCGGGGAGTTAAACAAGAGCTCTTCGCTGGACTCATGCGCAACCCGCCCAAAACCGTCGCTGAGTTTGTGACGGAGGCTTCGAGGATAGAGAGGACCCTGGACATGCGTTCGAGTCAATACGATCGACCACTGAACGCGTTTTTGGCGAACCCCGTCAAATCCCCTGGATTTGCGACGAAAGACTTGCGGGAAACGTTCCGCGCCGTCGTTCGCGAAGAACTGAGGAGGTGTTTCCTAACCGCGCAGCAACCCCAGATCGCCTCCATGACCGACGTGATCCGGGAAGAAGTCCAAGTTCCCCTGCGGACTTCTACGCCACCGGAAGCACCCCGAGAACCACAAGCGATGAACTACTCCGCGGCTCCTCGTCGTCCCGGACCTGCTACAACCCGCCGTCAAGAAGCCCCACCGTACCACTGTTTACTGTCGCCAGCACGACCCCCTGCGGCCCAAAACCAGACGCCAAGGAAGACCGACGTGTGGTGAACGCCCGATAATCGCCCGCTGTGCTACCACTACGGAGATGCCGACCACACCTACCGTCGCTGCCCTTACAAGAGGCTCGGGTTGCGAGGATTCTCCGTCGACGCACCACGCCTCCGACCCGGCCAGCGCCCTATTGAGATCGAAGAATACCTGTTCAACACCAAGTGAGGACCAGCCCGCTTTAGCCGTTCCATGACGCCCTACCCATACGAGTCGCCTAACCGCCGTACCACTGCTGACTTCTCACGTCGAAGGTCCCCCAGCCCACGTGGGGGAAACTAAAAGCAGTAACTTCTGGAGTTAAAGTTGCACGACCGCGGAAAAATGAAAACCCTCGATCGACGCTGAGACTCGCTGAAAACCACGCACTCAGATGGACGAGCCGATCTAACCCTGACGTGACTCCCGGACACGAGGACAGCGAAACGGCGCGAGGCGTACCCGACATTACCACACCTGCTGCTGCGAATGCGACGAAGACGACGACGCATAGTGGCCGGCCATCAACACGTGCAAACAGAGATATGACGCCACGGCACACCCGAAACTCGAGGAAGGCGGCGTCCGATGTTCAGCTGTCCATCGACGGCTTTTATGTAGTAGCCCTCATAGAGCGGTAGCCGACTACTCAGTATTGAATGGATCATTCGCGTCTAAGCTGAAGAAAGTTACGACCAGGTGGGGCGGTCCGCACATACGCACAGCAGGAGGCTACCTCGTGAAGCCAAGTGGAACGTGCACGTCGGGCGTCAACATAGACGGCACAACGTACTCTGCAGAGTTCGTTGTTTTGGCCTAACTGCTCCGGAGATGTAATTTTTGGAATGGTCTTTTTGACGGACAATGGTGCAACAAGTGGCCTACAGGCTGAGTCTGTCACTTTCCTTCGATCACTGCATGACTCCGGAACCGAACCCCGAACACCGTGCGGCTATAAGGATCGCCGACGTTCATGTCACCCTGCCACCCCACGCAAGCTTGATGATCAATGTCTAATGTGAAAATGGTGCTCCTGACGTCGATGCTATCACAGAAAGTTACTAAACGTTGCTTTTCGAACACGGTGTCTCTCTCGCCAGAGGCATTACGCACTTTAAGCTGCGTGATTCCAATATTTTGTTTACTAATTTCACCGACGAGTAAAAGCCTTTAAACAAGGGTGCTGCAACTGCGTTGCTCGAGGAAACGCAAGAAGCAATTGACGTGATCGTGGTAGCCGTATTTGAACGCGCTCCGAAAGGTACCTTCAAGCTTCCGAATCCCTTCGACGTGAATCCGGCGTTACCGCAAGCCTAACGGAACAAATAATTGGCTTTGCTGCGTCGCTGCAGTTAGTGTTTTTCGTCGAACTCAAAACTACGTCAGACACCTGTAGCGAAGAACCGAATAAAAACTGAAGATGGAGCCCGACCTGCAAGACCACGTCTCTTAACACGAGCCGAAAGCCATCCGCACTCAAGTCGACGACATGCTCCGCGACGACATTATACAGCCATCGAAAAGCCCCTGGGCTGCGCCGGTCGTACTGGTGAAGAAAAAAACTGCAAATTCAGGTTTTGCGTTGACTACGGGTGACTGAACAAAATCACCAAAAACGACGTGTACCCCCTGCCACGAATCGATGACGCCCTCGACAACCTCTGCCATGCGAAGTACCTCTCATCGATGGATTTTAAGACGGGCTACTGGAAAGTGAAGTGTACGCGAGAGACCGAGAGAAGACCGCACTTATAACCCCAGACGGTCTATACGAGTTCAAGGTGTGGCTGTTTGGGCTGTGCACGGCGCCAGCAACGTTTCAAAGAGTGATGGACACTGTGCTAGCTGGTCTGAAGTGGCACACCTGCCTCGTATACCTCGACGAAGTTGTGGTATTCGCCCGGACTTTCGACGAACATGTTGCAACTTTGGAGTCTGTACTAGAGGCCCTTCGTACGTCGGGGTTAACGCTGAAGCCATAAAAGTGCTATTTCACGTACGAGGAGCTGAAGTTTTCGGGCCACGTAATCAACGCCGTGGGAGACATACCTGACCCGGCAAAAACTTCAGCCATTGCGAACTTCCCAAGGCTGAAAGAAAAGAAGGTCGTGCGAAGATTTCTCCGACTGTGCGCATACTACTGCCACTTCGTCGCGAACTTCGCACGCATTGCCGAGCCACCCACACGCTTGACGAAAGATAGCCCCTTTTTTAGCTGGTAAAGTCACCAAGAAAAACAATTTGCGAGCTGCAAAAACGTCCGGAAAGGCCGCCCATGCTCGCTTATTTCGACGAAGACGCCGAAATGGAAATGCATACGGACGCCAGTGATATGGGATTTGGTGCCGTCCTCGCCCAAAAACATAGCGGTTGCGAAAACGTATTCACTTTGCCAGCCCTGGTCTGTCGCAGGAGGAGAAAATCTACTCAGCGTCTGAAAAAGAGGGAGTCGCTATTATATGGGCGATTTCAAAAGTTCGCCCATACGTGTATGGTGGACAATTTACGGTTGTGACAGACCACCATTCGCTGCGTTGGCTTGCCAATTTGAACGACCCTCCAGGACATCTTGGGCGTTGGAGCTTGCGCCTGCAAGAGTTCGACGTTACAATCGTCTATAAATCCGGCAGAAAACACTCCGACGCCGACTGCCTGTCCCGCGCTCCCTTCGACCAACCGCCACAAGACTCTGATGAAGACAGCACGTTCTTCGTAATCGTGACAGAGAGCGACCTGCCGCCCAGCAGCGTGCCGACCCCAGCTTACACGTCATAATAAACTACCTGGAAGTATGCAACGTCGCCGTGCCTAGGACCTTCAAACGCAACCTACCAGCATCCAGCCTCAAAAATTCCGTTCTTGTGAAGAAGAATTCCAGCCCCGGAACCAGAAGGAATTATATATTTGTCATCCCCGCATAACTTCGTGACCAAAATTTGGAAGCGGGCCATGACGACCCGCCTTCCGGACATCTCGGCGCACCCCGCACAATAGGAAAAATCAAGGTTATGTACTACTGGCCCCGCCTTACATCCGACGTCACCCACTACGTCCGGAGCTGCCGTGACTTCCAGCGACAAAAAACGCCACCGACCAGACCAGCCTGATTTGTGCAGGCGATCGCCGTCCCACCGAGGGCCTTCCAACAGATCAGAATGAACAATCTGGGCCCGTTTCCTACATCTCAATCTGAGAACATGTGCACTGAGCGACAAATTACATGACACGCTTCGCAGAGACCACCGCTCTTCCGAGGGGGACTGACACAAGAGGTCGCAAAATAGTTACAGGATCTGTAGCTTGGGAAAGGGAAATAACAGGGTGCAACACAGTTCCGATTGAAAGCAGCGTTTAACACGACATGACACTCGGCATGAGGTACAGCACAAGCATTACAATCAACTAAGCGAATAGACGTATCTTCATTAGGCCTAGCGACACACCAAAATATTTTTGGGTCAGTTGTAAGCATTGAAGGCGGGCTGTGGTGAAGGAAGTTAGCGCTTTTTAGTGCACTTACGTAGTCAGAGTAACACGTTTATATGAAATCAATCGGCTTCCTGATGGAAACCAAATATTTGCCCGGTACAGCTGTTTTTGCGAATAAACACTTTCTTAAGGTTTTTGTTATACCAGGTGCTTTGGGTGCTTCGTTGCATCAAGGTTCTTTTTTACCTCCATCGTCATCGCTGTCAAGTACCAAGCACAAAGGGGTGCATCATGGAGAATGGAAAGCCACACTATCAAGATGATTTCACAGCACAGATATTCAAATTTCGCTTGACATTGTAACAGAAATTTCTGTAACAAGCTCCAATGGTCGATTCAGTGAAGTTACCTCCAAACATCCTGTGGCCAAAATGGGATGAAAGAGCCTTCAAAAACTCCAAGTGAGTACATCGCAGATCAATATTTTCTAAGCCGGGCGTGTAACTCTACTTAGCTGGATGTCGGGTGATGTGAAGCTTTGCCGCTTAGTATGGTGATAAATGGCTGAGGTCTAACAGCGCGTATATCTTGCTATTTAAAAATTTTTGTGTGCATGAACCAGCAACATTTGCGTTGAAAATAAAAACAACCAGTCAAAACTTGGCAGTAGGATCTTATCCCACAGGATTCAAGTAGATTGCATTGCGTGAATTGGCACACATGGTAGTACTCAAGGCCACCTCCGTTTTATGCATTGCATGCATTACTGAAGCAACTACCGCTCAACCGAGTCCTAATTTCAAACACTAACCACAGCGACTGTCTCTTCTGTGGAAAGCTCGTCCTTCCGGCCTTCTATGGACGTTCGTCGTTAGAAGAAACAAGGCACCGTTAAAAACTGACGCCATATTTACCACTGCGACAGAAAAAAAACGCATAACCTCCTCGACATTGCGGTTGAACGGGCATTTGTTTTTGTGGTGCGACCTCAATGATCTTGAGTGCCCTTTTGCAACGCCAGTCTAAAAAAAATAATTTAGTGCCGTTTTGCATCCTTTCAACGATTAGTATAAGTTCAGGTGGTTCCCGGTGCACCATAAAAAAGTCCAATATTTCGCAGGAAAGATATGCCGAAACTTAAAAATGTACAGCTGCAACTTTGCAGCAGCTCCATGAATGATTTCATTTTTGTGCAACCAGTTAGCTACAAGTACATAAACATTGGGCAAATTGAAGAGAATACAGGCAAACGTAGTTGGCTATACTGCACACACGCCATACTGTTGCTACATTGGTGCACGTGACAACATTACTGTGAACTAGAAATTGAATAAATATCCTACTTACAGGTTCTGTGTCTGCCTAAAAAATCAATAAATCGGGCAAATAAAGTTATCAAGTAAATCTTGGAGGGCTAAAATTTGGTTGTGTTTTATAGGTGTGTTTCAACCACTGGATCTCAAATTTCCAACACAATATGCATCCGAAAAACATGTGTCCCGTATTTTAGACCAACAAGTAAAAAATTCCAAACCCGTCGTATCTTTCACAGATTCCGCTTAGGTATTTCGTACACTGCGTGAACAGTTGGACGTGGTGGCTGCAATCCAAAACATCTGGCTATAAAACGTAAATAATTGCCTTTTTGCAAAAACATAAACTTCAATTTGAATCTCAATTGATTTCGCACATTAATCCATACATTTATTTCATTCCACGAGGCATTGCAAAAGAAGTCTTATTATTCTGTTGACGAGGCATTCGGCCCGCGAGTACGCAACCTCTTCTTTGACTTGAAACGGAGATTGTTGATGCCTTCCCCATTTGCCAGTTCTACCATCGCTCAGGACTACAATTATCTGTAGCAACAGTGTGCTTACTACCAAACTGCAATCGCTAAATGTCTTGCTGGCAAACTAATCCACTGCCCTTGAACACTTTTGAGTGCAGAAGAGTACCGCAAATATTGCTGAGTTTTCTAATATGCAAAAAATAGCAAGAAAAATCACCAACTCATGGGATTCTCCGGGGCGCAGGCGTTGTGCTTTTGGGACGATATCTGCAAATAAGGTTGGCAGCCTTTTTAATAAAGGTAGTGAAAATTTTCCCCCATAACTTTGTCCATTTATATTTGCTACATCATTTGATAATGTGAGTTTTCAAACGTAATGCCCATAAAGAAACCGCGATGGTGTATGTCCGTACTGAAACTGCCACATTCATGAAAGAACATGTGACCCAACCTAACCAGTCATTACGACGTAAAAATCCACGTCTGTGACTATTTCATGACGCCTGTAATCATTCTGTCGCGCTCTTCGTTTGACTGTGTTTTGCCTCTAACTTAGACACACACCCCCCAGTGACACCAAATACAAAGTTCGGAATACTATGAACTGCATGAGCTCATATTTCCACTATTTTAACCTCACACCTCACGCCTCACAGTGATTGCAACCACCATCCCACATCCGTCACCCTGACTACAGCAAGCTACGCCTGCAAAAGGCGATTTGCATTAGTGAAAAAAAAGTTATTCTTGCACTGCGTTTAAACTGCTTTTTTATATTAGTCATGCTACTTTTCTGTTAATTCCCGGTACCTGCTGGGTAAATGAATGAATGAATGAATGAATGAACACTAGCCTCGCATCTGAACCAGCCAAGGTTTGGGAGCTAATGCATGCGTAATAAAGGCACCTAATGCACAAACGCTTGGTTTTCCTCTATCTCCACAATTTATTTTGACTACGAGGAGAGCCTTCAGTCTAGTTTAGCACACTTCTTAAGCGTCTTAACAATACAAAAAGCAATTATATCGCCTGAAAAAACTGTCTAACAGCATGAGCGCTTGGAACAGGTTCCGCGGAACAGCAACGGAATTTGAATCACTTGCTTCGAAGGCTGACCGTTATTTTTCTCGTCCGCATTACCTATTATGCTACGCAATATACCTAAACAATTTTGAAGAGCCAGTCCCCATCCCCACAAAAACATTATCATCACTTGATGAACACGGTGATCCTATTCAAGAACATATTACCACTAAAGTAATAAATTCTGCTTCTTTTTCGTATTCACCTCTGAATCTTGCGGCCCGCTTCAAGACTCCCCATTCCTTGATTATCCAGTCATGCCAGACATTACATTCGATTCATAAGGAATTGCAAAACTAATTGACACATGTAAACGAATGTCATCCGTGGGAATAAACGACAAAAATTCCAAAATACTGAAAAACACTTAGCCAATTACAGGCGTCATTCTTTCGTACGTATATCAGCAGTCCATTTCACGCGGAGGGGTGCTGGTGGACTGGAATATTGGTGAGATCGTCCCTGTCCCGAAAAATGGTCATAAATCATCCCCGAGTAATTATCGCCCCTATTCCATCCCATGTGTATGCTCTAAATTGAGCGAACACGTAAGGTATTCCCATATAGTAAATTTTTCACGTTCAGTACATTTTTCACCCTAACCAACCAGGTTTTTAAAGAGGATTTTCATGTGACAATCAACTGGCCTTGTTTGTTAATGACCTGAGTTGTAACCTCGATATTAACATACCTGTAGACTTCATTTTCATTGATTTCAAAAAAGCCGTTGACAAGGTTCCCCATAACAGATGATTTCTGAAGCTTTCACGTCTTAACCTTATATATCTTTTAATTGGATATGAGACTTCTTGACTAACCATAAGCAGCTGCTTTTTGCTAATAACCATCGCTCCTGCCTATCCGCTGTAACCTCCGGCAGACTTCAAGGCACGGTCCTTGGTCCTCTACTATCCCTAATGTATATTAACGACCTCCTCAATGACTTACCTTCTGGCATTCGTCTATTCGCTGACGATTGTGTCATTCATCGTTCTGCTCACATTGCAAACGACGCTGTCATCCTGCAGTCTGATCTTTCTTTGAGTCACTCATGGTGCAACAAATGGCTTCTGCCTCTTAACATAAAAAAAAACTTGTGTCATTTCTTTCGACCGTCGACAGTCTTATTCATCCACTAAATACTTACGGTGTGATTCTGAAATTACAGCAGCTAACTCAAGTATATACCTTGGTATCACTCTTAGTTCAGATCTGACTTCGTCCTACCACATAATGAACATCACTAATATGCCAACAACGTTCTTGGCCATCTCCGAAGAAACTTACGTCTTGCCCCACCGTCTGGCAAACTTTTACCCTATCTAACACTAGTTCGCCCGAAGCTAGAATATGCATGTGTCATCAGATATCGCCATCAAATTTCCCCTAATAATCACTTGAATTCATCCAAATTCGCGCAGCCACACTCATATGTTCAGACTACTCCTATCATAGCAGCGTCACCAAACTAAAATCTCAAGGTAACATGGTTAACTTAGCATTACGCCGCGAAATTTTAAAACTGTGTTTGTTTCATAAATTTTGTCATGCATTGCACTTAGATCATGTTATTGTTCCAGCTCATCGTCTTTCATGCCGTATCAGCCACTCGAAAGCTGTTTATCGGCCCCGTGCGCATACCACTGCCCATCACTCTTTGTTTTTTTGTTCAAACATCAACAGAATGAAAAGATATTCCTGCTCACACCTTGCACCACTCCTGCCTAACCCATTTCAAAGCCATCCAACAAATCATCTGTTAGATAACTGTCGGCCCCCTCATTAAACACCCCTTGAGTGGGGCCCTTGAGGTATTATAAATAAATAAATAAATACAAACGTGTTAGTTTCTGCTGCTCAGTTGACCTAACGCTGTTCCGTAAATCTAACGCGACAGAACGTGCAAAATGGAACTTCAATAAATTTAACGTTTTTAGTTGCAACAGGGAGGCAATTCATCAGCACAAAAATCGGCTGAGAATCCGCTAATCTAAATGTCGTGAAAAGACAAGTTTTGTGTAGCCCCTCCCATGAAACGCTCTCAAAGCGGCACAAGTGTCTGTGTGTCTCACAAAGAGCGCCCAGCGTCATTCAGGCTTACGTGGTGGCTTGCACCCCATAAATTGCACGTAAAAAATTCAAAGAAAGAAAAGCGCACGTGAGCGTGTGCCTCGTGAGGAGTTCCAGACGTCGACAAGATCGACCTTGGGAACACACTTCCCTGAATTTGTGGTGTCATATCTCGAATTCTGTTCTCCTTGCCCCTTCTCGTGCGTTCGCTCCTGAAGTGGGCAGCACTGACACCGACTTCCCGCTGCAGACGCCGAGTTCGCGAAGCCGATTGCCGCCCATACTACCGAGGGCCAACGGGCTCCACTTTAGGAGAGGTGTGAGTGGCTGTGGACAAGACGGTCCGGGACTGCCAGTCATGGAGAACCTGCTGCTGCAAGTTTTGGAATTCACGTGCAGTGCAAAAGCTGGGTACAGTGCGAAGACGGAAGGGATACCAGGTATGATGTTTTCTAGAATCTTCGAAGCATTTGTGCTTGAAATGTTAGTTTGAATGCTTTTTTGTTGACGAAGGCAAAAATTACAGCAGCGTTTTTTTCTTCTTAAAGAAACAGTGCGGATATCACTATCGCAGTTATGTTTGTTTGCAAATATTTTTAACGTTTTATTTTTCTGAATAATGTTCACAACTATGAAGTATGGTATCAGATTTTGTAGCTAGGAAATATTTTGCCGACTTGAATGTCTCGTTGAAGAGTTGTTTTTTTTTTGGCTGAAGGGCTGACCCGTGCGACAGTGAGTTGTCTAGTTAAGACTGCACAAATGTACATTATTCAATTTGACATCGATCTTTGCTTTTCCCATCTACAGTGGAACCTGATATAAATTTGCAATAACCAATTACCTTTACGACAGGCCACCAGAGAAACAAACAGACAAACAGACACACACAGGCCAAAGATTTCGTGCTTTAGTAGCGGAAGAAGCACTACCGTCGTTCAAGCCAGCTGCAAAGAGAAGCTGCCGCCACTGAGGTTAACAGGCGAACCAAATTCGCGCTTCAAGGAAGTGGATGTTCACAGTTATTTTAAAACTGATTATTTTCTTTTTCTATTTGAACTTTTTACAGTTCCTGGTGTAGGCCGCGTCTAGACCCTGGCCGTTCTAGACCCTGCCTGTCACTAATCTGCTCGGTGGTTACGTGGGGCCCACGTGGAAGAATTAGGTTCTCCCGATACAAGTTAGTGCACGCCCAAACCGCTGCTACATGAAATACTTCAATGGATTCGGAATTGGCATTCTGTAAGAGCACCGGATTAAGCGAAGATTGACATGTAGCTGACATGAGGAACTGTAAAAGGAGGTATTTTTCTTTTTTGGGGGTTCAAGAAGGTCGGCGTCCGTCTCGTTTGCAAGATACATGTTTGAGATCAACTGCTGCTACCTCCTAAGGCAAAGGTGAAGCGGTACCTTGATCTCAAAATATTCCGGATTTTTTTAATCAAGATGTGCTGCTAGCATCACAGTGCACTTCGACAAGAAATTCCAACGCTATTTGTTGTTTGGTAGTCTATGAGTCTGCAGTAATGCCCACCAGAAACTTAAAAATAAGGAACACAGACTGTGACACAAGTTATTTTTTTTCAGTGGATTCAATTTAACTGGATGTAATTCCAGTTATCAGGAAGCTTCGATCTGCCAGGGGTAATACAATACAGCGGTACGACCTATATTGATTATCATCATCACCATCACTTCATGCAGGTCCACTGCCGTACAAAAGCCTCTCCCATTTGCCTCCAGCTGCTCCTGTCCTGCGCTCCCAGGCTACATAGTTTACCCTCGAATTTGCTTATTTCATCCATCCTAATGTATACTGACCTTAGCCTTCTTTTCGACTATCTTTTGGTGTCCAATCTGGTGTAGTCCAGTCCCTGAATATTTCGTTGTGTTGATTTCAAAATTTGAGTTCTTGTACTCTAGTTTGTTTTCTGCCCAAGGAAGCTCGTTTCATAACGTTATTCGTTCCATGGCCCGTTGAGCCGACCTAAGTTTGCTTAGTTGTTCAGTAAGGCGCAAGTTTCAGCACTTTACGTCATTCTCGGCAGTATGCACTGGCTATACATTTTTCTTTACAGCGACAGAAGTAGCTTAATTTTCATTATTTCGGAATTCTTTCCGAGTGGTCCTCAACCCATGACTAGTCAGCGCAGGATTTATCATTTCTCTTCGTGGTCACCAGTAATTATCGGTCCTAGATAGTTTAATTCTTTTACTTCTTCCAGCGTTTCGTTTCTGACGCTTAAGAGGAACTTTTTGCGAGCTCATTTCTCATTACCTCAGATTTATTCAGAAACAATTTAGTTCCAAGGCCATGATTTCTCATTGCAGTCCTTTAACCATTGTTTGCAAGTGTTATGCAGTCGCACTCAGTAATACTATGCCATTGACGAAACTCAAATGGCTCAAATATTTCCCATGTATCCTTAATCCTGTTTTTCCCAGTCAAGCGTTCCAAACACCCCCTCCACACATGCTGTAAATAGTTTTGACGACATGGTATCTACCTTTGTTACTCCCTTCCAGATGGGGAATTTATCGCGTTGTTTCTGGAGGGTTATCGTGCGCGTGCATTCTTTATATACTTCTTATACTAGGCTCAAGTAGCTCTCCTCTATTGAATGGTCTGTTTCGTGGGTACGATTAGCACAAAATCAAACGCTTTCTCATAGTCTAAAAAGGCCATGTAAACGTGTTTACTGTATTCTGTGGATTGATTTGTGACTTGATGGACAACATGAATGTGATGCCTGGTTGAATACCATTTCCTAAACCCAGCCTGCTCTCTTGGAAATTGGAAACTACACTGTCCCCTATGCGGATAACTATCGCTTTCATAAAAAGCTTGTACACAACAGAGAATAGGGTCATGGGTCCGTAATTTTTTAGGTTTGTGTTTTCTCCCTTCTTATGAATAGGAATTTTTATGGCGTTCTTTTTTTCAGTCTATGGGTACTTTTTATGTGTTCAAGAATTCCGAAAATAGTACAGCGAGTATTTCAAAAACCATATCTCCTCGCTCCTTGAAATGATATACAGTTACTCCGTAATTACCTGCCGATTTTCCCCTTTTTATGACTTTGAGAGCCGATATTACCTCTGCTTTATTACTAGTGGCATATCATAAGTTTAGCTTTTTTTCAGCAGTTTCCTCGTCTATAACGTCGCTGGCATGTAGCCTTTTGTAGACTCGTTCTGCTACCTTTATTATCACGTCCAAGTTGTGCGTTATCTTACCCTGCTCGTCTTTGAGTGTGTACATCCTGCCTTTGCCGATGGATAGCTTTATCAAAGTTGTTTTCAAGCTTGTCATTATTTGCAGCGTTTCACAGATCACTGTGATGTTATATGCAAAAACGTGGGCTGTTTTACATCCATTATCCAGTTTTGACATCTCGGCGAGTTCAACCAAATTGACTAGTTGTATCAGGTTGACACCATACGGCATAGACAAAGCCAGGGGACGGGGATTTTTTCTTCGTCATGATGCCAAGAGAGGTACCGAAGCTCCCTTTCTGGTAAAGAGAGAGGGGGTCCATCCGCCGAACACTGATCAAGTCTATGAAGGCCACCGTTAAGGATTGGGTACATTCCACCTATAAACATCTCGCCAGAGGTTATCCCAGCTCCTGTTTGGGGCTCGGGGACCGTGGATTCTCCAATACCATCAACATGAATACTCAATCCCTCCCGTGCGAGAAAGCCCATGTTCTTGTAATTACCAAAATAAATGGAAACATGGGTTTTAGGCTTTTTGGGGCCACTAAATACGAAAACAAATAAAACTGAAAAAAAAACCGATGAGTGAAACGGGGAAGGTTGCACTAGATACGCACTTGATGTAAAATTTAATCTTAGCTACTTTATACCCGTCATGTACTATAAAGATTAAACGCATTTCTATAATTCAGTGCATTGAAAATAATGCCACTATACAGTCTTAGTTAGAAACGCTGTAATTGCAATAAAAATGCCCGAAAATTACTTTGTGATACTTGCTTAGTTGCTGATGCAAAACACATTCCTACAATTAGAATCCTTTTTTTTCTTTTTTTAATCTAGCACAGCTGATTTGAACCGGTTATGACTAAACCATTCCTCTTTGTAAATTGTTCTTAACCCAGGAATCAAAAGATCTCTTGTGAATGTGTGTCTAGTACAAAATTCACTGTTTAAACATAATCTAACAAATAAAATCCTGCGCTTTCCCACCAACATTGGGAAAATGTTGAGCGAACAATGTAATATTGTACATTATGAAGATGTTACTATTAACCAGTTATCAAGTTTGGGAAATCCGCGTAAGAAAGCTGTTGAATTTTCTTTTTTTATGTTCCAGCAAGATTCGAACCCTCTTTTATTACGTAGGAAGGTGACAGATCTTCACCGTATCTGTGTCCAGGCATGCCCGCCATGTAATTTTTTGGGGTTTTAGCCTTGTCAACTCATCAAAAGACATGATGCTGGTTTGAAGAGCGGCATCATCACATATTTACCACGAAAAGACTGGGTTCAACACAAGCGCCAGGAGAAGCATTCGAGCAGTATAGTCTTTTACGTCTATCTGAATTGTGCTGTACAAACACGAGGAACACAATCCCACCTATTCTAGTTGTAACTGCATATCTGTGGAAGTAGAAAACTCAAAAAAAGCCATAATTTTCAATCGCGGGCTTAAAAGTGGCCTAAATATTTTATGCCCTCAGTCTAAAAGTAGTAAAATGCTAACACAGCTACTTTTTTCTCATATTACAAACAGTACAACAATTTTTGCTGCGAAAATCTAGTCGGCTTCTTGTCTTTCGATATAATTTTCAATCAACAGGCATCGGCTCGCATACACGCGTGACTTGTTCCTACTAACTGAACAACAACCATTACAACTGAACCAGAAAACAACGCACAACGTCGCTGTGTAATTTCAAAACCTCTATCCAGCAAACCCATTTCTACTAAACAGCAACCGAATTGAAGGAACCATCGAAATCGGCTAAAATAAAAGAAAACCGAATGCGAATACAGCGCAGAGCAAAGATCAAGGGGGGGGGGGCAGGCATGGGCAAGTCTTGTTGCGTCTTTACGTGCTTTACCGGCCGCTCAGAAAATGGTGCTGAAATTTTAAAGAGGAATTACAGACGATGGCTACCGCGTAGAAGGCAAAATTTAACGGAACGGAATAAGAACATTAGGCAAGCCAGTGCTATTTTATTCAGCTTGCATAAATGGATCCAGTGGGTGGACGACTGCTTCGTGGACTTCTGGACACGGAAAAATGTGACACACCCGGCACAAGCGCGACCAACTCGTCGGTGGTGGAGTTATCACCCTCAATAGGTCACACTGTTCAAAAGCAACGAATATTTCAAGCGGACCCTTCGCCACCCGACCACTAAGCAGCGGATCAGAAAACAACCTCGACAGCAACAGCGAAATAATGACCGCCAGGATTAGAGCATGCAGCAGGTTTAGAGTATTGCACCTAACTCTATGGTTTTGCGCATATGAATCAGTTCATTTGGAGTCGACAAATGGCACAGCCTTCAATGAAAGTCAGAACCTTTGACAAATATAAATGCAACGAATACGCGTCCTACCGAAATGTTTTGCTGGCCAAGCTCAGCAGAAACAACACTGTGGAAAGCCCGACCTCTAACCTTCAAACAACATGATGGTGAACACAATCAATGAATAGTCGTCATCTCCACGCCGGGAACGATGTGAAAACTTTATAATAGGCCCTTGTCATCACACAAAACAAAACTGTTCAGACAACAGAAGAAAGAGTGGCCACCTAACTCGGTGAGCTCCCGCAGATTTATGAAAAGTGTTAATTCGGCTGTTCTGCAGTTAACGCCGGAATCAAACTAAAGTTGTAATGAAAAAATAACTTTTGCAGCTTTGGTGGAGGGGTGGACGCCCGCATCTACGAAACTTCGACAAACGGGAGAAGAAGATTGTCACTATATACAAGCTCAATAAATCCAACTCGGTGATTATTGGAGGTAAAGACACTGAGACACTGAGGCACTGAGAGTAAAGCCTTCGCCTCCCACCTAATGCGAGCTCTACTGTGCTGCTCGCTTAGACGTAAATTCACGGATTCCGGCTACAATTTCCACGACCCAGAAAATTTTATTTTGAGAGATTACAAAAATCGTTGCCCGTTGTCTCTCACATTGAATTCAAGCATCCACACCGAACCTACGCGAGATATGAGGCAATATTATTCCTGACCCACACTTACGCGTAAGTAAACTGGAGAGCCGAGCTAGTTGGTGAATATACACTGTTGAAAATAAGCGTGAACTCTAAAGCGCGAATATAAGGCGCCGGTGTCACCCTTCTTTGCTCGGATGTTTTATTTTTTGCTCTTAATTTCATCGATGCCCTTAAGCTTGTAACAACAAAGGTCCAAAAATCATAGCCACAACTGAACATCGGCATCATTACTTTGGTGAAGCTATTGGGCTCTATTAAGAATATACATCACACTGCGGATGACCTTTTTGTACTATTACAAATTTCCGTGCCCCTAGCACCCTGGTAAGGCCAGATCCAGGTATTACGTGCCAAAAACTAAGGCAATGCCTGGAGCAAGAACACGTTGCAAACAACGTCTACTTGTCTAGAATAAGCAATGTCCTTTGAGCATGTGGTTGCTAATTGGGACCTATGAAGTTCTGTATTCGTCCGAACTTTCAAACAACACCTTTGTGGATGGAGTCTGTACTCGAGCCTATTCGCACGTCGGAGTTAACGGTGAAGCCTAAAAAAGCAGCAGTAATACCTTCACTACACCTGGACGTAGCCACCCGTCGACCTTGGTGACATTCTACTAAGCAACAGTTTCGTTACTCACTGCGGGGGTGGACACCCTGGTCCCCGAAGGGAGGGCATAGGCCGTAGCTTTCTCTCCGTTGCTGCCCTCCGATAGCCGTTGAGGACTTGCTGGACAGCTGGGAGGTGAACGACTTGGTCATAGTGGCGTATAGCGTCTTGTAAACACGGCGGAAGGTCGGTCATGGTTGAAGCTTCGACTCGTCGCACTTCAAAATCCCATAATAAAAGGGCGGCTGTTGCCCTGGAATTATTGCACAACACAGACTTGTCGTTCGTGTACAGTTCTGGTTGGATATGCTTCATAATGACAGGGATCAATAATAAACTTGTCTAGAGCTGTCTGAACGTGCACGCTTGTTCTCTAGTCAACTCATGGTGAGACGGTGCCAGCACCCTCCTGTTACTCCTGTGATATTTGGTGATACCTTGAAAGGTATCGTTCATATCCTTTGTCTCCGTTTACCACTCTTGCCACCCCAATCATGACTACATAAAGAGCAGTGTTGATATCAACGATCTTTGGGGGGTACCCACACTTCATAGTTTCCGTTGTCAGTGGTATGATCTCCTGCTTGAATACGTGCTGTGCACGTCGAGATGAAGTCACGCACGTACTTGTACGTACTGTCCCCCATCCGAAATGCGCTGATCTGAGAAATGATGGCAGAGTGTTTCACCTTATCAAAGACGCTCTGTGAGTCCAAGCCCTCTATGACTTGGTTGTCCCTTGTTCTGTTGTCAATGACTTCCGACTTGATCTTTAACATGGCTTCCTTAGTGAATTTTGTCCTTCGAAATCCGATGACCGAATAGGGGCACAGGTCGTTCTCTTCCAAGTATGCTTGGCTTCGAATCATGAGGAGGTGCTCAAGCACCTTCCCTACAAACGATGTCAGGGAAATTTGTCGTAGGTTTCGATACCTGGGGGCTTGCCTGGTTTGGGTGTTTGTACGGTCTTTGCTGTTTTCCAATTTTTGGGTAGTTTGCCCTCCTTCTAGCACCTATTGAATAGGGCCGTGAGGATTGCTAACGTCGGTTCGTTGAGATGTTGGAGCACTTTATTTGTCACCCTGTCTAGTCCTGCTGCCGAGTGGCAATTCAGTTCTCGGACTGCTGCACAAACCTCACAGAGTTCGATGTTTCTACCCAATTTGTCATTGGCGGGTCCCTGGTAGTCGGGACGTCTTTCCTTTGGGATAGCCGGTAGGTACTTGTCACCGATCTACTTGAACCTCTCCTCCTGAACAAGCTTTATGATTGACTTGTTCAAGACACTGCTGAGGTTCTCTTGCTGGTGGGATTTACTTTTGGTCTCATACAATAGGTGACGCAGTAGCGACCACGTTTAACCTATTTGAAGTTCACCGTCCGCCGCACTACATACCTCCACCCACTGCTGGTGACAGAGTGCGGTGCAGTGATTTCGGATGGGCCGGTTGAGATCAGAGACCTTTTGCCTTAGCTTCCTGATGTGTCGTTGCTGCTTCAACCTCTTGTGGATGGATTGCTTCATTTCAACATCTGTGCCAAGCGGTTGCCAATCTTCTCTATTTCGCGTTCCGTCTCTATTTCCTTGGTAGCTGCCTTGGCGCTATCCATGATCTTGTTCATCCAAGTCTCAATATCTAAGTTTCAATATCCACCCGTAACAGAGTGTGGTACATATCCCAATTTGTTAGCTTGTGGATGCGTGTCTTTATTTGATTCTTGTTCACGCGGAGACGTATTTCGAGAATGTAATAGTCACTTACCAGGTTGAGACCCGTGTTGGCCCACGTTGGGAGCTTGCTGTTGGAGTTCACCCTGAGGAACGTAAGATCTGGTGTAGTATCTCGATCTCTTTTGCAGCTGGTACGTGTTGGGTGTGCGGGGTCTGGGATCAGGGTGAAGTTTTCTTCATCCGTGTCTTCCAGTCGATCCCCAGCCTTGATCAGATTCGCATAGTATCCCCATTTCTTGTGATGAGCGTTAAAATCTCCGCATACTACGAGGTTGGCACTGAGACCTGCCGTCTAGCCGATCTTACGCTTGAACGCCTTAAAACACCGTTTGAGGTAGCTTGGTCTTCTGTAGATGTTTGCGATGTATATGCTGTTTCCTTTTCTTGCTTACTACTACTTCGGTGATGATGCGCTCAGCCATCGACTTCTTTAGACCTTCCCTCTCTTCATGGCGAATCCCCTTTCTCATTAAGTTTCAAATTCCCTTACCCATGCCGTTGGGTGCTCAGCTAGGAGGGCCGGCGTGTGCCTTGTAACCCGATAATCGCACATTTTCACTCACTGCTTCCTGCATTACAATAACGCCTTGCTTTCTGACTGCCTTCGTAGCAAATACACATAGTATACCTTTCTTGCTATCGAAACAGCAGCAGTTCCAATGCCAGATAACAAGAGACTTGACATGTACTGTGCATGTGGTGATCCCTTCAAATGTGGATTATTAAGGCTATTCTTTTTTCTGATTTGTTGTATGGCAACGGGCATGTGCTGTTGCAAACATTGTTGGACAGCGGCGTTTACGCTCTGGTCTATGGCAGGCATGACAGTTTGCTGTATAGCCGCAGCAATGTCTTTGCGGCTTTCACTCTTGAGACAGCTGAATTCCTGCTCAGGCTGGTGACCGTGTCTTCCAGCTTGTTGACTCTCTCAATGAGTTTCCGTTTCTTGATGTTGTAAATGGCCCTTCTCTTGGGTAACGGCTTAGAGGCCGCCATTTGCGGTGGTTGACCTTCGCGGGCACTGCTGTCCTCTCCCATTGGTTCTGCTTGTTGCTCCTCTGGTGGCTGCTGCTGTTGCTGCGGCGCATGAATGAATCCGGCAAGAAGCACCCTGGCACCGACTGCTTTTACCGCGCCCCCTTGACCCACCAGTACATGATTCCCGTGATGATTCCGTGCTTGTTGCTCCTCTCGTGGCTGCTGTTGCTGCGGTGCATGAATGAATCCGGCAGAAGCACCCTGGCGCCGATGCTTTTACCGCGCCCCCTTGACCCACCAGCACATGATTCCCTTGAAGACAACGCGTGCTTCGAGTCGTTACGGAGAGCGACCTAGTAGCCCAGCCGCGTGCCCATTCCGCGTTACGCGCCATATTCGACCACCTCGAAGGACGCAATGTCGCCGTGCCTAGGTCATTAAAACGCTGCTTATTAGCATTCAACTTGGAACAATCTGTGGTGTGATAAAAAATTTCATTCCTAGAATGAGACCGAATTATCTTGCCAATCCCGCAAACCTTCGTGACGAAATTTCGGAAGCGTACCATGGTAACCCGTCTACCGGATATCTCGGCATATTTCGAACTTTTGCAAAAATCAAGGCTACGTACTACTGGCCCTGCCTTCCATCTGACGTCACCTACTACATCCGGTGCTATCGCGACTGCCAGCGATGAAAAATGCCGCCGAAGGGACACGCCGGACTTCTCAAACCAATTGCATTCGCATTGAGGCCCTTCCAACTGATTGAAATGGACCTTCTGCCCGTTCCCTACATCACAATATGGGAACAAGTGGATTATTCTTGCGACAGACTACATGACGCTTTACGTGGAGACCGCCGCTTTTCCAAGGGGACTTCTGAAGTTCTTCATAAAGCAAGATGTCCTGTGACATGGAGACCCTGAAGTCGTAATCATGGACCGCCGAACGGCTCTACTCTTGAGCTCATGCAAGGAATCTTGCGCTACAGCAACACGGATCACCGCAGAACGACTGCGTACCATCCGCAAATGGACATAGTAACGGAACATCTTGACAAGACGATCGCGGACGTGCTGTCTATGTAAGTCGACGTGGAAGATAAGACTTCGGACGAAATCTTTCCGTATGTCACGTGTGCTTACACACGGCTATCCTGCAAACTACGCAGATAGCACCGGTCGAGGTTGTGTATGGAAGACGGCCGACTACGATGCTTGAAGCTACGCTTCCATCCGCGAAAGGCGATGACCTCAAAGCCGACATCCAAAGATACCCTCGACGTGCGGACAAGGCCTAACAGCTCGGTTGTATTCGTACAACGGATGTTGCAGCTGGTGGATGCCGGGCGCTACAATCTCCGACGCCGTGACGCCGAGTACCACCCACGGGATCTTGGGGGCATCTGGACAGCGATCCGACGACATGGACTCAGTGAGAAGCTTCTGCGCCAGTATTTGGGACCTTACGAGATTCTACAATGTGTTCACCAACTTACCTACGAGGTGACACCTGATATTGAATCCGGAATATCACGACGACGCACGCCATCGGCAGTCGTTCATGTAGTTCGCCTAAAATTTAATACAACAGATGACTGTCTTATTCTTCTGGTTGTTCGGAATCTCGTTTGATTCCAGGATCGGGTCGGTGCACTTTTAGGAGGTAATGCCGAGAACCATGCAATGAATTTGAATACTTACATTTTTGCTTTTTTTGCCTCCTGCGCTTGGATCTGTTTTCTCTGTTTACATTGAAGCGCAGGTGCCATTTCTTCATATGCTGCACGTGTTACCTCCTTTGATATAAACAATGTTTCCCCTAACGTCACTAGCCTCGAATAGACTCTAATCTACATTGTTCTGGATGTAAGTAAACAGTTCGAGAAAAACCCACGCCGAAAGATAAATGCCCACACGGCACACACCACGGCATTCTATTCCCCGACACTACCCTGCGCTTCTTCGACGCTTGAGTATTCTTTCAGTGTTTATGTGAGCACAGGTTCGCTCCTAAAAACTTGTTTTAAGTGCGAATGCACTTCTTAAGTGACCCTGAATCACTCGTCCACCGTCCGTCTACCGCAGCTCAGCAACAGGTGTTATCGCGTCATCCTCGCCCCTAGCAACGGCGCGGAGCGGAGGGAGAGCGTGTGTAGCAACGGCGCGATGACGTAGTGCGCTCGCCTGCTGTCGCGCGCTCTCGCATTTCACCGCGCGAGGTGCGGCGCAGTTCAGTCTAGCGCGCGCCTCCGTCGAGATGGGTCGCCGGTTCCGCAGTCTAGATGGATTCTTGTGAATGCCAGAGTTGGTCACAAGGGGGTGATAATGTAACTAAGAGGCGAATGCCAACACAGTTCAACATAGCCCCCCTCATAGCATCAACCGTGCATTCGCACTTCCCCATGCTCCCCCTCGGGGAAATGCGGGTGAATTTTTCCTTCAAGACAACTGTGTCGTCTTTGAATACGTGGCAATATTGTGAAGTTAAGCTGAACAACATCCCTGGCTTTGCAAAGAGCTTGGGTACTACGTGTTTTATGTTTCACATCAAAATTTGATATGTCGTACTGCAAATAAGTGTTTCTCTTTGCACGTCTCGTTCCTGCGCGGAAGAAATTTTACAGCCTTGATAAACCGTTTCATTTAAATTACTGCTCCTGTCTGTACTGTCCAAGCGACGTATGCCTGCACGACGGCCCGCCGGCCTCGGAGAAACCTAGCAAGCTGCGCGGGCCAGCAATGCTAGCAGTGCTGGCGGAGCGGTAGTTAGGAGCGAGTGAGCAAAGGCATCAACCCTTCCGTGTATGCACCTCCTCGGAGAGTTACCATAACCATTTTAACACCTCGAAGCTCAAGACCGCGGTGACGTTGCTGTGAAAATTACTACTAACGTTTGCACGTCCAGCAGAATTACTGGGATTGAATGCTGCTCTAAAAATTATCTGTGATGCAAGATTGAAGGTTAGGAGGTCGCAGACTAACTCTGCACCAAGAATATCATTTAGACGCCGGTACACATTATTTCGACGGGGAAAGTATGTAAAAGCAGAGGAAGAAGAAAGGAAGCACAAACGCAATCACGTCAGTGCTCGACGACATATAAGATGGCTTGGGTTCAACTACGAGATTCGCGCCGACGCCACTGCACCCAAACGGCAGCGAAGAATAGGAGGGTTGGACTGATGGGCAGATGAAGCGGATTCTCAAGAGAAACGCTACTGGACTTCAAATAATGTATAATATACAACGTAAAGCTGGAAGCGCCATCGGTTACAACCGATTACAACCATCTGACAACCGATTTGGAAACAGATATCGCGTGTACGTTACGCTGTAGGTTCACACCAACGCATGTACGTGGTGCTCTATTCGGCTCAACAAGAAGCGGAAGTTTGCAATGCTGAACGCTTGGAAGCCGTACCGGAAATATACATCCGGACAAACCTAGCAGACCGCCAGTTGCGCCGTTTTCCCAGCCTTGTTCAACTAGTGCAAGCTGTGCCATTTTATTGTCCCATAAAGCAGGAGTACCTCAATGATGACGCTGTATATTGTATTCCTCAAATGTAAAAACTCTCTAATGTATTAGGTATTCATGAGTAGCTACTGTATTCCAGGGCTCCTTTATACAAATTTGTACCTATTTGTGCTGTATAAATGGACTATCCGTGAACTTTCATGTTTGCCTGCCATAGTCAACCAAAGTTTCAATAAATAGGCGAATAAAAAGTAATGGTGGTTTTTCTAGAGGCATTAGATCGACTAACTTGCATGCGACGCTGCCATACGCACCATTTTGCATTCAAGCCCTGTATAGCTCTTACCCTCGGAAATAAATTACGGAATAAAGACAAACGTTGTCCTCGCTAAATAAAATAAGCTATTTGGCACTCACCAATGCAATCTAGAAAGGAAATGAAAGGAAACAAATTCCCAGCGTAAACGTTCCGACAAAGCATCAAGATGCATTTGTGCTATCTTACTGATAATAAAAAAATAGGCCTCCACCAGCAGTAGTGCAGATGCTAACCCCATTTGTCCCTGCAACACATACTTGCTGTCCTTTAGTGAAGGAGCCAATTATACCAAGAAATATATCCTTATCCGTAGGTAGGGTTTAGGAATTGACTTTCAATAACCTTTGTGAAGCCGAGATTGTCTCTACATTGGTGTGGCCGTCTAGTTTTGTTTTAGCAAAATGGGTTTATCAAAATAAAATTTTTATTGCCTTTTTACATTGCCGGTTAAGGCTGTATGACAATTTTGTACAGGAAATTTAAAACTTCTATGAAAAGTTTTTTGTCCAAAACTGAGCCTTTATCCAGAGCATCCGTCTCAGATTTTTGCCTTAATTAGCGCAAAACACGTGTCTTTACAGCCAACATATATCAGTCACCCTTAAAGCTCCATTTTATTCGTCGCTTATCTGAGAAGTTTACGCCAAATACAACAACAGCTTCCCAGGTTACCGACTGAGCTTTTCGTGCATTTCGTTACCACCTGGCACGAATGGACTTCAACGAGATGTTTGATTTGCTGCTAGGTCACGCCATAGTCAGTGCGTTCAACAACTGTGGCGAAATCACGGAGGAACTTTTTTTGCCGCTAAGGGTATCTGATAGGTGGTTCTTCACCCACAAAAATATTCACAAATGGGGCTGGCTTCAATGATATTGTCGACATATAGACACATACGCCAACGATATGTGAGATGGTATTTAGACTTTGGTCAATTCGCATTTCTCTGCAACCGTCCACTTCCAGCACTTGGACACGGTAATTCGCAAGCTCTGGTGTGGCAAGTCATCCGCGAAATGTTTAGTGGTGAGCATTCTCGTACCTTTCGGGTCTCCAAACCAACGTGCACCCGCCACTAAAAGATCGTTAGGAAAGTTGTAACATTCTCTCGTCGCCCTTCACCCAACACTCGAATCCCTTGGAAGGAGCCGATAATTTTTATGTGACCGGGGGACCACACCTTTTTCTGGCGCCGATCAAAGTTACACCTGTTACTCAATTTGTAGGAGCCATTCATCCAGCGCTGCGATCGCGGTCTTCCTAAAAAGTACTGGACAATACGTCTGTACTCTTTACTTGATCGAGTAGTTTCTTCTCACTGAGCACTCCCGCCTATACTTCAGGTATTTAAAATTTATATACCTAGCGATTTACCCTTTAGAGTAGGATTTCTCTTTGCACCGAGGAAGGAAGAGCTCCCTGGACACCCTTGATCGCTGCAACTGTACGCTGTAGAAAATTACCTGGCCGCGGAAAAATACTCAAGGTAAGTTGCTGCCAGCCCTCTCAGTATTCATGAAAGTGAAGAGCTTAGGCTATGTGGGAAATATTTTTTACGCACTTTTTCACAGAAATTATGCACATATAGAGCCAGCAAAAATTTAAGCTGTACGTTTTTGGCTTGGAAATATTCTCCGAGTCGCATGAGTAGGGTGTCCCAAGTAGGAATAAATCGGCGAAAAGACGAAGACGAAGACACAGAGAACACAAACAGCGCTGACTCTCTATCTTCGTCTTCGTCTTAGTCGTCGTGTTTTGCTCGGACTTCTTAGTGCGCCATGAACAAACTAGCCAGCAAGCAAGTACACTATTTGGTTGTCAGGGCACCAGCAACAATTCCGCTATTTGTAGCTTTGATTTGGCTTTTAAGCCAACATGAGTTAAGGCTGTTTCTTTGACTGAGATATGGGCATTTTTTAACGCCTGATATGACATGTTCACAGGCATGAGTTACCAGGTGTAAAAAACACAGGCGGTAAATGGGTGCCCAGAATATCAGAATGCTAACGTTCAGTATAGGCACACAGGCAGCCAGCGGCTCGCGTTCATTTCAGAAGTTTCTGACACGCGTGTAGGGTTGAACACAAACACACACGATCTATATTTCTGAAAACTGGAGCCTCTGGTCCGTGCAATGTAATCGTTCAATAAGAAAAAAAATACAACAGAGAGTAGCCAAATAACACATATTACCCAAGACATAAATTTATTAACGTTAAAACCAGTTTTTAAAACATCGCCCAATGAAATAAAAGCCTATTTTGGAGAGCACTGTTAAATCTTCAGGTCGCTTGCTGTAAAAACGTTATTGATGACAATGAAAGTTCATTTCTGCTGCATAAATAAAGGCACAAAATAGAGACCCTACAAAAAAGCTGTAATAGCCAGCTTAACGAGCCCACAGGGCCATTTCTACTCACAGGCAGCGTCGCGACAAAGCGATCACAGTCATAACCAAGACAAAACCAACACAAAATAAACAATAAAAAGCTTACAAGTGCACAATTCGGTGCAACATACGTGGTTTCTGTTATCTTGCACGGGTGCACAATCAGACGCAAACAACGAGGCAAGCAGAAAACAAGAAAGAGCTAACTACACATATTGTTACACATGACACGTAATAAATGCTTGGAACTCTGAGCACGTTAAGATAACCTAATCAAACGTATTTAAAAAGTACTCAGATTGTTCTCTAATTGTTCTTTCGCGGTATTCAAAAAGGCCTCAGGGACCGCCGAAGGGTCTTTGCACCCTTATAACCATTGGTTTCTTTTTTTCCCAATCGTGCCGGAATATGCACTTTGTGTGTATATTTGTTTTTACTTTTGGTCGACTACTCAAGTGGTAAATGCATCAGTTGAAATTTTTGTTACCTCAGCGTATTGGGAGAAAGATCATTGGTAGGCTCGCTATAGCTTACATTTTATTCTGGACGATGACATTTTTCAGTAAATGATTTTTTGTGTAGGATGTGGTGCTTTTTAGTACTCCCACAAGTTGGCCTTAATATAAATTGGAATAAACGCTGTTATAGCATTTTACCTCTTTTAGGTAATGTCTTGTTAGAAAAATACCAGAACCAACACTTTTCTCGTCGCACTGCATTCGTAAAAGGTGTAGGATCTTTATTGCTTTATTTTTTTTAGTTGGCCAGGTAAATACTTGAACAATATTCGTTCAAACCATTCATTCGATGTGCGTATGTATGTCTTTGCTTTTACAGGCTGGTTGCGTCTGGCTGTGTCATGTGTGCCCCAAGGGATGGGCGTCTTCCGTTCTTTTCTTCTTATACCGCAAGTGTTATCTTGTTTTATGGGAGAATGTTTTGCTCTAACCTCACTAGTTTAGAACAGTGATCCTTTACCTTCAGTCTTCTTTTTGTAATTGCACGCACAGCAGACACCGCGGCATTCCATTCACCGACAGTCGCCTGCGCACATCTCTTTGATGACTGCAGCTTCGCCGAGTGTGTAATATGGGAGTTGTTAAGCGAGCACAAGGCGAGCTGCGCCATCTTTGACTACGTGATTTCTGGTGAAGGTGCTGCGTACAGGCAGCCTAAGCCCTCCTCAAGCCGACAAGCAAGCCCAACTCAGGCCAACCGCAGATAGCAAGGCCTTCAGCCAAAGCTTAGAATGCTTCCAGATAAAGTGCAAAAACAAAGCGTCTTGAAAACCACCATAATCAAACTAAGCATCATGACCAGCGCTACCAATCCTGTCCTCGTTCCTCACAAAACCAGGCAGGCCCATCATTTTATGTTGTCACCTTCGAAGAATCCCGAAGACTGGTTGGAGCAAGTCGAATGGGTCAGGCTGTTTAAGCGATGGAACGACACGGAGGCAGTCAGGCTAGTCTAAGTCTGCATTGAAGATTCAGCACAGATTTGGTTCAAAAACCATTGCAGCTCCTGAGTGTCTAAGGAACGAATTCAGATTGCAAGATTTAACGACGTCCACCATGGCTGTGCTAAATGACTGGGCCGAAGGCTTGGTGCAAACGCGGGCACAGCACCCTATTGAAACAACTGTTGCCTTCGCGAAGAGGTGAAGAGATTTTTAGGCATGCTGAATTTTGCGTGGCGGAAGAAAATTTAGTGTTCCTAATGTGCGATGTGAAGGAGGAACTCTTTGATGGACTTCTCCACATTCCCGCCCAAAACGAGTCGCCAAATTCGTGATCGAAGCCAGCACCATTGAGATGGCCCTCAAAAGGCGTACTAAGCAGTACGGCAGCAACCTGGTTGGCCCGGCCAATGCGAACTACGTCGTCAGCATGCGGATTCCCGAAGATACCCTACGCGAGGCTATCCGCGAAGTAGTGACGAGGGAGCTGCGGAAACTTCTCCCAATGACGCCACAACCCCTTCCGAACATAATCAGGAAGAGAGCAGCACGCTATTGGAACTTCAACGGCACCAGAGGCACCCCGGAAGCCACAAGCCGTGGCGTACACGGCTGCTGTCCGTGGACCTCGGCGCCCACCTGACGATATCGTCACGAGGCTCCGTATCGTCATCCCGTGTCACCAGCCCAAACATCTCCCATGCAAAACCCGGTCCCAAAGGAGACGAAAGTGTGGTGAACCCACGATAATAAATGTATGCTCATCTCAAACTCAAAAAACGCACCGGCTTTGTTCAACAATCTTTAAACTAAACTCAACAGGTTTCGCAACTATGCGGGTGGCATCATCAGAATAAAACTGTTCTGTTTTGTTTTAAGCATTGTTGAGTAAAGCCAGTGTGTTTTATGAAACTGAAGGATAAATGTAGCCTGCCTTTTAAAACATTTTTTGCGTAATCGCATGCTGTGCTCCCACTGCGCAGAGGGCGACCACATCAACCCTCGTTGCCCCTACAAGAGGCGGTATTCGCGAGCGTTCTCCGCACCGCACCATGCCTCCAACCCGGCAAGCGAACAATACCTGCTCTTTCCAACAATACCTCGAAGTTAGAAGAATACCTGCCAAACACCAACCGCAGTTCAGTGCACTTAAACCGTTCACTGACGCCTATTCGTCCGATCGCCAAGCCGTCGAAGCAACTTAGACTTCACGTGTAGAACGTACCCCACCTAGGTAGAGAGAACTAAAACAATTAACTTCGGGAGGTTAAGTTGCACCACGGTGGGACAATAAAAACCCTCCAACGACGCAGGGATTCGGTGAAGACCATGCTTCATGACATCACCTGAGCCCGAACACTCGATCGAACCTGCCCTAACTCCCGAACATGAAGACACGGCGCGACGAGTACCCGACATGACCGAGCCTGTCGCTGAGAAGACGATGACAACGAAGAATAGTGCACACTTATTAACGCGAACAAGCAGTCGTGATACGACGCCCCGATGCACCCGGAACTCCAGAGAGGTGTACTGCGATGTTCAGTTGTCCATCGGCAGCTTTGATGCAGTCACCCTCATAGACACGGGGGCGGCCTACTAAATAGTAAAAGGATCATTCGCGTCAAAGCTGAAGAAACTTACGACGAGACGGGATGGTCTGGACATTCGAACACCAGGAGTCCCTCTTGTGACCATGAAGCGTCACCATAGACCACTTCATTACCCTGCCACGTTCCTCAATTCTAACTGCTCCCGCAAAGTAATTCTTGGAATTGACTTTTAAGTGCGAATGCACTTCTTAAGCGAGCCTGAAGCGCCGCCGCCGTCCGCATAGAAACAGCTGCGGGTGCGCGCGCTCCTCGTCTTCCTTGGCAACGGGGGGAGATGGGCGCGCGCTGCCTGGCCGCTGACATGGCACATACCCACGTGGGGGATATGCAAGGAATCTCCTCGGCTTCCTTGGCAACGGGGGGAGAGGGGCGCGCGCTGCCTGGCCGCTGACATGTCACATACCCACGTGGGGGATTGGCCAAGAATCGGGCGTGAGAAGGGCTAATGCACCCGCTTAAAGGAGTACTGACACGACATTTCAAAGCTGAGATCCGCTCTAGCAATCAAGTACAACGACAACACAAATAGGTGTCTGTGAATAAATGCATCTTTCTTTCTTTGTAGTTGTGTGTGTGTGTGATCTCTCTTTCGCGAACATTACCGAACCGCGCAAATTCAACTCGTGCATTCGCACTTTCACATTCTTCCCCTCGGGGAAATGCGGGGAGTTTTTTTTACCCTCAACGGTGCAATTATTGATATACAGACCAAGTGGATAACGTTTTCTCCGATAACTCCATGACGCCACAACCGAAACTCCGAAAACAGTGCTGCTGTAAGGATCGTACATCATGGCGCCACCCTGCCGCCCCATTGTACCCTGCGGCGTTCGTTGTTTTGCCTAGCTGCTCCCGCGACGTAATTATCGGAATGAACTTTTTGACGCACATTAGTGCTATAATTGACCTACAGGCCAAGTCTATAACATTTTCCTCCGATCACCGCATAGCGCCGGAACCGAACCGCGAACACCGTGCTGCAATAAGATTCGGCGACGATCATGTCACTCTGCCACCCCGTGCAACCTTGATGACCAGAGTCTACTGTGAAGGTGCAGCGCCTGATAAAGGTGCAGCGCCTGACCACAGGTTGATTCTAGACTGCCCTGTTTCCATCCCAAGAGGCATTGGACGCTTTAAACGACGCAAATCCCACGTTTTGGTCACTAATTTCACCGAGAAGTACCAGCATTTAAAAGAGAAGCTGCAATCGCGTTCCATGAAAGATCGTAACACACAAGTAATGTGTTCGCGTTCGTCGACCATGAACACGCACACGAAGATACATTCTAGCTTTCGCACCACTTCTACATGAATACAGAGGTACTGCAACGAACACAGAACAAATAATTGGCTTGGATGCGTCCCCACAGCGAGTGTTTTTCGTCGAACTCAAAATTACCTCAAACACCTATAGCGAAGCACCCAATTAAAACAGTAGATGGAAGCCGACCTATTCGACAGTCATAGTACCGCGCGTTTTCAAACAAGCGGGAAGCCATTCGGACACAAGTGGAAGATGTGTGCATTAACGACATTATCCAGGCATCGACAAATTTTTGGGTAGGCCGGTCGCACTCGTGAAGAAAACCGCGCCACGGAAAAGTTTTGCATTGAATTCTGGTGACACAACGAGACCGCCAAAAAGAACGTGTACAATGAATCGATGATGCCCTCGACCACCTCTTCCACGCAAAGTACTCCTTATCGATGTATGTAAAGATGGCCTACTGGACAATTAGGTGGACGAGAGAGAGCGAGGGAAGACTCCATTCATAACACCTGACAGCTTTTGCGAGTTCAAGGTGATGCCATTCGGGCTCTGCACAGCACCAGACATGCTTAAAAGAGTCATGGGCATTGTGCTAGTGGACCTAATGTGGCAAACCTGCCTCGGCGATGTCCCGGTATTCTGCCGAACTTTCCACGTACACCTATCAAGGTTGAAGTCTGCACTCAAGGATGTTCACACGTCGCCGTAAATCTGAATCCTGAAAAGTGCAGCTTCGCGGGCGAAAAATAAAAGTTTTTGGGCAATGCACGGGAGTCTATCGTGACCCGGAGGAAACTTTAGCCGTAGCGAACTTCCCAAGAACCAAGGACTGTGCGTATACTACTGGCGCTTCGTCGCAAACTTCGCACGCATTGCGGAGCCATCCAGTCTCTTGAATAATGTATGCACCCCTTTCAGCTAAGAAAACGCCAAAAAAAGCATTCTTCAAGCTGCAACAGGGCCTGCCAAACCTGCCCATGCTCGCTCATTTCGATGAAAATTCCGAAACCGAAACACACATGGACGCCATTGATATACGCTTGGGTGCCACCCTCGTCCCAAAGCAAAACAGATGAGAAAAAGTAATCGCATTTACCAGAAGTGGTCTGTCAAATGAGAATAAAAGCTACTGACTCTGAGAAAGAGCACCTCCATATAAATCGGCCATTTCAAAATTTCGCGCATACACCTAAGGTAGACCATCCAAAGTTGTGACAAACCACCATGCCCTGGGTTGACTCGCGAAATCAAAGGACCCCTCCTGCCGTCTTGGGTGGTGAAGTTCAAGTTTGCAAAAGTTTGATGTTAAAATTGTCTATGAATACCGCAGGAAACACCCCTACGCCACCTTCCTGTCCCGCGCGCGTCGACGCACCACCGCAGGACTCCCATGACGACAACGCGTTCTTCGAAGCCATTACAGAGAGTGACCTAGCGGCCCAGTAGCGTAACCACTCCGCATTACGCCTCATAATCGACCACGTCGACGGACGCAACATCACCGTGCCTAGGGCCTTCAAACGCAACTTACAAGCATTCAGCCACACAAAATCCGTCCAGGTGAAGAATTTGATCCCCGGAATGAGAACCAATTACCTTCTTGCCATTGCCGCCATGCGTCGTGACGAAGTTTCGGATGCGTACCACGACGACCCGTCTTCCGGACACCTCACCATATCTCGAAGTATTGTCAAAATTAAGGCGACGAATGTTTCGTACTAACGTCACTAGCCTGTACTAGTCATTGATCTAGAGTGTTCTTGGTGAAATTCGAAAGTTCGAGTAACACCCGTTCCTAAGATGAATGCCGGCAGAGCAGACACCACGGCATTCGATTCGCCCACACTCGCTTGAGTCCGTCACTTTGTTAACCTCTGCTACACTGCCTGAGGTTATTTTAAGTTGCTTGGGGAGCACAAGTTCTCGCCAATAAACTTGTTTTTTCCTTTTGGACGGCTGTGTTGACTTTGGCTACGTGACAATATGGCAGAAAGAAGTTGCATACTCAACTGCATTTCGGTAAATGAACTTAAAAGACCTATGTCAAGGCAAAATAATTACTTCTGAAACAGAATTTTTATTCAAGCAACCTTTTAAATGCAGCCATGGATACTATTGGGATATACGCATACAAGTGTATCCGTTTTCGAACTGTTCTTGTAATCCTGTATTATAAGCATAGTGTGCTTACGAAGTTACAGCCTACCTTTACGCCTAATCTCTCGTCTTCGTGCCTCTTTAAAACTCATTGTGATGCATTCGTGGACTTCCCCTAACAGCGTTGCTAGGAGAGTCCCGTAGTGGAGAGCTAGAGTTAAAAAGCATTTGGTGCGTGTAAAGGCCTGTTTAAGAAACGTTTGTTTTACCTAGAAGACACCTTCAATACAGCATCAGCGGTCGTTGTGTGCCAGGTGCTTGAAGTGAGTTTCTGTGATTTTATCTGGTCTGACCTGGAATCCATGACTGTTTTTACAAAATCAAATGCTACTTTAAGTTAAAAATTAGCAAAAGGCCACAAAATGGTGTTATGCTTGTTTTCGGTGCCCAGTGTGAACATAAGAAAGCAAGCACCCTATTCAGGCTACAGTACTCAATACAAAGATAGTAAAATGCGTCAAAATTTCTAATTAAGGCAGGCAGTCCAGGTGCCAAGTTGTGTGGTACAGCCATTCCTGTTGTACAAAATTTCCCCATAGTGCATAGATTGGACTATGGCCATTCAGAGTTAGTCCTCAGCGAACGCATTTCTTGCGGGATATAACGCTAACCATGAAAAATTTAGGATGGGTCAGTCTACTAGTGTGCAAATTATAGATTGACGCAATATTTAAAACTGCTAAAAATTTCCAGACATATGGCAGTATAATTTAGTTCATGATCAATAAAAACATGCATTCCAAAAACAAGCTTCTAAATCTTCCAGTGTTTAAAGCTGCGGTACTGAGCTTGATGCGCGCACAGGTCATTACGAGGTACTTTGGCAGCGATAGACAATGATACTTTAGAAAACATAATTGATTTCACTCTGCATCTATCGACTATATTGGTTAGTTGGTTTATTTCATGCAAATTACTATTCCAACCAGCACGACAAAATGTTAAACCAACACGACATGCCAGATAAGGAACAGGGCGTAATGGCTTTTTGAAATCACTACGCAATTTTGAAATCACCATTTTTCTCAATGAATATATTTGTTTATTGCTAATACACGCTCATAGACAATGGGTATAAAATGTTCAGCCAGATGCTTGCCAATTAATAGCTGCAAATGAGCACCTTTTAAAATTGACCTGTTCTCTGAATATTTTTTTTTACTTGGAGCTCGCAACATGCTGAATTTTGCGAGTACCAACAAGGCAGAAAGTGCCCTTTCCGAGAAATCCACAATGCCGACGATATTATGCCTTTCTATAGAACCCGTTGAAGGCTTAAGACTTCAGCACAGATTTCAGCATGTTTATCCTCTTGCTTCAAAGTTATCTAAATGACACTCATTACTAGAAACGTACGGACATCGAAATACAGCAAGAATGATACGACACGCTTTTCTCCTGCAAGTGCAGTTGGATCATTACAGAATAATATACGAAAAGTTTGTTGATAATGTAATATTCGGGCTTACAAATTGCTTATGAGAATCGGTAAAGCACACAGTTTGAAAGTCTGCAAAAGAACATCTATATAAAGCAAAATATCCACCCCACAGCTTATTTCACAAGTTTGCAGCCATTACCTCCTTAATCTTCGACTGCATGCTTGTGCGCGGCGATCATTAGTCGCCCGTTTATCTGCTTTCGGTAGGCATGATGACGTCGAACAGCTACATGGAAACCTTAAAAGGCATAATTAATTTTTTCTTGTTGCTTATCTTTATGCCGAACGGAATTCTGCGTGGTGTATGCACTCGCCAATTGGCGGCGTGGTTGTAAGAGCTGCGGGGATGAGCCGACTCCATTCGTACGGTTGCAGAGGTGCGAGGAAAGTGGGGCGGATAAAATTGATTGCGTCGCACTGCTTCCATGTCACCCTTTAATATGATTTTTTTAGTTTCTTTAAACAGTCGTCATTGTGCTACGAAAAAGTTTCTACCTAAACGTGCAACAATTTTCATGTGATTGTGGCATTTGCGACGAGCCGCTCATGTTGCCTTGCAACCAAGGTCTGCTGAGCGCTTCTTATAAATTGTGAGACGTTGACGACAATCGGTTACAACGTTCTGAAACACGGAACGCGTGACCAACCTCACCCTGAACTAACTACGAAGCCTAGCAATCACGAAGAACGCTCTTGGTGGAAGCGGGCGCGAGCGGTGTACACGTAAAGTTAACTGCGGTGGCGACAGATATTCTCATTGGGGCGAAGAATATTGAAGCAATGCTTGTCCGCTTTTTATAGTGACCCGAAACAGAAATTAAAAACTCAAGGAGCGCGCTTTCTCTTTAGAAAATATTCGAAGTTAATATATTTTTAGGAAGAAAGGGATAAATTTCGAAGCCGACAACCAAGAGTGGCACTGTATAGCCCTTCCACTTCAAAACACTCACAACAGTGCTGCTTTGGGAAGCGCATTTCAACTGGTTTTTATCATCTAAAAATTACGCAGATTGGAGTCAGTGCTATAAGTTTAAAGGACTATAAAAGGTTTTAGAAATGTGACGCGCCGTGAGATGAAAGCTTCTACACCACGTCGTCCTCATTACAAAAAATCTGCACCATGTATTGGTACTGCTTAGGCCTACCCGGAATATTTTCTCTCTAAATTTCTTTCACGCAGCCATATCATTGAGGGTTGTGCCAGTCGGTGCTTGGAAACAGCAAAAAACCCCACGCGCTTGCTTTCGTCGTGTGCATGTTTCATTCTCAGGGTTGTTGTAAGCGTGAACAGCGAACTGCGGCATCCAAAATATACAACATTCATGCTACTACAGTCAAACCCGGCTATAACGAATCCGGATAGAACGAATTATGCTATATATCGAACAAAAATATTTCAGTTACAGAAATACATGGGGAAAATATTCTTTATAACGAAGTTCACACCTGATATATCGAACTCTGCGCGCCTAGAATGGCTGCCGAAATGCATGGTCTCGAAGCGGCGATTGAGATGTGGATTGGCCACGCCCACGGAGCAAGAGCCGCGACTGAGACATTGCGCCTCGCACGGAGTGACGTGATGTCCGACACTTTCCGTAACTGATTCCGACGCGCGGCACTCACTATAGAACCCGCAAATTCCGCGAGTCCGGACCAAGACAGGAGCACCGGTGAACTGTGGGAAGAGCTCGCCAGCGTTCCCGATGAAGTCGCGAGTGAAAGCCGTCCGACGCTTACAATTAAGTGCTTTCGGCAGTCGATGTTCTCCGCCAATGCTTTTTTAAAATTTTGGAGAACGCGGACTCGAACTGGTACAAACAATGTTTCGTGTAGAGAATGATATGCTAGTTGAAGCCGCCAAAATGAAAGTGAAAACAAAAATCACCGCTTTTTTGCAAAGTAGGCCGCTAGGCGGAATGTAGCTTTATTATTTGCAATAAATGGTTTATTTTGTGTATCGTAATGGCTAATTTACTGTGTTCGTTTCTGCATGCGGGGATGGCGGAGTTGGGAGGGGGTAGGGTGGCTCCCGCGGATTGCGAACTCGTGAAATAAGTTCGTTATAAGCGGGTTCGGCTATATAGAACTATTGGATATATCGAACAAATCGCAGTGCATATTGCAGTTCGCTATAAACGGGTTTGACTGTACTTGCGACAAGGCATTTTGCAACCCATATTGTATGCCGAAAAGACACACCCGCCCGCACATTTTCGTCACCATCACGTCTCAAACCACGTTTTGAAAACGCGTGGTCCGCGAGGCAGCGTCCAACCGTACAAGTGGAGTCACCGCCAGCGCGAAGGTAGCGTTGGCATGCGGTCAAGAGGCCAGTCATGCACCCTCCTCACATTTGCACGAACCTGACGTTGAAATCGCGCTACTTTAGGATGTTGTACCTTTCAATCTCATTTCCTAGTTTTTTTTGTTTTGAAAACTACGTGTTCCTATTCCTTTGTTTTTATAAGAGCATATTCGTTATCTTTAAACTGGCATACCCAGAAAACATCACGCGCCTAAACAGCACGCGACGAAACAGCACGCGACAGAAGAGCACAGGGTCAGAAGGGCACAGCGCCAAAAGCGCCCACGACGGGAAACCACAGCGACGCAATAGCACAGCGACAAATTCGCACGTGACAGAAGAGCACGGCGTCAAAACAGCACACGACAAAACCATTGCAAGAGCAGAGGACTGAAACAGCTGGTGTGGTGGCGTAGCTATGTAGTCTGGCATAGTGCACTAGCGGGCCGGACACGGGCAGGGTAGCAAGCATTTTGTCTCGCCCGGGCCGGGCTCGGGCTAGAACCAAATTTTTTTCGGGCCGTGCCGTGCCACGCAGGGCCGGGCAGTCCCTGAAGGCCTGAATGCTATTCAGCGAATTCGTAATTGTTGACAACAAAGCGTTATCTTGTTAACCTTTCCGGTTAAGTGAAACAAAAAGAAGCGAAGTGCAAATTTACCCTGGCGCTGTTAAAAGATGTGTTAAAATCGATTGCGCTTAGAAACCCTTCCAATCCATAAAAAAACGTATCGGCCCCTCAGCATAGTGGGAGAGAGCAGGCCATAAAATGAGGCACTCAATTCACAGAATACATGATTCCCTTTTCCCTCGAATTTTCAAACTAAACTAAACAGTTCATCAAACGTCACCAGGACCTCGCACGGTGTGCAGAGTTTGAAGGAACAATTTTCTAGGCAGAGCCCATTATTTCTTCGCGTAAGAATGTTTTTTAAACCAGAATAAATGCAAGAAAGAACAGAAGCGCAGATAAAAAAATGCTTCCAAAGTAACTAGAGGGAAAAACAGGAATGAAGAGGTGAAACCGGACGCATCGTCTGCTGAAATTTCAGTAAGTAGCGGCACAACGAAACATGTAATATCTGTGGAACAATTGCAAAATAAACCAAATATCCACATGCTCGGAATCACTGAAGGTAGCCTCGGCGTGCCTTGATTTCGAAGACTGGCCAATGAAGTGGCAAATGATGTTCCAAGACTACCGAAAACACAGTTTCATTTGCTCAGAATCCAGTTTTTTTTGGACGGAAGTTCGATCAAAATTTAAATAAAGTTGAAATACGAATTAGTTGTATTCGCTTTGTGCTGGCGCTTTTAGTTTAACAGCAGACTTCTTTGAGTTCATGTTTATAGCCTGTCGAACTAGGGATGATATTTAACAGCCTGGCGAGCTCGGGTTCATACTTTAGAAGTTTGTAGAGTTGGGCCGGGCTTGGGCTCAGATTTTAAAAATTCGTAGATCTCAGGCCTGGACTTGGTTTGTCGTAGATCTCAGGCTTGTCGTAGATCTCAGCCTGGGCCAGGCTTGGGCTCGCATATTAAAAATTCGTCGGCCCCGGCTGTGTCTCTATCTACCCGCTTCGGGCCGGGCCTAGAACGGGCGGCCCCAGCAGTGCTCTAGTCAGTGCACTGCACGGGCCGCCCCGGCCCATGGGCCGTGGGCGGGCCTGGTAGTGCGCATTTTCTGGTGTCCGGGCCGGGCTCGGGCTGTAACAAAACCTTTTTTCGGGGCGAGCCAGCCCGCTCCGGCCCGGGCAGTACCTGAGTAGCGGCAGTCGTGTTTCACTGATTTTAAAATGTATATCGCAAAAATTCGGCCCATTCATCACCTAGGGGAAATGAAAGCAAAAAAGCGAATTGTAGTCACCGCGGCGCTGTTAAGGAAATAACAAAAGGAGGTATTGCACTCAAAATGTCTTCAAGCTGACAAAAGAAAACGTTTGGGCTCGATCAGCATAATAGGAGAGAGCGGGTCAGAAAACGAGAGCTCTGCTAGTAGATTACATGCTGCATTCTCTCTTTCCTCGGTTTTTCAAAATAAAAAAAGAACAAATCTAGAGTTTGTTTTTTAACCTGGAGTCTGCACTTTGTGCAGATCATACCGCCAAAGGATACACTCTAAGAAATCGCGGGAGCAGTTGAAGAGTCCAACCGTCATTGTACTCTTGCAAGCGTTGGTGGACTCCCCTCGAAAGCTGCGGGGATTTGGATGCAATGCTCGCTCCCCATGAGGAGGAGAGCAAAACTGACCGCGTACTCTTCTCGTGCGCGGCGGAGTGACGCCCCAGTCCTGCTCCCGCACCAGTGAAGAGTAAACCTGCGCATCGTCTCCTATCTCTAGTACAAAGAGTAGAATGGCAGTTTCATTCTTGTCCAGTGCGGGAGTAAGCATGGAGATGCACTGCTGCCATCTGCGCACACCAACTCATCCGCGATGTTTTATTTGCATACGATTATATTATATAAAGCGGTTGTGTAAAAAGCACCCGATTACTTCTGCCGCGCATTCTAAACGTGCAAGAATATGAATTCGTGTAACGATTGCTCGCAGCGTTCAGTGGCGGCAGGCGGCAAACCGAAGGAACTAATCTACGGACCGCTGCAGACGGTCGCTTTGAAAGAGTTTGATCTATAGACGTACGCTTGTCCCGCGCCTAGTCGAGCTAAAAAAACGGATTGTAAATCTGAGATCGACTGAGAAAAATGGTGTTGCAAGAAGTGAAGTCCGCGCTCTTCTGATAGCTCAAGCTGCAAGCGCAACACGAACCCGACCCAACAACCGTGGCTAGTGTCACCGAGATAGGCATGTACATACGATAGCTTTTACTAGGTTAAATAAAGGAAATCCGTATACATAACTGGTATTAACAGCAATATGGGGCCTATCTGTAATATCGGAGTGTGAGGAACAGGCGATATCACTGCGAGGACTTCTCAAATACACCCTCTACGGTGAAAACTATCTCGTCGGCTGACGAGCGACGATACAAGCGTACACACCGATCGGTTGCTGGAACTCAAGCGCCTTTGTTAAGCAAAGAGAAATGATGACCCCACCCCGCACCCCCCGCGGCGGCGCAAGGCGTGGTTCACGATACGTAACGCGTCATACATCAAGTAACGGGGGATAAGGTAACGCGAACCGCCCGAGCAAGCGTGAGAAAGGCACCTTCAGCGAGCCACGAAGTGCGCGTGTTCTGCAAAAACCCGCCAAGGCCGGACGGGCGACTTACAGGCCGCGCCAGACCGTGATGTCAATGTGCTACGAACGAAGTGGGCTTTCAAGCAGACGCTTCGTGCAACATGGGAAGTTGGACCTGCCCTTATCGTCATACTTGCTTCGACACAGTATACGACGCGTGTTGGCTAACCGCTAGCCGCTTGTGCGTAAGCGCGACATCATGCACACGCGAGCAAGTCGTATATTCGTTCATTCTTGCGTGCGTGCGTGCGTGGTACTAGTTTTTCTTTCGGACGAACATCACAGCGGTGACAGCGCTGAGGCCGATTTCGGAACTATGCGCACTGTGTAGCGATGCGCGCGCTCTGGCCGGACTGTATCCATGGCCGTCGCAGGCTTCGCGCCTTGAGCTTGGGATCTTTCGCAGTTATTACGACCTTGGATTTATCTACCGGACGAAGAAACGCTGGCGGGAAGTAGAGGTAAGCCATTAGTTAACCTCGTATTCTTGTCTTGTGTATTTAACGAAGCAGAGTTACTCTCGGTACTTCGGTCCGCGGAAGCGGTTAGTCCTAACGTTTTCGTGGCTGATTTTGACCGTTGCTTAGTTTTGAAGGGCAGCTTTTGTACCCGTGTGCAAACAGCGTCGATTCTTGCACCGTTTCAATCCTTTTGATTCGTGAAGTGTTGGTATCCTTGCGGAATGTTTTCGCAGGTAGGAAGCATGGTCGCGCCTGTAGTCGCAGCGCTACGCTGTACTCTTAGCTCGGCGGCTAGGGTTAGAGTGGCGGCCGTGCAGTAGCTGTGGCTACCTGCGCGGCTCCGAAGAATTGCGTACAAAAGGCTGAGTGATAGGAGCGCGTCTAGCGCGTGGTAGTCACTGAATTACAATAATTTTAGTGACCACCGCGCGTACACCAGCAGACTGAAATACTGTTCAGACAAGTTTTTTTACGTTTTGCTTGAGGGCAGGATGGACGAAAATGAGACTTTTCGGGGCGTACTCACCGCACTGTTAAGGGGTAATTATATGCGTCTAATGCGATGAGCGACGCGAGAAACCTCACTCAGTGTGTACGGCAAACAGGTATTGTGTGCGACACAGACAAGCGAAAAATTTTTACACAGGCCGCTGACGGCGGCGACAGCGGCAGGCGACGGGCCGTCGCCGTCGCGGGTTTATTCTCGGACAGAAGCAGCCCACAAGCGAGCGGCAGCAACGACGACGAAGGGCATTGGCAGCAATGCATTACTTTTTTTCGTTTGTCGCTGTCGCCCACACTGTTTGTTGTACCCATTACATTACTTTTCGCGTCGGTTGTCGCCGTCGTTCGAGCGTTCTGATCGTTCAATAACGAGCCTATTGGTTCTCATCAAATGTTGCGATCTGCAGCGTGGATGCAACGAAGCGCACTCGAGAATGAAGAAAACAGTAGCTATATGACCCATTAGCAACTTTTCCACGCTAGTCTTGTGAACGTATAATTGGCCCTGCGTTGCGGTCGGCTGAGGACAAAATTCAATGCAAATTATTCAGGGATTATAACCTTACAAAAAGAGTTATGTTTCCTTATATTTTGTGCAATGTTTTTATACCGGGAACGATAGCGGGGTAAACAGTTGAAGCTACAGACACGTAAGTACTAATGGGTTTGGGGCGCAGTGCGTAGGCAGACAGCTGTAGGGCGCGCTGTCTGACATGACATTGGCCAAGTGGTACAATGAGCGTGGTGGCATCCAAGGTCACCACATCCGCATCTAGACTGGTTACTGCGCCAAGCAGTATGGCATTCCAATACGGGTTCAGTGCGTGCTCTCGACGCAAAAACTAATCTATCACCCAATAAACTTCATTTAACGTTGTCAAACTCGTTAATATTTTTTCATTGTACAACTTATCTTTGCTGTCCCCCTCTTTCTGTCTATGTAGGAACCACGGGAAGACGCTACTTGCCCGAAGATTTTTTTTTCTGAGAGAGAGGAAGAGACCCCCGAGGCGTCAGCAGCAGTGGCTGTCGCATTCAAGACACTTCTCACACCCTTGGACATCGTGGATGGGTTCCCATTGCTGCTGTCTGTGTTTTGGCCGTTTATTGTGTAATACGCTTCAAAGGCGAAGCGCACCTTCTTGCTTTTGTAGACGTTACTTTGGCTCAAGCACGGTGCCCTGGTCGGTACTGTTCTGAAGGCCGCCACCAACATTTTGAAGCAGTCAGCTCGAACGTGTTTGTTTTTAATACCAAGTTATGCCTTTTTAAATCTTACGAGCGCCTCCTCATTTGAGAACCACCCGCCTAAAAAAACACAGTGGGAATGTTTCCTGCGGTTTCCTATTGTACCACCAAAATATATCTGTTGCAAAGTTGCCGTGTCAATGGCTTTGTATCTTTGTGTTGATTGCACCTTGTAATGCGTTAATAGTAATCCACGCTCTGAATTGTTTTAGTCCCAGATTTTTCTTTCGCAAAATTTATTTGTAAATATTTTTTATGTGTGTTAAATAAGAGCTGGCTTTTTCAGTCCATGTGAAGCACTCACTAATGTACTAAGGCCATTTTGTTTTATGTTAATACTGTTAACTATTCTCCCATTGCTGTATTTCTACTGACGCTTTTCGTGATAATGCCAGTACCTTTTTATTTGTGGATGTTAATTCATTTTTATCGTCATAATTTAATGTTTGTATTTCAGTGTTTTCAATTGCTTTGCTGCATTTTTATTTGTGAATTTTTCTTGGATGTATCCTAAATAGGCGCTACGTCTCCTGTGTGCATGTGGAGTAGGAACCGTTTTTATGCCGTGATATTTTAATTCCCAATAAATTGCATTTTGTGTTAAATTTCAGAATTAACCGATTGTTGTGGTATTTTGAAAAATGAAGTCTGAGCTTGTTTTTTCTTCTTTTTTATGTTTCAAAATAGCTTGTCCTGTTTTGTTTGCTTGTAACTACCTATAGTACCATCGTGGGGAGGGGGGGGGGGGTCTAGTAGCAGGCGGAGCGAAAGCACGCTGCCTCGCTGGGAATAGCGGAACGCTCTTGAGGCGTAACGAGATGCTTTCCAAGAGAGAGTAGTAGTACCCGTCTGCAGTATCCGGGAACGCCGCCAATCGAGCTTATTTACGCCTAAAGGGAGTGAAGAAACGCTGCCTTGGAGATGGCATTGCAATTCCCACACAGGGTTCAAGTACTCCGCTTCGAAAGCAGCAAGTAAATCCCACGGGGAGTGTTTCGCCTCTCGTTCGGCCGCCACGCCCTATTCCTCGGAAGAGTCGCCCAATGCTTCCAAAGGGAGTGAAATATGGGACAAAAGTTTTTACTTTTAGACAGAGTGCCCAGCACTCCTCGAGTTCTTAGAGTGTAGCTCACGTACCCTTGGGTCTTTCTTACACCTATTATACAAATTCATTTCTGGCAATAAAGCGAATTTTTCAGTCGAAGACTTTGTGAGCACGGGAGGAACTTGGCTCTACTTGGATAGACTCCCATTACAAACGGAGAAGGAACCTCAACGAAATAAATTGAGATTAGTACATTTTTATGGTAGCGTCAAAAACAAGTTGGATGGAGAGCTCTTTAGGAAACGAATTGAATAAAATAACGAAAGGTGGGGTATCTATCCAAGAAATGCATAAATACAAAATGCACTTTTTGCACCATAATGTATTCGATCCTCAGTGTCCCTTGAGTTTCAAGACTTGTAAACGCAGCGCTTATTTCACCGGAATTCTCCATAAAAATACATTTTCTAATTCAAGATAACTATGTTGTACAAACATAGGTCGAGGATTTAAAGGAATTTAGATTCAATATACTCAGTATATAATTATTTTACGTCAGAGGACCAAACTTTCTAGGGCTCATGTTTGGAGACTGGCGGACTCTGGCTGACCTTAAAAAAGGGTGTGGGCTCGGGTTTGTTTTATTAATTGCTGTTCGGCTCGGGCCGGACTCGGACTCACATTTTAAAACTTTGTGAGGCTCGGGCCCGGATAGAGCTTTTATCCCAATGGTTTGTCGGGATTGGTAGGGCCCGCGCTGTGTATTTATTTCCGCGCAACGTGAGTGTTGAACAACGATCTAGCGAGGTGATGCCGTGTTTGATTTTTGCCATTATTGCAAGAAATTAAACATTTGTATATTTTTGTTTGCTACCTTGTTCAGAAAATTGTTCAGAAAACACGTTATGGAGCCGAGGGAGTGAATTGTTTTGCATGTTTTTTTTGTAATTTTTGGAATTTTTTGTAAATTTTGTGGTATGCAAGTCAGCTAAAACAATAAGCCAGTGTTCCTGATGGTGCATCGCATGTTTATGTAGTTTTCTCTAAATCAAAGGCACACTTTCACTATCCAACGAAATCAGCTTTACAAAAAGTCGGTTGCCCCAAAAAATGTAAAAAATCTTATAAAAAGTTTTATGTAGGCTCCGCTGTTATGCAAAAATAAATTTGCAAACACTGTTATCGCTAGCTCTTTTGCAGAGGAGGAAGATTGAACCTTTTTGGAAATAGCTCATAAAGCTCGTACGGATTTTGCGTACAAATACCACTCATTCCCGTATTAGGGATTTAGGTTTGCACCCGTACTTTCATCTCTTTTTAATTCTTTGTGCCATCCTCCACCAACCCTCTGCCGACCCTCGAATTTAATTAGGTTCAAATCTCCCCCAGATTTCTTTTTCACACATATTATTTTCGGTTTTTCCTGAAAAACTTAAAGGCCTCCGAGGCGTCACCACGTTGATGCAAGAAAAAGCAATGCGTTCACCATGAGCTCACAGAACCTCTTAAATGCGCAACAAAAAGCCACCCGAACATTTGAGGACACCATGACCAATATTTTTGGCGCGTGTCGCCGCCATCGCGGAACAAGTTTCTGGGCACGCCCTTTCGCGCGTCGCGTTCACACCGACGGCGCGCCTCTGCTGGAATCGTTCTTTCTGCGCCTTCAGTCGCCCCATCGGAACTATTCAAGTCTCGCATACCATGGACAGCCCAGACATACCTCGCTTTCTTGTATTATAAAAAAAAATTGCGTAGGCTGGTTTAGCGAGGGCTACGAAAGTCCCCTTCAAGTTGTCGACGTCCAGTTTAAACATTGGAAAAAAAAAGAAGTGACACACCCCTCTCTTTACCAATGGGCCTGGCAGCAAGCTGTGCACAGCCCACACCCACCCCCCTACCGTAACACTTTGAAGGATTACGGCTGTTGACATAAATTCTAATATCAAAATAACGTTGAAGGGAAATAAATTTGCGTTAATATTTAATATCAAATATTTAAATTGGATTTGTGCGCGTATGCTCCGCTCCGGTTTACTGTTTATTTCCCCGCATTGCTGCCCGAACACAACTCCCGAATCGGCTCCGGTCTTTTTGGTACAGGACTTTTCGGTACAAGACGTTTCGGTATGGTCTTTTTGGTGCACGGACATTTCGGGACACGGGTGTTTCGGTACAAAGACGAATTCGGGCTTCTGGCGAACGATTTAGGCTGCGCGCATTATTGTTGTTCGGAATTGTGCTTTATTGTCGGAAAGGGGATGGTTATACCGCGTTGTCAGAATAAGAAAACGGCGGTTTACGTGTTAATTATTAGATGGGTTGTTTGTGGCATTTGTAAAACCCAATAGGTAAATATTTTGTTCTTTAGCGACCTATTATCATCAGTATTTTATATAAAATATCAGTGAGTGTATCGCGTTTTTCACACTTTTTTTTCACGGGTTTTAATCAATGGCTTTTTTTTTGAAGATCAGTGAGGGTAACTCTTTTATTTTTGCACTTTGCGGGGTCCATACCACAACAGCTGCGTAAAAGACTGCCACCTAACGGAGAAAGCAGCCTGTTATTTGATGAAGTAAAGTTGATAGGTTGCAACATCTTGCCATTCGGCATTTGTGTTCGCTGCTGTCTTCTGATAACGCAAGCACGTGAGGCTTTATTATCAATGGATTGCGGAATGCACCTATTGTATCTTGCCGCACTCTTCCGCCCCGACTAATTCGTAGCCAGCAGGGACTGCAGCGGGTTTATTGTGTTTGTTATTCAACAGTTGTAAATGCTGTGTTGTGATATTAAACGCACTATGCACTGTTTTCTGCAGCGTACATAGGGTTATTCCTCTTGAGTGGACCCAGAAAAAACCGAACGTGTTTTGCCTGTCTCAAAATCCCACTCAGAATAAACTGGTTATTTACCCTCGTGTTCAAAATCCCTCCTCACATATGCTCATGTTAGCAATTTCCCCCTCTCCTTTCCCCTCGAGCTGCTCCCTCTCTTGAGCCAATACGAAGGTAGGGCCGCCATTTGTTGCCCCAAGAAGAACAAAGGGTTAGTGGCTGCCATGGGGCGCAGAGCATACAATGCGTGCGCGAAGAGCGAAGACATACAATGACCCCGCACGGGGCACCTTGAGCAATCTTGGTGAAGGTACTGGCGATACCACGGACCCCGAGCCCCCAAACATAAGCTGGATCCAACCATGGCGATGTGTTTATAGGTGGAGGGTTAGAAACCACGAACGGTGGCCGTCGGAGCCCAGGTCAAGCTCCGGCGGGTGGGCTCCACATCTGTTTACCAGGCAGGGTGCTCCGGGACCTCTCTCGGCATCAGGGTAAACCGAGCGAAGAAAGTACCCCCGTCCCCTGCTTTTTCCTATGCTATATGGATAGTTCAAAACCCCCTAAAAACGTGATCGGCGACCGAAAAGGGGCCGCACCGAAATCTCCTTTCCTCTCTTGCCAGAGTTGACATTTCCAAAACCTGACAATTTCTCCCGCTTTCTAATAATGGAATCTCTTGACAATTCAAAGCCCGTCACTGCACAGTCTGTTTTTCTCATCTCCAAGTTCCTTGAGGGCATTGTAGGGAAATCCTACAAAGCCAAGAAACTCAGAATAGGGGAAATCCTAATCGAGATTAACAACAGGCAGCAGTCTATCAACCTCCTCAAACAAACCCGAATGTAGATACAGACATAACGATCACACCCCACAGCACGCTGAACAGTTCACAGGGCTTCATCTCCGATCCTGACCTGGTGAACGAAACAGAGACAGATCTGCTCAATGGCCTTCGAGATCAGGGTGTGGCGGCAGTGCGAAGGATAATCATGTGTCGAACTGACACCAAAATCCGTACAAAACACTTGATCTTGACATTTGACTCCTCAACGCTCCCCGAGTCGGTCAATGCAGGCTTCATACAATGTCCAGTCCGACCGTACATACCCAACCCGCGCCGCTGCTTCAAATGCCGCCGGTTCGGGCACGGGACGAACTCTTGCCGCGGCAAAATGACCTGTGCCAAATGCCCCGCACAGGACCACCCGACAGATAACTGCAACTCCACCACCTTTACTTGTGTTAACTGCGGGGGATCCCACGGGGCGTACTCCCGGAAATGTGAGAAATTCCATCAAGAAAAGAAAATAATCAATGCCAAAGCAACAGAGAACATCACCTTCTCAGAGGCGCGGAAGAGGTTCGCCTCTTTCCCCCTGGGGAGGTACGCCGACGCAGCTCGTCGGGGGGCGGAGCGGTGCCTGGTCTCGGCGGGGACCCAGTATCGCGAGTCAAACTTGGTCCCGCTCCCGCCACCCCCCCCCCCTGGGTTGCCTCTGGCAGCCCAACCAGCCTCTGCACCACTCGCTCACCCAGCTGCGGTTGTGGTGGCAACCCCTTCCGCCGGGACCGGTGCCGCTCCCGTTCCTGCCTCCGCATCCTCCAGTGCGTTGGAGGGTGCCATGAACACCACGGGCCCCCCACCAGCTCCCACCGCCCCCGCACCGCCCGTGCCACTTCTGGTGCCTCCGATAACTGCGGCAGTGGCGGGTCAAACGAAGGGCCCCCGAAGGCGGGCCAAGTCTAGGGGGCCCGGTTCGACGGGCACACCCAGGACATCGGACGACGAGATGAACGTCGTGCCATTCTTTCCTGCAATGCAGCGCAAGGATCGGCCTCCGACGTCCAAGCCTACCGATAGGCCCAAAAAGCCCAATCCAAGAGTCACAGCCCCGAAAGACGACACATAAACATATACACTCCAGTAGCTATCACACTAAATAATGGGAAGAGAAAATATTGTTCACTGGAACTGCAGAGGCCTTCTGAATAATCTTGACGACGTGTATGAGATTCTGCATACCAATCAGCCAAGTGTAATGTGTGTTCAGGAAACACATTTGAATTCTAAATACACAAATTTCTTGGATAGTTACCTGGTATACAGGAAAGATAGGGATGGCTGCACACACTCCTCTGGCGTAGTGGCCATAATCGTCCGGCAATCCTTAACATGCCACCCTGTCACTTTAAACACTATCCTTGAGGCTGTAGCAATACGCTTAATAATATTTAATAGGTTGATAACGGTATGCTACATATACATTCCTCCTGATGTTACACTTCTGATATCTGACATCGAGGCGCTGGTAGACCAGCTGGCCGAACCATACATTCTAACAGGCGACCTTAATGATCACAATTCGCTTTGGTGCTCTTCTCGTACGGATGCCCGGGGTTGCCTGATAGAGAGGTTTCTTACATCCTCTGGAGCATGCCTTTTCAACAATAAACAGCCTACATATCATAACATAGGACACAACACATACTCATGTCTTGACTTGGCTATTGGCTCCACAGTTCTTTTTCCTCTTCTCGAGTGGGGTGCGGGAACTGACCCATATGGCAGTGACCACTTCCCCACCTCACTTACATATATAGGTAAAGGCTGAAGCAGTTCATCTTCCCATAATAGCTTCAATGAAGCACGAGCTAACTGGAACACATTTACAGAGACATCGAAGCTTCACTACACAACTATAAGACACCTACACGTAGATGACGCCGAACAACTCCCCATGGCGCACATCCTCGACGCCACCGAAAAGTTCATTCCCGACACCTCTGGTGCCCCGCACAACCAGCGGAGGCCTTGGTGGAATGTGGACTGTACGCGGGCGCGAGAGGCCCAGAACAAGGCGTGGGGTATCCTCCGTCGGTACCCCACGTGGCGAAACCTCCTCTTGTTCAAACGGGCCAAGGAATTGGGAAAACGTGTGCACCGTGAGGAAAAAAGGGATAGTTGGCACTCATTCATAACATCTATAAATTCATACACAGACACACGCAAGGTATGGACACGTATACGCAAACTGAAAGGACAACAGACACACAGCCTGCCCCTGGTCAGTACAACAGGGGACACACTGGAAGACCAGGCTGACACACTCGCACAACACTTCCAACACGTGTCCAGTTGAGCACACTACACGAACACTTTCCTGAAACATAAAGCCTCTTGTGAAAAGAAGTCCCTACACGACAACAACAAATCACAGACTTCTTACAACTCCCTGTTTTTACTACATGAGCTGAGAGCTGCTCTGAGCACGTGTAAAACCTCAGCTCCAGGCCCAGACAACATTACATACACAATGATACAACACCTACACGCAGACACAATTGAAGCACTTCTACATCTATATATAAAATATGGCTTTCGGGGCACATTCCACACTCTTGGAGTGAGGCCATTGTAGTGGCTTTCTTGAAGGAGGGAAAGGACCCGTCGTCCTCCTCAAGTTACCGTCCAATAGCCCTGACGAGCTGCGTGTGCAAGCTTTTCGAGAAGATGATCAATCGCAGGCACGTGTACTTCCTTGAGTACAATAGTCTTCTCGAGAGCTGCCAGGCAGGATTTAGGGTGGGGCGATCGACGATCGATCAACTGGTTGCACATGACTCATACATCAAGGATGCCTTCGTGCCGTCTGTTTAACTGTACTGTTTAAGTGTTTAACTGTTTAACTGTTTAACTGTACTGTTTAACTGTTTAACTGTCTTTTTCGATCTCGAGAAGGCCTACGACACCGCTTGGCGTTACGAGATCCTTAGTGACCTGAGGTCATTCTGTGTTTCGGGTAATATGTTGAACACCCTTGTAAGTTATTTGTCGGACAGAACGTTCAGAGTAAGAGTTGGTTGTGCACTTTCAAAGGTTCACGTCCAAGAAAATGGCGTGCCGTAAGGTTGCATGTTGAGTTGCACTCTCTTTATAGTAAAGATGAACTCTCTTGGAAAGGCATTGCCACCAACAATCTCTTATTCTATATATGTAGACGACGTGCAAATATCTGTTAAATCATGTAATATGTCAAAATGCGAACGTCAAGTCCAGCTTGGTGTCAAGAAGCTTGCCGGCTGGGCAGACAAGAATGGGTTTAAATTGAATCCTGCAAAAAGCTCCTGCGTTGTGTTCTCCAGGAAGCGCGGGGTCCATCCGGACCCAGACATTACTCTTAATGGCGTGTCGCTTCCTGTGAACAAGGAGCACAAGTTCTTAAGTGTTGTTTTTGACCAGAAACTCACATTCATTCCACACAACAAGGAACTTAAACATTATGTCTAAAAACAATTAATATACTTGAGGTTCTCTCCCACCAATCGTATGGTTCCGACAAGGAACTCCTACTACGGCTCTATACTGCTCTGATTGGGTCTCGTTTAGACTATGGCAGTGTGATATATGTGTCGGCGACTAAAACCGCGTTGCGAATCGCCCATCCGTTCCGCTGCCCTTTTCACTTAGAGTGAGAGAGCGTGCCTGAGATCTAAGCGCTTCGTTTTTAGTTGCGTACAGATCATCCTTTTCAGACATTTTATCTCCTTAGAAAGTTCGTCCTTTGTCCTCCGACCTTTCTTTTATGAAACTTGACAAAAATTGGGTACCGCGAGCTGCAAAACTGCAGCACTTTACCCACGTGCAATACCCACGTGCAGAATTCTACAGTGACGCTTCTAAAACCTTCACTATGGTGTCGTGCGCTGCTGATGGTCCGAATTTCACTGCAGCCAGAAAAATGAACGTGCACGCAACAATTTTTCAGCAGAAGCGTATGGAATTTTACTTATTGTACGACACATTCTTGAGAACCAGATTCCCAATTTCATCATCTATACAGATTATTTGAGTGTTGTTCGCGCACTGGCATCGCACAAGCCCACCAAAAACCACATAGGTAATCTTGTGTTCAACACTATTATGTCTGTGTATGCACAAAAGCATGAGCTGCTCCTCTGCTGGGTCCCAGCAAACGCAGGGATCGCTGGGAACGAGTTTGCAGACGAGAGGGCCGATGCTGCTGCACTCAGGAACACTGTAGACATTACAACGATACCCTACACTGACCTCAAGCCACACATAAGACAACACCTGCACAGAACATGGCAAACACACTGGGATGAACAGACAGACAACCAACTACATGTAATAAAGCCACACTTGGGACGGTACACAGCTGACTCACACAACAGACACACGGAAGTCGCCTTGGGTAGGCTGCGGATAGGGCACACCCATGCAACGCACTCGTATCTGCTGACGGGATCTTCTAGACCCCAGTGCAGCAGGTGCGGAGAGGCCCTATCCGTGGTGCACATACTAACCACAAACAAGGCACTTCACACAACACGACACAAACACTTCAGAGAACTCTACAGACAAAATATCCCACTACATCCATCGCTGTTTATAGGGGACGATGCCATATTTTCCGTGAAACGTGTGTTTGAGTATTTGTCAGACGTAAAGTTTTTAAACCTCATTTCCTTTCACGCATATTCAAATCTGGCCCTAAACACCAGCCATCACCATTGCCGTAATATATATTATTGTTTTTCTGGCTTTAGTAGCCACTGCTTTTTTTTAAAGATACCTTTGTTTGGCGCTCTGTCTCAGCTGGCCTTGCGCCAAAAAACTCCAACCATCATCATCAAGACATACAATGATCACATTCACTGATAAGGCGTACATGCCATTCGCTCCATCTTCAGCCGCAGAAACACCGGAGGCACGGGGGTCACAGAATACCCGACAGATGAAGTACAGATGCGAAGAAATAATTACCAACAATAGTGTCGAAATAAATGCGGAATAATAACAAGGACATCATACCACGCCATTCCACATTAACGATGGAGTGCCGTAGTATGGGCCAGTCAAAGGAATGACTTGAACGAAAAAAGACCTGCTCTAAAAGGGCTACCTGCAACATGAACAATATTTATAGAATGAATTGTTTATTGGAGCAAGCAGGGCGTGTACCGTGCAATGGGGAGAGTGGATCAGTGTTGCGGAATGGGCATCCCCATTCCATTCCCATTCCATTCCGGGGAATTACAAGTTGCCTAAATTCCATTCTTTTCAATTCTTCGGAATGCTGGAACATCGCCAATTCCCACTCCGGGAATTGCCGGGCAGTTCAATTCCATTCCTCTAATTCCTCAACGTTTTATCGGGTGATTATCAAGTTACTAATGAACCTACCATTAAGCTGATGTTATTACACCGGTTAAGAACTGCTTAGATACGGAAAACACGTAACCAAGGTCAAGGGATAGTGGCTTTGTGGCATATCTCGTTCGGTGCAATCACCCTACTAATTACCACAGAGGCAGTTCACCAGATAGTTCTTATAGTGTTTGCATGGTCAGCACGTCTTTATGAGTTGTGATGCTTTAATATCGTTTAACTGTGAACGTGTTGATGCTAGCGTGACGACATGCTCTATTTTTGTGCTGACAAAAGTGTGGTTGAAGAAGACATTATATTCCTTAAGCAGTTAACACGCGTATGGAGCGGTCGTGAGCATGGTTAGAACTATAATTTTTTAACGAGGAACAGAACCTCCGGATCTGGTGGTATCAGTTGGAAGAATTACCGCTCGAGCACCTTGTCCTGCCTTTGCACCAAATACGGATCACGGGCCGCACAGGTCGTCAACACTCACGCATTTTAAGCGCGTCTTGAAAACACGGATAGGTTCAGAACTGTGTTTGCGTGTGCGCAGGTATGCAATGTCGCCCGTGCCGAAAAGGTTAGTTGCGTGTGTCAGGTATCATCCACCGCGCACGAGCGAAACTTCAGGCTGTGCATAGAGTATGCGCGACCTTTGTATGGGTGTCTCAATGAGAACCAAAGCGCAGGGAGTTAGGGAGTTAGGGAGTTTTCTCTGGTTAGTGTATATTTGGATAGTGCATTAGTTCGTATACTAATCTGCATCTTGCTTTTTTTCCTTTAGAAATTGGGAGATTGGTCACACTTTAGCACCACGCAACCTTTGGCTCTAGCTAACTGAAGAAAGACTTAGAGAATGCGTTGCGGCCTTGGAATCGGCAAAACTGTGTCCAAGGCCTGCGTAACTAATTGTATAACTGAGGCCTGTATAACTAATTTGAGGAGTTGCATGCAGTGGAGTAGCAATGAAGGTTCCCCCAAGTGCCCTCTGGTCTGGGCGATCAACCGAAAGAAAAGATGTAAAGAAAAATGATAACAATAATAATAGAAGGGCACGTTCGGCAGCCGGTCTGTATAGTGTTGTGGAAATCCCTACGCCAGAAAAAAGTGCGTAGGTGTCCTCGTTGATATATTGTATGGTTTAACGGGCCGACGCAACGCAGGCAATGAGGCGCGCTGTATTGGAGGGCTCCGGATTAATTTTGACCACCTTAGGCCGAAATCTCGCACACACGGGCGTTTTTGCTTTTCGCCTCCAACAGGAAAGCGGCTGCCGCGGCCGGCAATCGAACCGCACACTCGTGCTCAGCAGCGCTATAGACGGTATTCGTTGAAACGTTTAGCCGTCAATTTCTTCGCTTGGCAACACTACAAACGGCCACAGACATGGCCGATGCGCCATGGACATAGCGCAGCCTGGGCCACTGCGGCCGCACGCCGAAGGAAAAAAAGACACCGGCGTGCGTCATCTGCTCCGTTCCAATTCGATTCTAAACTGTAGCGCCAACAGAGATGTTAAAAATTGCACTCACAGTGAACTCGACGCAATACTTTAGCTCCATTCGATTCAGACGCGATTCCCTGCAACGCCTGCCCCGTTGCATGGTGCGCTGCACCAAAGCGCTCGATTCGCCGCTGCAGGAATGGTGCCGTGCACCGCGTCGCTCGATTGGTCATGCTGCTGCAGCGGTGCCGCCGCGGTGCAGAGAACCGCTGCACCTGCTACGGAGGAGGTGCAGCGATTCGGTGCCGTGAGCGTTGGGGCGTTGCGGTTTGGCAGGCGGCTACCGGCAGTTGCGGCGACCCCGTGAAAATGTCCGTCGAGCTCGAAGATGCGTGGGTCAAGCCTATAGCGTCGCCGCTGATGTGTACGACGCAACCCAGATGGCCATAAACATCCTCTTGTAGAGGACGACATGCCAGGATTATTAGCAGACAACTATGCCTGCACCTCGCTCGATTGTAAACACGCAGGGGCGCTAGTCACGGTGCAACCGTGACGCACGGCACCACGGAACCACGCTGCTGCACTGCACCGGCACCACAGAACTTCTGTGCAAAGTTGCCGTGCACCCCTTCTGAATCGAATGGAGCTTTTGTTACTTTTGTGTTCGGCCAAGGGTTTGTATAGTGAAACAGTCATGTGTTTCACAGTTGTGCTTAGCGCGGACAAGTCCTGCCAGCCTGCCACCCTGCGGGGCCCGACGTAACGAGTGACGGCGCACCACGGCCGGACTGGAGGAGCGGCGAGCGCGCACGCCCGTCGCTCCTCCAGCCCGGCCGTGGGCGCACTTACACAGTTGCATGGAGGCATGGAGGAAAGAAAAGCATGGAGGAGAAGAGGGGTGCCTGATCTGCGGGCCGTGCGCACAACGTCGCCTAGCAACAGACACTTGGCCACAGATATGGCGGCGCACACTTGGTTGCGTGCATGAATTCCACGCCATTGAATACCGAGGATTATGTCTCCTCGTGAATTTTATATGCTGCAATAAAGGTCTCAAGCTGCCTTGATAGGTCGAAAAAAGTTTATTTTGGTTTCATTCATCAAAATTACATAACAAAATGGTGTGAGCCAAATGGATGCTTCGCCGTTCAGTTCTGAAAACACGAAGTGTAAATGACGGCTGCTTGAGTGTGACCAGTTCTTAAAACAAAACAAAAAACTGAACTAATACAGTTGCCTTGTGCCTGTGTGTTCCGCTTGACAAACGGGCTGCTTAAAAGAGGTGTTTGAGAGCCAGTTTTGCTTCGCCGTCTGTCACTAAAACAGATGCCGTGGAAAACACGCGTTCCACGTCAGCTGACGTCACATTTACAACGGAAACTGCCCTTGCGAGTCGGGAAAACAAGGGAAAGTGGCTAGCGTTCGCTTTCCGTTAGGTCGGAATCGTTTAGGAACAAAGCTTGCAGCGTGCAGCGTGCAGGCGCAGGCGTGACCGCAGTTCCTATCACATGGGCGCTGCTGTTTCGGGTGGATTCTCGAACCAATATTTTAGACCTTCGTAGACGCTACGTCGCGCAAAGGCGTCCGAGTGTGTAGACAGGAGGGCCAGTATTGCAAAACCTCCTGGGGGAGAAGGAGGGAGCGCGAAGGGAGATGGGGGTGTAAGCTTATACGCGAAATTTTGCAGTGGACACAAGCACCGCGCCAGCGTCCGGATGACGGCGAGGTGGGGGATGACGGTGAGGTGGGATGCGATCACCGATGGTTCCGGACGCAAAAAACAAAAGTGAAGCGTGGGGAGAGAGCTCGCAGCGGGGTGAAGGTGCCCCCAAGGTAAAAAATCACAAGGCGGTGGAAGAGATAGGGGGGGGGGGGTGCCACCGCGGTAGTTCCCACAACGGATACCAAGTGCTTAGACCCGCGTTATTTAGGCGGAAAATCACGACGAACTTCGTAGCAGCGATGTATTTAAGGACATAAGTGTAGTAGAATCGCTCGTAAGGACAAATGTAGTAGAATACCGTGCTCGTAATCAGCCAATGGATTTTAACAGTACTGATTTATTGTTAAATTAAAGGCTCCGGCTAACTAATGTTTGAACTTGGGCTGGTGGGATCTTTTGCGTATTTTTTCATGTTTTGACAAAAAACAGCGCGTAGAGCATGCGTTTTATTTTTGGGAAAATTACATGTAATTCTATTCCCATTCCATTCCGGGCAAAAGGGGCTTAATTCCATTCCCATTCCATTCCTTCAAGTATTGTCGCCATTCCATTCCCATTCCATTCCGGGGTCGCGAAAATGGGGAATGATTCCGGATTCATTCCAATTCCGGACTGGTAACTCCGCAACACTGGAGTGGATGCAAGCAAGGGGACTGAAGAATATTAAAAATTATCTAAACAAGCTTTGCTCATGAGAGCAACATAAAACGCGTGGAGGAAAAAGAAATTGCCACCAGAAATGTGTTAAATTAACAACCTCTATCTGCACCCAAACATTGCTGTTTTTTTTATCAATGTTGACATTTGTTTCGCTTTTATTCATCTACAGTTATTTATCTCTGATGAGGATGCTGAAAATTCACTGAAAATGTTAACAAGTAACAGGTGAAAGAACCGGTAAAAATCAACGATGAACACAATAAGCATTTTGAATTTTTTTACTGTAGTGAGCACGGAGACGGAAAGTGTTACAAACAGTGTATACAGACTGTTGTGAACTACTGTCCATAACTTCCGCCACTCCCGCCTTGCGAAAGTTTTTGTCACAGTGGGTGGGCGTTCCTTCTACTTCCGGGAGTGCTCCGTTGCTTGCCTCCGCCTTCTTCTCAGTTAATCCAAAAAAATGCAGTTGCTCATGACTCTAATTATATTTTTTTTTTCTAGCCATGCTGGAGAGTAACTGGCCTGCCATGCGCCCACATGTATATCACGACCTAGCAATGACCCGTATTTAGGCCAGGCCGAGTGGTCAATGTGTAGGTTCCATGCTAACTATTCCTTTGCTTTACCGGGCCTAACACTGACGACCTCGTCGGATCGAAGCATTTAAATTTCCCCACAAAGGGTAGAAACTTTATTCCTGTGCTGTAGATCTTCTTTATATACTTGCAGGCAGGGAGGCACTACTGTCTGCCCAGCAGGCAAACCAAGCTCGCACAGTGCCAGGCGGGGCTCGTTCTGAATAAAAGGGTGTTTCCCTGTCCAGCTCTAGGAGAGGGCTTTCGCGGCAGGGGCAGGCGCAACACGTGGAAAGAGCTACACGGAATGCGGGCAGTGGGATTTTGGGGCAAGCGGTATTGATCTTTGCAAGTATGGGAGTTTTTTTGCTGAGTATAATTCCCATTTTTCGGTCGTGATCTGACGCCAATGTCGCCGTTAGCTCCCCACCATCAGTACATTTTTTAGCACCGCAACATTACCCATTAAAATGATGTTCGCACAAGCAGGTGTCGCCGCAGCATTATACGTGGTATATAAAAAACAACAAGCGCCGCCTGCAACAGGCATGCTGCACGTTTTAATGAGCCGCTGAAACTCCAATCGCGTGGGATGATGTAAGTGTTACACTTTCAGTGTGACACTTTAGTGTAACATTTTAGTGTAATTCATCCAGTGTAACACTTCAGCGCTACAATTCTGACTGATAATTTGTTTCTAACTACACTGTTAAACCTTTTGATTCTTATTTATAAGGTAGGTGTTCACTTAGTTTAACAGCACGGAAGAGTGCTTAGTGCATAAGAAATATTTTCCGCAGCAATCATGCAGGCACGTCAAAGCAGCATCCATGCATAGCAGTGACGTTAGATCGCGGCTCATTGGTAAATCTGAAGCTCACGTTCGGTTTTTTTTGTGCAAAGAAACTTCGGTAATTAGAAAAAAAATTGGAATACTGTCTTGAAGTAATTGAATAATCTATTCAAACAAAATTTATGCGAATAGTAAACAATTGAGAGAGGATTGAGTAACAAATATTTCAGATTCCAAATGTTTCTCAATAAATGTTTACAGGAGAAATCGCTTGAAAAGTAGGCGGATTCATAAGTAAACATAATAATCACGAATACGAGCAGAGATGCCGTCTTTAAAACAATAGATTCCAAAGATCCTGTCCAAAGAAAAAGAAAAACATAAACAAGTTGATATGTTTGTGCACCGAAAACTTTCTTAAAACCCATAAATTTTTTTATTCTGGGCAGAGATTTTGGACCGAAGGGCTGCAGATTCCGGGTGGACGTTTGCCCTTGTGTCAGCCACCTGACTTCGCAGAATTCCTCTCGACGCATGGGAAGTAGGGAAGCCCCCGGAAGCTCGCCTGAAACATTCGCCCTTAGATCGGGCCCCCGCTGCCATTCATGCAGCTAATTACGCACTGCCGCCTCAGCTCACCCAGGCAACCCATTCGGGCGGCGAAGTAATCAAATTTTTCCCATATTACGCGAAGTGGAAGCGACCACGCGGGCGACGACGTGGATGGGAAACGCGATGGTGTACACAAAAAATTCTTCCCCGCGAGCCTGCGAATATTTGAGTATTTCTGTATTTTTGTGTACGGTGCGCGAACCATCGGCTTCGCCGAAGAGGGATTCCTTCCCTGCTAGTGAGTCCCAATGCTCCCCCTCTTTTTTATTATTTTGTGCGAATGTAAATAAGTGCACATAAACAAACTTCGGTCTTCGTGGCCCTACTTTGTCGATGGGAATCCTCGTACACGGAAATGCGGGAACCCGTACAAAGGGAAAACTCAACGAACAGTCACTCTGTTCAAATTGTTTCAGCAACACTGAGGATAAAAAATTTGGACTGTTCATTTGAATAGCGGAAATTTAATAGGTTCAACGAAAGTAAATTTTAAAAAGCTCACATACAAATTAGTACTGTTAAAATATGAGGGGTTGTTATTTTAAGTGGAAAGATTTTCTGTAGCTGTGGGGGGAGAGGGAGCGAAGATCTAGAAAATATTAAAAAGAGAAGCTTCTGCCATGATTTGCGTGTATTAAGGCTGATCTTCTTTTCCTGTTCAAAATCATTCACGGCACAGTGTCTTGTGGTGAAGTGCTGCAACATGTTGCACTTCATGAGACGCAAAAATCCTCCATTAAGACACGACACATTTCTTAATCCGAGCTGTCTGAATGGCTTGAGCCCAATGTTTCGCAGCCAATATACGTACATTTAGTACAACGAATATTTAAACATATTTATTAATTCCTCCACACAGTTCTGCAAACATGTCTATAAGTTTGTCATGTAAGTGACCATTTTTATCCTCCAATCACATGTGCTCTCTTGATCATGAATGATGATAACAAAGGACTTTCTTTGTTATATATTCCGCTTATTCAATGTCGGGTTTTCTCTTCATGTAGATTCCTTCCATGCTCCGTTCCTTACATATAAGCTATCTTGGTTCACTCCGTTTCCGTGCAACTAAAGTTTGCTAACATTCATGTATATGTTTAAAATTATCGGTGTATGACGAACAGTCGCGTGGTGTAGCATGCCTTTTGCAAGGCACTGTACTTGTATATTTGTGAATGTGTGTGTTTGTGTTTTCGGTGTATGCATGTATATTCCGGTGTGCGACAGTGTGTAATTTTTGTGTGCGTGTGTCAGTAACGCTGTCTTTTAATTGCACTACTTGCGGATGTGGGCATCTTACATTGCCTGTTTTGTTTTTCTTCGTGCGCCAGCACAAAGGCGCACGTTCCTGGGAACGTTAATAAACCATTGATTGATTCATTGATTGATTGAATAATATTATAATTATAATATTATTAAGGTTATCCCGTGCAGCCGGAAAACCCATGGTCAACGGTTACCCTACAGAATTGAGGGAGCTCCTGGGCAAAGGGTTAAGGAGAATAGGGACCTCGGGGTGCTCTTCAACAGTACCCTGTCTTTTTAATCTCATATTGGGCTAATCATCCGCAAGCTCTCCGCAGCTTTGGAAATGTGTGTCATATTTCAAAAAAAAAATTCTCTTTTCCAGATACATTTCAAATGGTATTTAATACAATATGTATCCCTCAGTTAGAATACGCCTATGTTGCCTTGAACAGCATCTCCAAATCTAGTAGTGAATTCATAGAAAGTGTGCAGAAGTTTTGGGCCATATTTAAGCACCGTCATCACATTTATGGTACGGGTCCGGATTCTAACTTACCCTTATCTCCTTCCATCGTGACCTTGCACTCTATACGTATGCGTGCAGATCTTACATTCCTTCACTAAATTGTTCATGGTGCCCTTTCTTGCGTAGACTTGCTGAGCTGTTTAGAGTTTAGTGTTCCAGCAGCACCCACCATGTCGCATCATCCGTTTTTGACCGCTGCGCGCCAATCCAATCATTCTTCTTTCCTCAGAATGCAGAATTCTAACAACCGCTTCTTTGAACGCCTTGGCATCTTTCAAAGTTCCTTTGAAAATGATCCCACTGCAGTGTTCAATACAGTATGCACGGCATGTTAGACATCTATGATGTCTCTGACGTTCATTTTTTTCTCGGTCCATGGAATTTAGTTTCTCTTTGGTTCTTTTTTAACCAACTGATAGTTGCCCATTTTTGAAACAGCTTCCCGTGACATGTTTGTCTGATCAACAGCGACCATCATCAGCGCCCATGAAGTTCTAGCAGACGTTCCAAATTTTACAGTATTTCTGCAGGACAGTATAGATAGGCGAGGCGGAGGCGTGGCTATTGCGATCAGCAAAGATATTAATCTAATTAACATTTAGACTGGCCTCGCAATTATATGGCTTCTTTGCACGCCACTCCTGAAACTGTTTTAATTTGTGCCTTCCATAGACATCCGCACAGGACTTCCGATTTTGCTCGTTAACCTAACGACATGTAAATGATTTATCTACTGCATACCCTAACGCCCGCATTCTCCTTTTTACGAATTTCAATCATCCTGTCATTGACTAGGTCACCCAAATTACTTCGACGTCAGGAGAACCCGAAGCGCACGACTTTCTTTATGTGTGCCTTAACTTTAACTTAATCCAACTTGTAACAGAACGAACTCGCGTAAATCACCCGCGCGCCAATATCCTAGACTCAATACTAACGGATCACCCAGAGAGACTTTGGTCCATTTCATATCTTCTAGAAATTAGCGATCACAAGGTAATTCATGCTGAGTTTACGTTAAAACCGGTGTCTTGTCAGAAAAGTAAAAAAAAAACTATACGTCTTTATGAAAAAAGAAATTACACAGCTATAATTGATGAAATCCGCTCCATATTTCTATCAATTATTCATTATTCCAAAATAAAGCAGAGCAAGATAATTGGATATATTTACGGACAAAGTGGATTATCTTGTGAGTGAATATATAGCAACATTTAATTTTCAGGCCTACACTCAAAAGCCCTGGTTCACCAAAACATTAAAACGCATAGAAAACAAAAACAAACGCCTGTTTTGTTCAGAAAGATAGAAGGGAAGCCAATGCGCATAGAAAAAATACTATGTAGTCGAAAATGACTACCAAGGAAAGATATGCGAAGCAATGTACCCTTTCTATAACTATAACTTGCCGAACATTCTAAAAAGTTATTCACGCAAGTTTTCTTAAATATTCAACCCTCACCGCACGCAGTCCACTAACTTCACCGATGATACCGGCAGACCAGTGAGTGACGTTGATTGTGCAAACATCTTTATAACGCATTTGAATTAGTGTTCACAAAAGAAAGAGGCCTTCCATTCTTCATGCCGACTCTTCATGACATAAAACTCTTCATGACATCCATCACATTTTCCGTGTCTGGTATAATATCTCTAACAAAAAACCTAAATCTGTCGTCCTCCGCTGGTGTAGACAATATTAACTCCAAGTTCCTTGAAACACTCAAGATGGGTGTGCCGAATATTTATGTTCATTGTTTTTGCAGTCACACGCAACAGGCCAAATGCCCGACGATTGGAAAAAAGGGAAGGTCATTCTCGTCTCCAAAACCCGTAACAAAAAGTCGCCTCTAAATTATCCTCCCATTTCTTTAACTCCAGTGCCTTGCAAAATGATGGAACACGTCATTCTCCCTCACATTATAAGTTTTCTTGAAAAGGTTCATTTTTTTCATCCTGCTTAACCTGGCTTCGAAAAAAGGGTTTTTATGAGGAATTCAACTAGCACTTTTTGTCCATGACATTCAATCAAATATCGAATATAACCTTCAAACCGACGCCATATTTCCAGATTTCACAAAAGCATTTCACGAGGTACCTTACAAACGCCTGTCACTGAAACTTTCCCACCTAAACTTACAACCTGCAGATTATTCTGGACCAAGAAATTCTAAATAAGCGTTTTGAATCTATCCTTGTAAATGATCACTTCTCCAATTGTATTCCAGTTACATCATGTGTGCCTCAGGGTTCCCTCCATGGCCCCTTGTCATTTCTAATGTATATTAACGACCTCTCAATGAACTTAATTTGTAACATACGCGTGTTTGATGATGACTGCGTTTTGTACCACACAGGAAATAATGTATCCAAGCAAATTAGCCTCCAAAGTGACCTTAACGAAGTACAGCGTTAGTGTGAACACTGGCAAAAGAAACTTATTCATAACAAATGTAAAATTATGTCGTTTCAGCGTCCCCATAACCCGCTGACCACTTTCTACATACTTTTTAACACTCATGTTCAACTTGTGCATTCATACAAATACCTTGGCCTAACTTTGTGCAAGGACCTAACTTCGACTGAGCATATCCGGACTATCATCGCAGCTGCTAATCGTACTCTCGGCTTCCTGAAACGTCATCTGTGCAACAGACACGGCCATGAGAAATTACTAGCTTATCTATGCCTTGTAAGAAGCTAGCTCGAATATTCGTCGCAATTTGGAGCCCACAACACGTGTATCACATTAGTGCACTCGAATCACTTCAAAACCGTGCTACTGAATTCATTCATTCCTCATATGCCTATCACATTAGCGTGTCATTTTTAGAAGTAGAAATTGGCCTGTCCACTCGGTCTTCCCTCCGCCGCATTGCTACCTTTTGCTTGTTTCATAAACTTTTTCACAGTCCACATGCAATCGAACCTGGCATCTCCCCCAATTCCACAGATCATATCACATCGGCCACATCTTTCAAGTTACCCGTCAACGTTCCCGCACAGTAATTTGCTGCCTCATTTTTTCTTCGTGCAGTGAAAGACTGGAATAACCTCCCCCATCATATTGCAGCAATCACCTGTTCATCAACGTTTACGCATAGCGCCACAAGCTCTTTTTCAAACTAATTCATGTACTTTTGTACGTTTTTTTTTGTAACCCCACCTCTTCAGTAATGTTCCCCCCGGGGACCCTTAAGGCAATGAAATGAAATGAAATGAAATTTGTCATACTCCTCATTCTACGTCACGGTTGATGCAGAAAGCATAAAGTGTCTGAACGACTCCTCAATGTGGCCGCGTGGTTGCATTTTCAAGCCATTCCGTGGGATTGTACATGATGATATGCTCCATGTTTCAGTTCTGTAATTGACAGTGAAGGTGTGTAATTTGGCCATCTTTTACCAAAACGCTGGAGGTTTACGAACTAAGCCAACTGAATTCTTCGCTAATGTTACTTCATCTTCGTTTCCTATCATTGTGATTCTCGAAACTTGGCTGTGCAATGAGATTGTCACATCAGACTATTTTTTATCAAGTTTCAACACCTTCCGCAGTGATCGTGACTTCAGTGCCACAAAACAAAAGGAGGTAGTGTACTTATAGCTGTAGATAATTCTCAGAGATCTGTTCGCCGAAAACACATTGAAACTGTTCTTGAATCAATATGGGTCGAAATTAGCCTTGACCACTGCGAAAAATTGTTGATTGGGTCCTGCTGTCCCGCCTAGCATGACCCCAATCTTTTTTCATGAGATCATTTTTCCCGTTGAACATGTGATAGCTTCACATGGGAAGCACATGATTGTGGTTATTGGCGATTTTATTACCCCTCGTAAGCAGGCCCGTAGCCAGGAATTTTTTTCGGGGGGGGGGGGGCGACTCGCTGTAGGCCTTGACAATGTGGAGAAAGTACCAATTTTCAGTGAATATTTTTGGTAAAAATCGCAGTATGTAAATTATTTGAGTTTTTAAGTGCTATTCCGCTCTTTTATATCTTTAGATTGAAAGTAATCTTCCAAATAGTACAATATTTTCATACGGACAATCTGTCTCAACAAATTCTGCTTATAAAAATAAAACTACGTTACTCCGGCCCAAAAATAAACGGACGAATCGCGAAATACTTTTTTTACGTTTTTATTTCTGAATATAACAGGTTAAAACCACTGCGGCAGAAATAAAATGGGTTGAGGTGCAGGAAAACGCGGACCGGTGTCCACTTCTTTGAGGTGGGGCGGTATTGAGCCCGGCTCTGCGAAGAAGCGGCCAGGTCCTTCTTCTTCCTTAAAGCACTGAAGAAATGCCTGCCAGAGCCGAAGTGTGTACGATGGGCCGATGTGCGATCGCGGATCGATCCACTCTCGGAAAGTGCCAGGTCGATGTCAGCCGAGGGACTGAAGTGATGCGTCACGGAGCGCTGCAAAAGCATGGCAACTCCACAGGAGATGCTCGGTAGCGCCTCTTGCAGGGCATGATGGGCACGGTGGGGTCATGTATCAGCGCGAGCTAATGACGTGCAACAGTGCTCGTGAGAGTCGTTAATAAGTCTGGGGCCGACAAAGACGTACCGCCTCTACACTCCGGAGTGTACTGGGCGGACGGCGACAGATTTCCTTTTATCGAAGCACGCTCGAGAGCTTCAGCCGACGTGTGGCTGTGAACGCTATGGGGTGATCCTCCGCACTGGCGCCATAAGATCGGGCACCGAAAACACAAGTCTCCGTGCCTTCATCTTAAAGGTTGCAATTACATTGCTCACGTCCACGGAGTCCCTGTAGAGCGACATCAAAGCCAACCCATTCAACCGTTCCTCAACAGAGCTGTTGCGAAGGTAGGTCTTAAGGCGCTTCAACATCGAAAAGCCTCTCTCATCTGCTGCTGTGGTGACAGAAAGTGTAACAAGTATCCTGAGGAGAGTACTGCTATTTGGAAACAGGCTGGTGTTGCACTGCTTTATGGCCTCGGTCGCATACCTTGGCAGCTCTTCTGAAGGTGTTGCTTGCCACTTCTGCTTCCCTATTTCCCACTCCGCCTTGATCACTCTGAGGTTTTTTGGTTCCATGTCCACCATGTAGAATTCTACTGCCGGTTGTAACGACTCAAAGCTGCTCTCGGCGGTGTAATTCGGTAGCACGAGTTGAAGACTCTTCAACATCGCCCTCTGAGCAGTAAAGCGCTCGTTCAATGCCGACTGCAGATCATCCAAATACGGGATAAAACCAGTCCGTCTGTAATATTCTTCAGGAGAAGAGGAAGCATGGTTTTCTCTGTACTTCTGTGAACCGATTTTTCTGGGAATCTTTGGCTGAACGCCGAATCCTGTCGCCGTTGCTTCACATGAATCGACAATCTCCTTGAACTGATCATTGGCATTTTTTCTGATGTCACTAAGCTGTTTCAGCACCAAATCGATATGCTCGAGGGCGAGGCTCATGTCGACGAAATTGCCTTGCAAGTACTGGGACAAACGTAGCGTAAGACTCAAAAATCTTTCGCTCACTGCGAGGGAGACGAGGAAGTTGAAGCTGCACAGACGAGTTTAAAGTGCGGAAGCCCTCACATTTCTCCCTGTTTCACTTTCCATAAGGACTTCCAGCGACTCCACAACATCAGGCAGCGCTTCACTGAAGAGAATCACGGCTTCGTGCCGCTCAACCCACCTAGCGTCGCAGTACTTATGAAGGCATGAAAATGTGCGCGAAGAAGACTCGAGGTGCTTCTTCAGAACATCGGTTCTTTTCGTGGAGCTTCTGAAATATGTGCAAACTTACCCAATCGTTGCGAAAGCGTTTCGGATGTCGCTTACCTTAGATGCATCGTTCAAACAAACGTTTAGCGAATGCGAAGAGCAGTGCGTGTACACTGCTAAAGGATACATTACGCGAATCAGGGCCTGCACTCCACCAAATGAGCCACTCATGACGGCGGCTCAATCATAGCCTTGACCCCTCATGCTATGAAGGCCTAAACCGAGAAGAACAAGCTCTGTTTTGAACGTTTCCGCCAGACATTATCCACTCAGATCTTAAACTGGTACGAAAGCGAGAAACTCTTCTTTGATCTTCATAGTTTCAAGCTCCACATAACGTACGCACAGGGAGAACTGTTCAGTTTGTGTCCCATCAGTTGTGCCATCGGCGAGAACGGAGAAAAATCCAGACTTGTTCACAGCTTGAACGATTCCATCTTGAATTTGCTTGCCGATTATCGCAATCAGCTCATTTTGAATCGTCGGGCTTGTGTAGAGGGCATTTCCACCAGACGTTTTTATGTGCTCAGCAACAACCTAATCACCCCCCCTCGTCCTGTAGCGTAGCAGTGCTCTAAAGGTCCCATCGTGTTTTGCGGGTTCTTCTAGGGCAAGTCTGCCAGAATATCTGTCTCCCCTAAGCGCGATTTCTTGTCGGCAACAAAAAAGTACCGTTTCAATGACTGTATGCAGCATTGCCTTGTTTTTTTTCTGATTAAATCTTTGCTTGCTTGTTCAGCTGCAGACAAATGTTGTCCATTTTTCCGTGAGCCACTTCCAAAAATGAGTGTGCAGCGATCGTTGCGTCGCTGTGGTACTCTGTTTTTGCATGGTTTTCGAATACTTCAAGGGCATTTTTCCACTTCGTGAAGAATGAAGTCACGAGGCTCCGTGCAGTTTCATGGGAACCTTTTCATGTTCTGGATTTCATGGAAAATAGGACGCATTCCTTGCAGAAGGCGCCTTTTTGGGCGTCTGAGTAAGCGAGGCACTGGAAACGTTGCAACCAGTTCAACTGGAATTTTCGTCTTTTCACGTCCTTTGACGCAGAAACCTCGAAATCGTGTTTAGAACAAGGTGTCCATGTGCTCGTGTAGACACGTTCTTTTGTGTCTTCGGGAAGGGTCGGGCAGTCTACGTATATTCCAATATCATTTTATTTAGGCGGTTCATTCAGCTTCCCTTGAAGTCTTTGTAAATACGACGATCCAGCGACTTTCTCATCGTGGACTACCGCAGCTGTCGGATTGGCACCCATGCTAAAAAATATTACCGTTCGTAAGTAACAAGTAAGCTGCTCAAGTCCTCCTCAAATTATACGTCTAAAACCTAAACTTTCTGTTAATTCCGGAAGTAAACTCGTCATAAGAAATGCCGATGCAATGTATACGCGTTTTATTACGTTCTCGTACTTAAGGGAAATTGCACAAATCTAGAAAGCTTACCTTCGGAAGCTTGTTGAAGTAGTTCATCAGTGTTGAACATTGCCGCGTCTTTTTTGTGCTCATAATGACGAACGCAGAGAACACCACACACAAGAGGGCAAACACGCGATCTATTCCGGCCCAAACACGGGCTGAACGGTGGTGCGTCTTGGCCTCCACTGCAGAGGACCTCACCACTGAATTTGAGCCGGTGGCGCCCTGTGTCACACCGTGTCGCATATTTTGCTTGGCGGGGGCGCGGAGGGAGGGAGAGAGAGAGAGAGAGAGGGAACAACATTGTTTAAGCTCAGGGTTTAGGGGAAGGGGGAAGGGCGGACCAGAAGGCCGCCACGATTGCCAGGGCCTGGGTGGTCAATGTTGCGATCCGGGGTAGCATGGACGAAGGGGACCGCGGTTGGTGTCGTGCCGGAGCACTTATGAGGACCAAGTTGCGGGAGAAAGAAAACTTTCTGTAAAAGCATTTACATTCTTGACCAGCCTGAACGGGCAGTGCCGTAGTTACACCCACTTTCTCCCGCTGTTATCAAGAACGCACCCATCACAAAAATCTATGGCGCTCATAATACTCTCGCCCACACTCTCACACAGAGAGGGCACGTTTCCCTCTCGCACACGTGAAGGTCCGGTTGACTCCGGTGAGGCAATCTGCCTAAGGTCAAGATCTATCGGACAACCGATGTTTGAGGACATCTAGGATCCCTTCTGGTATTCTGGCATTGGCGGCTCGTTGAACAACGGCCTTTCCAGAGTCATCAGCAACACCGCAAAGTGCAAAAGAACGATCCGCGGCACGTCCCCAAAGAAGCAGACAGGAACCTCAAGCCTGCCGCCAAACGTGAGGCGCCTTTGTCACCACCTCTTCGTAACGTTTCCGGTCATTAAGGGGGCATTCGGGGGTGCTTGGGCGGCCGAGAGTGTCGCCGAAAGCGAATTATGTCCAGCAGCAGCGGCACGGGTCGTCGACGCGTCATTGTGTAGACGGGGGAATGTTCCTCGTCGATGAGGGGAGTGAGAGAAGGGGGCACTCGGTCGACGGCAGGCTTGGGTGGTCGACCCCAGGACGGCGAAGACGGCTTTCGCGACATCACGATGCCTCCGGTCATCATACCTCCGGGTCGTGCAGCGCCTGGTGCCAGATGGTTGGGAGGAAAGGGGTCTGCTGCGCCCTTGCACAGAGAGTGAAGTGCTCGTCGTGGGCGCCGCAGACAGGGCATGTTTGGGGGTGAAATTGATGGTGCGGGTGGTCCGGGCGGAAGAGCCGCAGTGGCGCAAAGTCGGTAGCGCAGCCGCCCTACTGTCTTTATCGGGCGCCGACTGTCGCGTGTGGGTTCCTGTGCTCTTTTCTGATGCTCCTGTTCTCTTTTCGGAAATATATGCTCAGTTTTGCACATGCTCGGTTGCTGTAGACAAATTTATTGCCGCAGCGGGGTGCCAAAAGCCCATCTGCTGAAGAACACCCCCCTCTCCTCATAAAAATTTCCGGGGGGGGGGGGGGCAGGCCCCTAGGGCCCCTCCTCTGTCTACGGGCCTGCTGGGATGGACTGCAGCACATTTAATATTCTTATTACCATCAATACATAGAGAATAGGTGCGGCCTGCTAATACATTTTCTTGCTTTTGATTCCCTTCAACAACATAATATTATTGCAAATCTTTGCGGTAACGTCTTAGATCTGTGTATTTTGAACAATCAGCCTATTGAAGTGTCACTTTCTGACGTCTTTCTTGTTCGTCCCGATAAATTTTACTCACCGCTTCAACTAACACTCTCTCTGTCTGGGGAAAAACAGAGCTTTCAAAATAACATCAACAAATCGCCTGATTTCCTGTCAAAAGAGGTGAATATGTTGGCTTCAGTGTCACTTGTCCTCCATTGACTGCTCAATGGTAGCTGAAAAAACCAATGTTGATGACAAAGTAGATCAGCTAACGGAACCAATCTTAAGCAGTATGCGGAAATATATTCCACAATATACTCCTAAACTACTTAATATCCTCCCTGTTTCTCGTCTGAACTCATAAGTGTTGTAAAGCATTAAGATCGCGCACAACGAAAGCTTAAACCCACTCCATCTCTTGAGCGCAAGGAAGATTTCCTATGCTTTCGAATTCTCTGTAAATGCCTATATAAACGGGATCGCCGTTCATATATTGCCCATTTAGAGAAAAGCGCCTCTGACAGGCCGGCTGAGGTCTTTAAATATGTACGCAAACAGATTAACAACACTGGAGAATCTCTAATATTACTGGACACCAATGGAACACCAATGTTACTGGACACCAATAAAACAAGCCGTCGCTGACTGTTTTGCCACGCAGTTCTCTTCCGTTATTAAAGCCCCTGACAATAGCACTGCTATCGACCCACTTAGGAAGTCAACACACCCAATGCCCTGTCGCTAGATGAAAATCTCATCAGCAAACGCATTAAGCGCCTGAAACTATCCTTACCATGTGGTCAAGATGGTATCTCCTAAGCCATACTAAAAGCTTATAGCAGTGTATTGGTCCCAGTACTGACTAGCATATTTATTAACTGCCTGATTACATCCACAATTCCTACCATGTGGAAAATTGCTCGTGTTTTTCCAGTATTTAGTCTGGATCTAAAACTGATGTCTCGAATAATGGACCGATTTTTCTTCTCTGTGCAATGTCAAAGATTTTTGAGCTGGCCCTTCACCACATCCTGTCTTTTCATGTGAAAAAATCATTGATTAGTAATCAACATGGGTTTGTGCCTGGCGCGCAACCGTCAGTAATCTGCTTGCCAGTTTCATGACGGAAAAATCTACACCTGTATTCCAGAGAGGACTTGTAGACACCATATACTGTGACCTCCGCAGTGCGTTTGATGTAGTGCGACACTCAATGCTTATGGTTAAGTTTGCTCACTTTGAAGTTGACACCGGCGTTGCGAATCTAGTGCACAGCTAGTTTCATGACAGATCATGTTATGTTGACGTCAATGGTAAAACGTCCTCCTTTTACAAAACGACCAGTGGTGTACCTCAGTGTTCGGTGTTAGGCCCTATCATCTTTTTGATGTACGGTAATGACGTTTCTTCTGCCATTCAAAATTCTTCTTCACTTTTGTATGCGGATGATATAAAAATATTTAGGGAAATTCACTCATTTAAAGACTGTCCCTTGTTGCAGTCCTATTTGTTTTCTTTTTTAGATCTGTGCGACACCAATAACCTTTCTCTAAATATTTCTAAGACCAAAGTCACGAGTTTCACCCGCGAATCATCTAGTGTGTCTTTTTACACTCGGTCAATTCTGTGTCTTTAGGTAGGGTTTAAGTGATCAACAATCTCTGCGTTCTCTTTGATAGCACATTGCATTCTTCAGCTCATACTAAGCGCGTTGCTATGCGGCGTCTCCGTTCTCTCGGCTGTGTTTGTAGAATAACAAGAGAATTCAATTCTCCAACGCCCCCCCCCCCCCTCTCCCGCAAATTGTACACCGCGATATGTCTGCCTCAACTTGAGCACTCGTCACTGATCTGGAATTGCATCTCGAATTACTTAGGTAACGTCATTGAGCTTGTCACGAAAAACCTTCTAAGAGTGTACAACAATCGCTTCGGTAAAATTGACTCTGAATCGTGTTTTAACATCGTTGAACTATTGTCACTGCCTTCACTTCGCTGTCGGAGAAATTGCGCTGATCCCTTCTTTTTTTTTCAAGCTCTTTCAAAGTACTATATCCTGTCCTATACTGCTCAATTGTATAATTTTCGGATTCCACGAATCTAAAAAGAGAAGGTAGGCCGTTTCTTGTAACTATCCACCTGTCTCAGCACTCAACCCTCAACCGACACATAGTCTTTAAAATTTTTATTTTTTTGACCTCGATTTTTTTATGGGTCAGAGTTATCGTGTTCATCGAAGGTTTCTACCATTATAAGATAACATCACGTGTACAATTTGTTCCATCCTTTTCTTCCAGTTTCTATGGCGCTTTGTTTTATGTATATATATATATATACATATATATAAATATATATACATATATATAAATATATATACATATATATAAATATATATATATATATATATATATATATATATATATATATATATATATATATATAGCAGAACAGAGAGATACGGGACGAGGGACTCGGTAAAGATACATATCAAGGTTGCAGTCGTCATTGCCAGTGCTATTCGGCTTTTTTCGAAATATTTAATAGGGCCGAATGACGTGTGCTTGTCACGTTTCTTTGATTCACTGATAAATAAGCGAAAATATAGGTCGAGAAAAAATCCGCCGTTTTCCGGGAGCGGGACTCGAACCCACATCTCCGCATAACCGGTGCGGTGCGTTCGCCATTACGCTATCCCCACAGCGGCTTCTCTCTCGACTCTAAAGCGGGGGTTAATATTTACAAGAGCTCTGAGGCCGGTCAACTAGCGCCGCCCCTCGACTACCGCGGGAGACGTAGAACGTCTTCTTTCCCAGCGGCCGCCACGTAGAACGTGGTCGGAGGTCGGGGTTAGCAATTGGCATATCCGAACTGCTGGAGCCAGTGCCTCGTAATGCATGTAGCAGAACTGAGAGATACGGGACGAGGGACTCGGTAAAGATACATATCAAGGTTGCAGTCGTCATTGCCAGTGCTATTCGGCTTTTTTCGAAATATTTAATAGGGCCGAATGACGTGTGCTTGTCACGTTTCTTTGATTCATTGATAAATAAGCGAAAATATAAGTCGAGAAAAAATCCCCCGCTTTCCGGGAGCGGGACTCGAACCCACATCTCCGCATAACCGGTGCGGTGCGTTCGCCATTACGCTATCCCCACAGTGGCTTCTCTCTCGACTTTAAAGCGGGGGTTTATATTTACAAGAGCTCTGAGGCCGGTCAACTAGCGCCGCCCCTCGACTACCGCGGGAGACGTAAAACGTCTTCTTTCCCAGCGGCCGCCACGTAGAACGTGGTCGGAGGTCGACCTATATTTTCGCTTATTTATCAATGAATCAAAGAAACGTGACAAGCACACGTCATTCGGCCCTATTAAATGTTTCGAAAAAAGCCGAATAGCACTGGAAATGACGACTGCAACCTTGATATGTATCTTTACCGAGTCCCTCGTCCCGTATCTCTCGGTTCTGCTACATGCATTACGAGGCACTGTCTCCAGCAGTTCGGATATGCCAATTGCTAACCCCGACCTCCGACCACGTTCTACGTGGCGGCCGCTGGGAAAGAAGACGTTCTACGTCTCCCGCGGTAGTCGAGGGGCGGCGCTAGTTGACCGGCCTCAGAGCTCTTGTAAATATAAACCCCCGCTTTAAAGTCGAGAGAGAAGCCGCTGTGGGGATAGCGTAATGGCGAACGCACCGCACCGGTTATGCGGAGATGTGGGTTCGAGTCCCGCTCCCGGAAAACGGCGGATTTTTTCTCGACTTATATTTTCGCTTATTTATCAATGAATCAAAGAAACGTGACAAGCACACGTCATTCGGTCCTACTAAATATTTCGAAAAAAGCCGAATAGCACTGGCAATGACGACTGCAACCTTGATATGTATCTTTACCGAGTCCCTCGTCCCGTATCTCTCTGTTCTGCTACATGCATTACGAGGCACTGGCTCCAGCAGTTCGGATATGCCAATTGCTAACCCCGACCTCCGAACACGTTCTACGTGGCGGCCGCTGGGAAAGAAGACGTTCTACGTCTCCCGCGGTAGTCGAGGGGCGGCGCTAGTTGACCGGCCTCAGAGCTCTTGTAAATATAAACCCCCGCTTTAAAGTCGAGAGAGAAGCCGCTGTGGGGATAGCGTAATGGAGAACGCACCGCACCGGTTATGCGGAGATGTGGGTTCGAGTCCCGCTCCCGGAAAACGGCGGATTTTTTCTCGACTTATATTTTCGCTTATTTATCAATGAATCAAAGAAACGTGACAAGCACACGTCATTCGGCCCTATTAAATATTTCGAAAAAAGCCGAATAGCACTGGCAATGACGACTGCAACCTTGATATGTATCTTTACCGAGTCCCTCGTCCCGTATCTCTCTGTTCTGCTACATGCATTACGAGGCACTGGCTCCAGCAGTTCGGATATGCCAATTGCTAACCCCGACTTCCGACCACGTTCTACGTGGCGGCCGCTGGGAAAGAAGACGTTCTAAGTCTCCCGCGGTAGTCGAGGGGCGGCGCTAGTTGACCAGCCTCAGAGCTCTTGTAAATATAAACCCCCACTTTAAAGTCGAGAGAGAAGCCGCTGTGGGGATAGCGTAATGGCGAACGCACCGCACCGGTTATGCGGAGATGTGGGTTCGAGTCCTGCTCCCGGAAAACGGCGGATTTTTTCTCGACTTATATTTTCGCTTATTTATCAATGAATCAAAGAAACGTGACAAGCACACGTCATTCGGCCCTATTAAATATTTCGAAAAAAGCCGAATAGCACTGGCAATGACGACTGCAACCTTGATATGTATCTTTACCGAGTCCCTCGTCCCGTATGTCTCTGTTCTGCTACATGTATTACGAGGCACTGGCTCCAGCAGTTCGGATATGCCAATTGCTAACCCCGACCTCCGACCACGTTCTACGTGGCGGCCGCTGGGAAAGAAGACGTTCTACGTCTCCCGCGGTAGTCGAGGGGCGGCGCTAGTTGACCGGCCTCAGAGCTCTTGTAAATATTAACCCCCGCTTTAGAGTCGAGAGAGAAGCCGCTGTGGGGATAGCGTAATGGCGAACGCACCGCACCGGTTATGCGGAGATGTGGGTTCGAGTCCCGCTCCCGGAAAACGGCGGATTTTTTCTCGACTTATATTTTCGCTTATTTATCAATGAATCAAAGAAACGTGACAAGCACACGTCATTCGGCCCTATTAAATATTTCGAAAAAAGCCGAATAGCACTGGCAATGACGACTGCAACCTTGATATATATATATATATATAAACATAGATTTATGTGTGCGTGTGTTTGTGTGTGTCTAATCCAAAAAATTACCGGTTCGGTTACGGTTCTGGTTCAGGCAAAATCATTTCATTCCGGTTCAGTTCCGGTTCGATAAGATCACGTGCCGAATCTGTTCGCGAACCGGTTAAATGACTGAAATACCCGAAATTAGAAAAAAACATTTAGTAGTTTAAAACGACAGTCATATCAAAATACAAACAGAAGCACAAAATGCTGCGGTTCCCTAAGTGCAGTAGCGCAATTGCAAAGCATACTCTAAACAATTACGAGATATTACAAAAACAGATGAAGTGGCGGAGATTTACCGCCTAATTTGTCGCCCATTGTTATGTTGTCCTAGCCACTATTAATAAAGCCACCGCCAAGAGATATGACGGTGGGATATATTTTTTCCCCTTTCCTTTTTGTTGAAATCGCTATCGTCGCTGTGGAATCATGCTAACCTGGAAGCCTTAACTTTAGGCCTGCGTACTGGCGCGATCAAATACCAGCCCCTTATACCATGCAATGGCCCACGATTTTTATATTTGTAACAAAACAGAATGAATGAAATTATTTATTCACCCTGAATAATTTGTTAGCTGTCATCTTATCGAAGGTGTTACCACACTTTTCTTATAATAAGCTTTAGTAACGCTCAGGCGCTGCATTATTGCTCTGACCACTCCAAATCCTTTTGCTATAGCTATACCGGATGTGTTCATTACAATCAGTATGTCATCGTACCGCCTAACCCAAGGCCATTGTTCCATGTGCTACATTGCAGAAGCTTGTATGAGATTATGCCGTTACAAAATGAAAGAGAAAATTGACGCGTGGAACATCACATTGGACTTTTTTTGGATAAGGCTCTTTATTTCGTCTACAGGAGCACACCCCTCCCAGACGAGTAGCAGTAGAAGTAATGTAGCGAGTCGGGCAGGCAGTAGAAGTGCACCTTAGAAAAAGCAGGTGTGAAAGATAGAAAACTACAGAACAAGCAGAAAACATGCTCGCTGGCAAATGGGGCATTGTGAGCTACCGGCCGGCCTTTCTGCACGTGTCATCTGCATTATTACTTTTTCTACTTCCAAGACAAGGTCGAGAGCAGCATTTTCTTGCCAAGGGCTGCAGTTTCTTGCACCTTAAAGGTTTTTTTTGACATATGTGTTGGTATTCGTATGTGTAAAAAAGGGAACTTGTCCACTCTACTGGCCTCTAAAACTGACCACGAAACTCACTTCCTTTGCATTGATGACACGATTAGTTTTAAAAAGCTGGGCAAAGAAAATGATAGAAAAATATCCACGTTTTGGTGCGTTTTTTTTTACTTTTTGGTTTTACTTATTTTTTGCGTAATGTTGAAAACAACGTGATTCGCCTTTTTTTGTTGTTTCCGGGTAAACACATTTAAAAAATTGCGCATTTGCTGCCCCACCCGTGCTATATTTCTGCTCCGAGGCGCAGGTTATGTTGAAAGCCGGCAGATTTATTTCAACCAGCTTGTGATAATAAAGGTGGATAAAAATCTCAAAACGCGGACGTTGTCGATTTCCATCTGCTTCAGAGAACCTGTCGTGGGGAGGGAGATCGAGGCCACCTGTGGTCAGCAGCAAACGGCTTAGCCTCTGAGCTGCTCCTGTGTTCCCACATGTCAAGTAATAACGAATTGTAGGTGTCAGACCTTTTAAACACAATAATAATGAAAAACGTTTGCCTACATCGGGCGTGGAGAAGGGAAGTAGCTATGCAAGCTAGGGAAGAGCAAAGTCGTTTTATATACCCTGCAAGTTGCCAAGAATGACATTTTGGTTGGACAGCTTGCACTATGCTCGCGCTTCAAGCCGCAACAGACCATTGCTACAATGTTGCTTATTCGTTTCCCAGTTGTTACATAGAGCGTGATAGTTTTCAATTGTCCGGAGTTTTCAATTGCCTTGACCGTGCTATATCAACAACCAAGGGTCGAACCGTTTCGGCCTGAAAGGGTAACCGTTATTGGTGTTTTTTGGTTCAGTTCTGGTTCGACACCCTGACATATATATATATATATATATATATATATATATATATATATATATATATATATATTCTTGGTTGTTGATATTACACGCTCAATGCAAATAGATATATATATATATCCAGGGAAAGCAAGTCTCTTTGCTGAAACGTAGGCCACAATCGTGCTTTTACCTTGTTCGAAGTTTTTCTTTTCTTGTATATATATATATATATATATATATATATATATATATATATATATATATATATATATATATATCGAGGGAACGAGAGGGCATTGAAGATGGTCACCAGATAGAAATATTACTTTGGAGAAGGTAGCGGCCTCAGACCTCTGCCGAAGTTACGACAAGGAGACTTCTCTTTTTCAGGGCATCACGGTTTATCTCTGACACACTGTTTTATAGATACAGATTGAATTGGAGAGAGAGGGGGGGGGGGTTGTTAAGAGCGGGGCCGGAAGGAGGACAGCTAATTGGGTCAAGGGCCGGTTGAAAGGAGCGAAATAGTGAAAGAGAAAGGGAGGTGTGGTGATTGTGACAGGACGCCGCAGTAGAGTAAGAGGGAAGACTACGCGAGGATCGGAGAAAACATGGCGGAACGGTTAAAGGCCAACTGCACTCAAATTTCACCTCGACCAAATTAATTTTTAATGCCTAGAAAGTAGCCCCAAATCAGCTGGGACACAAGTGGTAGCCCCGTGAAACGCCTCGTTAATCAGCCAGAAGCATTTAAAAAAGCTCCACTGCAGACCACGCTGCACCTGCTGGCGGATCGCGTGAAAAGCCATGACGCACCTGTGACGTTCCAGCCAACGGGGGCTTCTTCCTCTGCCCAGCCACGCAGCTGGAGAACCGGTGGAGCTCTGCTGCGCACGCTTCACCCACTGGTTGCCCCGTGCGCGCGTACAGCTTGCACACAGACTTTCACCCGAGCTGGTGATTGTCCGGCCCCTCGCTGGACGGCTGTAACGTCACTTCTTGGCCGCGGTCTCCTCGGTTTCGGTTTCCAAATCGCCAATTTTCGCTAGCAACTTGCGGCGTCCACATGCGTATTTCAGCTGTTGTATTTTGCATGTTGCTTTCTTTTTAAGCAGGCTATACAAAAATAGAAGACGTCGAGCGTGACCAGAAGGGCGTCATAGGGTATTTGCCCGCCATCTTTTATTGCTTCTGTTATGCGGAGGAAGTGTGGGGCGTCCTTAACAAATGAAGGAAGAGAAATCGGAATGTCTGCCAAATGGTGATTCAGAAACACAGACAATGTTAGCGTGGGGGTGTTGTTAGAAACTATGGGCCTTCCCGGAATGTCAGCTGAGAACAATGCTTCTGTGGGGGCTTTATGGATTTTGGGGAGGAGGTAGAAATGTGCTGCTTGTTTGTTCGTCGGTCTTATCAAGTTTAGTTCTGTTGTGGTTATTAATTCTCTGGCCAGCAGATCTGTGAAAGTAGGAAGGATCGTTTGACTTTATTCGTTGCTGTCATCATGGTCTAAAATCTGGTAGTGACCATGGTTGTTAAGCTGCCTATAGGCCTCATCTTTATATTTTTCCATTGGTAAGATGACAACGCTACTTCCTTTGCCTGCAGGTCTAATGATTATGTCAGTTAAAAACCTGCCGACAAAGAAGGTAGCGCTGTCATGTTACCAATGGAAAAATATAAATATGAGGCCTATAGGCAGCTTAACAACCATGGTCACTACCAGATTTTAGACCATGATCACAGCAACGAATAAAGTCAAACGATCATTCGCTCTCTCACAGATCTGCTGACCGGAGAATTAATCACCACAACAGAACTAAACTTCATGAGACCGACGAACAAGCAAGCACTACCTTTCTACCTCCTCTCTAAAATCCATAAAGTCCCCACAGAAGCATTGTTCTCAGCTGACATTCCGGGAAGGCCCATAATTTCTAACAACACCCCCACGGAAACATTGTCTGTGTTTCTGAATCACCATTTGGCAGACATTCTGACTTGCCTTCCTTCATTTGTTAATTACACCCCACACTTCATCAACATAACAGAAGCAATAAACGATGGCGGGCAAATACCCTATGACGCCCTTCTGGTCACGCTCGACGTCTTCGCCCTCTATACGAACATTCCCATCACCGAAGGAATTGAAGCTACATCAAAGGCCTTAGCAGAAAACCGGCACCAACATGCGTGGAAGACTACATTACTTTACTAAAATTAGTTCTAACTCTCAACTAATTCAAGTTTGACTCATCTTACTACTTGCAAGTTTTTGGAACCAGCATGGACACTCCTTTCGCACCCACCTACGCCAACATTTTTATGAGACAACTTAAAGCTTTACTATTAGACTCTTTCCCCCTCAAACCAAAGGTTTATCTTGGATACATAGATGACGTTTCATAATAAGGGAGCATGGCCGCACAGCCCTAGAAAGTTTCTTTTCGCATCTTAAATCATCGTATTCGACCATTAAGTTCTCATGCCAGCAATCGGATAAACAAGTGAACTTCCTAGACACCACTGTTGTTCTTCACAATGGTAAACTGAAAACCACACTTTATAGGAAACCAACGGACAGGCAACAGTACCTAGACTACAGTCGTCATTACCCATAACAATGCAAACAAGCTATCTTTGTAGAGCAGGCTACCAGACTAAAAGAATGCAGTGATAACACAGACTATATAAACACCTTAGTGAACTAAAGTCCGATCAGCTCGCTGGATATGGCTTACAAAAGAGCATCCCAGAGAGAAGGGGACAAAGGGCTCAACCTACAACGTCGAATCGAAAGCACCCGACCATCAGCCTTAATACCAAAATTCTCAACGCACTCCCTAACATAAACAACATCCTGCGGAAATACTACCCCACCCTAGCCAGTAACGACCTACTTAAAAAGACGTTTCCGGGAACCCCAAGAGTTACCTAGAGAAGAAACAAGAACCTAAAAGACATTTTATTGCATGCCAAAATTAGCGCTTCCCAGGAACCAGGCATCAGCCCTTGCCTCCGCCCTAGATCCAAGACCTGCAAACATCTGCAGACGGATTCCATTGTCAATATCACTGCTAGCAAATACGTTCACAAGAATAATTCAAGCTTCACTTGCAATTCTTGTAACATTGTGTATATGCTATAATGCTAATTCTGGCAAAAGCAGTAATTGGAGAAACGAGTCAACCTATGAGCGTACGCCTGAATGGACATAGGGCCGACACTCATAACCGTGCCTCCATAGCAGTCCCGCAACACTTCAACCAGCCGAACCACAATTTCGATGATCTCAAGCTCTAGATTCTGCTGTCAAACTTTAGGTCTCCAAGGGACCGGAAATACAGAGAATCCTTCTTTATCCATAAATTCAAGTGTCTGGAGCCGGCTGGAATCAATGCTTCGGAAGGCAGCTTAGAAACGTTACGGTGTCTGAATCGAACAAAAAAATATTGCTCTTACAAAACGTGGGCATCTCCATTTGCAATATTCCTGCCTGCCCATCCCCAAAGCTGATACTTGATATACAATTTCTGTGCTTTTCTTTCCCGCCCCCCCCTTTTTTTTCTCATGTCTTGCTCCTAGCCGATTTCGACATACCACGCGCATTCGCCTCCGTCGACCTTCGGCATTTCGTCTTACTACCTGCTTTACACACACACGCAAAAAGGAAAAAGGAAAAAAAAAGAAAGAAAGAAAACCGAAAAGAAGTCCTTGAATGTACCGGAAAGCTCTGCGTGAGTTGCACCCGCGCATACCCCTTCTATTCTTCTGCGAAAATTGACCTCCCCCGACGCAATTCTTCAAACTATACGGGCTGTTGATGTTTACGAATTTTCTGACCTACAAACTGTTCAGTAACCTTGCAATTGCACCCCCAAGACGCACCTCTCGTCCCCGATCTTCCTTTGAGGTCGCCCGGCCCCGCCGCAGCCCAGATTAAAGAACAACTACGCTCAAAATTTCGGCGTCTTGAAAACCCTATTGTCGTATAGTCTGCCTAAAAAAAGCCACATGCAAAATACAACAGCTGAAATACCCACGTGGACGCCGCAAGCGGCTATCGAAAGTCGGATATTTTGAAACCGAAACCGAGGATAGCGCGGCCATTGAAGTGACGTTGCAGCCGCCCAGTGAGCGGCCGGACAGTCACCAGCTCGGGAGAAAGTCTGCCCGAAAGCTCTACGCACGCACGGGGCAACCAATGGGTGAAGCGTGCGCAACAGAGCTCCACCGGTTCTCTAGCTGCGTGGCTTGCCAGAGGAAGAAGCCCCCGTGCGCTGGGACGTCACAGGTGTGTCATGGCTGTTTACGCCATCCGCAGGCAGGTGCAGCGTGGTCTATGGTGGAGCTTTTTAAATGCGGAGCATTTGTTAGGCTCGCCTGGTCCTCCGTCGTTGATGGCGGCGGCGTCCACGCTCACACTGCGCATGCGCAACTCTCCTCCTGACACCCACAGCTGCGCGATACTACAGTATAAAAAACGAAACAGCGGCGCCCGGTTTCGATCCAACGACTCTCTGGCCGCAACGGGAGGTACGCGGTGCACTTCCCACTACGCTACAAATCCGGGACAAGAGCAAGGGCTACGAACGCGCCTTATGTCCTTGACTCATTCAAACTACGTCAAGAAGCTACTGATACAACGAAGGCACGCGAAGCTGACCGTCAACGGAAACGACTAACTGAAAACTTTACGGGGGGATGCTGAATTTCCCGTGGGAAAGCTGTGGCGGGAAGCGCCACGCGCCTTGCAGCTCCACCAGTCCCGTCCGCAGCGCCTCTGGTGCTGATTGTGGCGGGATGTCTCTAGGGATTGGCCAACCAAAGAATCCATCACGAGATAGGTTCGCGTTCAACCACCGTCGTCATCTTCCCGTAGGGGAACCGTCGAAGAAGAAGAAGAACGAGAAGGCAAAGCTGCGAAGAGGAGGGCGTGTACATTGCTCTCAGCCGGTGTACCAATGTCAGCAACGTCTACATCACCAAAGCTGACGGAGACTACCGATTCTACCACAGAGACAACATCGACAAGAACATGATGGACGAGTTTCGGCGCCTCGAGAACCACCGCCTACTCACCGTAACAAAACAGCACTGACGTGCCTTTGCAACCGGTGCTGAATGGCGCTAGTAAAAACCACATCACTCAACATAACGGCAACACAATGGAACCACACGGAACCGCCACGATGCTTCGCATCCTCATCAGGGTTCCCCACGGGAAGATGGTGTAATTTCTTTAAACGCTTCTGGCTGAATAACGAGCCGTTTCACGGGGCTACCACTTGTGTCCCAGCTGATTTGGGGGTACTTACTAGGCATTAAAATAAATTTGGTCGAGGTGAAATTGACTGCAGTTGGCCTTTAACCGTTCCCCCTGTTTTCTCAGACCCTCGCGTAGTCCTTCCCTCTTCCTCTACTGCTGGGTCCTCTCACAATAACGACCCCACCCTTTCTCTCTCACTATTACGCTCCTTTCAACCGACCGTTGACCCACTCTGCTGTCCTCCTTCCGGCTTTACTCTTAACAACCTCCCCCATTTCTCTCCAACTCTATCTGTATTTGTAAAACACTGTGCCAGAGATGAACCCTGATGCTTTGAAAAAACAAGTCTCCTTGTCGAAACGTTGGCAGAGGTCTGAGGGCGCTACCTTCTCCAAGGTATTATGTCTATATATATGTAAATGTATGTATGTATATATATATATATATATATATATAATATATATATATATATATATATATATATATATATATATATATATATATATATATATATATTTTGTTTCCTGCACTTGGGGGTGGTAGCCAGCGCAACTGGGACTACTCGGGTTTAAGGGGACCTTTATTTTAACCCCCGGGACGTGACTCAAGTGTCTACGACCTGTCGAGAGTGGGCGACCAGCGGTGAACCCTCTTAAGTTACCTTTGGCACGTAGATTTCCAGAACAGAGGTCTTCGCTATGCATGTAGCGAATCAGAAAATGGGAAATAAGGGGCTCGGATAATTAAGACAGAATAAGAGTCAGCGCGTTCCATGGGCGATTTCCGACTCGCGGGGCTTCCGCGGCCACCGAACCCTCCTCAGTAAATAAATGTTGGGTCAGCCGCACGACCACATCGGCGCCCACATTAGTTGGTGACCCGGACGTGATGACACTACTACTAAGACCACGCTATGCCCAGCGGACGGCAGCTCACCAGCAACAATGAACGACTGCGCCTCACACCCCAGCAGTCGGTTGCCCACTGTGTCTAGGCTGTCTGCCTGCTTTACGCAAGCACTTGCTGGCGCCGGAACACACCACCCTTCAAACAAGCTGTTTCTGCGGACGTAAGCGCAGTTCATGCACCCAACACGCCGTCCTCGTCCTCACAACAGGAGATACTGGCAAGAGACGCTGTTTCGTGACGCATCTCGACCATATGTGATGTGGCTGACGCATCCACTACACCTCCGCTGCGGTCACCTTACACACAGGAACCGCACACTTTTTTAGTAATTCCTAATGAGGACGGAAGGCTGTCCTCCGAAGAGCAGCCACCGTCCCATTCGACCTACCAGTACGAGGACACCGACGGTAATTACGGGGTCACAGAACATCCTATTGCGCACGCAACAAACCAAACCCAAACGAATCCAAGCTGCACCTTTACCATTCCCAGCATGGCTAAGTGGACGCAGAGTTTGCGAGCCGATGGTCCCGCACGTCCAAAGGATCAGCCACGAGGTCCTGCTGACGAAAAAGCAACTCATCCTGTCTCGAAGCGGCCCCCACCAAGACTCATGTGCGCCGTCGTGCGCAAAAATTGCCTCCGACGCTGCAAGCGCCCACCAGAAGGCGGTATGCTGTGCTGGTAATACAGCAGGAATCTGACGTCGACCGCCTGCTTCAGCTCTGCGAACCCCGGAGGTGCGTGCGCTTGATCCATCGTGGTTTTCGGGCTCATCACAACCTGCTTTCGACTTCCGCAGGACGGACGGAAACGCCGCAGTCACTGTCGGCGTCATGTACCGGTTCCGCGTCATGCATGCGAACCGACGCTGCATCTGATGCCATTCCCTCCACTCCAACTTCAACGCTGCTGCTTTCTTCAATGCCTTCGTGCTGTTTTTACACCGGCACACTCATGATGTGGAACGCTGCATTTCCAGCGCCCACCATTACAGACCGGTCTCACCATTAGCAATAATTTGCACACCCGCGGCAGCGTGACATCGGTTCAGCCGATTCGTGCTCAAGATCGTCCGCTTCTATACTTCCAGCCCAGACCACCGGAGGCTACAATGCCCTCCGAAAGCCCTTAAGCTGACGACGTGGACTGTTCAAGGACCTTGACCGTGGACACAACTACTACATTTACTGATGCAGCCTTCTTCATGCTCGTGCTACCCTGTGTCTAGTTCGTTGCCCATTCTCTTTTTAAATGCGAATGCATTTCTTAGTCGGGGGTTGTCGTGCTCCGTCGGCGTGCGCCTAGCAACAGCTGTGGTGTACCTTGCGCGAGAGAACACGAGATGCCGCGAGCAAGCTCGCCTTCTTCTTCTTCTTCTCTACTTCCTCCTCGTTCAAAGCGCGTGCAAGTTCCTCTTTCTCCTCCTCTGCTTTTCAATGCGAATGCATTTCTTAGTCGGGGGTTGTCGTGCTCCGTCGGCGTGCGCCCGCAGGTGTTATCTCTCCGTGCTCCTCCTTACCCCTCGCCCCCAGCAACAGCTGTGGCGCGCCTAGCAACAGGAGCAGGTGGTAGCTCGGGCGGGAGCAGCGGAGGGCAAGGGGAGAAGGGGAGCGCGCTCGGGCGTGTGAGGGCGCCCGCATCGCGGAGCTCGGGCGGAGTAGCGGAGAGTCGACGGTTGAGGGCGCTCGCATCGCGGAGCTTGGTGGGTTCTCTCTCCTCTCCGCGTAACCTCTCTCCGCTCGCTGCGCTCGGAATCTATATAATGCAGTGGAGCGCGCGCCTGGCGCCTTGATAGCGATTCTTCATTACGTACGCCATTAATAATAATTACTCGCACTGCACTCATCGGTGCAACTTATGCATTCGCATTTCCGCACGATCCCCTTCGGGGAGGTTGGGGGGATTTTTTGTCATTTTGTCGTGCTCCGCGCTAGGGGAGGAGCCCTGTAGCGGCATCTTCGTCGTCAAAGCATGCGCCCACTATCATCACCATGGGCCGCTGTGCCAGCATCAGCAGCGAGTGGTCACGACACGCAAGACGAGCCACGCGCCGGAGAACACCCAGGCCCCTGCGCTGCTCGGCCGCGTTCCGTGGGCGCTCCCCGACTCGCGGGGCGTCTGCTGCCACCGAATCCTCCTCAGTAAATAAATATAGGGTCAGCCCCACGACCACATCGGCGCCCACAACATAAATACCCGAGAAAGTTGTGATGAGACAGCCCCGTCGGCAGCCTAGTGGCATAGCACCAGACCAGTATTCTGTTGGTCGTGGGTTCTGATCCCACACCAAGGGGCATTTTTCACCACTTTCTTTTTGACTCAAAAAATTTTGCATGTGTTTCTGTGACGTACTGCGTTCCCCCCTTTACTTTCCGAGGTTTTTTTTACTACCAGTCCTTATTCTGTCTTCATTCACCAAGCCCCTCATTTTCCATTTCTGATTCGCTACATGCATAGCGAGGGCCTCTGTTCTGGCAGTCTTGGTGCCAAAGGTAGCTTTTAAGGGTTCAACGCTGCTTGACCACTCTCGACATGTCGTCGACACTCGAGTCGCGGCCCGGGGGTAAAAGGAAGGTTCCCTTCCCCCGAGTAGTCCGAGTGGCGCTGGCTACCACCCACAAGTGCAGGAAACAAAGATACCTCGACAAAAATGCCCGAGAAGGTGGTGGGAAAATGGCACCGCCGGTAGTATAGTGGTCACCGCACCTGACTGGTATTTTCGGGGTCGTGCGTTAGGATCCCACCCGGAGGGCATTTTTTCACCACTTTCATACTGACTCGAAAAATTCTTCGTCTGTGTATATATATATATATATATATATATATATATATATATATATATATATATATATATATATATATATATATATATATATATATATATATATATATATATATATATATATATATATATATGCATATATATATATATATATATATATATATATATACACAGGGTGTCCTAACTGCCATGCACCACGATTTAAAAAGAGTAAAGGTGTTACTCGAAGAAAATTTGGTGCATAATGTTTGCCGTACTGTGGAGAAGCGGACAGTAAGTTTTTCGTTAGTTATAATTATTTATTATTATTTGTAGCTAATTATCTCACTCGAGAATAACTGTCCTATCCATAAAGTTTCACCGAGGCACTTGTACGTGCCCACGAGGGGCATCTAATTGCGGTATTATCAGCGACGAACTAATTGCGTACTCATTTATTCACACTGATAAAGAAAACCCAAGAAATATAAAAAAATACCACGTGACGGCGCTTCCCCGCGCATCGTAAAGCAGCGTCCCCAAAATCTGATTGACATCAAGTGCTTCGCCTGTCACACGCCCGAAGAGACAGCGTATCACCTTGATTATGCATGGAAGGAGCAGTAAGAAGAAGATTCGCGGGGCGCTTGGACAGATAAGGGACAAACTTGGTAACGATTTCCTCTTTCTTTCTTATGTTTGTTTCATTCTGGCTAACGCAGAGCCATCCTATTTGAGGGAATTGCTTTACGATGCACGGGGATGCGACGTAGCGTGGTATTTTTTTCATATTTCGCGGGTTTTATTTATTAGTCAGAATAAATAAATACGCAATTAGTTCGTCGCTGAAGATACCGCAGTTACATGCCACTTCGAGCATGGGCGTCCGGAAAGGGGGTGAGGGGGGTAACTGCCCCCCCCCCCCTGGAGTTTCGAATATTTTTATGCACTACAAAAAAGCTGCATATCTTTGTTGGCCCGTAAAAAATAACTTTGCCCTGAAGGACGACAGAGAGGAAAGAGGAACACCGACGTTCTCTCTTTTGTCCGGTCCTTTAGCGAAAAGTTTTTAAAATTATGTACGTGAACCAACCAGCCCAACAATCCACGCTGTTCAAATGATAGCACACTCAGGTCCGGCGTATCCGTATGAAATGCCATTCAGGACTGCGAGTCAACCTTGCTCATTAAACACTGACTAACATTGCCGGTCATGTCATGGGGGTGTAACAGACTGCCTGTGCTGGCTATTAAAGGTAGCGAACAGTTCTGAAAGGTTTTACGTTTTCTTTTTCTAAACTGTCAATGTTTACCGCCTCTCCATAGCAAGGAACCGCGCCACAGCGGCGGCTGCGCGTAAACGGTTCGGACCATCCGCCCACTTTGCCGCGGGCAATACCCCGTGTTAGAATCGGCCAAAGCGGGCCTGGGAAAAAAATTCTCGCAAGCTCTCTACCAAGGTGTATGTGGATGAATCACTAGCCGACAGAACCGCTGGCGCGAACGGCGGCGGCGGTTTCAAGTGACGGTTTCTGCCCTCGGTTCACCAGACGCTGCGGGCCACTTTTTTCCTTAATCCCCAGACGATAGAATGGTCCACCGAAAGGAATATGCGGTTTCAAGTACCCAAGCTCTTCGGTTTCCAACTGTCGGCGAGAGCAAGAGGTCACTCGTCTTCACATGCTGGCAGGCGAGTTGAAATTCCGTTCTCACGGGGCCTCCAAAATCAAGACTTGTGCAAAGTGGTACAACTCCGGCACAAGTCATGATCGGTGACGTGGACATTCACCCTTTCTGTCGAACAAGTGGCCCGTGTGCATCAGCCCCGCCTGATGTCGCGGGCGGTACATCAAATGTCGTCAACTGCTCACCTGATTGGACAACTTGTGTAACGCTAAATTCGCCAGCTGGGAATCTGGGGGATACGAACTCTAATAAATGACTCTATTTGTGCTATTCTGGTACGCCTGTCTTGACTGTCACCATGACGAAAAAACCTACTGTACATTTTCCTCCTGAGCAGTCATCTCGAGTCTCTAGTTCGAAACCACGCTGAACCGGGACCTGCGGATCTGAACGAGTCAGACAATCCAAGGGCCCCCCATCTCTAACACCCGTTTACAAGAGCCGACACGGAAACGTGATTCTGAGCTTCACATTGTGGCCTTTCTCCGATAGTAAGCCCCTACGCGTGTGAGCGTCTCTGTGTGTGTTTGTGTGTTTCGGTGTTTTTAAGTGTCCAGCTTTCAACGGAGCTGGGAACAACCAGAACAGCCGACGAGAGAACGACAGTGGCCAGCAGTGTGCGTGCAGTTGCTCGACTGTGTGGGTGCTTGAGAGAGATCGAGCGACATGTACGAAGCGGCGAGCGTGTATCTTAGCCTTTAAATAAGTTTTCCTTGTAAATGCGGCGCTTTTCTGTTTTCACCTCCCGTATAATTACTTATCCACCCACTCAATAGGCGTTTATTTTTTAATATTATCAACCAACAGGAACTCTCTAACCAGATTGACCTCGTGCGGGCCCAAATGACGGATATCCGATGCTTCTTCACGCGTCAGATCGAGAGCTTTTATTAATTAGACCGAGAGCTTTTTTTATTAGCCCACGCAACCTTTCTTTGTTGAGAAGGCGCTAACTGTGCGTTAGTAAGCCGAAGCCCAAATATACATTTTGCATACCTACAAAGGGTTAGTACCCACTTTTCTGGGGTTGGATGAGAGCTGCGGAAGGCCGAGTTTTGGTTTTCAAGTTGGTCATACTTCCGCCATACAGTAAATGATCAGATGATTGAAAGAGTCGGAAAATTTTTTAAATGTGCACTTCAACGTTCTGAAGAGACCCTAGGACAAATATGTAAAGCATTTCCAAGTACGTTTCCGCAAAAAGGTTTGTCATTTTTCAATAAAAGCCCATAACAAGAACTTCACAAACAACCCGATTATGCTCTCAACCTCTCCCTCGCAATCACAATTTATAAGAACACAAGGCTAAGAAAGAAAACCTTCACACTGCAAGAACAAAAACATCCATACAGCGTCATCCTTGCAATATTCCACTCAAATAACAGCTTTAAAAATAAACTGTATAGCGATTGAAAGAGAGAGTAATAACGTTCTGATATAGTATATGCCGGCCACATATATTTCTATATAGACACTTTCTAATTGATTCATTGTTCAAGCATACGCCGACATTTTCTACCGAAACTAATTTACTCAAATTTGCTTTTCTTGGTTTCAGCCTATATTTAGGCTACAATAAAATCTGGTACAAACTAAAACACATATCCAGAGCCAAGGTGTTAATGATATAAGGGAACTTTTTATTCTTTCGAAGGCAGTCTTTCATAGCACAAACTTTATAAAAACCGTGAATTTTTTCATGAGCACATCAAGATTAGCAATCTGCGGGTTTCTTAAAATGTATTAAAATTTTCATAGTAAGTTAAAGCTCATGCTTATAGCAGCAAGAGTAAAAATGAGTTGGGCTTACAACAAGATGAAGAGCCACACGACACAAAACGGCTGTGATGAAAACGTTCATCCTGATCCAGCTTGAGCTTCTCGCTTTCGTTCAGCAAGTGATACGCCAACGCAGCTCAGTTCCGAGGTTTAAGCCCCAGAGACGGCTCTTTTACGCCTGAAAACAAGGTAGTTATTTTTGAAATAAAGTTTTAAATGAAATTCGGGCCTAACTTGTTCCAAAGATTGTGTATAATTGGGACTACGGCATATGTTGTTCTGAAAGACTATAACAAAGAAAAAACGGAATACAATGGTTGGCCGAACATTAATTGAGTGTTCTGCCTCTCGTAAAAGTAAAACAGATAGCCAGAAGAACAGATGTGGCTTCAGTGATATTTCCGTAGGGTGATTTAGGTAATTTTTTAAAAAGAAGTGGTTAGGCAGTTTCCCGCTGTTCTAAAGTTGGTTCTGATAGAATCACTCACATTTCTGGAGTCCTAAGCAGGAAAGCCTCGACACACCACCTTTTCAAAAAGATAATAATACAGAGACAGCATGGCAACGCTTGTGCATAAAACAGTAGTGAATAAGAACCGCAGACTATCTTCCTTGGGTATCATTAAAAATACTGGAATAACTGTTATAGCGAATCTACTACCTATAAAATAGATAATCACAAAGTTAGGAGTTTTAATTAATAAAAACAAAAGCGTGGTTACAAAAAAGTGCTCGCCAATCTGTGAGCACGAATAATCACTGTACCTAGCAAAATCCGTAGTATAAATGAAAATCAGTACAACCCGTTCGAATTAAAACAATCAAATCCTTCAACATATGTATCATTCCAAAGCCAGAAATAGAAATTTCTTACAGAGCTTGTTTACCACAAACACTGGAAGCACGACACTTTAGATATATATGTTGTGATTTGCTCAGTTCTCTGATGTATTCCGCAGCAATCCTTACGGCCCTCTAGTGGCATTGCATACCCAATTTTTAACTGGTACCCATGTATAGCCGAAGAAAAACTTAATACACACAAAACACCTGCCCTCAATGTTTTATTAAGCTATTTGTTAATAGTCTTTCAGATCTAATGCAATCTGATATTGCAAAATATATAAATGCGTATATAGCTCTTAAAACTTGCGTTAGCTTCTACCCGCAGTGGTTTTAAAACCATTACCAAAACAAGCGCTTCATTTTAGGGGCTCCGGCTGTTAGCTTTTCATGTTTTCGACCTAAGCGTCGTCTCGGACACTCATTTAAATTCGCAATAGACCGGTTCGTAACGCGTACTAATAAAATAACGGGGCCCTAGATTAAGTGTCATCTCGGACACTCATTTCGCTTCGCACTGGACCGATTCGTAACACGTACTAACAAAACACCGGTTACCCTAGTTTACGTCTGGCACTTGAATGTCTCATAATGCGTAATAAAAAAAAACACTGGGACAATCATTCACGCCCTCCGCTGGAACACTTCGTAACGTGTATGAAAAGCGCAAGGGAGCTTTTTACGCCTCGTGTTCGAATGCTTCGTGCTTCAGCCACGAAACTTATACATCAAAGCTCTATAGCTCTACCCCAATGATTTCATCTCCGTTGACAAAAACACCAAGGCCCGAATATGACAATATTACACTGCATGCTTCGCCCCTCATCTGGATTCACGTCAGTGGAGATGACCCAGGATTTATTTTCAAGTAAAGGAGGATATGTCCAATACCTAACTTATAATTGGAAATATTTATTTAAACACATATTGTTTTAAAACCTTTGGTATTGTGGATTGAAAAATTTCTGTGGCATAATTTGTAGTCTATATAGAGGAGGGTTCTAAATGACACCGTTCAGTTTTACGGCACCGATAGGAGTACACATTCTAAGAGTACCCAAACAAAATTATCGTAGTCAGCAATTGGGGCATCGAACCAGACAAGCTTCTCTGAAACAAGGTTCAAACTAAACAAGGTTCATTGCCTCCCAATATTGTTTCTTTAGGAATCTATCAATGAAAATTTTTTATTGAAAAGTAGACGTACAAATACAAAGCCGTAACTCAAATATTTGATACAAATTTTCAGGCTACAATAGCATCCGCAAAATATTTCGCATTTTTTTATATATAACGCACCCAGCGGGCTTGCCCTAACATAACTTGGCTAACACATACCAGCCAAAAATTGGAACGATTGTCAAAGGGACAGTGTTGGGGATTTCGTAAGCTGTGCAAACAGGCTTCAGAGTAACCCTTGTCCTAGCAAACCCACAACGAAGAGATGCGGTGCTAATTCCGCCATGGTTATTCTAGTACCTTAAACGGATATATAAAATATATAAACGCGTGGCGTCCAAACCGCCAAACCTAGTCCTTTACCTGCAGCCACTAGTTTATTTTAAAAATTGGTGTCCGATATACTTGGACAGACATTGCTTACTTCGGTTGTGATCTTGTGTACGTCAACGTACGTTCATAAAAATATTGGCGTTCAGAAACTGCGAAGCAGGAAATAGGTCGAAGTCAGCTAATGCTATTATTTTCTCACTCCAAAGTGCTATCTCGACAATGTGCTCGCCCTACTTCGAAAAAAATGCACCTTCTTTCCCGGGTATGGTTGTGTTCCTTCATGTGTAAAAGGAATCATGGTACGGCTGTGTTGATTCATGCGTAAACAAAAGTTTGCCCTCTTTGGCGTAGTAATTGCAACGAGCGGTGCTACCTTGGCTTCAACCTTGCAACCTAGTAATTGACACCTAGGATTCATAATTCCAGGACCAGGTTTGGTCCGACCAAGGAAAGGTGTTTTAGTGGCTTGGTTTTTGAAAAACCATTAGACACTCCATGTGCTTTGTGAACACCGTTATTTGTGAAGGGGGCTCAAGTTCAACGCATTTTGCAATACCAATATTGCCACCAGTAAGGCATGAAAGACGTCGGTGTAATTAAAAACGTGCGATATTCATACCGCACACGAATAATGCGCACCGTGAAGGATAAACGACTTTGTGACGGTTCATAACCTGTGGCGATTTTTTCAGTTGCATATGAGTGGAATCAAGAGTAGCAGTGTGTGTTGCAGAATAGAAAAATATTTCCGCTCTATTTTCATAAAAGGGCTTGAATAAATGAATGAATTTATTGTAAACAAGGAAAGGAAAGACCACCAGCAGGCGTACTTTGTCTCACCTAATGGTGGACATATTGATGATTTTGGGTTTAATGGCGCAAGGCCGACAAAGGCAAAGAGCGCCATGACAATGATGAAAGAGATTAGAAAGATTTGTAAAGGAGGCACTAGTTTAAAAAACTTTACTCAGGGGGTTGGTGTATAGGGCCATAATTAAAGCAAGTGAGTATACTAAGATAAATAGTGTATAGGGTCATATTAAAACAGTGAGTGCAAGCACCTAAGGTGTAAAGTCTCAGGTTCCACCACTGTTTTAAAACAAATAATGAACACAGGTGACGTTATGGTCTATATGATATGTATTTTAAAAAGTCTACATCTGCTAGGTAACTAAAAACTTTTTTGTATGGGAACATTGGATGGTCTGATAAAAATAGTGAAGGGTGCAAGGGAATGTTATATGTGTAAGCTTCATTAAAATGACGTTTCCTTTCAGTGATGCACATGTCACACTCAATAAGTATATGAAGGACAGAAAGCTGACCCCCACATTGATGGCAGTGTGGCTTGTTTGCGTCTGTTAAAACGTATGAGTGTGTGATGTGTGTGTGGCCAATTCTTAATCTGCATAATGCTACCTCTACAAATCTGTCATGTTTTTCAGCAGGGGGCTTTTCTATTTTGGGCTTAACGATATGTAGTTTATTCTCTACTTCTCTGTCCTATTGCTGATTGCTGCTGCCAGTGGTTCCGCAGCTTCCTTCTTACAAAAGGTTTCAGATCTTGATATGGGACCTCGTTTATGTCTATGCTGCTTCGAAGGGCGGCAGCTGCAGCACTACGGTCAGCAGCTTCGTTTCCAGTAATGCCGCAGTGGCCAGGAACCCAGCAGACTGTGACAACGAGTTTCAGGCCATAGGCCGAGTAGAGAGCTCTTAAAACACAATTAAAAGTGGGGTTTCTACTGACCTTCCGAGATGAAAGATTTGAGACGACACTCAGAGAGTCCGTGTATATAACTGAGTTCTTAATTTTGTTTTGAAGAATGTGGTTTAAAGCCAGTAGTATACCGTGCGCCTCTGCAGTGAATATACTTGTGTTCGTGTTCATCGTTTTGGACACATTAAGTAGGGGGCCATTTGCAGCACAGGATACGGCTGTGGTAGTTTTTGAGGCATCTGTGTAAAATTCAGCTGCCTTGTAATTGTCTTGGAGGAACAGAAAATGCTGAGTGATGACAAAGTTTGGTACATTTTTTTTATGTATTTCTCTAAAGGACATGTCACAGTGAATTGGGAACGTGTCCCACGGAGCGACCAAATCATAAACTGAGGTACATTAGACATCAGTGAGAGGAACTTGAAACTCGCTGACGAGGTGTGAAACTGCCAGCGGGAAAGGTGGAGCTATGGATGGTCGGTTTTCAAAGAGATGATCAGTTGTGTTATTTTTCATTATGGTATTCAGAGGGTGTTCCTTCAAAGAAGTCATCTTTGCGGCATACATTAGAGCAGTGTAGGCGCGCTGGTACCCTAGAGACCACTGGTTTGATTCGACATGAAGGGATGGAATAGGACTTGTTCGATATGCCCCTGTGGCCAAGCAAAGCCCCAAGTTGTATACTGGGTCCAACATTTTGAGTGCTGTTTTGGTTGCAGACTGGTATACAATGCAGGCGTAGTCTATTCTTGACCTAACAACACTATTAAGAAGTGCTAGCAGACATTTTGTATCCGTACCCCAGGACTGATGAGATAGTATCTTTAAAATGTTCATTGTTTTCAGGCATTTTACTTTTAGTAATTTAATGTGTGGTATGAATGTGAGCTTGTGGTCGAGCAAAATACCTAGAAACCTGTGTTCCTTTTTCACTGGTATGGGCTGACCTCCTAACGTGATACAAGGAAGAGGCTGTACACCGCGTATCCTAGAAAAGACAACAACAGCACTTTTATCAGCGTTAAACTTAAAACCATTTCTTTCAGCCCATGTAACCAGCCTGTTGACACTTAATTGGATTTGACGTTCACATATCGACAGATTACAGGATTTAAAGCTAAATTGGATATCGTCAACGTAGGCCGAGTATGAAACAGTCCGAGGCAGCACAGTTTTAAGAGAACTCATTTTAACAATGAACAGTGCACAGCTCAGCACTCCTCCCTGGGGTACGTTATTTTCTTGAACAAATGTTCTAGACAGGGCAGTTCCCACACGGACACGAAATGTGCGATCAGACAAATAGTCTTGAATAACATTGAGTATATTGCCACTAAGGCCAAACGACTGCAAGTCCAATAGAATGCCATATCGCCACGTTCTATCGTAGGCTTTCTCCATATCAAAGAATACAGAGAAGCAGTGCTGTTTATGGACAAAAGCGTCTTTAACATACGATTCAAACGTAACCAGATTGTCTGTAGTTGATCTCCCAGACCTAAACCCTGCCTGATTTTTGTCTAGAACACCGTGAAACTCCAGAAAGTAAAAGAGTCGCCAGTTTATCATTTTTCAAGGAGCTTACACAAACAGCTGGTCAGGGCAATAGGCCTGTAACTAGCAGCAAAGGACGGTTCTTTCCCCTCTTTTAGAAGAGGTACAACGATTGCCTCTTTCCATGCTTTTGGAAAGCGGCCTTTCTGCCATATTTTGTTAAAGAGAGAGAGTATTGTGTAAAGTGTGTCAATGTGTAAGTGCCTGATCATCTCATAGCTGATTCTGTCAGCTCCAGGGGCTGACTTACCACATGTGGACAATGCAGTAATTAGTTCGGGCATCGTAAATGGTGCATTGTATCCTTCATTTGAGCGTTTGTTCACACAAAGGGGCTGGCGCTCAGCTGCTTTCTTGTGCTGTAAAAATGTTTGTGTGTAATGAGAGGAACTGAATACGTTTTCGAAATGTTTGCCGAGAGCATCTGCTTGGTCTTGTATTGTGTTACCGACACTATTTACGAGGGGAGTAGGGTTGGTATTGTAGCCTTTTAGTTTCTTTATCCTAGTCCATACTTTGCGAGAGTCTGTGTAAGAGCTTATAGACGATATAAACCTTGTCCAACTTTCATTTTTTGCTAAGCGCCGTGTCCGCTTTCCTTTGGCTTTTGCCCGTTTGAACTTAAGCAGGTTGTCTGCCGTAGGATAGCGGCGTAAGAGTGCCCGTGCTTTAATCTGTTCGGAACGTGCACGCTTGCACTCCTCATTCCACCATGGTCTAGGTCTGGGGAGGGTTTTAGGAGTGGTCTCTGGAATGCTCTTTTGAGCACAGCCAAGAGTATGGGCCGTAATAAGTGAGCTGGCTGCTTCAACATCTAAATGACTTATTAGTGAAGGGGTTAGCCTGGAAAGTTCTTTGAATATTTTCCAGACAGCTGCATGTTGTTTAAAAGTTCGAGGCGAATCGGTGTCTTGGGAGTTATTGCTTGTAGCTAGTATATTCACGGGGAAATGGTCGCTGCCATAGGGGTTAATTACTTTCCACTCACAGGTGGGCAGTAAAATTGCCGAGCCAATTGCCAGGTCTATTGCAGAATATGTGTTGTGGGCCGTGTTGTAGTATGTTGGATGTTTCTTATTAAAGATGCAACTGCCGGATGATGTGATGAACTTTTCAATTAGCCGCCCTCGCGCGTCAGCTCGCGCAGATCCCCAGATAGGGTTGTGGGCATTAAAATCCCCAATAATTAAGTAGGGTTCAGGTAGCTCATTGGTTAGGTTTTCGAATTAGACGCTGGATAGATGATAGTCCGGTGGAATGTAAAGAGAACACACTGTTATTAGTCTATGAAAAATTATGGCTCTAACGGCAACTGCTTCAAGTGAAGTTTGTAGCTGCAGGTGTTGACAGGCAACAGAGTTTTGTACTAATATTGTCACACCACCAGACGGATGGTGGTAGTTCAGTCTGTCTTTACGAAATATAGTGTATTGTGTTAAAAAGTTTGTCTGAGATGGGCGTAGGTGTGTTTCTTGGAGGCACAGTATGTTTGGTTTGTGATTTGAGAGTATATCATATATATCGTCAAGGTTGTTCAACAGCCCCCTACAATTCCACTGGATAACACTTTCAGCAGCCATAAACACCAGGAGAAGAGAAATAGAGATCATGAGATGTTCTTTTTCCAATAAAAGGGTCATTAGTGAGGGAGTTTTGTTTTTGGGGCCCTTTCAGTAGTTTACCTAGGTCGCCGAGTTAGGTCCCGGTGTAGTGATCTTGGACGACTTCGGTTTGTTTGATTTACCCCGACCAGCGGAGCTGCGGCGCTCCTGTTGTGTGTCAGAAGCCGGTGTGCTTGGAGAGGCATCCATGGCCTCATCCAAGGTTTCTGAAGGAGAAGTGTCAGTGGAGACACTGTTTGTGCTAGAGGCCGCCGCCACAGCACTGGACATTGCTGCAACAGCAGTGACCGCAGGAGCAGCCTTCTGCTGTTTTGCAGATGCCCGGGATGGAGCCAGATCACTCATCTGGACTGAGCTCGTGCTTGAGGCCTTAGGCACAGCACCAGAGCTCGTGCTCGGGGCCTTAGGCGCAGCACTGGAGCTCGCACTGGGAGCCTTAGGCTCAGCAGTGGAGGAGGGTGTAGCAGCAGAAGCCACGGGAGCAACTTTCTGCTGCTGAACGGGGGGCTGTGGCGGGACCAGGTTGCACTGGGTGCCCGCATCCACCAGACGACGCTCCACCCCCCGTCAAACAGCGTCTGCGTAACTTCTGCCTGAAAGCAGGGCATGCTTCAGGCGTGCTTGTGCAAAGGTTAGGTTTTCGGTAACTTTGAGTTGGATTATTTCTTTTTCCTTTTTGAATGCGGGACATGCACGCGAGTACGCAGCGTGTGGTTCACCACAGTTTGGGCATTTCACTTGTTCTTTTTTGCACTCATCACTGGTGTGGTCAGCACGTGCGCAGTGAGCACAGGTGGGTCGGCCACGACAAGACTGAGTTCCGTGGCTATACTTCTGGCACTTGAAACACCTTCGAGGACTAGGTATGTAAGGGCGTACTGGACAGGATATGAAGGCAGCATGGACGGATTCAGGAAGCGTTGGACGGTTGAAGGTCACAAAAACATGCTTAGTTCGAATTTCCTCACCTGCGCGACGCATGGTGATCCGCCGCACAGCCGTGACGCCCTGGTCCCTCAGTCCCTCAAGCAAATCCTCATCTGTCTCGTGAAGCAGTTCCCTCTCAGAGATAACGCCCTGCGTTGTATTCGGGCTACGATGTGGAGTGACCGTTACTGCGAGTTCAGCCAGGGTGTTCTGTTTTAGTAGGTTCTGACTTTGGTTCTTTCGTCGCACTTCTACCAGCAGATCACCAGAGGCTAGTTTCTTTGCTTGGTAATCCCGGCCGACAACGCTTTCAAGGCACTTAGCAATGAGGGAGACAGATTTTTGGCAAGAGGTGCATTTTCGTCTCCGGAGTGGATAACAACGTATTTTGTGAAAGTTTCACTTTGGGAGACTCGTTTCAATTGTGTTACCTCGGTGCGGCCCCTTTTCGAAGGCCGATCAGTTTTTTGGGGGGTGATAGAAAAAGCCATATGAGCATGGAATCAATTCGGCGGCACAGCCGGTCGCCCACCACCGAGCCCAACAAGGGAACGTGACATTAAAGTACACGATAACCGTTACCCTGCCGCTATAACCCTATACATGGTACCAAGGTAGATATCCTTGCACAGGGTTAACCCTTGCCGCCAGGAAAAATGTTGAAATCAGGAAGGAAGGAGATGACAGGACAGGGGTAGGAGAGGAGATAGGAAAGTGAAAGAGTGGAGAGAAAGAGAGGAAAAGGCGACTGGCTGATTCCCCCCGGGCGGGTCAGACCAGGGGTACCGTCTGCGAGAAGCGGGGGCCAAAGTGGAGTGTTGCCGCTGCTGGGGGGCCGTAAAGGTCCGAAACAACCCCAACTTTGGCTCAGCCACCAGGTTCCCCTTTTCCCCTGACACGGCAAAGCCACGCACAGCCGGGACGTGGGTGGGTCCAACCCACATGTGCTCGGGTCCGTGGTGTTGCAAGACACCAAGTGCCTACAGCAGTAGGCACCCCTGCGGCTAATGGTGGACATCGGAACGCGTGATGGTGTAGGGGGGGTGTGGAATGGGGAACATAGTTGTACAGGAAAGGGAAGATAGAGAGGAGAGGATAAATATAAAAATATATGCAGATTTAACAGGACACAAATATGCAAAATATACAGCGTAAACGCTGAAACACGAAGGCAAAAAAAAACAAAAAACACACACACACGCTGTATAATTTATGTGGGAACAAAGCGGAGTGCCTGGTGGACTCCTGAGGCGTCCAGGGAGGAACCCAGGGTCTCATGGACTCCGTCCCGCTCTCTGGCACTGCCTGGCAGCGACAGCAATTCTTCGAGGGGCCGAGCTCCTCCCCAGAAGGTGGCCAACAGTTCGGTACTCCCTGCCACAAAGTGGGGGCACTGCAGGACGAGATGCGGCAGGGTGTTGACGGCCGCCCGTCAGTGCTGGCACGACGGGTCCCCAATGAGCTCCAGGCGGTGTTTTCGCTCGGCTGTCTACACGCACCCCGCTCGTAGGCGCAGGACAGCCGAGCGTTGCTGTCTGGGCATCCGTGTGGGCCGCACGGGTGGTGGGGCTTCTCCTGCGGGTACCCTCGGGTCAGGGTGCTGGGCCCCTATATGTCGCTGTAACAGCAGGCGGGTGTCCTCCGCAGCAGCGTGGGCTGCCATGGGTGGAGGGGCAGCTCGTGGGCGTCGGCGGCCAGTTCGTCTGCCTTCTCTTTGCACTCCAGCCCAATGTGGACTAGACCCAGGCGGCACAGAAAATGTGTCCCAAGACCTGCCCGTCTATGGCCGCTTTCTGGCATGTACGGCCAGCATCCAGGTTCTGGCAGGCACTGATCATACGATGAACGGCCAAGATTCGGCAACCACCGCTTCCGTATTTCTCCGGCCGCCCATGTTCAGGCGCACAACGGCAGCTGCCCGGCTGCCAGATATTCAGTTGCCTTTCGGCTGCCGACGTTGAGAAAGAAATCGGCCGGAGTACGAAGCACGACAAGCGACCCGCCACAGGATATCCGTATTCTTGTGGCAGTTGGTGTTCGAAAGGAGATTGGACGTAGCGCGGCTGCCGTGCATCCGCTCTTCCAACGACGAACCGCGCGTCCGGCGGAAGAATATTCGTTTTCTTCGGGCAGCCGGTGTTATAAAGGAGACCGGCCGACTTGCGGCCACAGAATGCACGTTTATCTTTTGGTTAGCGGTCCTCGACCGAATTACGGCTTGGTGTTTCTACGTTTTAAGCGAACGAACTACGTTTGTCAAACTGTAATGAGTGTTCTAGGGGAACGGGCAACGTGCAAGGACTCACTGGACATTACCAGGGAAACGTTTAAGCCATCGAAATGCCATTTATTGCCACAAGAAGACTGCCACACGGACGGGTGAGCTAAGCCTCGCCAGTCATAGCCGCTACGACGCCTCGCCCGTCGGCTTCGTCGACGCATCAGCTCGAGGCGATTCGCCCCCTCAAGAAATGGAGACCATTGGAGACATCGACCCGGCAGCGATGTCCGACCCGAGATGGTGGTGGTTCACCAAAATTAGTGGCCTTAAAGGGTGTCGAGCAAGCGGCCACCACGCAAGAGCTCAACCAGTGCCATGTGAAGGTCTCCCCAAAAAGAAAGTCAAGGGCGTACAAAAGCGCAAGTTTCCGGCTATTCTTGTCACGATATAACCGCGAAAAACAATGTGGACTATATTGTTTGTGATAAATGTAGAAGAGGCTAAGCTCGTGCATTGCTAGGCTCAACTTCGTGCTCGGCACTATGTTACTTCATGGGATTTTATTAGTGCCTATTTAGAAACAAGTGTTATTTTGAATTTGCCATAACAACAGAGCCTCGTAAATTACGAAGCCTGGATGTTAATTTAGTGGCGGTGTTTGAAATTTGAGATTAGCTACACTAGCGATATGACTCATTTGGTTAAACATAATCGCCAGCATCCAAGCAAACACGGATTTTGTCAAGTTTTTCTTGCTCAACGCAGCGTGTTGAGTTCACGCACGATTTGCCTCTAGCAATAGATAAGCTTAAAGTAGCTGACTATTTTCTTGTGCGGCAAAAAAGCATTTGACAGCGTTTCATATTACCTTCTTGTTAGTACATTGCGGGCAATAAACTGAATGAATCGGTTATTGCATGGATAGCTGAGTATATCTCTCTAAAACAGCCGCTGGTCGCTCTCTATGGTTGTTCGTCCGGATATGTTCCCGCAACCTCAGGAATTCCCCAAGGCTCAGTTGCGGGCCCTCTTTTGTTTGTGCGGCCTCAAATATATGTTAAAAATGTTCGCGAAGGACTGTGTAATTTACAGGACTATAGCGAATGAACATGATTCGAAATACTTGCAGCATGATTCAAATTAATAACATCCTGGTGTGCTGATTCAGAAAAGTCGTTGAAATGTTCGCGAAGGACTGTGTAATTTACAGGACTATAGCGAATGAACGTGATTCAAAATATTTGCAGCATGATTCAAAGTAATAACATCCTGGTGTGCTGATTCAGAAAAGTGGTTGAATCTTAAAAAGTGTGTTAACGTCAAATTTACAAGAAAACCATTATTCCAATTGAATGCGTATACAGTAAATTACACTGCTTCAAGAACGGCCGAAAGTTAAATAACGAGGGGTTTACTTAACGAGTTCTTAGAGAAATCGGCTCGTTCAGAACATAAACGTTACGGATGCACGTGTTTTTTGGCTTTCCGATATGAAATTTCAGCGAACCTCTACCTAACTTGAAAGAACAACTGTACTTCACTCATGTGCGCTCAATGTAGGAGTACGCATGTGTTTTCCGCGATCCCTACAGTAAAGAGCTGGTTGATACGCTCGAAAAACATACAGAATAGGAAAGTGCGATTCGTATTAGGTATTGGCATTGTCAACTTAGGATGAGGTAAAGTAAAAGTAAACTTAAATGGTAAGACGGGAAAGATCATAGACGAAACCTGAGGTTGAAATATTTTCGTATTATCTATCATGCGAAAACTAGAATAAAAGGGGACAAGTATATCCAAGCACCATTCTACATATCCCAAAGTGGGATCGCTAGCTTGAAGCAAATTATTTACTTTCCTTTAGGATGACGCCTTGCGCGATTCATTTTATTCTAGATCAAGATGAGAGTGTAATTATCTTCCACGTATGAATTTATCCACTGTTTATAATGACTATTTTCACAGCGCTTTGTCGAATTATTTTGTTATTTGGTCTCATATTTGATGCTTAGTGTTAGGTATCTCCCTGCTGTATTGCACGCAAGGGAAAGCAGGTATAAAATAAATAAATAAGTAATTAACTGAACAAATCAATAAAAAAATAAATAAATAAAAATGAAGATATAAATAAATAAATACCTAATAAATCTATAAAAATAAATAAATAAATAAATAAACTTGCGGAGCCATAAGTTCGCCTCCGACGGGTTGAGAACTCTCCGCCTTCAAACTTGACAAATGAAATATTTATTGCTTTATTTGTTGCAGTATGCAAGGTTTGCTGTATGAATACTACCATTGCTAGGTTATATTGTTTGAAAGAAAATATGAAACTGTTGTCTTACGCCTTTCCTTGCGTGAACACAGAGGCATACAACTGTAGCCATCTGAAGAAGGGCGTCATTCGCAACACGTCTACAATTTTCTTACCGCAGTACGACTTTAGAGGAAAATTAACTTCTTTTGGACTATAAGGTCTGTGCACGTAAGTCATAAAAACAACATAAAAATATATTGAAACTGAAAGTACTTCTTTGATCTCTTCTAGGATCAGCTCTGTGAAAGATCATCAGAAAAGTTGATCGAGTAGAAAATTTCTTTTGCCAGAAAAATGGGCAAATACTGGACGTACTTTTTGTGTGAAGTAACATAAATTGAATGCTGGTGAGTTTTTTGTGAAGTACCGAACCGCTTCGTAAAGGCATTCGCACCGGTTTTATATACAAAAAAACTGGTCAAGCAGCTGTTGTAAAAATAGTTGATTTAGAGCATGAAATTATTGTCTTAAAAGAAATTGCCTAAAAGCGGCACTTTCATCTTTGTGAAATTCAACCCACTGAAGTATGCGCCTTCCGTCCCCCCATCCGTCTTTGTTTATTACAGGTAGGCTGCCCCACAGAAGATATCAGGACCTGGACAATACATTTATTCCAGCTCTGCAAAAAAATGAATATTTGCTGTATTCGACAGTAAAACAGGCACATATAAGATGGGAACGACCATTTGTGAGCACGTTCGAATAAAAATAATTTTGGTGTAAGCTGACGCTGATAATTAGGCCAGGCTGCGCTGAAGGCTGGATGGCCGGTGGTTGCACGTGGGCTCACTTTTATGTGGGTGCAGTGGACCCAAAATGCTGGGTTTGTGCTGCTGGACAGCGCGATTGAGTCATCTGCTTGCGCTGCATGCAGTGCTCATTCACCGGCCTCAGTACAGTTAACGTACTGTGGCTGAGCTACAATGCCCGTAGCACGGTCGAATTTCCGGCATCTTTAGACCGGCTGGAGTCCGACGGCCGCATATCGGCTGTCCTCCGGTGGCCATACCTCGGCCGCACACGGGTGCCTTTGGGATGGCCGGGGCCCTACGGCTGGAATCTGGGCGTATGAATGTAAGTCGGTCGACTGGCCGACGGGCACTGGCCGTTGGACAGTGATGGGAGTACGCCCATATACGGCCAAAAGGCCCACATTTGAAAACGGGCCGAACATGGTTGCCGGAAAAAGGCCGGGAAGAAAATTACCGGCCAAATTACACCGGCTTGAGTAAGGCCGAACCGTCCTGTGGTGCCTCGGGAACCCACTTCTGCCGCATGCGAGCCCCCCGCGAGCCAGCCATGCCACCTTCCCCCGCGCGGCTCACAATAGCAGGGAGCGCGGGTCGCCCTCCTGGATACGAAGTTGGACCACTGGAGAATCACACAGCACGGCGCAGCGCTCGGGGGGTGGCTCCAGCTCCAGTAGAAGTTCCAGGCCAAGGCTTACGCCCAGCATTTCAACCGTGGCAGATGATGCGGTGTAATGCAGCCGGGCCTGCCTGGTGGCCCGCCCAAGCACTGCCGCCGCCATGTCCTAACCCTGCTGCGGCCACACGGAGCCAACCGTGTATACCAGTATGTGGCCGTCCAGATCCTCAAACACAATGCCACGGGCCAGCTGCAGCTGCCCGAAGTGCGACGTCCGCCGCTTGCTACGCAGGCGCGGGATATCCGTGTGCACTTGGGCCTCCAGGGCAGGGGGGTGGCTTGAGGAGGTGCCTGCTTCCACGGGAGCCACCACTTTCTCGTACAGGGCCACCATGCAGTGTTGTAAGCGAACATCGCGAAAGGAAACCACTGATCCAAATCTCGTTGGTCATAAGCGACAAAATAAGACAATATGCCCACCAACGTTTGGTTCAGCCTTTATACGGCGCCGTTACATTCAGGTTTATACGCGGTCGTTTGTAGCTTCTTTATACCTAAAAGATCGTAGACCTCTTTCGTGACCCGGGACAAGAAGTTTGTACCCTGATCGGTCAGCAGCTGTTCAGGCCCACCGTGTTGCAGTACTACCTTTTCCACAAATGCTCTCGCAACAGTCTCTCGTTTCTGGTCAACTAAAGGAACAGCTTCCGCGTAGCGGCAGAAATGGTCCACGAAGACCAATGTGTACTTGCTCCCTGCTGAGGTAGGCGGCAGTGGACCCACTATGTCCATCGCCGTGTGCTGAAATGGGGTGCTAAGCCTATCAAACACCTGTAAATGAGCACGCATTTGATTCTTCGCGGTTTTGTGAACGGCGCAGGAGAGGCATTTGCGACAGTACTCCAGAACGCCTCGTCGCATCCCGGGCCAAAAATACGCCCTGATCATCCTTTGACGCGTCTTAAGGGCCCCTTGGTGATCCGCGTACGGAGCATCATGATGAAGTCGTAACAGCTTGCCTCTCATAGAGGCCGGTACCCCAGACGCCCTTTAGTATCGTCTGGTTTGTCTCTGAAACGGAGTAGTCCCCTGTTATCCACATAGTACTACGCATCACGTCCGCCGGCCTGAAGTGACTTGAGTATGGGCCGGAGCTGCGGGTCGCCGTCCTGTAACCGTTTGATACGGGCCTCTTCAACTACCGGCGCGAAACCCTTGACAACCTGGACTGCTGCCCTACTCAATGTGTCGGCGTTCTGATTCGCTATTTCTGCCCTGGGAATGACTTCGAAGTCGTACTCCTGAAAGAGTAGTTTCCATCTCGCTAGCCTCGAGTTCGGGTCGCGTGCATGCATCAGCCATTTTAAGGGCTGGCAGTCAGTGACAATGCGGAAGTGCCACCTGTACAGAAAACACCGGGAATGGCGGACGGCCCACACTATGGCGAGGCATTCCTATTCCATGGCTCCGTACTTCTGCTCCGCGGAGCGTAACTGGCGACTTGCGTAAGCTAACGGACGTTCCTTCCCCTCAAACTCCTGTGACAGCACCGCTCCTACAGCCACCTTTGCCGCGTTTGTCGCGAGCGTGAATGGTCTACTGAAATTGGGGAACCTTAACAGTACAGCCTCGGTCAACTTATTTTTCATAGAAGAGAAGGCCGTCTGCTCTACTTCGCCCCAGCAGAATGGTTTCTTCGTAGTAATTTGTGTCAACGGACGAGCCTGCACTGCGAAGTTGGGAATATGTCGCCGATAGTAGGACAAAAGGCCCAGGAATTACCGCACCTCGGTCGTTGTCTTGGGCTCGGGGAAGTCACGCACGCACTGTACTTTACCCGGGTCGGGAGGCACGCCTTCTGCCAATACAATTTGTCCGAGGTATTTGACTGCGGGCCCTAGGAACTGGCATTTGGATGGTTTGAGTTTCAGGCCCGCTGCCCGTATTTTCCAGAATACATTCCGCAGGTCGGTCAGGTGGCCCTCAAGTGAGCTGCTGTCCACCATAATGTCGTCTTGATACACATGACAAACTTTGCCCAACAGTCCTGCTAAGATGACGTCGACCGTGCGTTGCCATGAGGCGGCGCTGTTAACTTACCTCATCGGCATACGTCGGCACTGGTAATGCCCTGACGGCGTGTTGATAGCGGTCTTTTCCCTGTCATTATAGTGCATTTCTATCTGCCAATAGCCGGAAGCCATATCCACGACTGTAAAAAACTTGGCGGAGCCTAGCTCTGACAGGGTCTCAGAAATCTTCGGTAGCGGGTACGGGTCGATGCTAGTCACACGGTTTAAATCGCGGTAGTCAACGACAAAACGATATGACCCGTCTGGTTTCTTGACCAGCAGCGCCGGCGCGCCCCACGTAGATGTATAGTGCCTAATGATCCCCTGGTCCAGCAAGTCGTTAACCTGCTTTTCCATATCGTCTCTCTTGGCATCAGGAACTCGGTTGTCCCTACGATAGACAGACACTGCGTCGTTAGTATGAATCTGGTGCTTTATCACCTCGCAGTGGCCAATGTCTGTGTTTCCCGTAGAAAACACAGAGCTAAACTCAGTGATCAGATCCCGAATGACAGATTTCTCGGGTTCGCTGACGTGGGAAAGGTCAAACTTACGGAACGAGTCGGCCGTGCTGACTCGTTCAAACCTGCAAACTGCCTCCTCCACTGGCTGTTCTGTCACGACGGCGGGAACACGACCCCGACTACATTGTTGCGAGGTAATCTGACTTCTTGAAGCGTAGTGTTTACAATGCGCACTGGCAACCGGCCCTCTTCAGAACATCTAACTAAGGAGTAGGCTCCGGCAAGCCCAGATACATCTACTTGGTTAGTTTCTGTGACGCCCAAGCGCCCATACGCCGGTTCACAAGTGACCTGGCCTGCAAGCACGCCCTCGCTCAACGGCGGTAGTATGCCTCACTCTGCAAGGCGGATTGTGGTTCTCTCCGTCGTGAGCCAATCTCGGGGATTGTTTGGTCCTGTCGACCTTACCAGCCCAATTTAAAATGAGTATTTCGACACCATCTAAGCTTAGTGTCCCCTTGCTCCGCAGCAGGTCTATTCCCTGCTCTGAAAGAATGTTTTGGTCGATAAGGCCGGCTACTGGCAAACATGGCTTTTTCCGTGCAAACAAAGAACCTTGCCTGGAAATGGCCATCTCCCAACGACACAGGCACTTCACAACGCGCGACCCTTTTTAAAGTATCACCCGTGATTCCCACTAGGTTCGCTTTCTGTTCTACCCGCCTAAGTTTCTGCTTCCAGTCCGACATAGCCTCATCGAGAGCGCTATGTCTTAAAAGGGTGACCTTGGAACCAGTGTCTATTAGGCATTTCAACAGAGCTCCATTCAAGCCGCATTCTACGATCTGGCTTGCCTCCCCACAGGTGTTTATAACAGCAGTCTGAGCGCCCCCTTCGTTTTCCGCCTCCACGCGTTCATCTGAGGAAGGGGGCCCCAATAGTTTCCTGGTTTGCCTCGGAAGCGATTGTGATTGGGTTCCCCCCTGCTCGGGTGCCGGCGTCAGCGCGCCTGTTCTCTTTACAGTTCCTCGAAAAGTGGCCGTACTTCCCACAGTTGTACCAGGCCCCTCGTCATGGAGCAGTTCCCCTCCAGCTGTCGCAGTCGCGCATTTCTTTGTTTTGAAGTTAGATGCTGGCCTCCAAAAGCTGCTCAACCCTTTCAAGGCGCGCACGCAGCTCGTCGATCTCCCTGTCGCCTTCCTGCACGCTGCGTACGGGCGCATGACCGCTATTCACAGCACGTCCATTCCTCTCCTCTCGTACGGCTGCGTTGACCGCCTCATTCATGGTCTTTGGAACTCGGGAGAGCGTGAACCTTTTAAATGGATCCCTAACCCGTTCAGGAATTGGGTTCGGAGTTTATCGTCGAGGAGCTCCCTGCAGATTTCTTCCTTCGATTCGGGCTCCACGTCACCACGTCCGACCATAGCCGCGTTGCCCAAGGTGCGGAGCATCGCCGCGAACGATTGAACGTCCTCAGCGTCTTTTTGACTGGCGCACATACATTTGCGGAATTTTTCGCACTCGGGCTCAGTGTCGAACCGCTTTTGTGCCCTTTCCTTGAACTAAGCTTAGGGTTTAACTGCGGCCGCTGCCTCATCATGCTAGGCAATATCATAAGGTGCACCAACAATTTTACAGCGTGCAATTCCTACGAACTGCGCGTCAGACCAGCCGCCAAGATGTCCCACTGCCTCCACGACATACAAAAAGTCACCGATGTTGACCCCGTGTCCATCTCCCGTGAGGGACGGAACCATGCCACCCAATGCCATAACACTTGCGCCTATCACGCTCGCTTGGGTCATTAAAGTCTCGGCCATGGTGTCTCGTTTCCTCCTACCGTGAGGGTAATCTGACGTTATAGTTCTGCGATTTAGCTTACGTGGATCCCACTGCTGCCACGATGTGTGACGCTCGTTTAATGGGTTAGTAACAAAGTCATATTAAGGTGGGTCCACGCTGAGCTTGGAGTAAACGAGACACACTGAGGGGGGTGAAGAACATTAACAATTCGTTTATTGGGGTGCCTGTGTGGTGCTGGATCCCTCACCAGTTTGGACAGAATCGCTCGCGTTGCAGGGGCGGTCAATCGTGGACGGGACGCCGACGGCCCAAGTGGGTCTCGGGGCAACCAGAAGGAGGCAGCGCGGGGCAGGTGGCTCGAAAGGTCTGCACGGTGAACCCGAGGGCAGGAACAGGAGGCAGTACCGGACCGGTAGCTCGGCGAGCTCGAGCTGTAGGCCGCAGTCAGGAAGGGGAAGCTGGCAGGACCGGTAGCTCGGCGGGCTCGAGGTGTAGACCGGGGTAGGAAACGCTGGCAGCGAGTGGGTTCCTGGGAGGGACGCGCTTTCGGATTGCTCCTACGGCTGCTTCCGAGTGGCAAGACGGCCACCCCAAGTCTAACCTCAATCCCCTTCGTTTGCTCCTCTTTATCTCCTTCTCCTCCTACGTCCAAGCAGCGGCGGGAAAAAGGGGGAGAAGGATTGTCTTCAAGCGGCGGTGGACGACGTGGCTGTCTGCCCACCCGCCAATGACGCGTCTAGCGGAGGGAAGCCTGGTTCGCCCCGAGGAAAAGAGTTACGATGTGTCCTTAGCGAAGCGGCCGCGCGTCCCCACGGGAAAACTTCCTGCGGCCAAAGTTCTTCCATCTGATTTGGAGTAGCCTGGGCACATACACGACCGTCACAGATGCATCCCCAGAGCTCACACCAAAGTGCATCCAAGCTTGAGCTTAGGCCGTCAGTGTTTAGCATCACGCCCCGACCCAACGCCATCCTTCGAATTACCCCTGCGGTTCACTGCGCCATTCATTGTAGCCGTCGCCCCGCATACCGCAGTGCATCCACGGCCGCACTCCCAGCCTCGTCCACGAGAGGTTTCCCCAAATCACCTACGCTACCATGCCGACGACCAGGATTGTGCCATTTAGTCAACCCTGCCACTTGACCACTGACTTCCCACGGACTCATCCTGACTACGGACAAATTATACATAGCTGTCGATATTAACCATGGCGATAAGCACAGCTGTCTCTGGAGTTGCATGCCGCTATGTACTTTCCGCGTTTCTATACCCTACCAAACTGTCGTGCTCCTTTCTCGCGCCGGCTAAAATGTGCTTCAGTTTTTTTCTCGTGGTGTGCGCTAGTGGGACAACGGCATTATCAGGGAGGTGACACCATCCTGCAGCGACGCCATGATTATCATCTTCAACAGCGTCACGATCATCATCAGCAATATCAGGCAGCTGGCAGCGACAAGAAATTCGGCACACCTCGGGAACGGCACCTTTGTTGTACGCCCCTCGTTCTGTCCATGGCACCGCCAACAAAACCGCAAAAAATCGGGGCTCGGCCTGACCGCCTCGCCGCGGCCTACAAAATCATGTATTCAAAAATAAAAGTCAGACCCACACAAATCAATAACCCAACATTTGCTGGCTACTCAAACAGAGACTCATTTATGTGATAATCCCCTTTCCAATAAATAGCCCTTGCATTCGCACTTGTCGCTTTAGTGAGCGGTGCAGAAACCCAGTAGTGCTTCACTGATCGAGTCTCCCAGAGATGCAAACCTTTTCTATTGGGCACTGCTAGCTCCCCTCGTGCAGCTTATTCTTTCATTATGGCAGGTATTGGGTGGTCGATGTTTACATTCCCGGGTTGGCTGGGGGAAAAACATACACGTGACTTGCTGTCGGCCCAATGCGACCTGATGGCTGCCGTCTTAGGCCGAGTGGTTTTGGTATTGTGTCACAGTGACGGTAACGATCCTGAGATGCAGGAAGCTGACGAATAAGGCATTTGTTGCCCTTTTCATTTCAAAGGAGTACAGTAAAACTGTGCTTCATTTACTTTTCGTTGATGTCAGCTGCTATACAGTATGCCCTATCGCATATTGCAAACATAATTTGTACGTGCAATCCTTGCACCGTTCCATGCATCGCTGGTCATGCTCCCTCAGACGGGGATCGACACTGACTTGGTAGCAAATGCCTCTCATGCGCCGTTTTTTTCCCTGCGAAACCGTGAAAAGAGCCTTGCACATCGATCTTGTTAGTCCTTAATTTTTCTTGGAATTACGTGCCGGTAACGCTGATTCTTACAATTTTAGAAGGAACACAAAACAAATTTTACATATTGACCGAGGGAACGACTAAGGGTAATACGGGTCAACACAAGTGTTGTTAATAAAGTCAAGCTAGAAAAAAAGACGGTCTCGTAAAGCTCGCATGCAGTGTGTTAGCAAAATCAGTGTAATCCAGATTTCTGGTGAAAACGAAACATAACGCTCTCCGTCAGTCGGAAACATGAAGCGCTTGCACGGTTATACATACGGGCTTACAACAACTATAATGTTGGGCACGCCATTATTGTAGTTGTGTTACCAGCACTGCCATTAGCTTTAGAGTAGTCACTGCATGAGATTGAGAAGTTCTTACCCGCATGAAAGAAAGCATTTTTTTGATGCACCTTCGCAGACTAGTTGATTCCGCCGCAGTTGCGTTAAGCTCTCGTCGTGGTGTCAATGCTATTCTAGATTGACATCCAAAATTAGTAGAGTTTTTTTACGAGGAACAATTGAAGGTTTTTTTTAACGTCGCTTTCGATCTCTGCATTTAATATTATGCACAGTACATTCGGCTTTAATATTGAGCTAATGATTTGCATATAAAACGTAAGTCTGTAAGGTGGAATGGCTACTCAGGGACACAGATGTAAAATAAAAGATTAAAGTCGCCAATTTCACCAAAAAGCAAAGAAATCAGAAAAAATACGATATCTAAAAAGGGCTCTGGAACATATTTTTGATCGCTCCAGCCATTGAAGCACGTCGTCCGTAATGTTTCTTCGTGTAAACGCGGTTATGACCGCTAGCAGAAACAAAATTAGTGACGGTTCAAAGATTGTATTCTATGGCTTTGCGGTAATTTTTTTGTTGCTGGTTTGTGAGGTATACTTTTTATCACTGTCACTAAAACGTGTCGCCGTAATGAATGTGCCTGTATATTTCACCGAGACTTGCTAATCCAAGTCTGTTACACAATTTTAATACCACCAGCACCGTCAGTTTTTAGACGATGTTTGACATTTCATACTTCTAAACATACAAACCAAGTATTGGCACCACTGAATTATGGAACACGATTCCGAAGTATTCAATTTGGCTGAAATAGACAAGGGAAGGCAGGAATGGTTTAGGGCAAAGGTTTTATAAACATAAAACAAGAAGTAGTCTGGGAAGGGATGCAGCCCAGGGAGCTCATACTTGTGTGCTCCCTACAGTTTTTAATACAGTGGTTACCTTTGAAACTAATTTTTGTTATTTTATCGTGACCAAAGGGTGACACAAGTTTTCCGGTGGATGTCAGACAGGAAATTGGAAGTTCCTTTTTAATATGTGTACGTGCATAGTTGGTTAATCCGAAAAGGAAAAAAATATGTTAGTTATTTGACACGCGTACATACACATCAATATACAAAAAGGCACATGTATTTAATTGGGCTAAGCAGTACTCCGCGAGGTTGGGTTCAAAATCATATTAGAACGCTCTTCAAAGTCCTATCCTCTGGCTTGAAGATTGTGCATATACTGGAATAACGTGTAATCAGGACGACCCATCTGACTTTTTGGAGCAATCCACGCAGGCGAAAGCAGCCGCACCGTTCCTGAAATGCTGCGTCTTGTTCTACAGGCCTGATCTATTCCCCGTTCAACATTCAGCTTGCATCGCCCTGCAACAGCTGGGCTCAAGATAGAATATTAACGACGCAGTACGGAATCAAGTGCTGGAATCTTCATGCCTCCGCCAGGCTAGAACAAACCCTGCTAATCTCCGCAGCCCATCGGTGCTTATGAGGACTGCTGGACCGACCTCTCGCAACTTTTTGAGCGATCCGCGTAGGGGAAAGCAACCGCACCATTCCTAAAATATTTCGTCTGATTTTGCAGGCTTCATCTATTCCACGTTCAAGGTTCTGCTAGATACGCCCTGCAACAGCCCTGCACAAGATGGAATATTAACGACGCTGGCCGCAATCAAGTGGTGGGATGACAAAAACTCGAGCGTACGACGTCTAAAAGTACCGTATATTGTTTTTTCATATTTTTGTACAGCGTCTAATTCTTGTTACAGTCGTTCCATTCGATCAGTTTCGGTTGTATTTGCACTGAGAAAACACTGGAAGTCTGTCGGAAGAAGCGGCGGTAACCCCGACCACTCTCCGGCTGGCCGGCTAGAAAATTCTAAAATAAAAGCTTCGCCGCTCAGCATCCACCGAAGCTTCGAGTTCTTTCGTGGGGGGTGGAGGGGGGTGGGGACGAGCGTAGCTTTGCCAGTGCAATGGCGTGCCGATCATTCCAGAAGGGAGAAAGAGAGAATTTGTGCGCTCGACGGCGCCTGGCGCGTTGTGTGTTGTGCCCTCTCTCTCCGCGCCGGCGTAGTTATAAATAGAGGTTCCGCGCCGAAGCAAGTTAGATACGTTTGGATGTCGTGATGTGACAACGGCTTCTGCCAGTTTGTGCACCACTCCATCGGCGAATTGCGCCCTGGATGACTGCAACGTACACTCTAATCCTTGTAACCCATAATGTAACTTCTAAACGGAAGTAACCTATAAAATAAAGGTTACAATGGACCCATTTTGATGTTTTCTTTATCCCAGTCCATTTTAAGGGTTACAAGCGTGAAGTTAAAAGCGGTTTATAGGTTACATTAATGATTTATAGGTTACATCAACAAAATCCGAAATATAACCTTTACGTTGTAACCTATAAAATGCCCTGTAACCTATAAGAGATGCTCGTCGCGCCTTCTCTCCAGGCGGCCGTTGATTTCTCCGATGCATGACGGGATATAGAGAAATGGCGGCGCCCGCAGGTCCGGTGGCCGCGTTTTCGCGCCACTCGAGCCTTTTTACCGCGGTGATACCCCTACGATGAAGCGAGGGTTGCTGTTACAAGACTTATTTGTCGGCGTGAGTCGCGGAGGCTGCGGCGAGCCCATTTGTGACTGGCAGCGCTACACGGCCCGTTCTTCTACGACCAGCATCAAGTTTGCATGTTGGACCAATGCCCCGGCGCCAGTGAAAGCGAACTCGGTGAGTATATTCCCGTAATGGTTTCCGTGTTTTCATTGTAAGTATCTTTTCGCTGGGGGCTTTTCAATTTGAAATTGCACCATTCGACAGGGATTTTATTTACCCGACTGGTTGCTTCGCTGGACGTTTTCTGTTGCCCGCGGCGGCAATTGAATGAAATCGCGGGCTTGCGTTCATCGCGTCAGACTAGAGCGGACGATTGGGAAAGCCCGTACATTATAACAGATAACGGCGCTCGTGACCTGCTTTCTGCTCTGCGCGCCTTCGTCATGTATTGAGCGTTTTGTTTACGCTGTTGGCTGCATCGGGCGCACTTGACGAGTTATTGGCCCATGTAATTGTCAGGTAGCTCTGCTTGAATATTTGAAGTTTTTTCCAATGAAGTCTTATATTATCGCTCTTTTCTCTGGGTATTATCATTTTGTTTCAGCCGTCCGGAAATATTCATTTTTCTCGCTGCATATATTCGGAATGGTGTCTAGTTTATTTGTCCTGTAGTAATATATCCGGATAAACACAAGGTGTGTGCTGCAGAAAAGTTTGCCCTACCGCACAATGAAACGTTTTCATATGTACAACACTCTTCATTTTTGTCATTCTTTTCCTTGAGTGGGTAAATTTGGTGTTAGTCATTTTGAGGCAGCGGGGCATTTTCACTATGTAAGTGGGTTTATTATTCTCGTTCGCACGAATCAGTCGTTTATTTATTCGCGTGGTATTGCCGGGCAAATGGTTGTCTCGCGTGATACTAGTGTAGTGCAGTAAAGCGACTTTACAGAATGGTGGTATGTATGAGCCAGCATGGAGGCTGCTTGATTGTTGTTGTTTTTTGATGATACAGAAATTGTGACGAATTAAACAGAGACAAGTGCAGGTGTAAAAACGGGTGCTGCACCCTCATCGGCTCGTGGCTGTTCGAAAAGTGTGGTTGCATCTGGCTACTTATGCTATGACTTATGAGCACTACTGTTTTTCTTGCAGGCATTCTTCTTTGAGCTGACAACCAGGACTCCCCTGCGTATGACACAAGAAGTTTGATTTCCGTGGAAACAACGGTATGAAAATGCAATTACTAAAACACATTCATTCAAATATTCTTTGTAAAGATGGCACCGAGGTCTGCACAGACAAAAGTATGAATCACTTGTCAAAATGCGAGGCCTTACTTCAAGTGTAATGATGCTATATTTTGTATCTTATTTTGCCTCATGTTTAGTGACACTTTCTATCAGTTCATTACTACATGAACGTTATGAATTCACATAATGATTTCCTCAGCATGGAGCTTTGTAGTTTTTCAGCAACTCTACATATTCTATAAGATGCGTGGTTTTGCAGAGCCAATAAGAAGAACTCTTTTTCGATAAGAGCTCTTTAAGAAAGCTTCAGTTGCTAGTGAGGGCTTGTGCTGTGTTCTTTTCTTTGTCTTGTCAACTTTGAGGAGTTCTTCCACTATGAATGTATACCAACTGCCCAGCTCTAAAGCCTATTACATTATAACCCAAATAACCCTTTGAGTCATTACAGGTACAGACCTCCCGCGAATGCCACTTGAAGATCGGTGCAAGTTCTAGATGTATCCTCTCCCACAACACATTTGGACGAAGAAAAAACGTAAGTTGCCGATTCTTTTTTACGAATCGCCGAGTAAGAAACCACCGGTAGAAGAACACTTTACTGAAATGAAAAACGTTTCGGCTTCCACGTGGGATCCTCGTTCAAAATGAAACTGCCAGTACAAGGGGGGGGGGGAGAGAGATGTTTAAGTACAACCAAAAATGTGACGCAGACGGCATCAGCATCGTGAAAGGGCGTTTCCTGGGTTTAGTGCGACGTTCGCCCTGTTGCGTGTACTAGTGATTCCACATGCATTCGCGGAAATGTTTTTGCTTTCTCGTTTGCAAATGTATGTCAGTTTATCTCGTAGCCCAAAGTTTCTGCCTGTTCTGGGTGAGCATGCGGAAACATTTCGCGAGATAAACAGGAACACGGCGCGAATAAAATTCGGGAAGGTTGGCCGGTATGACTATAGTGGCTTCGCGTTGTTCTGAACAATGCGGCCAAATTACTCTGTGTAACGAGAACTGAAATGATGTGAAATTATTTGAAAGGCCGTAAATCACTCCTTCTCTGGTGTGGCCTTTCATTTCATTCTCTGGTCTAAGTCTTCATTTTCGTGCAATATATTTTTCGTACTTCACATGCCTGTGGTTTGGTGTGAGGGGCTTATGGTTGCACCGGATTTTGTTCTTTTTCTAAAATGTTCTGTAGATGGCTATTCAAGATGGAGAAATTCAAGTGACGGCCCCTCACATATATACCTCCATCTGCGGCAGCAGGGAACAAGTTATTCAGATGACCTCGGGAAATCTTCAGCGTGCCCTGATTTTGTGCCTGCTTGTGTACAACGTAAATTGCGAATCTTATCTCTGAATTTTTCCAAGCGGCTTTTTTCATGCTGGAATATATAGATCCCATTGAAATTTTGTCCAAAAGAAAGATTGCAATTGGCCTAGAAACTTGTTAGTGCTGCATAAAAAACGATAACTTGGCGTGGGAATCACAACTCAGGTGGAACTGTAAAGAGGAACCTAAGAGGGAAGTGTAATGATGGATTTGTAAAGATAAGTGAATTCCAAGTGTAATATTAGCCTCTGAGTGAAACAGAAAATGTCGGGAACATAGCCATGAACACTGCTTCGTATAAAAAAGTGAATTTGTAATAAATGTTCTTTCTGCTTTCTCACATTATGCGTTGTTTCTGTGGGGAACCATGACAATTACGCTGTACTGAGAAAGTGCACCTCTGAGAACCATCTTATAAATGTAGCTCAAACTCGAATTCGTCTGAAATGGTTCAATTGTAGTACCAAACAATTGGAAATACTTTGCATACTTCCGTGCAAATATTGAGGTAAAGAATTTGTATATTTGGCCATGTTTGCGAAGCTGTTCACGCAACATTTATTAAACAGGTTTAATAAGGATATATGAATAAACCGAGTTTTACCTGAAAGTCTAAAGCAATATAGTAAACACCAGTTGGCCCAGGAATCCGCACTCGTCTAATACTCATTAAGGAACGATAATTACATTAGGGTGGTTCGCAGCTTTACTTTTTAATAAATAGCCCACAGGTGTTTCATAATAATAAATGTGAATGTTCAAAACTACTGATGCCAAACTTCTGGAAATGAGCTCCTGTTAAATGCGCAAATATGAGTGCATGTACTGCAATTCTCTTTTGATAATCATGGTCTAAGTTGTCAGACAAGAATTTTTGGCTTAAGGCTATGTTATCATAACTTTGGCGTCCATTTGAAGTATGCTATTAAGTGCATGTTTCCACTAAGGCTTGGTTTCACTTAAGCCTAATGTTGTTTAACTAAAACTAAAATTCATGCCCACAATTTACCAAAAGACCTCTCATGCATGTATGATACTGGTTTCTTAAACGGCACAAAGCTGATGCAAACATCAAATTTAGTTATGCCAGTTTATAAGACTTAAGCGTTGCCAAAACTCCCAAAGATTTTGGGGTGACAACCTGGGTAACGATTATCGAACAGGTAATGCAATGCATATATATTAATACAACATTTTCAAGCTTTTTAGCACCGCAATTTTAAAAATTATAAAAGTAAATTCTCTTTTAGCCCCAGCCGTGTGGCCGGCAGTTTATTCAAGGGACGAATAAAAGACACCCGACGCAAAAGTTTAGACTGCGCAATGGACAGCATGGTCGCACGTATCGTCTTCCACTAACGCGATATTTGTTTACCACGCGGGAAAGGCGCCTTCGGGGCGTCCTCACAGATGCGCCGGCGAAAGCGCGCCGGGCGCGCAACATGACACCTTCCAGGTGTGTGGCCTTGGACGGCGGTAGATGTAACTTATATATAGGTATACATGCTGAAAGCGGAAAAGTAACCCATAACTGAGTAACCCTTACGTGTATACGTATATAAGGGTTACGAAGATATAGGTTACATTTGTACCTTATAAATTATAGGTTACAAAAATTCGAAAATGTATACCTCTTTTAACGGTTACCCAGCTTAGAGTGTAGGCCAGACTCCCAAGACGATCACATGGATTCGAGGCCCGGGAGTACACTCTAAGCTGGGTAACCGTTAAAAGAGGTATACATTTTCGAATTTTTGTAACCTATAATTTATAAGGTACAAATGTAACCTATATCTTCGTAACCCTTATATACGTATACACGTAAGGGTTACTCAGTTATGGGTTACTTTTCCGCTTTCAGCATGTATACCTATATATAAGTTACATCTACCGCCGTCCAAGGCCACACACCTGGAAGGTGTCATGTTGCGCGCCCGGCGCGCTTTCGCCGGCGCATCTGTGAGGACGCCCCGAAGGCGCCTTTCCCGCGTGGTAAACAAATATCGCGTTAGTGGAAGACGATACGTGCGACCATGCTGTCCATTGCGCAGTCTAAACTTTTGCGTCGGGTGTCTTTTATTCGTCCCTTGAATAAACTGCCGGCCACACGGCTGGGGCTAAAAGAGAATTTACTTTTATAATTTTTAAAATTGCGGTGCTAAAAAGCTTGAAAATGTTGTATTAATATATATGCATTGCATTACCTGTTCGATAATCGTTACCCAGGTTGTCACCCCAAAATCTTTGGGAGTTTTGGCAACGCTTAAGTCTTATAAACTGGCATAACTAAATTTGATGTTTGCATCAGCTTTGTGCCGTTTAAGAAACCAGTATCATACATGCATGAGAGGTCTTTTGGTAAATTGTGGGCATGAATTTTAGTTTTAGTTAAACAACATTAGGCTTAAGTGAAACCAAGCCTTAGTGGAAACATGCACTTAATAGCATACTTCAAATGGACGCCAAAGTTATGATAACATAGCCTTAAGCCAAAAATTCTTGTCTGACAACTTAGACCATGATTATCAAAAGAGAATTGCAGTACATGCACTCATATTTGCGCATTTAACAGGAGCTCATTTCCAGAAGTTTGGCATCAGTAGTTTTGAACATTCACATTTATTATTATGAAACACCTGTGGGCTATTTATTAAAAAGTAAAGCTGCGAACCACCCTAATGTAATTATCGTTCCTTAATGAGTATTAGACGAGTGCGGATTCCTGGGCCAACTGGTGTTTACTATATTGCTTTAGACTTTCAGGTAAAACTCGGTTTATTCATATATCCTTATTAAACCTGTTTAATAAATGTTGCGTGAACAGCTTCGCAAACATGGCCAAATATACAAATTCTTTACCTCAATATTTGCACGGAAGTATGCAAAGTATTTCCAATTGTTTGGTACTACAATTGAACCATTTCAGACGAATTCGAGTTTGAGCTACATTTATAAGATGGTTCTCAGAGGTGCACTTTCTCAGTACAGAGTAATTGTCATGGTTCCCCACAGAAACAACGCATAATGTGAGAAAGCAGAAAGAACATTTATTACAAATTCACTTTTTTATACGAAGCAGTGTTCATGGCTATGTTCCCGACATTTTCTGTTTCACTCAGAGGCTAATATTACACTTGGAATTCACTTATCTTTACGAATCCATCATTACACTTCCCTCTTAGGTTCCTCTTTACAGTTCCACCTGAGTTGTGATTCCCACGCCAAGTTATCGTTTTTTATGCAGCACTAACAAGTTTCTAGGCCAATTGCAATCTTTCTTTTGGACAAAATTTCAATGGGATCTATATATTCCAGCATGAAAAAAGCCGCTTGGAAAAATTCAGAGATAAGCTTCGCAATTTACGTTGTACACAAGCAGGCACAAAATCAGGGCACGCTGAAGATTTCCCGAGGTCATCTGAATAACTTGTTCCCTGCTGCCGCAGATGGAGGTATATATGTGAGGGGCCGTCACTTGAATTTCTCCATCTTGAATAGCCATCTACAGAACATTTTAGAAAAAGAACAAAATCCGGTGCAACCATAAGCCCCTCACACCAAACCACAGGCATGTGAAGTACGAAAAATATATTGCACGAAAATGAAGACTTAGACCAGAGAATGAAATGAAAGGCCACACCAGAGAAGGAGTGATTTACGGCCTTTCAAATAATTTCACATCATTTCAGTTCTCGTTACACAGAGTAATTTGGCCGCATTGTTCAGAACAACGCGAAGCCACTATAGTCATACCGGCCAACCTTCCCGAATTTTATTCGCGCCGTGTTCCTGTTTATCTCGCGAAATGTTTCCGCATGCTCACCCAGAACAGGCAGAAACTTTGGGCTACGAGATAAACTGACATACATTTGCAAACGAGAAAGCAAAAACATTTCCGCGAATGCATGTGGAATCACTAGTACACGCAACAGGGCGAACGTCGCACTAAACCCAGGAAACGCCCTTTCACGATGCTGATGCCGTCTGCGTCACATTTTTGGTTGTACTTAAACATCTCTCTCCCCCCCCCCCTTGTACTGGCAGTTTCATTTTGAACGAGGATCCCACGTGGAAGCCGAAACGTTTTTCATTTCAGTAAAGTGTTCTTCTACCGGTGGTTTCTTACTCGGCGATTCGTAAAAAAGAATCGGCAACTTACGTTTTTTCTTCGTCCAAATGTGTTGTGGGAGAGGATACATCTAGAACTTGCACCGATCTTCAAGTGGCATTCGCGGGAGGTCTGTACCTGTAATGACTCAAAGGGTTATTTGGGTTATAATGTAATAGGCTTTAGAGCTGGGCAGTTGGTATACATTCATAGTGGAAGAACTCCTCAAAGTTGACAAGACAAAGAAAAGAACACAGCACAAGCCCTCACTAGCAACTGAAGCTTTCTTAAAGAGCTCTTATCGAAAAAGAGTTCTTCTTATTGGCTCTGCAAAACCACGCATCTTATAGAATATGTAGAGTTGCTGAAAAACTACAAAGCTCCATGCTGAGGAAATCATTATGTGAATTCATAACGTTCATGTAGTAATGAACTGATAGAAAGTGTCACTAAACATGAGGCAAAATAAGATACAAAATATAGCATCATTACACTTGAAGTAAGGCCTCGCATTTTGACAAGTGATTCATACTTTTGTCTGTGCAGACCTCGGTGCCATCTTTACAAAGAATATTTGAATGAATGTGTTTTAGTAATTGCATTTTCATACCGTTGTTTCCACGGAAATCAAACTTCTTGTGTCATACGCAGGGGAGTCCTGGTTGTCAGCTCAAAGAAGAATGCCTGCAAGAAAAACAGTAGTGCTCATAAGTCATAGCATAAGTAGCCAGATGCAACCACACTTTTCGAACAGCCACGAGCCGATGAGGGTGCAGCACCCGTTTTTACACCTGCACTTGTCTCTGTTTAATTCGTCACAATTTCTGTATCATCAAAAAACAACAACAATCAAGCAGCCTCCATGCTGGCTCATACATACCACCATTCTGTAAAGTCGCTTTACTGCACTACACTAGTATCACGCGAGACAACCATTTGCCCGGCAATACCACGCGAATAAATAAACGACTGATTCGTGCGAACGAGAATAATAAACCCACTTACATAGTGAAAATGCCCCGCTGCCTCAAAATGACTAACACCAAATTTACCCACTCAAGGAAAAGAATGACAAAAATGAAGAGTGTTGTACATATGAAAACGTTTCATTGTGCGGTAGGGCAAACTTTTCTGCAGCACACACCTTGTGTTTATCCGGATATATTACTACAGGACAAATAAACTAGACACCATTCCGAATATATGCAGCGAGAAAAATGAATATTTCCGGACGGCTGAAACAAAATGATAATACCCAGAGAAAAGAGCGATAATATAAGACTTCATTGGAAAAAACTTCAAATATTCAAGCAGAGCTACCTGACAATTACATGGGCCAATAACTCGTCAAGTGCGCCCGATGCAGCCAACAGCGTAAACAAAACGCTCAATACATGACGAAGGCGCGCAGAGCAGAAAGCAGGTCACGAGCGCCGTTATCTGTTATAATGTACGGGCTTTCCCAATCGTCCGCTCTAGTCTGACGCGATGAACGCAAGCCCGCGATTTCATTCAATTGCCGCCGCGGGCAACAGAAAACGTCCAGCGAAGCAACCAGTCGGGTAAATAAAATCCCTGTCGAATGGTGCAATTTCAAATTGAAAAGCCCCCAGCGAAAAGATACTTACAATGAAAACACGGAAACCATTACGGGAATATACTCACCGAGTTCGCTTTCACTGGCGCCGGGGCATTGGTCCAACATGCAAACTTGATGCTGGTCGTAGAAGAACGGGCCGTGTAGCGCTGCCAGTCACAAATGGGCTCGCCGCAGCCTCCGCGACTCACGCCGACAAATAAGTCTTGTAACAGCAACCCTCGCTTCATCGTAGGGGTATCACCGCGGTAAAAAGGCTCGAGTGGCGCGAAAACGCGGCCACCGGACCTGCGGGCGCCGCCATTTCTCTATATCCCGTCATGCATCGGAGAAATCAACGGCCGCCTGGAGAGAAGGCGCGACGAGCATCTCTTATAGGTTACAGGGCATTTTATAGGTTACAACGTAAAGGTTATATTTCGGATTTTGTTGATGTAACCTATAAATCATTAATGTAACCTATAAACCGCTTTTAACTTCACGCTTGTAACCCTTAAAATGGACTGGGATAAAGAAAACATCAAAATGGGTCCATTGTAACCTTTATTTTATAGGTTACTTCCGTTTAGAAGTTACATTATGGGTTACAAGGATTAGAGTGTACGACGAAGCCACGCTTCACAGGTAGCCGAATTGCCTCCTTCAGCGGTACATAGTCCGGCCCCGTCGGTTAATATTGTGGGACTCTGCCTCTCATAAGCATGGAACTGTCTTTCGTTTAGTTACTTCTTATAGCTCGCAATATTCCTGGTCAAAGCTCCCTGTTGTACAATTTGTATTTGAACTGATTCCCGCATTTGTATTCGTTCATATGTACCTCTCGTTTACGCTACATGTCCTCGTCTTGTACAGTGTTTTTCCTGTCCAAACGTAAGTATTTCTGTTGTCAATTCGTTAAAAGGCTTTGACTCATTCTTACCGCTCTGGTCGGCGAAAGCCGCACAATAAACGGCCACCCCCTTCGTCACCTGTGCCCTGTAGATTCGGTGGGGTTGTTTGCTCGCTTCTATCTTCTAACAGCGCACCCAATTAAGGAATCGGTGACGATTTCTGGCGTCTGCGACAGGACAGGAACCGGCAATCGTTTGATGTAAGCGGTAAGGAAGAGAAATAGCCTGGAATGTTTGCAGCATTGGTTAAGCCTGAGAGGGCTGAAAGATAGAGAGAAAGAATTTTAGCGACAAAACTTGAGTTGCAGCGAAAGAAAGCGGAGCGAGAAGAGAAGTCCGCAAGCAGATGTCGAAAGGGAGCGATTGAAAGCAGAGCTGGAGAAGAAAGCACGCAAAGCTGAATTCCAGATTTTAAAAAGGCCTTGAGATTTAATGGTAGAAGTAGGACTCCTCATCAGTTGAGAAAAATGCGAGAGAAGAGAATGGTGGCCTAAGCAATAAAACTGAGGAGGCAAAGGAAGGCCAGGATATCTCTGGTAGCGAAGAGGCACATTTATCCGTGATATACAAGAAAGAAACATCTCCAGATGTGTGGGAAAGCGTACCACTTCAGACCTGGAAGGACGATGATCCAACAGGTGATGCGGAGCTGGAGGATAGCGATAATACCGCCATGACGTCGGAGTGGAACGGCCTACACATAAGTGTACCCGAAATTGCGGAGAGAGTGCTTGAAAAACGTTGTCTTTTACGCCGTGTGCGTAGCTGACAGCTGGAAGAGCAAAGAGACCGACACTGCGGTCAAGGTTGAGGTCCCCGTGCGTAGCGGGGCCGCACTCCACATAGAGGGCTCGCCGTACATCAGCGTCGGCGACGACCCACTGACTTCAGTGGTGGAAGAGAAACCACCCGCCGTCCCGAAAGAATAGCCAGTTATCGGGGCACCCCGATGCGATGCCTCGGATATAGCGAAGCCGGGCCCATCGTAATGCGAGCACCGACAAAGCGAAGCCGGCACATTTCCGGCGAATAGAAACTGCAGCCCTTACGATGAAGCCGAGTCGAAAAGAAAGGAATGCCGAAGAGCATGAAAAGAAGAATTCACAGAACACCAGCCATACACAATTCGGCAAGCAAATGAGCTGCCGAAGAATGAGTGCACGGGCGATCTCGAGCTTAAGAGCAAACGTGTGTGCCGGCATTACACACATCAGTCAGGTGTAAAGAAGCACCGGTCAGTTACTAAACGAGGAATGGCGAGGGAATGCCGAATCGCTAGACTCTTCGATGTTCGCCGGATGAAGGCCCAGGCTCTGAAGCATTTTCGCGCCCCGGTATAACGGCGGACACAAAACAGCCAGCAGCTACCCGCGACATTTGGAAAGGAACTTCTCCGAAGAGAAGAATTCCACTGGCGCAGTTACGCAAGCGCCCGATAGACACGGGGTAAACATTTGGAATGCAAATTGAAGTATGCATGTGTTGTAGGAGTTCAATTTTATGACCGAGTTGTATCTTCACGTCGTGTGCTGTACTTGAACCTTTCTTTATCTGTCTACGTCGTACTGTACGGGAAGCACGTGCTTATTTTGTCACTTTGGCTGTACAGTGTATACGCTGTGTATTCATGTACTAGTTGCGTGCTTTCACTGTCGTACAGTACATTATCTGTGTATTATTCACGCTACTAGTTGTGGTATTCGTGAACTTTGGGGGTGCATCATATTGTACTCTTTATATTGTTGTCAATAGCATATCATGATCATTATCGGTTTTATTGCACGAATACATTGTATGTGTTTCTGAGTACTAAATCGCAATATTGTATGTTAGCCTATGAGACTTTGGCACCTAATTGCAGTCGGTATTGTCCGCCAGTTCCAACTTCTAATGATATTTGTGCACACCCATGTAATGCGCACTAGCTTGTTCTGTCTTTGTGATTTGTACGCAGGCTGGGTATTCAGGAGAAATCTGCGCCAAACCCTCGCGCTGTACGGAAACTGTGTGTGCGTCATTATTTATCATTTAAAACAATTGTACTGTACTTGAGTTTGTGTCAGCACAAACTGTTTTGCTCGCTAAGTGTGAACGACGCGTACGCACGACATTGTGCGTGTTTGGAATAATATTGCATATTATTCTGACGCTGGGGGCCTGTGTCACAAACTCGAGCGCACGAGGTTTAAAAGTACCGCAAATTGTTTTTTATAATATTGTACAGCGTTTAATTCTTGTTTCAGTCATTCGATTCAATCAGTTTCTGTTCTATTTGCCCTGAGAATAAACCCAATGCATGGTACGCGGCATTACCCCCCCTCTAAGAGTGCATCGACCCCATGCTAACATAAGCGACAGTCCCAACAAATAAAAATAAAAGTTCGTCATCGTCCGTAGAAAGGTTTTAAGCGAACCACGTGGACGACATCGGCCCGCATGTGTCGGCGTGATGTGCCGGAGTCACCATCGGGGATCACTTCATAGGTAAGTTGGCTACCACGTCGTAGAATCTTGTAAGGTCCGAAATACCGTTGCAGAAGTTTCTCACTCAGTCCGCGTCGTCGGATGGGAGTCCAAACCCACACACGAACCCCTGGGCGGTACGCGGCGGCTCGGCGTCGGAGGTGGTAGCGGCCAGCATCTACCAGCTGCTGGTCCGTTATACGAACTCGAGCGAGCTGGCAGGCCTCCTCCGCACGCTCGAGGTATCCTTGGACGTCGGTGTTGAGGTCGTCGTCTTCTACGTGGGGCAGCATGGCGTCAAGCATTGCAGTCGGCCGTCTTCCGTAGACAAGCTCAAACGGTGTCATCTGCGTGGTTTCTTGGATAGCCGTATTGTACGGAAACGTGACATACGGGAGCGCTTCGTCCCAAGTCTTATGTTCAACGTCGACGTACATGGACAGCATATCCGCAATCGTCATGTTCAAACGTTCCGTTAGACCGTTCGTTTGGGGTTGGTACGCCGTCGTTCTTCGGTGATCGGTGTTGCTGTAGCGTAGGATTCCTTGCATGAGCTTCAGGGGCTCCATGTCGCAGCACAACTTGTCTTATGAAAAACTTGCCGACTTCTTGTGCAGTCCACCTGGGTAGAGTAGCGGCCTCCGCGTAGCGCGTCATATGGTCTATTGCTACGACAATCCACTTGTTCTCGGATCGTGACGTAGGGAACGGGCCCAGAAGGTCCATTCCAATCTGTTGGAAGGGCCTTGATGGGACGGCGATCGGCTGCAAAAGTCCGGCGGGTCTCGTCGGTGGCGTCTTTCATCGCTGGCAGTCACGGCAGCTCCAGACGTACTGGGTGACATCGGATGCAAAGCCGGGCCAGAAGTACTTCGTCTTGATTTTCCCAATAGTGCGAGCTGTGCCGAGATGTCCGGAAGACGGGTCGTCGTGGCATGCTTCAAAATTTCGTCACGAAGGTCTGTAGGAATGACAAGAAGATAATTCGTTCTGGTTCCAGAGCTCGAATTCTTCTTCACGAGGATGGCGTTTTTCAGGCTGAATGCTGGTAAGCTCCGTTTGAAGGTCCTTGGTCCTTCAGGTAGTCGATCATTACGTGTAACTCGGGGTCGGCCCGCTGCTGGGCGGCTAGGTCACTTTCCGTCACGACTCCGAAGAACGCGCTGTTTTCGTCGGAATGTTGTAGTGGGTCGACGGGGGCGTGAGACAGGCAGTCGGCGTCGGAGTGTTTCCTCCCGGATTTATAGACTACTGTAACGTCGAATTCTAGCAGGTGCAAGCTACACCTACAAATGCAGCCAGAGGGGTCCTTCTAAATTGGTGAACCAAGACAGCGCATGGCTGTCTGTCACAACTTTAAAGGGTCTTCTATACACGTACGGGCGGAATTTCGAAATTGCCCATATAATCGCGACGCCTTCTTTCTCAGAGGCTGAGTAGTTTTTTTTTCTCCTTGTACAGACCACAGCTGGCATGGGCGATTATTTTTTCGCACCCGCTTTGCTTTTGGACAAGGACGGCACCCAAGCCTATATTACTGGCGTCAGTGGCGATTTCTGTTTCTGCGTTTTCGTCGAAATGCGTGAGGACAGGCGGGCTTTGCTGGCATTTTTGCAGCTCGCGGAAGGCTGTTTCTTAGGCATTTTCCCAGCTGAAAGGGGTGCTATGTTTCGTCAATCGTGTGAGTGGCTCTGCAATGCCTGCAAAGTCTGCGACAAAATGCCTGCAGTATGGGCATAGTCCAAAAAATCTCCGCACGCCCTTCTTATCTTTCGGTCTTGGGAAGTTCGCTAAGGCGGAAGTTTTCGCCTGATGAGGTCGGACTCCCGCGGCATTGAAGGCATGGCCCAAAAATTTGAGTTCCTCGTACGCGAAGTGGCACATTCAGGCTTCAGCGTTATTTCCAACATACTGATAGCCTCGAGCACAGACTCCAATCTTGAAAGGTGTTCGTCCAAGGTCCGTGAGAATACCACAACGTCGTAGAGGTATACGAGGCAGGTGTGCCACTTCAGGCCAGCTAGCAAAGTGTCCATGACTCTTTGGAACGTTCCTGGTGCCGTGCATAGCCCAAAAGGCATCACCTTGACTCGTATAGGCCGTCCGGGGTTACGAATGCAGTCTTCTCTCGATCTCTCTCGTCTACTTCAACTTGCCAGTAGCCTGTCTTCAGATCCATCGATGAGAAGTACTTAGCATGGCAGAGGGGGTCGAAGGCGTCGTCGATTCGTGGCAGGGGGTACACGTCCTTTTTGGTGATCTTGTTCAATCACCGGTAGTCAACGCAGAACCTCAGTGTGCCGTCTTTTTTCTTCACGAGTATGACCGGCGCCACCCACGGACTTTTCGATGGCTGTATAATGTCGTCGTTGAGCATGTCGACGACTTGAGTACGGATGGCTTCGCGCTCGTGTGAAGAGACGCGGCACGGAGACTGTCGGGTAGGTCGGGCTCCATCCTCGGTTATTATCCGGTGCTTCGTTAGAGGTGTCTGACGTATTTTTGAGTTCGCCGAAAAACACTCGCTGTAGACACGCAGCAAAGCCAATAACTTGTTCCTTTCTCCTTGCGGTAGCGCCGGATTCACGTCGAAGGGATGCGGAAGCTTGAAGGTATCGTCGGGTGCGCGTTCGAAGTCGGCGACTGCGATCACGTCACTTGCTTGTTGCGTTTCTTCGAGGAACGCGATTGAAGCGCCCTTGTTTAAATGCTGGTGCTCCTCCGTGAAATTGGTGACCAAAACGTGGGATTTACGCTGCTTAAACCGTGCAATGCCTCTTGCGACAGACACACCGTGGTCGAGAAGCAACCTTTGGCCACTCTCCACGATAGCGTCGACGTCGGGAGCAGCACCTTCACAGTACACGGTGACCATCAAGCTTGCGCGGGGTGGCAGGGTGACGTAATCATCGGCGATCATCGGCTTTTGGATGTACACGTGACCATCCCACTGGACATACGTTGATTTTAGGTAGAGCCCCAGTAAATCCAAAAAGTCTTCAACAGGTGGCATTTCTGTTCAAGACTTTTTAGATTTACTGGGGCTCTACCTAAAATCAACGTATGTCCAGTGGGATGGTCACGTCTACATCCAAAAGCAAGGGGTCTGTATAGGCGCATGCGTTGCCCCTGTTTTGAGTAACTTGGTGATGGCCCACCTTGACAGGTTAATTGCTGACAGGCTAAAGGAGACGACGGTTGTAAAAGTGTTCCGATATGTTGACGATTTCTTGGTGTTGGTTGGCAGTGACGTAGAGGCGTTTTCCCTAGATGTGGCACAAGCGTTGGCGATTTTTGAGGCATGTCTTAACCCCCTAAAGGTTACACACGAGGACCCTAAGCAGTGCAGTCTCAAATTCTTGGACCTGAGACTTCAGTTCTCGGGAAAACACGTTTGTTGGATGTATGACCCCCGCAGCCGGAAGCCGCTACTGCCGTTCAGGTCTGCTCACACCAAACTGGTGAAACGAGCCATTGCCAGCAGCTGTCTCAACAGTGCCTTGAACAAAACATGCGAGCACCTTATGGACACCAGTTTCCATTTGCAAGTGTGTCGCCTAAGGTCGGCAGGTTACCCCGCAAACTTGGTTGTAGCGGTGGCCGACGCAATTCGTTCGAAGCAAAGACGGGCTGGCATCGGGCAAGGCGACCAAGGTAACCAGGCGACCCACCAACCTAACAAGGTGGTGGTTGTTCCCTACCTACACGGCATTTCACACAATCCTAAAAAGATTGGTGGAAGGGTTGACGTCAAAGTTTTGATGTCTGCTCCGGGAAAACTGTCGCGGCTTTGCACTGTTACGTGCCCAGTTCCGAAAGAAAAGAAAAAGTGCGGGGTGAAGCACCAAAATCAGTACGTCGATTGCACTGCTGGAGTGGTGTATAGGCTCCCATTGTCTTGCCATAGGGCCTACATTGGACAAACAGGACGGTGCCTTAATGAACGCCTCCGTGAGCATGCCAATCGAGCAAAAAAAGACACGGGCGGGAACCTCGCCAGTCATTGCCAGACCGGCAAGTGTTCGCCTCGATTTGATGAATGTACAGTCTGTAGAAAAAGAGGTAGAGGAATAAAGAGAAGAAGAAGAAACTGCTCGGAACGGTGGCTCCTGCCTCTCTGCTTCTCTTCGCCCGCCCCTTTCTTAACACAGTCGTCTTTCGCGATCCCGATCAGCGCACACGGGAGATTGTGGAGGCGGCTGAGATACATCGTGGTGGCAAAGATTGTGTAAGCACGACCTCGGTATCGCTATCAGCAAAAGAGCTGGCCTTCCTGGGCACGCCCATGGCATGAGGAGCGTGTGCGCCTGTACAGTGCGCACATACTCTAGTTTAGGACGATGCGCACATGCACTGTGGTTTTTTTTTTGTATTTTTCCCCCTTTTCGTATATATATGTTGTTTCGTAAATAAAATTTCCAGTTGGAAGTAGAGCTTGTCCCTGTGTCATTCGTCCTGTGTATAAATTTATTGCGCTTTAAATTTTCACAACAGTCTCTGAGCCCTTCATCTGTGGTCCCATTTTTCCGTGGTGTTCCCCAGCTGCTCCTGAAGGCCCTGGCAACGGGATGGGTTCAGGCTCCAGCTTAGTCTCTCCAGGGCACTGCTCTGCGAATTTACGGGAAGACGTTTTGGCTAGGGTACAGGACGACGTACCAGTCTTAGCTAAGAAACAGAAATGCAGCTGCTACCAAGTAGTCGCATGCTCATAACGCTAATCGTTGTTAACATTGACAGCATGTGTAACTGCACTCGCTCGCCACATAATGCTGCCAACTAGCCATGCAGTGCACCTGGTCTCGTTCCTTTCAGCTGCAGCCTATCACCATCTTTGAACTTGCGCCGTGGGAAAGCAGAATGTTTCGTGCCCACCCGTCCTTTCTCCGAGCGATGACCGAGCAGTAGATGTAACGTAAGCACTGCCCTCGGGGCCCATGAACAGAACAGCTCCGCTCTTGTCTTGCAAGTTCCTCACGAGGGGTGTTCCTGTAGTGGAAAAGAAACTGGTCGACACGGTGCGACACGGTGCTGAATTGTCTTCTGCACACCTCGCGTTTTTTATCCTGTATCTGCTTTTGAAGATCTTTTTTACGGGCTGTACAAGTCGTTCCGCAGTGCCGTTAGACGCTGGATGATAATGTGGTGTTTTTTTTATGGCGTATGCAGTTGGATAAAAGGAATGTCGTGAGCTACGTAGAGACAAACTGCGGTATATTGTCTGTCACTACCTCTTCTAGTAGAACGAACGTTCCAAAAATGGTTCTCAGCTTTTCCTGTTTTTGCGGCGGTTGTGACGGTCACGTATACGACGTCAACCCACTTAGAGTTCGCATCCACAAGCACCAGCAACAGATTCGGGTTGCTATAAGCAAAATCAAGGTGAATCCTTTGCCGCGCCGAGTCGGCCATTCTCATGAGGTTATGGGCAAGCGCGAGGCGGCATTTTGAGTCAGCTGGCAAGTTTCGCACTCTTTCACCATGTCTTCAATGCTTTCGGTCTGTTCAAGCCAACACACGTGACTTCGTGCCAGCATTTTTAACCGAGTGGCTCCCGGGTTCACATCGTGTAGCAGCTGCAAGACCGCACCTTGTAAAAAAATGGCACAACAAAACGGTTATGCCGCGTGAAAAATCGCGTTCTATAGGCAGGTCGTGAAACCTAGAAAACAACGATGTCAGCACTTTATCGCCTAATTTTATCGCCTACTTTTGGCAGCAGCGGCAACACCGTGCGCACATCGTGACCGCTCCTCTGCAGCTTTGCAGTGCACTTGGGCCCCGGTTCCTTCTTCTGGCTAACGTCTACAATCACCCAATTTTACGGTGCTGCTCCGGAGTTCCTGCCTATTCCACCGTTCTTCGGTCGACATGCGGTGGCCTGGACTGCGCAAGCGCCAGGACAAGACCAGCTGCAGATAAACCCCGGCTTTCAACTAGGCAGTCATTTGGCAGCAGCGGCACCACCGCGCGCACATCGTGACCGCTCCTTTGCAACTTTGCAGGTGAATGCACGTGCTTGTTTCGTGGGGTATTTACTTTTTGCCACGTTTTTTGCGGCTGCTGCTGCCACTTCCACTGCCATATATGTCTGTGTATGTGCTCTGTGACTTTGAAGTATTACACAAAACCACTCTAATTCAATGACAGACACATGCCCTTCGTGTGAAGCGGCTATTGCACTGAAAAAAGGGAATATACAGTGCGGTGGATGTGGCCAAAAATACCATTTTGGCAAATGTGCCGAACTCACCGAAAAATCCTATAAAGGTGAAAAAGAGGCTGCCACGAAAGCCTGGCGTTGTCCGACATGCCGCGATGATCTGTGTTCCGGTACTGATAAAGAAAGTAGCTCCAGCGCAGATGTCAAAGTTATTCTTGCGTTTATCCAACAAAGCCTTGAGTTCTTACCCGCCCTAAAAGAAACGGTTGAGAAAATGCAAAAAGCCATCGGCTTCATGTCGGATAAGTTTGATGAATTTGAAAAGAAATAGACCGACAGGATAAGGAGATAAAGGCACTGAAGACGACGGTGACTGAGCTAGAGCAGGCGGGTGATAACAGCGACTTTGTGCAAACGCAACTCCTACAGGAGTGGCGTGAACTCGAATTTCGTAGTCGCCGCCAAAACGTTGAAGTACATGTAATTGCAGTGGTGCCGAATGAGGACGTAATCGCCAAATTACACAACGTTGCAGATAAACTTGAGGTTCCACACATCACGTCCTGTGATGTTGTTTCCGTGCACAGGCTGCCTTCCAAAGAAAAAAAAAATATTCCCGGCATAATTGCCAGATTTGCAAGCCAAGCGACGAAGGACGCATGGCTGGCAAATCAAATTAAGCTCAACGACAATAAACCACCAGTGTATATTCAAGAAAACATGACTCGTCATGATAGGGAACTGCTTCGATCGATAAAAGATGCGGCCAAATACAAGGGCTACCGCAATGTTTGGCATGTGAATGGGAAGATTGTCGTGCGCGAAACTGACGGTGCTAAAGCCATACACGTAAGCAGCACCGAGGATTTCGCCCGACTGTAATCCAAACGCAACTCTACTTGCCTTACGAAATAAACGCAGTCGTGTCCCGGTTATGTCCTACTTCTGTAAAATGTTTACACCTGAACGCGAGGTCGGTGAAAAATAAGGTGCTTTCCCTAGAAGAAATGTTTTCCGAAATTGATTTCTTGTTTTCGGCCATAATGTAGTCCGGAACCTGGTCCACAAATGACCGGAATGTTTTTAGGCTGGAGCACTACAAAACATTCTACCTAAACCGAACCAACGCCAGAGGGGGCGGTGTTTGTTTACTGGTTGTAGATAATGTTGAATGTCAGCTCATTCATCGTTATTGGTTGATAACGCCCGACTTTTGTATGTGGGTAACACAGTACTTTCTGTCTGTTACTGCCCACCGAACGGAAGTGTTGCTGAGTTCCTGAAATGTTTTGACTCTTTTCTAACGTTTATTACTGAAAACAAACTAACTTTAATTGCTGGTGAAGATTTTAACATTGATATGGGCTCCAGTAACCAATACACAAAAGATTTTAGTAATCTCATCATTTCCAATGACTTCGATAATGTAATCACTCAACCTACAACAATCACTGCTGAATATAGTTCGGTGTGAGACCTTCTCATCACAAGCTCTCAACTCTGTACAGCAATAGCTGGCGTGATAACGTACGATCTGAGTGACCATCTTCTTGTATTTCCCCTTGTGAACGCTAGTAGCCTACAGACAAATCAAAACCAGGACGTATACTATCAGCTAATAACAAATACTACGCTTCAAACGTTCCGCAACAATGTACTACTGAGTGACTGGGCAAATGAGAGAACGCTAAATGACGCAAATGAAGGGTATAATGTGTTTATTGACCAATTTAGGAAGTTGAATTTCTCTAATTTTTCTTTGAAGTCTCGCCGAACAAAACGCAAAATACGAAAGCCTTGGGTTACAACGGAACTAAGGCAGGAAATATCAGGGAGCGGCTTTATCAACGGTTTCTTAGTACACGATCACCAGTACACGATCACCAGATGACTTAGTAATTTTTAAAAAGCAGAGAAGCAAACTCACCAAAAAAAACTGAGTTGCGAGCGCAGACAGTATCATCTTTTTTGCTGAACATTGAACCTGGTAGACATGACTTAATATGGTCTCGACTGAACCGAGGCAGACCTTACGCCGCACCCACGAAATTACAAGTTAATGGTCAGGAACTATCCAGAAAGGACTTAGCAGATGCATTTAACTCCTTTTTTTGTAGGACTTCCACGGGGAGTGGAATGTCAGACGCCTTAGAATACATAAGTACTCCCAATGGCACTTCTATATTTTTGCGACCTACCACAGCTCACGAAATAATGTCTATAATCCAAAATCTCAAGAACACAACATGCCGTGATATTGAAGATCTCCAGGTGCGGCCTCTGAAATACGTTGCTGATATCGCTCCGCCAGCTCTCCCCAACATATTCAACACATGTATTACAACAGCAGTCTTCCCGGAAAGAATGCTGGTGGCAAAGGTCTCTGAAAAGCTTTTGCACATGCGGTCATCCGAATTTAATGAGAAATACGAACTTGTTATGTCAGATCAATTTGGCTTAACTAAAAACAAATCCACTGAACTGGCCCTTCTTCATTCTCGAACAATTTGAAAAAAAAGTTTGTAACACTAGGTGTATTGGTCAATTTTTCAAAGGCTTTAGACTCTGTTGATCACAGTATCTTGTTACAAAAAAAAGAACGATATGGCATTCGTGGTACAGCCTTTCAATTATTACAGTCATATTTATCCCATAGAAAGCTAGTTGTTAAGCTAACTAGTGCTTGTTCTGCAGTTAAACCTATTCTCGCTGTTGTGCCCCAAGGCAGCATACTGATACCCCTCCTTTTTAATATATATCTTAACGATATTGTAAACTATAACAGGGATGCGATATTTATTATTTATGCAGATGATGCTAGCATCTTCTCTTCCGGAAAAAATATCTCGAATATATTATCTGCATGTAACGACACCATGACAGTGCTAGAAAAACGGGCAGCATCAAACTCTATTTTGTATAAATCAACAGAAGACTAGAGCCGTTATTTTTCGGCCAAGAAACAAGGTTATCACAGCACATCAAGCCATAGTACTGAATTCCTCTAATATAGATATTGTCGAGAGCTTCAAGTGTATTGGCGTAATATTATCTTCTCATATGTCTGGGGACGAACATATAAGCTTTCTCACGGCGACGTTAGCTTCAATCGCTGGTATGGTAGGCTGATTAAAACATTTGCTGTCAAAGCGAACTAAATTGCTTCTTTAAAACTCGCTTTTTTTCTCTCATCTTAACTATTGTCAGCTGGTATGGGGAACTTCAGCGCCCTCTAGTTTGTAGTGCATTTATATACTGCAGAAAAAATTTAATCGTCATGTCTACCACGCATCCTACCGATCCCACACTGCTCAACAATTCCACAATGCCAGAATAATCAGTATTCACAACTTGTATAAATACCGACTGAGCGCGATGTTCAAAACACAGACAAGACACAACCGGACTGCCTTACAAGACCTTGCAAATCTGCAAAAAAACGTTCCACACTACCCAACTAGATATACAGAAAACTGGTTAGTGCATACTGCTCGTCTAAATACCGGTAAACAGCGTTTACCTTACACTTTACCGTCTATTTTATACGCCTACAAAGTAGATGGTTTTGATTTGTTTTCTTGTTCTTGCAGGAATCTCCGGCTCATGTATAGTGCCTAAGTTTGATGCGTTCCTTTGATTTCTTGCTATGCGGTGTTTTTATTGTCACTGGAGCTTGTTTTTTTTTCTTATTTTTCTTCTTCTTCTCCCAAAGAATGGAGAGATTTTTTTTTTCTCCAGTGTGTTCAGTTCATTTATAATGCCACGTACATGCACTGTACTAATGTGCAACTGTGAAGCTCCGCGGAACCAAATAAACCAGTTGCTATGGGCTGGTCAAGCTGTCTGTGAGCAGCTTTTTTCTCGCCGCCCTCCCATCTACTATGTATGATGGCAAATAAATGATTGGAGATTTGAGATTTGAGAATAATTTTGAAGGCCAGCCGCTTCCCGTGTACAACACCTTCAAAAACTCAGCTGCTTTCTGTGCTTCCCTTCCAATCGAGTCATCTGGTAAAAAAAACTCTATGTTGTCGCCTGCAATCGAGTCATGTTGTCCCCTTCCAATCAAGTCATCTGCTAAAAAAAACTCGATGTTGTCGCCTGCATCACGCGCGTTTTTCAACTGAATGCGCGATAAGGTGTTCGAATTTGCAACGGATTGCCCCTCGTAGTATGGCCAGGTGTAGCGGTACGCTGCCAGTAGAAGCATCTGCCTTTGAATGGGAGATGTAGCTTTTTAATATTTATTTATTTATTTACAAATACTGCTGGCCAGAAGCCAAAGTAGGACAGGCAAGATAATGCAGTTATTATACACCACATTTCAATAAAGCATTAACATAAGAATGAAGAAAATGAACAGCGGAAAGCGTAACCTTTTTACACAAAACCAACGAAAGCAAAGATTGGGTAGGGAAACGCGAAACAGTTGCAATAGTTAGAAAAACAATTTCAAATTTCGGCGTAAAGAGGCTTAGGAAAAAATAAAATTTGAGCAAGTTACTACGAGCAATATTATGGTGTTAAAAAGTGCGTGGGAATGCCGGGTCTGACGTGTTCTTAGTGGTGTGAGGTAGAGTTCGGGGTTCAGAGCAAACTTGCGGTTGGAAATAAGGTACAAAAAGTGTAGGCGCAAGAATTGGATACAATTTGAAAGCATAACATTAGTGACATAACTACCAAGCTTATAGAGAGAATAACTGAAGCGAACTGCCCTCCGCTGAATTTTTTTCTAATGCATCAATGTTAGTTTTAGTATAAGGGTTTCAGGCAACACATGCATATTCGAATTTCTGTAGTATCAAGGATCGGTAAGCTAAGTGTTTCACTTTCGTAGGAGCATTCTTACGTTTGTGCCTTTGAATGCATAATTTGCTTAACGCTGTGGAAGGAACTTTTTAAATGTGAGAATTCCAACCTTAATTACAGGTTAGAGTGACATAAAGATACTTGTATTCCTTAATTTCGTGAAGAGGTTGGTTAGAGAACGTAAACTCAGCTAGTAGTGCCTTTTCTTCTAAGTGACCTGGAGCAGAACTGATTATGCCAAGTTTAGTTCCACCCCCATTGGTTGCACTGATGACATATATTGTTTAGAGTAGACTGGAGAGCTTCTTGGTCATCAGGATTAGCTATCGAGTGGACAGAATACAATCCTCCAGGAAAAGACGACTATTAAGCGTGGGGTTTCCCTAATGTACTACATCATTACAGTATATCAAAAACAGTAGGGGACGGAGTACACTGCCCTGTAGAACACCTGAACTAACCTGCATAAGATTTGATTTTTGATCATCAATGCACACAAACTGGGAGCGATCAGACCAGTAGAGCGATCAGACAAATCATCTTGGGGGTTGCAGTCGAAAGCTCTGCAGAAATCTAAGAATATGACGTCGACTTGGCCGCCCTTATCACTCACGGATGCAAGACAATGAATGGCTGTACATAACTGAGTTGTTGGTGAGAAGCCTTTTCGGAAACCATGCTGGTACGGAGATAAATTGTTATGCTCATGTAGGTGTTTTAAACAGTAATAGGCTTGTCGTGACCTAGTAAGCCCCTCAGTTGTACGTGATCAGAGTATATTGTAAACTCCCTACCGAAGATGTATTTATGAAATAGTTTTATTTTATGTAGGACTGCTAGAGCCTCTTTTTCGATCGGCGAATAGTCTATCTCGGCATTTCTGAGGTTTCTGGAGGTTCGCAAGATGGGAGCGGACTGAATTTGTGCCATCTTCTCTGATGCATACCTGCATCTGTTCCTTAACAATTATTAGAAAGCTTTTTTGTTTCCTTGTAAAATTTAATGCAGTAAAATCATCGCTTTATGGATAGTATCTAGCAAACGCCTCAATGGTGTCCACCAAGTGTCATTTCTTAAAAATGTACCTAATTGTTTGGCAGAATTGCAATAGATAATGTGATGCTAGTTCTAACTTACACATGCAAAAGATAGAACACCCTGCTCCTGGAAAAACATCTTATTCGGCGCATATGAAAGCACCAAAAGTACTGTGCACTGCATAAAATGGCTTATACAGCTCGTTATAGGCTTGAAGGAGGGTCGGGATGGCTGCAGTCAATCATTTTTTGAAGAGCCTGGAGTTGCATACTTTTAGACATGACGGGCCATTGGTTCATTCATTGCTCTTTTATAAGTACTGCCATGAAATCTTCAAGTTCTCGCTCACAATTGAGTTTCTACCATTCCTCACAACATTGCATTAAAAGTTTGAGCTTTTTTGTTATCGTCTACCGCGCACACGTCTCTGGAAAGCCTACTTGCCGCAGATTGTTTCCCCTTGCTCTAACGAAGTAAACAAACCTTACGCCACAAGGATTCTTCTTACCAGTAGTTCTTCAAAGGAATATCACTGAAACGAGGTGCTAAGAGCAGACACATGGGCTACACAGGTTCTTGAAAGACCTCTGAATGCGCTGTATTGAGCAAACTGCCAATCGCACTCTCAACACTGTGCAAAGTAAAAGCCACTGAGTCGCCGACTTTGTAGCTTTGACTTGAACTGTATTGACACTTTGAAAGGCCATGACTCCACTGTCCTTTGAAAGATTCCGTGTAATAGAGGCACAAGTCTCAAAAGCATCGTAAATGAGGAAACCCAGATAGCGTGCGCATTTGTTTGGCAGAGGTGACCAAATTGCCTGATTTGTTCAGATCTTCATTTCTCCTAATTGTGCCTCCACATTTGCAGCCTTGCGGGTCATTGAAGGGGCCGCCTAAATTTGAATCAGTGACGACGGCCAGCTCTTGTGCTACATGACGTGATATTGCTTTAGCATATTGTTTGTGTGTGTTTTTCGTACAGTTTCGAATATTTTTTCGCCTGTCGTATTTCATGAGAGATGAAACATGAATGTTTTCTCATGTATGTATTTTTGTGATGCACATGCGAGTGACTATCTCAAAATAAACCGTTTTTTAAAAAGCAAATATTTGTCAGAATGTTTTGGCATGTATTGCATGCTATTATTACGGCTCTGTTTCCTTTTTTCTGCACCCTGCATTAAGAGACACACTTTGTACCTTACAAAGCAACTTCAAAGAGCTTTAGGTACAATTTATTTTCACCCTATATATCAACCGACATTGAACTCAGCTCCAAGCAGTTTTGTCTAGCAAGGAATTTTAAAAACTGTGGAAACTTGTAACTTTTGGTGAATTGCGAGGTTTTCGCCAGCCTTGACGCTGTATCTCGCTATCCACGTTGTCACCTACAAGCTAAAAGTAATACCAAGGCGGTATTCTCGAAACACGTATGAAACGTGCACTCTCCGAGCAAAAAGAAAAGTACAACAGCAGAGTCATCACGTTAAGCACATCCGTTAGTTAAACGCTTTTTATGTATACTCTTTATAAAGCTGCGAGCCACATACTGAGGAATAACATATATTTTATTAATTATAAACTGTTTCGTACCCACATCCGGCGCTTTCACACTTGCACTACGAGTAGCACTTGGACATACAGCCTGTTTTCACAAAATTTCCAATTCTAAAACTTGCATTCTTTTCAAATATTACCCTTGTCGTGTTAGGTACCACTAAGCCTCGCAAAGAAAAAAAAACTTTCTACATGGGTGATTGAAACTTTCGCCGGCCTGCAGTTTAGTCAGATAACTTTGACACTGGGCTACAGGCAGAAAGGCATGTGCGAAAAAGGCTGCACAAAACCGGTTTGTATTCAGAGCTCTGCACTCCTGTCTCCTGATTTACAAATCTTCATTCGTGCAGAAATTAACCTCCCACTTAGTGTTGAATGCTTCTGAAGTAAGTAACGGGCAAGCATTTTCCCAGGCAACTGAGCCAGTCCGATTCTTGACTGGCCAACCTACGGCTGTTCTCCGGAATGCTCGGCCATCGGCAACGAATTGGCCAGCGTTGAAGTTCAGATAAACTGTTTGAATACGGCCACCATCCTCTCCGCACGTTTTCGGCCGCCAATGTTTTTAGTTAGTCAGCTGTCGCTCGTCAACCGTTAGCACGCTTTTACCTAGGCGAAAGTTTTTCAGACGTTATCTGGCGGTTCAACCCCCGCCGATGAACGGCACTTGCTCCAACAACGTTCAATAAATGACAGGCGTCAGGTTTCCCGCCGCCGAGTACTCGCTTGTTGCTTGAAAGCGGGTTTAAAAAAGATGATCTGCTTGTGCTCGGCCACCAGGCGACCGCTTTGTTCCGATTGCCGGGGAACACGCGATGAATGGCTGTTATCCGGTTCAAGAGTACTCGTGTTTCGTCAGCAGCCGTTGCGCAAAAGTTGTTTTGGAAACGTACGTTACCCGGTCCGCTTATGAATCTTCATGATCCTGCTCTTCGAAACGTGAACGGCTGATGTCTGTCACAAGTCTGGCACTGCCCATGCCCTATCATCAGAATTCCAAAGGTCGTGCGTGGGCTTGTGCTCAGCCACTGAAAAGTGTGCTGTATATACATATACACTCATGGACAAATGAATGAATACACGAAAGTATTAAACGGAACGCTCTAGCTGGAAGCAAATGGATAGTGAATGCAAAATAATGGCTCGCAAGTAGTATATTTGGAAAGACACATTTTCAATCTTTGTTACTGTAAAAGCGCGGCGCGAACATTTCAATTGCATGGAGAGAAATTACGCTATTGGTGTGTTCCCTTTAATGTTTTCGTGTTCGCGTTTCGTTTGTCCATTATTCGTTTTAGGCCATTCTTTAGACTTGAAACCAAAAAAAGATTTCATTTTTGGAATAAACAAGAAGTTGCGTATAACAACTCGTGCTTTGCGAGCCTGTATAAACACCGACCGCATTGGTGTAGATGCTGACTTCATTGGTATTGTAATTTTTGGTGCAAGTTAAGAACGTAAGCTTTGTGGCGAACCGCGACGCCCAGGAGGTTAATGATGAATGCTCCGTGCGCACAACGCATATTACCTACAGTAAAAAAGACCGCCCTTTTGGCGGTCTCTTGGCATTCTTTTTTCCCCGGGACGTCAAACTGACTGTACGCAGAACGTTTGTCAACAAGTTTCCTTGCTCGTAAAAGCCACCTAATACTAATTACTATGCGGAAATATGTATGCTATAGTGTCGGTATTTTGGAGCATTCATCACGATAGCAGTAATTACATGCAACTGGCCCGTGTCGTGCCATCAAGCAACCCCTTTCGTTCGCCGTCTGTGTTGATGGAAAGAAGCAAAAATCGTATGTGCTATTGAACGAGCTCCTGCCTTTAGCACCCAAATAGCAGTCAAATAATGCCCTAACATAGGCCCGAACAGCGGCGAAAGCTCGTGGCTTCCTCGACATAGAAGAGGCCACCCACTTTATTGTTTTTCATTTTGTCGGTTCCAGTGAAGTTATAGCCTGCACAAAATGTGCCGCTCGGCGGACGCTAAACATGAAAGCAGATCTTTGTACCGATAAGACCTCCTACTAAAAAACGATTGCCGAAATTCAGGTTAGAGATATGGTTTTTTTTCACGCGTCAAGACGAGAATTTCACCCGCCGAAGCCATATGATCGCTGTCTAAACGATTCATTAATTAGACCACATGGGCATCCTAAATTTTAGTTTCCTCATTGTTTCTGCAGATGGCGAAGTGGTCGCAATCTAATCTTTACAACCCCTCAGACGTCACCAGTAAGAACGGTGCATAATTTGAGCGTATTTTAATATGGGTGTGATAAAAAAATAACTGGTACGCAAATATCTGTGATTGGATGATTTATTATTGATTATGGGGCTTAACACGCCGACGCTACGCAATCGAAAAGTCGCGCTGTAGGGGAGGGCTCCGGAATAATTTCGGTCACCATCACCTGGGTATTTTCAACGTGCGCCGAAATCTCGAACACACGGGCGTTTTTGTTTTTGGCCTAAATCAGAAGTATAGTTGTATGACGAAGTCAACAATGCAGCTTCAACATTTCAGAAGAGCTAGCTCTTTACGTTTGATTTCTAATACTTTTGATTGACAGCATATAACTTCGGTTATACCAAACTTGCTTTAACCAAATGTAATTGTTTAGAGGAACTCGTTGGTTTGTGGGTCTATTACCTAATATGCGCAATTACCGGGATGACTAAGCTGTCACGCAAACACAAAAAGCCACAGCTAGCCGCCGCTGCAGCTACAACTGTCAACCGGCCACTACAGAAATGACTCTGGCTAGGCTTCCCGAAGGCTGCATGGACGAGTTCCAGTTACGTTAGCATGACCTACGGAAACGTGAGGAAACCTCAACATCCCTTTCGCCAAAGACTACCTGCATGCATAAAACGAGACGAGTATCACCTGTCACTCTTGTAGTGTTGGTTAGGACATTGAACCTGTACTGTACGTGTGCTGAAACTCAACGTTAGCTTACGCTCACAGCACTCGACTCCGGCTGCGACAAAGGCGCCGAAGGCCTTGCCTTTCTCCGTGACCGTACTTTGAGAAAATTCTGTGAACGTTTGCACTGTGTGCGCGTTTGAGCATCTTACAGTTTTTGCGTTTCTAGAACTGATAGTGTATGTGTGCGTTTTTCTGTGCTGGTGTGTTCTTTCCATTTCGTCATTTTTATTCATGAAGCCATCTTGTTTCCAGGCTGACTTCTCCGTATCATAAAGGTATTCTTCCCTCCCAGTTTTCCTCGCAGAAGTTACGAAGAAAACACCCGAAAAAAAAAAGAAATGCTAGTAAATAGTCCTGTGCGAGTACAGTAGAGACACACATAGGCGCTGTACCTTTTACAAGAAGTTATAGTTTTACCAACCAAGTGGTTGAAAAAGCGTAAGGCGAGCGTAAGCGTAAGGCAAGATTTCCCTCGGCAATGATTACGCACCCCGTAGTCTCAGATATCACACCGTCAAATGATTGATGCAACCTCACGATCCGCAAACGCGCGAGCCGAATGATTCAACACTCCCGGGCAAGCCTGCGCTGAAGCAGACCAAACGCCGAATTTTGTCCGAGCTGAACAGCATTTTAAGGCACCCGTGATTTTTCATTTGCCTGGTTGTGACCGAGACAAGTCCACGAGTATACGCACGGCGCAGGGAATCAGAGCCAGAGATAGCGACAGGTAAGGCAAGTCCGAGGTAAAATAAATAGCTAAGATAGGTGAAATGGAACCTGCTGTCACCCCGATTCAAAGGCTTTTATTCGCCATCATCATCCCCGTTCAAGGTTTTTTTGAGGGCGCTGCCTTTCGCCAAACATACCGCCTGATTGGCTTACATTTTCGGGCCAAAACTGGCAGCCAGTCGGAAAAGGCAGGGAGCAAGAAGGCAGCGATTGAGAGAGTTGCAATTAGGATTCTATTAAAACTGAAATACTTGTGAACAGAAAAAGCATTGAAAATTTTGAACGAATGATTCCTTAAATACTGACAAATTTTGGCAATGTTGCGTGATCACTTTGCATAAAAATACCAAGAGGACATGAGGGACATGAGGGCGCTGCGGTCGTTTCCTATCAGGGTTCTATTTAAACTGGAATACTTGCTAACACCGAAACCAATGACAATTTTGAATAAATGATGCTTTGAAGATTAAAAAATTTGGCAATGTGTGTCATCCCTTTGAATGAAAATATAAAGTCGGAACTCTGCTCATGCACTTGGCCGCTTCTGGCGCTGCGATCGTTTGCGATGTCATTTCTCCATCAACGAGTGCTGGCGGCGTGGTCGACGGTGGGTGCGCGTTGTCCGTGTTGTTATTCATGCTTTTTGTGCCTTATACCGTTGTAAAATGTGTTCGCCCTTTGTGGATAAAGCTTGATTGCCACTTTGAAAACACGTGAGGTTAAGGGTAAGCTGAAATACAGCGGCAAACGATCGAAGAACTGCGGCATTTTCTTGTGCCCCGACAAAAAAAAAAAGTTGGGTAAGTTCTTTTTTGCTGGACCTTTGCTAGCGCGACTAAGGTTCAATTTCTCGTTTCCGCGTTAGTCTCACGCTGTGGTTCGTGCACTGCAAGCTAAATGCAATTTACTGACGCTGGCGCTGCTTGATATGTCTATCGTTACTGACGGACAGGTGGTGGGCGCAGCGGAGAGCCTTAGGAAGCTTAAAATAATTGCCGGTGCTCTTGATGACATCGTGAGGAATCGAGGTGTTTCGTACCGTATGCGGTTTTTATCGCATTAGGTCTGTTTCCATATGCGGCCGTGCGGTTTCACCGCACTTTAGTTTTATTTTGATAGCTGTGTTACTCTGGACAAAGCAAAATTCAATGGGCGACCCCTCAAGTTATCGGACGCAAAATTTCCCTTGAGAAAGAAAGAAACCGGAAATAGTTTGAAAATCTGAACTTGGCAATAAAAGTCTTTTGATATTTTTATCGTCTTTTTACTGGCTGAAAACCTTTCCTGACCCTTTTTCGCGTTCTCTTTCTCTGGAAACTATTTGTTTCTTCAAAAAGTTTGTAGTTCAGGAACACCTAGGCGGAGTATATTTCACATTGCTGTAAACGCTATCTACGCTTACATAGGATTGGTTTTAGGCCCCTGTCATAAATTCTGTGGTTAGGTCTTTTAACATAACTGTCTTGATGATAAAACAATCATTGAGTGGGTGTGCTTACTTCTCATAATGTGTAGTGTACTCTGAGCTTTTAACTTTGGCAGGTAACCACGTTCGTGCTAATGTAACTTTTCTTTGCGACCTTTTCATTTAAAATTGGCCGGAGCTTCAGGACGTGGGCTGTCTGGCATAATGTAAAGCAAAATGGGCCTCGTGCACTGCAGTTTCAAATAAACATGTGGCGCCACCTGGGAGCGGCGGCGGAATTTTTTCTTAAGAACAAAATAAACATATACAGCAGTTCGCTACGCGGCTTGATTTAATCAACAACCGTATAATAAGTATTCAACAATTACCACGTTTTCTTTTATTCACAATTGTTATAATATTACAAATATTACGCTGCCGAGTTGTGCGGGAATACAAGCCGAAATAATTTAGAAACCGCCCCTTCTCCAATACAAGCAGACGACAGTACACGGATCAGCTGCCTGCGACGCCGACGTTCCCGAAGCACATAGTACCCGAAAAGAAATAAAACGAACAGATCCATAAATGCATTTGCGTATGTGCACGCTACTTGGCGTAAGACCGCTGCAAAAAAACAAAAAATGCCGTGTATCCAGTGCATATTTTTGTAGCGCCTCAATTAGCCTTTGGTGTGCACGCATATGTGCACGCATCAGAAAATACATGGAGCAACCCACGGAAATGCATGCTTGAATTGTACGTAGTCATACCAGCAAAATATGATGCTTTAAAATGAAAACAGAAACGTAAATATTCACTTTACAATGCGACACAACCGTAAAGAGATGGACACCCACCAGCCACAATTCGGAGACTCGCATCTACACTTTTATTTAAAGGACTCTCAAATATCTCAAACATGTACCACTTGTAGTTTGCGTTTGAAAAACGAGTTCAAGTGGGGCTTGTTGCGCAAATTATTTTTGCTGACAAAGATAACTTGCAGCGTAGTCACACAAACATCACGTACAACTCTGTCAGCTTTGAAACTATCTCCATTATTCAAAATGGTCTTGTTTAATCAAGGTCACCCCGAATGCGAGAGGAATCATGTGCACAATTAAAGCTCCTGTTGTGCGATCTACCATATCTGTGCCCTTGTCTATGTCGAGCGATAAACAAGGTAAATAAACGTTCAGAGGCTTTCATGAAAGCCTCGTCTCGCGCATCTACGTCCAAAATTATTCGCATATTAAGTATGCATATATAAACCTATGAAAGCACTTCAAAAAGCATTGCGATATATTTATGAGCCCATCCAACGAACTCATCGTAGTTTCAGCAGTTTGAGGTAGAGTTTACTCAAGCAGTTGGCATTTTCAAATACCTGCCTCTACAAACCTGAATCTTCGGGCTCTTGAAGCCGCTTATCCTTGGTGTCGCAATTTATACACACAAACCTTTCGCCGCGAATTCACACACACAACACATCAAATCACTTCCTGACATGTACAAGGCACAGGGGAGTGTACACACGGGGTGAAATTCGCTTCTGCAAGCACCATGAAGTCGCGTAGTCGGTCTTCTCTTCACAATTAGCTTTCCGCCAACTGCTTGGTTATGCCAGCAGTTCTAACCCAGCCGTTCTGATCTAAGGCTAAATAAATCAAATCCACCAAAGCGACCACACCAACGAAGGCGTTGCTGGCGTCGTTGGGACGTTATGCCGTTATTTCATGCTCTTCGGGGGCCGGCGGCACCACAAAAAATTTTCCACTGGCGGAGCGATCACACCCTCCCTCACACATACATAATCGCTTCCGGGAGGTGATGCACACACAGACGCACACTCCTGCACTCCTCTCGTTCTCTTGGTAACATCGCGGGCTTCCGTCTTTTTAATTTTATCTTTTATCTGGGCGGCGCTGCTGGTGGAAGCCGTTGCGAAATGACAGCGTGACCGCGCGCTGCGCGGAGACAAAACCGCGCTTGTTTAAAACTGTTTTTTTGTGTGATGCATCGCTTTCCTGTCGCCTTTGCGAACCATATACCATATTCTATTTAATAAAGTACCGTTTGGCTGTTCGTTTCGCATGGCAATAGAATAGCGGTCATTCCTTCTTTCTCTTCTAATAATCGTACTGCGCGGAATACTATCCTCCGGACGTCGTTTGCTCACGGACTTCAGAAATTATGCCTCCGTTGCCCGCAAGATGGCGCTGAACACGGCGCATCAGTGGCGCCACCATACAGGCACACGAGGCCCATAGTTACGTACTGCATTTATGTGACCGATATAGGAACCCAGAAATAGAACTAGACCTATAAGTATGTGTTTGAGTGCTGCAGGGCCTTTACAGCACGAGTGCTGTTGAGTGCTCTAGTTTGAGTGCTGTAGGGCCTTTCCCTAACTTGTGGGAGTTGTTTATTCTTGCATTACCACAAGAATAATAGTAGTAGGTAGCCCTTTCAGCGGTAGGATGCTCTGCATGTTTAGGACATTTGAATTATGTTGAGCGTAGCTTTTCATACGTGCAGAAAGTGAATTCCTGTTTTATATTTTTTTTGCACATGATATAGTGCCTGGGCAAAGCAGGTTTTTTGGTTAAGAGTCCTCCAATGTCTGCTTCAGGCTGGGCAGCTGTTATGTCATAATGCATGCAATGTGAGTAAGCACCAGGTCTGGCAGCTGAAGTACCAGTGCTGCAAGAAGTAATTGGAATGCTGGAGGCCAAACTCTGGTCTGTGTAGCTGCACCAGCGGTAACTGACAGGAGCATATCATATACGCTTGCATATCGGCCTCAATAACCCCTCCATACCTATGGACCCTTCTGTATTACCGTGGCACTGAGCAATATGGATTGGATGTTGGTTGCTGCGCCAGTGGAGTGATGGTGCTGTTAGCACACTTATGGCAGCATAGCCTGCATGCGTTTAGTGAATGTGAGCTAGTTAAGCTGAATCTTTTGTGGATACAGGAAGGTACTGTTCTTTTCTGTCAATACAGATCCCTGACATCTTTTGGCGCTATCTATGCACTGACTTTACATGGGTTCCTTGTCAGTGTTCAGTTAATAACCCGGCTGTCTTCCAATGGTTCAAGCAAAACAAAAACAATAGGACGGTTATGCTGGGTGTGTGGGCAAGGTCTCAAATTTATTTGTGAAGTTGAGTTGTGAGTTGATCTCTCGATTGATTTTTTTTCCTTTTTTTGCATTCAAGCTCACCCACCCTTTCTATGAAATAGGATCATCTCTATGCTACTGAGCTGCACTGTTTGTGGCACGTGGAGTGAGGCATCCTTATGCTTCATTTCTTATGTTGACTCCATACTGTGACAGCTCAAAATGCTGTAAGCACAATGCTTACATTATGCACACAGCCTCAGTTGTTGTGGCATGAGCATATGAATAAGTTCAAATTCATTTTAGCCAAATAGATTTTTCTCGAAGGAAAACGAACCGTTGGCTTTCTTTGCAATCTTTTGTTTATTGTTCCTCATTAATTAAAAATATTTTTTTCATTTACACGTTGGGTTCTGTGTTTACATGTTGGGTTCTGTGTTGAAATGAGGCATAGCCACATGCTACTCAAGATCACGAGTTCGCTTTCTAGAATCATAAGAATTGACGATTTCATTCTTTTGGGCCAGTGAAGTGACCACACATGTTGATGGGGTGGTAGTTCTTGCAAGGCATCAACCGCCTGGTCACCACCGTATAGGACAAGCGGGGACAGAGAAAACACGACTGGTAATCCTTAAACTTTTGGATTCAAGTAAGAAAATGTCCATACTGAGCAGCTGCAAAAAACTTAAAGGAACAAACATTTCAATCGGGGAAGACTTCAGCCAAAGAATCCGAGATGTTAGGAAGAAGTTATGGGACAGTGCTAAACCACACCGAGAAAACCAAGACAAGGTCTCTCTCTCCTTCGATAAGCTGCTCATCAATGACTACGCGTTCATTTGGGACGAAGATAAGAACGAAAGAGTGTCCTTTGAAAAAAAGTCGATGTCAGAAAGAGGCCGCCCACAAACCCGCAGCCGAACAAAAGAAACGCACTAACAATACTAAACGTGAATGCCAGAAGCATACTCAACAAACCAGAAGCCTTTGAAAGCCTGCTTCTTGAGCATGCTCCCGACATCGTCGGCATCACCGAAACATGGATCACCTCCGATATTTTCAACCACGAATTTGCGCCGCCCAATTATTCTTTTATCTGCAAAGACAGACTCAGCCGGGGAGGCGGCGTAGCCCTGCTGATCAAAAACATTATGTCATTCACTCCTCTTCCTGCCATCGCAGACACCGAGGCCGTCTTCACCCGAATTATTTGCAACGACTTCCCCATATTCACCGGCTGCTTTTACCGAAGCCCTCAGTCTGGACCCGAACCCATAATAGCACTGCAGAGCTTTATGCAAAACTACGTTCAGAACTCACGACTTATTCTGCTCGGCGACTTCAACCTCCCGGATTTTGATTGGTTGTCCTTGCGTTACACATCCCCTGGTTTAAGCGCACTGACAGACCTAATGCTAAACTTTATTCTTCATCAAGTGGTACGTCATCCCACACGCACTCAGGGTACCGCGCACAACGTTCTCGACCTAATACTTTTAAGTGATCTGTTTCCTCGTAATCGATGGCTTCTCCGACCATGATATACCCAAATGTACCTTACCACTCGGCACTGCTGTTCAAAAAATACATACTCAACGATAAGTCGTCAATTTCAATAGGGTGGACGACGCCAGCGTGACAACCTACCTGGCCCACGAATTCCAAAGCTTCTCTCAAATGGCTTCCGATCCATTATTTAATGTAAACGATCTTTGGCTTCGGTTTAAATCCATCATGGTAAACAGCATAGAAAATTGCATTCTCCTGAAAACTCTAAAAACACGAAAACACAACCCGTGGATTACCCGCGATGTAATTCACGCTAAGCGTAAAGTAAAAAGACTACGGCATACCCTCAAAACAAAGGGTGGCAGCCCTTTGGTAAATAGTAGAATAAAAAGTGCCACAAAAGACTTCAAAACGCAAGTGACAAAAGCAAAACAACACTACTTTTACGAAAGACTGCCACAATTCATTTCAAACAACCCGCAGACAATTTGGAGCTATTTCCGCACACCACCAACCACAGCTCCAGTGGTATCGTCGGAAGAAAAACAACAGCAAAGGCGAACCAGTTCAACGACTACTTTCAAACTGTGTTTATATCCGATAACGGCGCGCTCCCGACACTAAGTTCTACCGCGGATCCACCTATCGATCCCCTAAACATAGCACACGCCGGAATTTTTAATCTTCTACTCAACCTTGACCACAAAAAAGCAAATGGCCCCGACAATAACCCCAACGAATTTCTGAAACGATACGCGGAGTTGTGTAGCCATTACCTTGGAATTGTGTTCAGAAAATCCCTTGAGACTGCGCTGTTACCAGATGACTGGAAAATAGCCAAAGTTGTACCGATTCACAAATCCGGCGATGACGCACCGTGTAATTACCGACGAATTTCCCTCATTAGCACATGTTGCAAAATCATGGAACACATCATACTGAAACACTTAACCACATTGCTAGAAAACAATAACATTCTTACGCCTCACCAGCACGGCTTCCGAAGGAGCCTATCAACCATCACCCAGTTAGCCGAGGTAGTACATGATCTCGCGCTAGCGATCAACAACCGCGGTCAAACAGACATTATTCATTTAGACTTAACAAAAGCATTCGACTGTGTATCCCACGCCAAGTTAATCTCGAAACTGAGGGCCATTATCGGGGAAGGACCTATTACAGCATGCATCACAAGCTTTCTGTCCCAGCGATTGCAATACACTGTTTGGGACAAAGCAGCATCCGATACAGTTACCGTCACCCAGGCATCCCCCAGGCATCAGTGTTATGAACTCTGTTATTCCTCATTTTCATTAACGACATCACCTGCTACCTAGTCTGTCACTTTAAACGTTTTGCAGACGACTGCATCATATACAAAGAAATTAAGGGCCCGAAAGACCACTGCACTCTGAATAGTTCACTCCAAAAAATTGCCGAATGGTGTAACACGTGGCAAATGTCCATCAACAAAAAAAAAATCAGTGTGTATGACCATTACAGTGAAAAAGAATCCCTCTAACTTGTCCTAGTTTCTTGAAGGAACCGTCCTTACCAAAATCAACCAGCACAAATATTTAGGTGTCACTCTAACATCAACCCTTCAGTGGGATTCACATATCGACATCATCACTTCGACAGCTCTGCGCAAGTTATTTTTTCTTAGACGCCGCTTGCGACTCGCACCATGGCGTACCAACTGCTGGCCTACACCACGTTCGTACGCCCAATTCTCGAGTATGCCAACGTTGTTTGGTTTCCGCACACAATTTCCAACAGAAATAAAATAGAAAGGGTACCAAAAAAAGCCATCAGGTTCATCTACAACAGGTACACCGGTAACGACTCGCCCACAAACTTGCTACTTCTTGTGGGTCTTTCAACACTATCGGACAGAGCAAAAGCAGCGCGCTTGAAATTCCTACACCAGGTACTACACCATCGGCTGAAATAATATGCTTCCAAATATATATCACTCTAGAATCCACGCCTCTCACGCCGCAAACACTGGTACACACTAAAAGAGTACTCTTTCCCTAATGATACATTTCAATACTCGCTTTTTTCGCTTGCAGTGAAAGAATGGAACGAACTGGACCCAACTATATCAAATACAGTATGCCTTTCAACTTTCTGCAAATTACTGGATAACGACTAAACCGATCACAATGGCGAACATTAAACATGTTTAGACCACTTTATATCTGTACTCATTTCCATAGCCACCTGCTTTAGGTACAAAGTACCTTCCTTTCACAGTGACATTCCTGTCAATGCCACTTTTGTTTGGTTTTGTTTTCTTTTTGTCAAGCACTTCTGTTGTCCACGCAATGAACTCACTTTGCGGTTTTCTCTACATGTCATTTGGATATGGTTGCACCCCTGCCCGACCAATAGCGCAGGGAGTAGCTGTGGGCTCGGTAGCTGTGCAAACGCGCAGCCTAATCCGTTTGCCTTCATCATGCAGGTACTCACCGTGCCTTCAAAGTTGTTCCTGCTGTTTCTCATACCTGGCTTCATCGGACCGTCAACAATTCCCGCCCCCTTCCACAACGGCATTTCAAACTTGAATCCCGCTACCATCGCACCGCATCCAGCAACAGCGCCGCCACTGCAAACCTTGACCCTCGACCACACGTGGACTACCCCATCAAGACAGACATCATCTGCAGCCGCGACTACAAAACCACTTCCCCTGTCCGCGCCGCATTGTGGGCTCGGTAGCTGTGCAAACGCGCAGCCTAATTCGTTTGCCTTCATCATGCAGGTACTCACCGTGCCTTCAAAGTTGTTCCTGCTGTTTCTCATGCCTGGCTTCATCGGACCGTCAACAATTCCCGCCCCCTTCCACAACGGCATTTCAAACTTGAATCCCGCTACTATCGCACCGCATCCAGCAACAGCGCCGCCACTGCAAACCTTGACCCTCGACCACACGTGGACTACCCCATCAAGACAGACATCATCTGCAGCCACGACTACAAAACCACCTCCCCTGTTCGCGCCGCATTGTGGGCTCGGTGGCTGTGCAAACGCGCAGCCTAATCCGTTTGCCTTCATCATGCAGGTCAGTAACAGAAGTGCTTTTCTTGCAAAGAAATCGAGTAATTATTTTTTAGTTCAGCTGCCGAGCCCACGGTGCTGCGTTGTGATAATTGTCGAGTGTGCGCAGGTCATACGCTCTTTATTGCTTTTGGCTGGGGATGTCGAAACTAACCCTGGGCCTCCCACTGCTGAAGACTTGCTTACTGAATTGCAAAAGCTATCTGCCGGACAAAATAAGCTCATTTCGGACATTCAGGATATTAAAAACCAACTAACAACGACGGACGTAACGATAACCGATTTGTGCAAACGCATCACTGACCTTGAAAAACATTTCACTGCCCTTTCGTCCATGCGCACAGAGCTAGATGGCCTAAAGACACTCACAATCGAAATGACTGACAAGATCTGTAATCTGGAATCCCGTGTAGACGACAGCGAGAACCGCTCGCGACGAAACAATCTTATATTTTATGGCATTCCCGACACTACTAAAACTGAAACGTTTTCGGACTCGGAAGAAATAATCATTCGTCACTGCTCCGACACACTCCAACTAACAATCCCTCCCTCAGAAATTGAGCGTGCGCACCGCCTCGGGCGCTTTTCAGAAGAACGCATTCGACCCATAATTGTAAAATTTCAATCATCTAAGACAAAGAACTTATCCTTTCAAACGGCCGCAAATTCAAGGACACAGACTTCAGCGTGGGCGAGGACTTCTCCCCTGCCGTACGTCATGCGCGCAAACATCTAATTGCTTTTGCAAGAACTAAGTCAACAGCTTTCACTGTGCGCTTCAAAACCCTTCTTCTCGGAACTAAACGCTACCTATTTGACGAGTCATCGCAGTCAGTGAAAGAGATAAAATAGCAATCATCCCGTCCACGACCAAAACCTACCTCCCCCAAAATTGTCCCCAAATCAGCTTTTTCGTTTTCCGTGATCTTTACTAACATTAGAATTATCATTTCGAAGCGTGAACATGTTTTTAATCTGGTTTCGTCATCCAACAGCGACTTTCTTATATTGACCGAAACATGGTTAAATGACAGCGTCTCTGATCAAGAGGTCTTGGCCGATTTGCCTAATTTTCAACTATTTCGGAAGGATCGGAAAGATAAGAGGGGAGGAGGGGTTCTTATTGCAATAAACCAAAAAATATCCTGCTCGTTAAATAACCTGTCATCTGACCTTGAAATAATTTGGATTCTTTGTTCTGCTAAGCCCCAGTCAATATTACTTGGCGTCTGTTACAGGCCCCCGAATAGCTGTCCTGACCTTCCTAATAACCTTAATGACGTATTAAACGAGGTTACAAAAAAGTATCCCAATGCCCCCATAGTTTTGTTTGGTGATTTTAATTTTCCAGGTATTAATTGGCCTAACCAAACCATGCCGTCACAGGCTCAAGGCGAAGCCGGTGGTTTCCTGGACGTTTGCTTAAATTTTAGCCTCTCACAAATGGTAACTGCACCAACCCGCGTAACACAAGAGTGTGAAAATATTTTGGACCTAATACTAACCAGTCATCCTGAGAGCATGGTCTCGATTACTTATCTCCCCGAAATAAGTGACCATAAGGTTATCCATACCGAAATTGCATTTGAACCGTTAATTCGTCAAACCACCCAGAAAACCATTCGGCTGTACGACAAGGGGAATTATGAAGCAATAAATTTGGAGCTTAACGCATTCTTATCCAGTTTGGAAACTACTTTCTATTCCCGGTCCGTCGAAGAAAACTGGACACTGTTTAAGGACAAGGTCAATGAATTGACTGACAGGTTTATTCCGAAATCCCACTTCCGCGCAAACTCCCAAAAGCCATGGTTTTCTAAAACTCTGAAAAGATTAGAAAACAAGAAAAAATGCCTGTTTAGATTGGCAAAAAGACTAGAAGAGCCGCAAAAGTGGCAGAAATATTACGCAGCTGAAAAAGCATATTTATGTGCAGTTCAAGACGCAAAGAATTCTTTTTTCAACGTTGACTTACCGAACATGCTGACTAACAACAAAAAAAATTTTGGCAGGTTTTGAACCCCCCGCATACAGCCCCAATTACTCTTACCAGTGAATCGGGTCACGTTATCACCGATTATGAATGCGCTAACATCTTCAACACCGCTTTCTCATCCGTGTTTACAAAAGAAAGTAACGTGTCATTCACAATACCATCCACTGTTATAGAATGTGCTATGCCACCCGTATCGTTCACTCCTAATGGAATTGTGAGCTTAATCGAAAAATTAAAAGTTTCCTCCTCTTCCGGGATTGACGAAATCAACTCCAAGTTTCTTAAGAGTACAAAATATATTTGTGCATCTTTTTTATGCTTGCTCTTCTCACAGTCACTTTTAACAGAACATCTACCAGAGGACTGGAAGAATGGGAAGGTCGTTCCAATTTTCAAATCAGGTAACAAAAACTCGCCCTTGAACTATCGTCCCATATCCCTTACCAGCGTACCCTGTAAAATCATGGAACACGTCATTTACACGCATATCATAAACTTTCTTGATTCAAACAGCTTTTTTCATCCAGCACAACATGGGTTCCGCAGAGGTTTCTCTTTTGAAACGCAACTGGCCTTATTTGTTCATGATTTGCATACTAACCTGGACTGTAACTCCCAAACCGATGCCGTATTCTTAGATTTTTCCAAAGCGTTCGACAAAGTACCCCATTATCGACTGTTAATAAAACTTTCCCAGTTAAATCTTCACCCTAACATAATAAATTGGATCAGAGAATTCCTTACAAACCGCTCCCAGTCTGTTAATATCAACAACCGTACCTCTAATCCTCTTCCAGTAACGTCCGGAGTACCCCAGGGTTCGGTTCTTGGTCCCCTCTTATTCCTTATATACATAAATGACTTGCCTTCAAACCTAACCTGTAAAACCCGCCTGTTTGCTGATGACTGCGTTATATATGACACTGTTACTGACATTTCAAAACAGTCATCCCTACAAGCCAACCTAAACTGCCTCCAGGAATGGTGCGAGCGCTGGCTCATGGAACTTAACCCCAGTAAATGTAAAGTCGTTTCATTCCACCGCCGCCGCATGCCGCTCGTGTATCCGTACACAATTAATGCCATCCCCTTAGAAAATGTTCAGTCATATAAGTATTTCGGCGTCACTCTTTGTAGCGATCTTTCATGGAACATACACGTTACTAACATCATTTCATCTGCAAATAAAACACTGGTTTCCTTAAACGCCATCTACGCCTCGCTCCACAACACGTAAAAATACCAGCATACAAATCCATTGTTCGACCGAAACTAGAATACGCATCGCCCATTTGGGACCCTCGGCAATCTTATCTTACACATGCCATCGAATCACTTCAAAACCGGGCCGCTAGATTTATTCACTGTTCATACTCCTCCTCCGTCAGCGTATCTGGATTGAAAGCAGAATCTGGTTTACCGGATCTAGAACTTCGCCGTCGTATTGCAAGCCTATCTTTGTTCCACAAAATTTTTCATAGTCCCTTGCATGCCCCACCTTATATCGTTCCCGCAACACGCATATCTCACCGCACGAGCCATTTGCTTCAAGTTGCTTGGCCACGTTCCCGGACTTCTACTTTTTCTGCCTCGTTTTTTCCGCGTACCGCGCCAGATTGGAACGGCCTTCCCAGTGAAATCGCAACCATTACCTGCCCATCATCCTTCATAGAAAACATCAATAAGCATTTTCTTTGTTAAATCTTTGGCTTCTATGTTTGTCATTATAATTACCCACCCCTTATGTAATACCCCCTTGCGGGTCTTTAAGGAAATAAAATGAAATGAAATGAAATGAAACCCGACGTTTCGAGGCCGGCACGGCCTCGAGGCTTCGTGGATGTCGGCGTAGCGCCGTCTTGCATTCTTTCAGCGCGGTTGACCTCTCTCGGGGATCTCCGCTGAGGAACGTAGCCCTTGTTCCTACCCGGACGGGCGCCTGTCGGCCGGGCTGAGCCGATTCATTCAGGACCGGTGGGGCAGCAAAGGGAGGGGCTGCTTCTCCCAGTTCGTTCCCCTTTCGAGGACGGCCGTTCCGGCAAGGTCAACTTTCTGGTATCCCGTCCCGCATTGTTCGGCGACGGCGCTGCGTTCTATCTTCTGTCCGCCGACTTCGTTTCGGCGTTCCGGGCACTCTCTCCCTTCCCGCGCGGTCTTTGGGGGCGGCGATCGGGTAGCCCGTCGTCATTGGTGGTTATGCACGATTTGCACCCCTCTTTTCTGAATAAGCCATCTGGCGCCTCGTTTGCTCTGTGGCACGCCGGGCACCGGCTTCGGCGTTCCAGGGCTCCGACGGTCGATGCCCTCTCGCAGTTAGCCGCCCTCTTTTGCTTACGGCGGCGGACACGGAAAGGATAAACATTTAGAGTGGTTCTCTTTTTCTTCTTTCTTTTTGTTGGGTCCGCAATTATCCGATTCTGCTCACTTTGCATGCATAATCCGGGAAACAAACAGTCGCCGCTCTGGGAATAGGGAGGATACACCTGAGGCCTTTCGGTCGTTGGGGGTAGCCGAACTGAACTGAGGGTGGCGACCGGTGTGCGTCGTCTTCCTGTGAGCGGAGAGCTCCTGCTTCTACTCGTCACTTGGACATCAAAGAAGGTTGGGGGGAGGGGGGAGGGAGCCGTCGCGTTCGCTTTGAAGCGTGAACTGGATGTCGGGGTGGAGGGAATTTGATGCTTTTCCGAAACTAAACTGCGGTGGTCTACACTACGCAAAGACTTTGTATGTCGATGTCTTTACATTGTTTACATGTCTGTACGTCTGTATTGTTGTCTGTATTCTTGTGTCTACACCATTGTTTTGTCTATACTGTTGTTTTGACCTTCCCATTATGTAACACCCCGCAAGGGCTCCCTGAGGGAAACCTCAACATTGACGATGCTGAACAACTCAACGTTTCTGCATGCGAAGTGAAAGTGTGTGGTACCCTTTTATTGTACAGTTTATTGTGGTTTTTGCTTGTTGGCCAATGTTAGGCCATCGCTGTTGTTCCTGCTGAACTTGTATGAATGCCCACCTGCAATGGTCTCTTCCGAAACTGGCAGTATTGAAAATAAATAAAAAAATTCCCCCGCATTTCCCCGAGGGGGAGAATGTGAAAGTGCGAATGCACGGTTGTCGGCCCGCTTGCGGCGCTTGCGCTCGGCCCCCGCAGCCCACCGCCTCGCCGCCTTCTCTTCCATCTCTTCCATCGGGTTTGTAGTATCACGTGTACACCACGCAGTTATCAAGCCACTATAACGCCGCTGAGTCGCCAACGCACGCCGCTGACGACGTAGTTTGAATGCGTTAAATATATAAGGCGCGTTACTAACACTGATATCAGCGTCGCGTCCATAGCTTAGTCGGTAGAGCGTCGCGCTGCGGCCGCAAAGTCCTCGGATCGAAACCTGGCGCCGGATGCTGTTTTCTTTTTATATAGAGGGGAGGACTGCGGACGCCGCCGCCGACGCCGCCGCCGCCGGCAGTGGAAGGTTTGGGGTCGCTTATAAAGTGCATTCGCACTTAAAAAATGTTGAACATATATTTGGCTAGTCAGTGTGCAGAGGATGTGAAACAAACGAATGGTACCAAAACAATTTGAATTAAGTGCTGTCAAAAGTTTGGTACTTTGCACTATAGCGTAATGTTAGTGCCTAAGCAGCATTTACTGTATTCGCAAGATTGAGACACTGACAGCATAATGCACCCGCAGCTAGGCTCCGTGGCTAAGGTGTGGTGCTGCCCATATATGCAGGTTTGATCTTGGCCGCGGTGGCTGCTTTTCTGATGGAGGCAAATGTGAAAACACCCTTGTCTCGATATTCAGCATAGGTTAAAGTTTCCGATGAGCTCAAAATAATCTTGAGCCCTCCACTACTGCACGCCTCATAGCTCATGTGCACCTTCAGCGTGTTAAACCCTGAAATCAATCAATCTGACGGCTGCTCCCGCTCTCCTTTGGGAAATGCGTGCAGGCATTTCCCAAAGGAGAGCGGGAGCAGCCACGGCCCCAGCCACTCGCAACCAGCCGCATTGGACTGCATAACGTGTGACTGATTATGACGCCTAATTTCATTTGAAAAGTGGTAAGTTCATTGTTCAACAGTTTGGAACGCACAGTTTAACAGTGCAGTGGAAAGTGGGTTTAAGGCGAGTGAAAGCTAGTTGCATGCGAGGATTGCGTATGCTGCACACAGGCTGCAAATGGACCATGCTGTGTGTGGTTCTCAACGAAATCGCGGTTTGTGGAGCTATATTTCGCTGTGCCTGGCTTTTTGCAGTCGATTTCTGCACCCGACTCCTATACCCTACGAGTTACCTGTGCGCTCACCTTCCCGCAGAGCTGAGCGGTAGCACTAGAAAAGGGTTAATTTTTGCTTGTTTCTTGTCTATAAAATGAACAAAGCTAACCTGTAGGGAACAGAAATTAGCGATAGATAATTAGGATGGGAATTATTAACTTGGCTATAAAAACAGCGTACGACAGCGCGTATTCTTGCAAAGGTGCTACATTCAAATATGTTCAATTGGGCGTGATAATCTATTGGCGGCAGCACTCAGGGACCCCCAAAATCGTAGTTATGGTTTTTAATGCATAACGATCTTGCGTTTGTTATTTTTTGTGTACTCAACAACTGTGCAGTGACGCTCAAAAAAGTAGCCTTTGCACATTGGTAATTTTACCCAAGGCATGCCGTCTCGCATGCTGGAGAAAAAAAAATTGAAAAATGTGGCTACAGCTGTAATATTCATGAGGACTGGCATGACAAAAAACGAGAAAAATGGGGTCCATCACCCCGCGAGGGGGACCCGAGTAAATGCGTCGCATAGGGGGTGGGTGTATTGCGTTAACGTTTAGTGTTTGGGGAGTTGGTGGTAGTGAATGCGTTGTATCAGCAGCTTCTTGACGCAGTTTGAATGAGTCAATGATATCAGGCGCGTTCGTAGCCTCCCATTCGGTGTCGGCTTTGTGGCGCAGTGGGTAGAGCACCATGTACATTGCGTTCCGCCCGCAGGGTCGAGGGATCGAAACCAGGCGCCGGATAGTATTTTTTTTATATAGTGAATGGGGAGGGGTGCGGACTACGACTATGGACGTCAACTCGGGTGACATCGTGAGTTACTGAAATGCTCTGCATTTATTATACCACTCAGGGCCATGAATCTGAAAAGACAACATGCGGCAAGGTGCATTTGCAGCCTGTGCGCAGCATGGGCAAACCCGCTGTGCAATTAGTTCTCGCTCACCACGACTGCGGTCTCTAGTGCACTGTTAAGCTGTAGGGTGCTCACTCCTTGAATAAAATTACACTTGCCAAAACGTTGGTGCTGAGACAAATCTTCTGAAATGCAATTGAGTAAGCACTGTTTGATGGTAATGACACTATCTTATCTCATCGGTGCTTTATAATAATACAAAGAACCAAATATTTGCCAATGTTTATTCGACAGCAATTCGTCTTTCTTGTCTTTTAAGCAGCGTTGATTTATGCTTCCTCAGAAACTTCATTGCAGCAACCAGGCACAAGTTCAGAAGTTCTTGTACTGTGCAGACAAGACTTGCTCAATTTTTTAATATCCTTTTCTGTGCAAGTTTCCAACCTCTTTTGTTGGCTAGTTGGCTAGTCCATGTTAATAACAGTAGGATGGAGCAGGCTGACAATGTCCCCGTCAGTGCTGCGGCGCTAGCTCGAGAGGCAGTGGCTTTTTTCCCATTTACTATACCGATGTGGAAAAAGCAATGTGGGCATTTCTCCTGGCAGGTCCCTGGAGTCAGTTGGGTGCTTGAAGTAATGAATCAGTGCTGAGGTAGATAGAGTTACGCAATTATCACAATACAGACCTCGATCAAGACCTTCTAAGAAGTCGAGGTTGGTATCGGTTTGTAAAGGTTCAGTTAAGATAGTACGAAATTGGAGGGCATTTTCTTGCTCGAAGGGAAAAAATTGTATTTTTAGATGTGATGACATTTCACAGGAAATTTTGCTCTAGGAGCTTGAAGGCATTTTGCTTGCAAACGGTGGTGTGCGCATGCTTCCAAGCTTTGGGGTAGTGCATGGGCCACTGCTATCCTATGAGCACCGCAGCAGACGTGAATATTGCCAACTGTTTTTTCCCATTGCGAAAACAGTAAAGGGCTAGATTTTATATGGAGGTTGCAAACCTTCCTTAGAAAGGTAATATAAAAAAGAAACATTTGAGCAAGACATGTTTCTGCAGTGCAAATAAACCGCTGTTTTGAAGTCCGTAAAGATGATGATCAGTGAAACACTGCGGCGAATAGTTTCTTCTTCGCAAAACAGTATTTCTGGCAGAGAAGTTCTGAATGCAGCCTGGCTGGAATTACAGAGCAGTCATAGTTGTTAAGAGAAAGAAGCCGTGGCTTTCTACAGTGCTGTAAACCTTTTAAAAATAAGTCGTCAGTGAGTTTGGAAAGGTCTGTACTGCTAAACAGTGAGTAGTCAAATGCATTCACGCATTTTTTTGGGGGCAGAACATAGTTTTTAAACCTTTAGTTGTAAGACAACCGCTCGTGGCTTTAGTGAGCAACTAGAGAAACTAAAAAAATGGCCCCTTCTCCTCTCCCTCCCTAGACACACATACACACCTTTTTTAGCATCTTTCTTTGTCAACTTCGACTGCACGCTGCAATCTCTGTGGCTCCAAAGCTTCTGCGAGCGTACTGAGTCTGTTCCCTGCCATGTCCGTGGCCTCAGCAATATTGGGGCAGCAGAGTATTACAATTTAGGCAACTGACCATTCATAGCCGTTGTGCAAAAAATTGGGCATGTTTGTTCATTATCGCGTGTGCTTTCTTTTTTCTTTCTGTTTTTCTTTTGTTTGAGGTTCAACACTGCGAGGACACCTATGCGCAGACTTTTGCGGCGTGTGCTTCTTGCAATACCCTTACTTCATTACACAACACTAAAGACGAATAACGGTAATATGCCGTAATTGAAACAACTCAAATAAAGCCAAACGTATGTAGGCTGTAACAAAGTGCAACAATATAAGTACGTGGTCCATGGTTTGTATTTTCATGGTGAAGCATTCCTTTCCCCTCATTCGCACAAACCTTTTTACTCAGTGGCTCCTATGAGGCTTTTTGATCTTAGTGATTATTCGAATAAATGCTAATGTACTGCAGCACGGCTAAGGTGCACTGCTTTAATTTGATAAAATTACAGGTGGGGGAATCTAGTATGATGCCTAATTATGACATAACTGTATCAGTAAGTGTTATTAAAATAACATTTTATGGGCTTTGTTTTTCCAACTGAAAGATTAAAATTGTACTCATGCCGATTTTAATGCACACTTTCGTTAGTTATGTAAAAAGTAAAACTCGCCTGCTAGTTTCCCACAGTGGACTGGGGCACTTATATCCTAGTTACACGGGCAAAGTTACCCCGGAAAACAAGTTTAACGCAAACTGAGCTTGGCCACCTCAGTTCAGTTATGCTAACCGCAGTTGCCGCTGCCGCAGTGTTCAAAAATCGCACAAGTCAGTTTGGACGCAAGTGGTGGTGCATCAGCGGAGGCGAAAAAAATTACCTGGCGTTCGCAGGAGCCGAAGGCCTTAAATAGCGGGAGCTTCAAAGCTACCCCCAAGAGGAGCTTGCGCTCTTTGTGTCGCTCTCGCAGTCGGCGCGACCACCCGTGAGCAGCAGCTCGTTTCCCGGTCCACCCGATCAACTATGAGAAAAAGCTAAATTTGTAAATTCCGCTTGTTTTACAAAAAATGAACAAAGCAGGCAATCGTGAAGCGTTTTCAGCGTTTTCAGATCCGCGCGCATGTCGGCCGTGCCTACAAACACGTCGCCGTGTCTGTCCGCCCGGCACTGAAAGCGGCTCGAACCGGCCCAGACACCAGCATTAACAGCTTGTCGCCACTCTTCCAAATCAATCTGTTCACTGGAAAGACCTTCCACATGCGAGGAAGTGGATGTTAGTGTGGTTAAAAATTGTGCCATGGATTTTAATTTGCAGCTGTAGAGCTGGCGCCGGTCAAATATCCACTGCGACCCTAATTTCTAAACACCGAACCGACCCGAGAACAAGCCGGTCGCAAGCTGCGGGGGAAGCCCCTTTATTCGCCGCGCGCGAGTGCGTCGCGTTTGGGTCTGAAGCAACTGTTTAACGATTTAACACTGCTTCGCCTTTGGTTTTTATATTGAGGTTAACAGTTTGTTACATTATTTTTGTTACGCTCACAACCAAGTGACCGCTGTCGACAGACTTGGAATTTCTCATGTAACAGCCAAAACTTAGGTTTGAAATAACTGCGGGTAAAATTTAGCAACCACCGTTAAACAAAAACTTCGGTTACTTATGCCGTGTAACTAGGGTATTAATCTCAATTAAGGGATGGTGTGGGGACAACCAAAATATTTGAATATTAAAACAATTTTGTTGACTTCTTGCCAGAACTTCTAGGGCTCCATATCAAAATTAACAATATTTTCTAATGATAACATCAAACAGCTACAATGCAGTTGCATAAGGAGAAAAGCATAAAATTAAGAAAAGCTGTTTTGCAAATGGTAGGATGTTCCGGCATTCTTTGGATGGCTCTTCAACTGCATGGCAGCTTTTAAAGTAGAAAGAAATATCGAGAAATCATATAAATCATGCCTGGCATTCCCTCGGAACTCCCTGAGGGTTCAGTTGAGCTTCAATTGCCTGCTTCTACTCAGAGTCAGCACCAAGAGAAGAACGAACACCATGGCTATATCATTTTGTATTTAAAGCACTGATAAGCTCCGCAAGGTTCGATCAGTGATTCCAAAGATTTAGTTTCCTCACAATGGTGTGGAATCTAGTTTGCTCACTGCCCATTTTTTTGCTGCTGCCTTCCATTGTGTCACAGGGCCCTTGCCACATTAAAGTGTGGGTAATAGGGAAAACTTCAATCTGCCCCTTAAAGGAGAGCTGGCATAAACTTTAAAAGCACAGATTACTCCAGTAAAAGCTTTCTTTGTAAATGGAGACACCCCTCAGGAAGGTTAATCTGTAACTGTTTGGTAGAACATATTTTAATTCATTTTTAATATGTGCATGCTCGAAAAAGTTAAGGACAGATTTCCATTCGACATCGACATCAGTGTGATGCCGTGTGTGCTCCAGGGTTAGCACAGGTTATTGAAAACGTTGAAAACCCTTGAATTTACAAGTTTCACTTTAAGGCTTGGGAAGTCCTGGAATTATTTAATCGTCCTTGAAAACCCTTGATTTTTCTGGACAGAATGGATGGCCCTGTCTTTAAACAAAAATTTGAAGTCTTTGGCATTGGTTTCAGGTCTTAACAAATGTGAGGAAACATTGTAACAATCAAGTTTCAGTGTATGGCGGGAATTGCAAGTTTGGTGAATTTTCATCATTACGAGGCTACATTGAGAGCAGGCACTTTTTAATACAATCCATGTCACGATACAAACCAATAAAAGCCGGCTTCGGTTCTCTATCTTGCATCTTTCATCTATTCTATGGACGCTCGCTCCTTGCATGTTTTTTATGCCTCATACGCTCCTACTGCGTTTGCTTTTACGTGAAAATGGTGGACGTGTACAAAGATCGTCCTGCCTTGCAGCAACACTTGCTGATGTAATTTCAGCTTATACTCTTGCTGAGAATGCAGGCAACATTACCTAAGTTATGAAATCAAACAGCTTGAGCAAAACACCAAGAAAAAATATTAACCTGTACATACCAACCATGAAATAAAAGATAAAGCAGGGGGAGCATTCACGAACACTTTGGCGCGTATCTACCTAAAATGCACTAATGTGCTTAGGTATTGTGCATAAAAAGCTTTTCCATTGTGTTGAAAAAGTTATACTCCCAGATAAAACAATAGGTGGGGACCTTGAAATTGTGTTTTGGGGTTCATGAAAACCCTTGAAAACTCTTGAATTTCGGCTTCTGAAGCCTGTACGAACCCTGATCTCCCCTAACTGCTTAAGCCAGGGCACCCATGTCGCATCCAAGGTGGCCTGCTCTGCCTGATACATCTGAGAAAACACAGATCCTTCAATGATGGCACCAGCGTTTTCTATTGAACACAATTGTCGAGAGCCATGAGCTACTGCCCAGTCTTTAGAAAAATGTCAGCTGTCGTCCTGGGTGAAAAGGACGGAAATGCCTAAAACAGACAACACAAAGGAGAAATAAATAAGTATAAAAAACAGCACTTGTGTTTTTCCTCATTTATTTGTTTTATGTACCTTGCCCATTTTGCAGGCTCGTCTTTTTCAACTTAGAATCATTTTGGCCTAGTTTCAACCCTAGCAAATCTTCATGGGCCCTTCAGTGAAACTACGAAGTGTTTAATGGGGTTGTATACTTGCGTGATGCATGCAAAGGAGAGATCTTACTGATTTTCATTGACTTCGAATTGAACAAGAAGTGACAGTTTAAAAATTTTCAACTTTTGCTGAATATTGGTTTATAGAAAGGGTCAGCATGCTTTTCAGGCGGAGAGCCGGGTTTAATGCAATGGACACGGACGGGGCCGGAGGGCACATTGGTTGTTAGGGAAAGAGGGCTTTGCAGGCAAATAAACTTTTGGGGGGAAATAGCAACTAGAATAGCAATCCTTATCATGTTTATTTTCAGCACGAACGTCACGATCTTTCATGCCAGCTGAGGTAGAAACTGCCATGTACCCTTCAGGTAGTGAGTGACAGAGGAGAAGTGGGTCTACCATTGTTCCGGGGGCCACATAATACTGCCCCTAGAGCTGCGGGCTGCCAACCCCTGATATATAGCATTTTTGTATATCGTCAGAACATGAAGCACTGGACAACCTAAGGTTGTCAGTTCGTGATGCCTTCACTTGTGACAGAGATGGGTGGCATCTGTGCAAACTTCAGGGTGTTGCGAACAACTCAAGCAGGTTTTCGTGAGAAGATTAACAAGCATGCTGTTATTACGTTGCAACACTTGTGAGAGGGAACCCCTGTGTCAGAGGACCTGTTTACAGACTAGTTCTTGGTGCTAAAAAATTCAAAAAAATTTATGGCTGCAGCAAAGATCCTAAAAAAAGAATTGTTTTTACAATTTTGTAACAGTTCGTGACCCCGCTCAGGCATTTCAAATACTTGCCCTGTTTTCTATTCGTTTAGGTTGCTTATTTTTAATTCGCAATGTACCGTATATTATGTCTGGTGTTTTTTTTTGCAGTGCCTGGCATGAGCTCCTTACTACTGATGAACCTGCCACAACAGCTGTGGACGAGAGTGGGCGAAATCTGTTCGTCACTGCTGCTAATCTCACAAGGTTTGTATAATGTCTGCATCTTAAAATCGAGGAAATTGACGTGCAGTTTATTAGGCTTTAGAAAATACCTGGTGGTTATAGTTGCTGGTGGGTTCCTTGGCATAGCCATGAAGAAGAGTATGATTGATTTGTGTTTACGGGTATTTCAGCCTTTCTTTCAAGCTTACAAAGACGTGTTTGGCGAGTAGGTGCATCTTAACGATACTTGAACTTGGCGCGAAATATTGACAATCACAGAGAGTAGCTGGTGAGAACAGGCAATGACTAGCAGCTTACTCTTAGGCAGCTTAAGAGCACACATAATTGCAGGCCAAAGTTGCGTGCCTCCGTTTGCATGCAAAAAAATGTGATGAGGAACGTTCATAGCCTACTAAATGCGCTCTTTCATATGAAGGGCCGTTAAAATATCACTGACACAATAGCATCCGTTCTTTCCTATGTGGGAAGCTTCCTGTATTGCCCTTTCTCATGTATCACTGCACCTGAACAATTTTCACTTGCTTTTTAAGAGCGTCATGCATGCGCTTGCAGAGCTATGGATGGGGTGATGCCCACTTGTGCAGTTCTCAACTGAGAGATTATGTTAATGTTCACGCAATCGCACATTCACACACCTTCCAGTGTGCCCTATGTAGACTTTTCCACATGAAAGAGGTATCTCATTAGCAAAGTCCCTACACAGCAACTTCCGTTGGTGTGCTTTTTCTCACACCCTTGCCTATCAAAGTACCCGCAGCACTTACCCTCGACTACTCGCAATGTATTTTGGGGTAAAGTCTATTGTCCCAGCAATCGCCTCCCACAAGAATCATGGTAATTTTTTCGCTATGATAGAAGGTACGTGCAATGAGAGATCGCACATAATGATTCCCTCTCAACTCATTGCGGACAAGTGGGACAGCGCTTGAAAGCTGCACTCCTCTCTCCCAGAAAAGGGGGTGGCTCGCGGTGTTCTCTTAGGGGGCCTTCGATATATCGCAGGCTGAGAAGTTTTCTCCTTTTGTCCGTAACAAGGAGGGGTGTATTTTCGGTCTGGAGCAACAAAAAAGCAGGCATGGCTACCTGCGCACAAGCGTGCACTCAGTCTTTTTGAAGCAATAAAAGTTTTGTTTCAAAGGGTCTGATTGAAATGGAAGTATTGAGTTGGCCACTCACACTTCGTGCACACTCAAAACAAAAGAAACGCTGAGACTGTTCGTACAGGTTCAGACATAGAATAGGTTGGTTCAGAGCACCGATGGCGGCAGAGCGTTGCAACCAACCTATAGGACAGCCATGGCAGAAATTACGTAATTTCGGAGGTGCCAGTGGTGCATAAATTAATGAGAAAAATTGAAGAGAGCGCGGTTGGTATTTCCACGTCTTTTACAGTAATATGCGTGCTTGCTACTTCATTATCACGTGTAATACTTGGCTCAGCTTTTCTTCGCAGTGTAATCGAAACATCGCGTATGTTGTTTACTGCTCAAAACAAGTTGCAGGGTCCCTTTTATCTTGCTTACACTGCGGGTTAACATTCCTGCATGCTTGATGGGTGGTGAATACAGCACCTCCACTCCTGTCATTCATTACCATTCTTATCATGCAGTGATGTGACAGCTGCGCCAATTGCGCCTAAGTGCGCCGAGAGGTAAATCCTGCTACATCCTGCTACAAGGACTCTGATTTCAAGCAAGCTGCGCCAATCCTGCGCCGAAGCTTCGTTTCGCCGTGCTTCCTCGATTTAGCGTGCTCTTGACCCCACGAGCGTTGCGTTGAAGGGGAGGGTATCTTGGAGAGAAATTTCTTCTCAGAAAAACGCGCCGCGCACGCCACAGGCGCGCTGACGCTGCCACGGAACACCCGCACGCTGCTCGGCAGGTGCCGGCTTCGGCCGCGAAGTGGGGTGGGTATCTCGAGTGCCTGCGTCTAACCGCTCTCTAAAATGCCGCTCAAGGCACGCACGAAGTTGCTTGTGCGGTAAAGGAGCTGGTAAGGTGGGTGAAAACGGTATTTTAAACCATCATCTGCGCCGCTAGTGAAAGCACCCATTCAATATCTGCTGGGCTGGTCAGAATAAACATCTCTGTCTGAGCCAGCTGGCTGTCTCGAGCGCTTCGAAACTTCCGCAATGACGCACGCACCTTCCCATTCGGCAAGTCGGCAAGCTCCTCCCAGTGTCGCGCGCGTCGCGTGTCAGTTTCTGGCTCAGGCCGAACCGCATGAAGCGTTTTTTTCACGCGATTCGCCCGCGCTTCTTCGACGCCTGCGTCGACGATTGGCTAGAATTTGACTGCCTAGATTGGCTGCCTTAAATTGGCTGCCTTGGCTGCCTTGGCTAGAAATTGACGGGCGTAGCGCGCGCGGCAGTAGGAGGAGCCTGGCGACTTGCGCCAATGAGGAGGCGCGCGCCTCATGGTGCCGGTTTCGAAGCACTTGAGACAGCCGGCTGGCTCCGCCGGGGATGTTTAGGCTTACCACCCCAGCAGATATTGAAAGGGTGCTTTCACTAGTGGCGGAGATGATGGTTTATAGTACCGTTTCACCCACATTACCAGTTCCTTTACCCCACAAGCAACTTCGTGCGTGCCTTGAGCAGCATTTTAGAGAGCGCTTAGAAGCGGTCACTCGAGCTCCCGAGACCACTTCGCGGCTGAAGCCGCCGCCTTGTTGCTGTCGCCGGCCGCGCCGCTCGCAGCATGCGGGTGGTTCCGCGGCAGCGTCATCGCGCCTTGTGGCGTGGGCGGCGCGTTTCTGCGAGCAGAAAACGCGCCACGCGGTTCACGTTGTAGAAGGTGCCGCGGGCGCGGTACTGTCGTTGCGTGCGTGAAAATATCGCGCTCGCAACGCCGATGCGCACGAATCACGTATAAAAATGCGCCATGCCGTTCATGCTTTACTATCTTCTTTGCAATAAAGCTTGGCGAGTTAGCACAGGACAGGTATAATTGGAGAAAATTGGGAGAGGCCTTTTCCCTGCAGTGGCGTAGATAGGCTGGTGATGATGAGGGTGAAAGCTTGGCAGGAGTTCGCGTGACTAACTCCGAGGTGTCGAAATGGAGAGGCCATTGCAAGTGTAGCTAGCGGGAAATGGGAAATGGACGAAAGTTCAAGATGGCTTAATTTGGGACCGGCTGTAGGCCGGTTCATTAGACAGTTTTGAGCTTCGAGGAAAGTGATCTTGCCTTACTCAACGTGTCGTTCAGGAGGAACCCTACAGAAGCGCTTCAGGAAAGCATTCAGTGATTAAACTTTCTTTGCAAAGCTACTCTTCATGAAGATTGTGGTCGACCTTTTCACTGATTTTTTTGTCTTCGTTTCAAATATGTCAGCCATTGGTTCACCTACTCATGATCATCACAGGTGACTCTTTCACAAGCTGGTTGAGCGCTTTATGGAGACAGAGCCTTACCACCCCAAAAATCCCGAGAGTTGCCGTTGTTGCAAACCTAGTCCCCTGCAAATTGGAAAGCGAGTGTAGAAGTCGGAGAGGACATGTACCAAGCGATTTCGTATTGGGAACCCGGAGAAAAACAGACATTTAGGCTGGGCGATAGAAACTTTTACATAAAATGCACTCAGTACATTCTTTCGCGTGTCACTGTGTTCTATTGATTATGGATTTACGAAACGTTTTGTAGCCTACCGATGGGAATGCTACCCCGAAAGTAATTTTCTTCAATAAATTTTCAAGTCCTTTTTGATCTTTTGGCTCAGGACTAAATGCATGTACCCACTCGCACGAACTCTTTCGGTGCTTGTCTTGAGGCAATTCATAGTCGTTCCCAAAAGACATCTTTTCGGCACAAACTCGTCTGCACCGAAGGCATTTTACTTGTTTAAATATTTCTGTGTGCCCAGGATGCTGCTTTTGGGTCTCCTCTCGGTTGTTTTGCTCCCCTTCTAGCAATATTTCTCAAATCTTAATGCTCGTTTTGGCTTCTCCAAAAGCCCATTTGCTGCTCTAAAAGCTGCTCAAAAATGACTCGACCCAATCACATCACTGCTTATGGTATGGGACATATTTTTAGGCTGTGACACAACTTCACAGTGCGGTTTTCCCAGTCCTTTTCAGTGTTACTGTTTGCATTTTCGGTTCTCTTTTAGTACTCTGTGTGCTGCCGCTAACACAAATGACTGTAGGGATTCCAATTCTTTTATCCTGACAATCTGCATGCCGGAGCGGTCCCTAACTTTGTGGAGGCATGACCTGCACTGGTTGGCGGAGATATGGTGTCCAGCACCCCTTTGCGGAAGAAAAAGATGATCTTAGTGCAGCCACCGGCATTTGAGACAAAAACAGGAGGCTTACCCCATAAGAAAAAATATGATTGTGTCAAGAGGCTTGTATACCGGAGATATGAAGTATGCAGAAAACCGTATTTATTAGGAGTGGAAACTTTTCGTATCACAATTTTTTGTGCATGTGCTTTACCTCTGGTTGTCTTCTTGCATTGCATAATAGTTCATACTCTGTGCCCGTCCTTGTCAGGTACGCACTCTCTGTGGTTGTCAATATTTTGTAGCGTTTACAAGTGTTGTTTCAAGACAGTTTTGCGCTCATTGGTAGACACAGCTAATGCAAATATTCAAGGCAGCATTGTTCAAAAAAAGTGTGGGCACTAACAGCATTCTCTGTATATGAAATGCAGGATTAGGGCACAGGGAAAGAAAGGTAAGTTTGGTTTCAAATCGAATGTCTTCAAATTTGAAGCTCACGGAAATGCAAAGGGGTCGTGAAGAGAAAATCTTTGCTTAATTTTGTTTACATGAATGACCTTTTAAGAAGATAAACCCAGAATATATTCACGGTTCATTCCTTCTGGAAATTAGGTGACAACTTCTAAATCCTTGTTTTGAGGTGCATCACAAGCCACCATGCGTTCATCGCCAGTCGGCAATGCTTCTAGCAGTGATGTGAAAGATAAAACAGTCAAAAGTTAACTGCTCTTTGTGTATATTGTTCTGTACAACTGCAAACCCAATATTTAAAAATAATGCACCCTTTATTCGTTACCAAACCTGTTTTCTATTGACGTGACCGGTGTCGCGACCGCTTCTGTTGTGTGGCAACCATTGTACCAGAACCCAGACATAGCCTTCTGTAGAGGCTATGACTCAGACCTACTGGCTGTTTGTACGACTTGTAGCCAGTTTCCCTGCTGAAGTTCACGTTTTGCTGCATTCTCTTTGGAATCGTACCTTTTTTATATCAACGGCAAAAAATCGCCAAAGCAAAAAAAAAGTGCCCCATACGCAATTTGATCTTGAGGCCGCCGGGCCAGCCCAATGTTACGGCTAGCCTGCATTGATGTCAGACCCTTTACCCACTACCTTATCGACGCAAGAAGCGCGCGTGAGAGAAAACTGCAGCATAAAAGCCACTTCACATTTATAACCCAGAACTCAGGTGTGTTTTCGTAAATATTTGTCAACTTAGAGCTTTCACCGCCAACTTATGGTTGCGGTTTTGGGCAGTGAGCCAAAGGTGAGCATACCCGATCAACGAAACTGCGTAACAGCATTGTTTATTGCAGAAAACAGCAAAGCAATCGAACTGCGTGATGGTGGGACTCAGCGCCCTGTCCCTGCTTCTCGCTAGTTATTTTTGTGCTTGATGAGTAAATGACGGGTTGGTTTTAGGTTCCCCCAATACTCTAAGTTCCTTCGGTGAACGTGTTAGTAGTCAATTCTCATTTTGAGCCTTTGGTCATTTATGTCCTCAGGTCAGAGGTTTTACGTTCGCGCAACTCACATTACAGGCTACGTCAGACAGACGTCTGCAGTTTAGACTCGTGCGAAACAGCGTAAACAGTTTACAAATACCCAGTTTACTTTGAACCAGCTTACCTCTGCCTGCGTCACTCACCCGCATTGTTAACTGAAAGTTTGACCACGTTGATCAGTCGCATCAGAGATCAGACATCTCCCATTCAGTTGCAAGGTGAACTACATTATGGTGCAGATTTATCTGACCCTTTGCGAGCCCACTCTGTGCCGACATACGAAGACAAGGGGGAACTGTGATTGGCTTCTTACCAAGACGTCACTCCATGATTCGAGGAGGAAAGCCTCGGTGAAACATTAGCTGCATTTTTTTTCCTATTCGCCAATATCGGGCAGCAGAACGGTTATGCATTGTGTATTAAGGTTCCACAGTTTTAAGTACCCACAGAACACAACTTTTTTACAAAATCTCTCCATGACCCCTTTATTGTGCTTCTGCTGTAAGCACTATGCAGTTCGGAGCTTGGGACTAAGCTCTGTTGCTGTTTCTTTGTTTGTGTAATTTCAGGACCAGAGAATTTACCACTCATAAAACAGTGCTTGGTACTAGATCCACCAAGCCAGAATAAAAGTGGAGAGACATGCGGGCAACTTCTCCAAGTCATCCCATTACACCTTAGGTTATCATGTAGGCGGCCAAAAACACATGAAGTACATACGGGGTCAGTACAGATAATTAATATTTTGCCTCTGAGTTTAGATAAATTGAGGTAAAGGGGTAGTGTATATAACTGGGCTTCTCACAAATCTTACAATCATTGCCACTAAAGGAGTAAACTACATCGTATCAGTGCCTTCTCCATCACCTTCTGCAAAAAAAAAATCACACTTAACTTCATATCTGGAAAATGCAGTTGAATATTCTTCCAGCTGCATCACAATAGTAGACTTCCAAGTGAACATTTTGCGTTTGCTGTTTCCTTTGCACTGCCCAGCGGTTAAGCCACTTTTGTTCGAAGTTGCAATTTTTTTGCTTTAGTCAGTAATTATCTTCTTTCAAATATCCACCACATCGGTTTTTTACTTTTTTTTGCTGGCCAAAATCTTTGTGTGCTTTTTAGGCACACTATAAAGTTGCAAAAACAGTCAGCTTATTTGATGGAGTACTGAGGAAAAAGGGAAAGCGTTTTTCTTGTTGCAACAAAAACTGGTTTCAAGATTCATAATACAAAATTCGGTGAGTGCAATTGCAATTAGAAGTGAAGAAACTTGCAAAGGCCAGCCTGACTGATTTTGTCATGTATTCATTTGACAGACAGAATTGTTGATTTGTAGATGTAATAATGAAAGGAGAGCAAGATAATGCCGTTGTTTGTGTACAGTTGTAGTTACAGTTCGGGAATTTTGACAGCGAAGCTAAAATAATTTTGTTCAGGGACAGAGACAAGTTGAATCATGGAAGCACATTTTCTGGCTAAAGGACGTTTTAGGTAGTTGTTCACATGCATTCAGTTGTGTTCACGTGGCTTTTGGATTGCCTTGTAGTGGAAAAGTTATCTGGATCACTACTCACTATGTGCTATATATAACTTAAAAATGCGGCCTGAACTTGGTACTATTGCAAAGAATAGAAATTTTCAACAGTTTAGGTAATAACTCAGGTCATTTCATTGCATTGAAACAGAAAAAGCAATTCACCATCGCATTACCTGCAACACTTGTGAAGTTGTGGTTACCATCCACATACAGAAAAAGTGTTGGGTGAGCTTGTTTTGCTTAGTGTAAATTTGAAATGGCTTGCGTTCTCTGTCCCCATTCCTGTTCACACCTAAATTGGGGTCAGTACACTGGCACGTTAGGTAATGGGAGCTGAGTGGCTCTACGGTAAAAAAATTGCTTTAACAGCCTTCATTTTACTGTCGCGGAACCAATTGCCCAGCTCTTTTTAATATTGCAGCAAGCTTGCATAGTTGGAATAGCTGAATAAACTTTTTTCCCTGAACCAACAGTCTACAATTTGAAGCTGCGGCACTTGTGCTCAAAAGAGGTTTCAAGTTCCTTCACAATGGAGTAATGCAGTTTAGCTTTAAAATATTGAGTTAGAGCATATGTTGCTTTTTGGAGTTGCAGTTGGTTTGTTAACTACAAATAAGGCACAATCATTGCAAGCATAAATTAATTCGTAGCAGTTCTTGCTTGTTGTTTAGGCCAGCAAATAAGTCAATGTCAGTGACCTCATGCCAGTATGAACTATTTGTGCATCGACTGAAACATTCTGGCAGCAGCCACTGAACTTTGGAAAACAGCCTAGCTGTGCATCATGAGTAATGGTTATGGAAAAAAACATGGTTTAAATGATAAATATAGTTTAAATTTAGAAACTCCAACTTTGTGTTGACTCAGTGAGGCTGGGCAGCCCGGTCTGTTAAAACATTGTGGCTATTGTTACTTTGTGATACTTTCTCTGTTCTGGTTCACTTTTTTGAACCACCACATGTTTGAACCAGTTGTATCTTTGAAAAGTGGCTTTGGGACATACATTGTTTGAATTTCCCCTAAAGGTTGTTGAAAGTCTTTGTAACTAAACAACAGGCACTGGTAAATAGAAATACATGATAAGTGTTCTTTCTGGAATTTTTGCATTCTTAGGGACCCTGCAGCACTTAGCAACGACTATTTTAAATGTATTTTGGGTTAAAGTTTATTGTCCTAGCAATTTCCTCCCACAAGAATTATGAAAATCTGTTCACTATAAGCGAAACTACGTGCGATGGAAAATCGGGCAAAATTTGACCCTCTCAACTCGACTGCAGACAACGTGACGAAAGCTGCGCGCTCTCTCCTGGAGTGGGGGTGGGTCGCGGCGTTTTCTTCGGCTGCCCTCCCTAAATAACAGGCAGTGGAGGTTTCTTGGTTTCTCCGCAATGTGGAAGGGTATTTCCGGTCTGCTGCCACTAAAAGCATGCATTGCAGCCTGATCACAAGTACGCGCTCAGGGTGGTAGCGCATTTTTAAAGCAATGAACGTTTGTTGTCGAGTTGTCTCGTTGAAATAGGAGTATTTAGCCCATCACTCAAGCTCCGCACGCTCAAAACACAAAAGAAACCAGAGAACCGTGTATACAGATTCAGGCTTAGGAGAGTTTGGTACACAGAGCCGACGATGGCGGATCGTCACAGGAAATGCGAGAAAGAGGCCGCAAAGTTGACCAGCAGCAGCCAATAGGACAGCCATGGCTGCAATGACGTCGTTAAGGCCATGCCAGGGGTTTCATAACGAGGCAAATTCAAAGCGCGGTTAATTTTTCTGCGTCTTTCACAGTCATTTGCGCGCCCACTGCTAAACGTGCATGTGTAATATTTGGCTCAGATATCCCTGGCAGTGTAATTTAAACGTCCCGCAGGTTTAGTTCCGCTGCTCAAAGAATGTTGCAGGGTCTCTTTAAAGCACGATCCGTTGCAAATCTGCAGTTTAAACATCTGTAGTGGCCTTGAACTGCTTGCCGAGTTTGTGGACTGTGGGCTGTGCAGAATTGTAACTCGTCCTTTTTTTTCTTTTTGTTCCCTGCTGCAGGCACTCCTGAGCATGGCAGCTGTGGTTTTCATTGGAGCAAAGCAGCTGTACTCTATCCATGACCACCATAGCGGTTGCATAAAATGGAAGAAGCATCACTCTAAGGGCAGCAATTCAGGGAATACATTTGCCCCATATTTTGTAATAAACGCAGTCTTTGTCAGTTTCTGAAGGTACTTTTTTCCTTAAAAGCCCGAATGATTGCTGTTACAAGGTTATAAATTGTGCACTTGGCTGTAGAAACAGCTTGGCTATAATTATTCTAGGGCTGGATGAGAGCTGCAACACCACAATTAAAACCCCTGCTGCAGTGGAACGGCCAGACGAGTAAGTTGCACAGCTAAAGTTCAACCATGGCTGAGCAGCTATGGTTTGACAGCTGGCCCCCTGGCTAGGAGGAATAGCCGTCGTCTGTTAAAGTTGAACGGCCGTGGGCTGTTAAATGTTAAGCTGCCGTCGGCCTACAAAGGAACGGCACGACGGCGGCGAAGTCTGGGGGCCGAAGGGCGGTTGTACGCCCCTTGGCGATGCGTTGGTCAAAGGTGAGCAGCTGTTCAGCTTACACCAGGGAACTTTCAGCACATGGCCAAGGCCCGCTTTTAAGTATGGGCTTTACACTCTGATGGGGGAACGGCCGTGCAGACATTACGTGGCCAGAGATGGACAGCTTATGCTTAGCCGTACATGCTTGTGCTACTTGGGTTTAGCTAATCAGCATTGTATGCAATATTTGTTCCAGGGAAATAATGAAACTGAGTGAAGGTGACGCTCTGCGACGTACAGTAGAACTGTTTATTTGTTAATATTACACTTAGCAAATAAAGCACTTGTTGATCTTACCTTCGATCTCCTCAAAATTTCTTTAATAAATGTGTTCCTGAAGTGAATACCCATCGGAAGATATTGGTCATTTATTTCATCAGGTCAGAAAGTTCGATTTCGCGTATATGCCGCGTATTATGGCGTATTAACGAGGCTGTTTAACAAAAAGGGGCTTGGTGACTATGGACTGCACTCAACCTGTGTCGCTATAGTGGAAGGCGCAGTCCTGCATTCGCTTCATCAGAACATCAGGCTATAGAAGTGTGAACAAGAATGCAATAACATCTGCGGAAGTAAGTGTCTGCACTGAGGTTTATGTGCAGCATTATCACTGTTTTGGAATAAATTGGTATACAATTCAACCTCCTTAATTTAAACTCCGAAGGATGTGAACATTTCTTCTAATAAAAAAAGGTTCGAATTACTCAATTTAATTGAATGCAGAACATACGGGGAGCGGGATATGTACAATATTTCAACACACAAGTGGGAAGTGCACACAGATTTTTTCGTGTGTATTTTTATTCCAAGCAACATCATATCCATTAAGAAGAAATAGGCGGTTAAGCGCAGTCACATATTTTTCCCGCAATAAAACTAAAACATGTCTTGAACATTACTAACAATTTTAAACTAGCATCCGCATTTTACTGGCAAGATAAGTAATGCGGGGCTAAGTCCAGCCCTGACGCTACTTCAGTTCCAAGAGGCAGGGGGCACTTGGTTGCCAGCGTCGGAGACCTCGCCAATGAGGGCAGAAGGGTGCTCAGACGTAGCCTGTTGAGGGCAAGTAGCTTGTTTATTTTGGGGTCGGTGATGACACCACCGGTTTGAACACCTATGACCACATTCACGTAACCCTGGAAGGTCACGCCGTCCGGAAGAACGCAGCCGCCCTTTCGGACTAGCAGTTATCGTCCGACGGAGTATGCACCGCCCGAGCAATTGCAAGATCTGCATCGCCACTGGCTGAACGTTCACCGAAACAACGGCGGAAACAATTGCTAATGGTGTCTGGCTTAATGAAGGCCGATGGAGTGGCAAGGGCTTGCTTACCGCCGATAAGGTCGGCGGCATACGCTTGTTCGCTGACGGGGAACAGCAACATGTTTAACGATATGGCACCATTAAAGAGTTTGCAAATTGCAAACGACGACCGTGACAACGGGCTAGAGCACAGCCATTGTATTTTGCTAGAAAAATCAGCGAATTGAACGTGGGCCTTTCGACCGCTAACTGTGCTGTGCAGTTGTTGATGAAGAGGGGATTGTTCCGGCTTTCAGTGGCAAATTTTCTTTCCAAAGAGCGCACCCAGACTGAAAAACTGTTAATTCAGCCACGAATTCTTGTTAGCTATGAAATTTACTCGCACGGTCTTCGCACCTTTAAATCCCCAAGGCTTGACAGATTTTCTGATTAGCAGCAACCAGCAAAGTTCCGTGCCCTTCGCACTTGTGCACACCAACACCCTCAACCATTCCCATCGGCAGTATTTTGTCTCGGGAGGGGGGTGAAACACGTTGAATTCAGGCGGAAGAGGGAGACAAAGGGGGGGCAGAAAATTGGTAGGGGGGGGGGGGCTGCGCCTCCTTTACACCGCCCTGCCGACGCTCAGGGCATCAGCCTCTTTTTCCTTCGCTTGCTACTGACACAATCATCGCCTTTAAAATTAATCGTGTTGTTGGGGAGCCGTTTATAATGTGATCGGCGTTGAAGACGTTCGTCAGCGCTTCCGAAGGCGACCCTTCAGCTTGCCTGGGAGCTGTATCTACGTCAGATTTCACACAACGAATTGGCTGAAATGTAAGCCCGTGGCGTTTTTTGAAACGCAACTACCACCAGATTTATGCTGTGAATTCCTCGATGTCCATCTTGATTGCGAAATCCAGTGCTATGGCTCCAATTTTCGTCTCGCTCAATGGAAGCTTACAGCTACGACCCTCCTTTATTCTCGACAAGGGTGTCTTCACGTTGGGGCTAAGCTTATGCCCCTATCCAGTTTCTGCACAGCTAGACTTTCAACTTTTTATAGGTGGACGTTCTACCTTGTAATTAAGTAAGTCGACAGAGTGGTCTTAGTTTTGTCGTCTTTTTTTGCAATCTCATTATTTCTGAGGACAACTCTGTCGTTTTCGTCCAGAATTTCTCTCTTTGTTTTGAGATCCTTGTGTGGAAAGTATGTGCCCCGTCTTGCCAAGTTAGCAATATCACGTGTGTCAAAACTGCAGGCCAGGCCCTCCATTTTTTATATTCGGGCGGCCGATATGGCGGCCTCCCGGACAGGGTTCGGACATTTTGCGCCTCGCTGAGAAAACCGCGGATCCCCTCGGTTTGGTGCTCATGTCCCTATGTTTCGCCTTGCCTGCTAAGAGGACAAAAGCATGGTGGGAGATTCCAGCTGACGTGCAGGTGCGAGGGGTGACGTCATGATCGCTAGCTCGAACGCGCGCGTGCGATCGTGGTGAATGGCCGGGGACCCCGGGAGGGGCGAAAAAGAGGAACAATGGGGAATACGTCGGAGCAGGTCTACGGGACGGCCGGCGGCCGTTGGAGGTTATTTAGCGAACGCAAGCGGTCGCTGGGGGAAGTCGGCTGGAGATTCTTGAACGTGCGACGTGGGGAACGGTCCGGGGTGACGCGGTTTAGCGGAAGTACGTGGGTAGGCTCGCGACAGAACGACTACGGCCTAATGCTCGACTTCGCCCGTCCCCGCGGGTCCTATGGCCGACCAGCTTCCGCCCCCCGGAGCCCCGAAACACGTAAGCGGCTGCCCGGCGAGGCCGGCTCCACCTCGTCGTGACTTTCCGTCATTGAACCGGCGGGTTCTCCTTGCCTCGTAGAGAATTTCTTTTGCCGCGCCTCCCCTTCGTAATTGTTTGTTGCATCGGATTAAGATATCCGCCTCCACTGGCGTTTCCTAGCGTCACTTATAGCTAACGACCTGCAGTCGGTTTTTGTGTGTTTTGTGTAGTAATTGTCGCTGTCGAGGGTAACGATGTTCGAGGGCATTTCACGTGTCCTGTACAGCTTGCAGAGCTGCTAGATTTTTTATAGTAAGTGCTATTGTCAGGGGTTAACAATGTTTGTTCCCTAGCGTGTTACGTACTTGTTAGAATTTTTGTTTGCAGTACGGTTGTCGAGGTTTAAACAAGTGTTGGCCTCTATAGTGTTTTACGTGTCGCGTACAGCTGTCTGAGTTATGTTTTCGAGGTCCAAGGTTAAGACGTAAGCCACGGTAGTACGAGTGCCGCCGTAGTGGCCACCTTGTGTATTTGGTTGTCCTGTGGTTGTGTTACTATCTAGTTAGCGTCGTGCGCTATCCTCCCAGCGCGCGCGTGCGCTTAGTGTACGGCAGATTAGTGCCTGCGCACACAAGGCCGATGGCAGTGTGAAGGTTTCTTTTTGTTGTTGTTGTGTCGGGAGCTGCCCTGTAATCTCTTGTTGCTGTAGTAAACGTATATAGTTAAAACACAGTCGAGCATCTTCGTCGTGATTTCATTCAACCAAGCAATCTCGGCACACGGGAAAACTCACGGGCCGGCCACCCTGCTAAAATATACATAACTGTTGCCTCGCGCCCTTCTTTATTGGTTTTTGCTAGTGGACGCAATTATCCAGGGGAGGGGTTTGTGACAACGTGCACACTCTGAACAACGCTCACTGCACAAAACCACACAAACAGAGAGGCCTCTCGTCTGCCGCCCCCTTTTCTGCAGATGCTCTGTTTTCTACAGCTGGGCAAGAAGGCAAGGAGTAAACACATATTGGGTTGGCGGTTTGTTTCGTTTTGATTGCTTACAGTAGACGGTAGCCGAATCGCCGCCGGAATGGAAAAATTACGGCTTCACTGGGCTCTCTCCACGGAGATGAGGAGCGAGAGAGCCTAGTATAGCCATGCCCCCGCGACGCCGAAAATCGCCATGAGACTGAAGCACTTTCGAAGCAAGGAATTGTCGAATTAGCTGCCGCAGATCCTCGTGCATTTAAAATCAGGGGATTTTCGGCCATTGAAATACACAACATACCGGGTCTGGAGTGTCAGTTTTAATAAACAGGAAGTTTGAATTACGTGACTTAAAATGAATGAGAATCAATTGTACTATGTTATGAGCAGCGTAAAGATGACTTTAACGATACCATATTTTGCTCTGCAATGATGTGTGACCACTTTGTCAGGGCGAACTCATTGGACTAGATGGCACCAACAGAGTATAAAAGAAGCTTAACTCTACCTGGCATGCTTGTACACATTAAAAGACAAAAAAATAAATGAACCTTACACTAATGCGTAAGACTTGAATGTAGCGAAGCTGTACGCAAGCACGGCGTTTTTCATCGTTTTCGCATCACGGCGTGGTTTACGGTTCGCCCTTGTAAAATCTACCACAGCTGGATAATCGTCTCCATCTGTTTCGCACGGTTCTGCTCCACACAAGGCCTAGAGACCTTGCGTGGCCCGCACTTATTGCGTGGGCCGCACAAGGCGTGGCCCGGAAGCCTCCTCGCCTTCCTCCGTCATGTACCGCGAACGGGTCCCGCGCACTAAGTTTACAGCAGGTACCGTTTTTCAAGTTGACTAAAAAACTGTAACCAATACCATAAGGCTTTATGAATGATTACCGAGTATGTATGGAATCTTTCCATATAATTTGCTGAAGCAAGAACTTCAAGAAATACAAGCTAATCAAGTAACCTAAAGAACAATAAGTTAGCTTCAAAAAGTGAAGTATTGAAAAGCTAAGCAGGCTACTGAAAACAAATACATTGAACGGAAGAGATCTAGCATATTTTAGATTACGTAATGTAAACTACGGCACGCAAAATAGACGAAATTATGTGGCAAAGCTTGTGAAATGTTTCGTTTAACGCTTGATAACCTCTGATGAAAGAACAATCTTTCAAGTGCTAGCCCGCTTTATGCCAGGAACATCTTGGCTTAAACGTATCCCAAGTTCCTCGTTCAGCTTCGGCAAAACTAAAAGCAAGAATAACCTATTTCTTTTGGGAGCCACCCTACAGGAAAAGTCCAATGCATGCGAATTCAAACTTCATGGCTTAATTTGTCTTGTTTGTGGCTACATTAGGACTCACACTACATACATTTTTGCCTGTTTTGGTTTGCTCGAATCTAGAGCTCAATGTAGCAGAATGCCAATTAATATCAATGATGTTTGAAGTTTTATGGACAGCACCCATCAAAACAAAAGTTACGAGACATCAGGTATCCTTTACTCTTGCGGTTTTACGCCTGAACATGCTTCTATAACTTCGTGGCAAACTTAATTTTTGACTACTTTGAAAATTTGTACCAAGCCAAATGATGGCTGGTACTGGTAGGATTTCCAGTGCTTCGGAATATTCCCTCTCTATCAAATTGACAAGCTGCGCTGTCTTAGCCACCATCATCCGAAAAAACAGCTCCCTCACACAGACCATACAGAAATTTGTAAAATCACTCGGTAAGCTTATCAGTCAGCAAATGTATAAGGAGGAAATTAGGCTGGGTCCTGCTAATTAAAGCAGTGCTCGTAAGTCAAAGATGAGAAGAAAATCAATATTCACAGTAAAGGCAACAAAACAACCTCGTTTGGATATATTAACTTCAGCTAAAATTTCAGCCCATCGGCATTTCCGCTTTCAGCGTCCACAAAAAAAATTCCTTGGGCTCGGCTGCACTACGCCTTACTAGCTATCGCTTGGACAAAGTCAAAACTTGGCGCCAGTACTTGACTAGGCTCAAATGCTGAAGTGTTGAAACATCATCAGTGCAAAGTGATGAAACAGCACTTCATTAGCAACTAGGAAAGAGCAAAAGAATTTCGCAAAAACACTTGTTGAAGAATAATCTTTCTGAATAAATCTGTCACTTCGTGCATCACTTACGCCTTCACAGCGAATCATGTATCTTATGCGGCTGCTTCAGATATATAAATGTTCACAAATCAGGCAGCTGCTTTGCGCGTCTTGTTCTTGTGCCATTTTCCCTGCTTTACATTAATGTTGCCACAAATTAGGAGCCAGAAATATAAAACTCCCATCCGTTCGATGTACTGCACATGCTATGTAAGCATCCTAAGGCCAAAACATTTATCCTTTTAGTACTCTACTACGTCTGCTTTCACGGTGACAGCAATAAACGTAGCAGTTAGTGTTTCAATGAGAGTGCCTGCACATGCACGCCAACTTAACAGCATGCCTACGAAAATAGAAGTCTGCTTCCAGAAGTTTGTAACGGTTCTGCAGCTGACAAGGCTTAAATGACCCACTAAGGGCATCTCATACCACGCTTAAATTACCCCGACATTTAAACTAACCTCATATTTTATTTCTCGAATAACCGTAATTTAAGCAAGGGAGCCAATTGAAGTAAAAAACACAATAGGACAGCGGCAACGAAAACGCATGCAAGTACTCTCTGTTCACTCTTATTTTCATTCAAAGAAACACATATTTTATCAAAAAAACCTCATCTGTGCCACCGAAAATATAAATCCAAATAGTTGGACAGTGGCTGGAAGATACCTCCACTTGGCATCTTAGTGATGTGGTACGCTTTAAATACGTTACCGAACACGTAATCACTTTGCTTTATAAGGGTTCATTGCTCTGCCCGCCTTACGTTGACACACCAGCCTTTTTCAAGGATGGAACGGGCGCCATTTGACAAATGCATTTGGTAAGCCATGTCTTAGACGCATGTAAAGAGCGTTTATCGTGCGCAATACAACATCGCCCCTGCCCATCTAGAGTCATCTCCTCGTTATGTCCAATGCTGCCGTTGGAAACAGGCGCTGTAATTTCACACTGGCATATAAGTAGAGTGAACTAGAATAGGGGAGTGGCCCGAGCGGGCGCAGACGGCGTTGCTTTCGGCGTGCCGCGCGCCGTCGACCGCCGCTAGGGTGGCTAGGGGCGCTGTTGCACGATCTCGCCGCCGGTCAGCCACGCCCGCGCTGTCGCCGCAGCCCTCAGACCAGGCGAAACGTAGAGCTTGGAAGGCGGTGGGTGCACGTACGTTCGGTGGAATCGGTGCGGAGGTCCTGACGTGTTTTTCAAAACAGTGAGAGAGTGCATTTCTTCAAGGACCAGTATGTGAGGAAGATGGCGAAAAGTAGTACTGATGCGCACTGTTTTGCCCAGGCTGTCACACCGGCTATCAGGGCTCTCCAAAGGCGTCTTTGTTCGCCGCCCCAAGAGACAAGGAGGTTCGAAAAAAGTGGAAGCGAAATTCGCGCCGGCAGGAGAGAGAGACAAAACTTTTTTTTATTGAGCTTTTAGGTGGGGTGGTTCCTCATTTTAGGTAACCATGTGCCGTCCCGGCTCGACTGGCCCTCTCGACCAGCAGAAGTTGATCTTGAGCGAGGGAGCTGGACAGCAGCATCTCCCACTGCTCCAGAGTAGGGGAAGGAAAAGGAGGTGGGAGGTCTGGGTTCTTGACGCACTCCCATATTATGTGCCATAGAGTGCCTGGTTGAGTACAGAATTTCATTGTGCGTGGAATTGTGTGGGAAATAACAGATGCATCCTGACTGGATGGGGAAACGTATTTGTCACTATTAGGACAAGCCCCTCACAGAATCGTCGGCTGCAGTGGGCGAGCTTCACTTTGTGTACAGACCGCACTGCACAGGTTTGCGCTAAGCACGGAGAACGCGTTCACTGAATGCTTCAGTCTTCTTGAGCTTCATTTTGATAGCATCCTTTACATTTTGAGAGTGGTGAAGGCTAAGCAGCAGTGTGAACTTGGGTGCAGTGATCATTGTAAGGCTGTTGCGGCAGAGGAGGCGTTTTACCTCACGACCCGCATTCACTTCTACATCAAAAGCATGAACAGAAGCAATGCAAAAAGACGGCAATCTGCAAAGTGTGCTAAACTAGGTAAATGCCCGTACTACTGGACCAAATTGCGAAATAAACTGTGACAGCTGACTGAAAGGTAATCTGTTTTATCTCGTTTACTGGATGTATATTATAAAAATTGCAATCGGGTTTGAAAAAGGTGAAGCTGGGCCATTAGCTCTACACAACTTTGCTTAACATGTACCATTGCATGTAAGAGTTAACATTAGTTACTGTTCTTTTTTATAGTAATTATAACAAGAAATAACTACAAAATAATTTTTATTTCGCCATGGTAGTACCTCTGATCTCTGAAAAATAGTAAAGACTCCATTCCATATTGGCAAACAAGCAGCAGTTAGTTTCGTTTTTGTGCTAGGTGGTGGGTCTAAACTTCCTTTTAGAAGATTGGGGGTGAGGGGGGAGGGTCAACGCGCTAATTTGCGCACATGCCCTGAATAATACATCAGAGTTGACTGCAACACCCCGGCAAAAAAAAAATTGTCGGTTTTAAATGCTGCTATACGAGCAATGACGCGTTTTTAGAACCGCGATGCTCTGCCCTGTGCGGGGACTAACAGTCCATGCTGAACACCTGCCAGTTCGCGAAAAGTAAGTAATTATCATTCGTCAGGCAATATTCGGCGTGTTGCGGAGAACACAAGTGACAAGTCATTGACATTCAGATGCGCCCGCGCCAGATATAAAGCTCGGGGTGTATCAAAATCGCGGATAGCAGAACTAAGGTGCCTGCAACCAAAACGGCTCACCACATCGAGGCCACAGTTCTTGTGCTCGACCTACAGCAGCAGCAAGTAAAGCAAAAATCCCGTTTCGCCGTTAAGAATCTTGCGGAGCTTCTTAATGCCTTTGAAAGCCGAAAGAGAACGCGAGAACAGGACAGAGCAAGGCCAGACGCGTAGTCTCACTGCGCCAGTCCAGCTGCGAAATGGCGCAGTCGCGCCACCTCGCGGTGTCGACGCCAACCGGAGTGGCTCAGCGCCGCCGCTAGGGACACTCCCTTATTCTAGTTCACTCTAATATAAGTGCAGTGCCCCTTCCTCAGCCCATCCGACATCTTCTACACAAGAGCAAAACCTTTACGCCTTTTTTGTGCCTGGCCAACGCTTTCTCCTTGTTGTTTTTATCGATTAGTTTACTTCGAGTTATACAGTGCACAGACTCTGCATCATCTGCTGTTCTCAACCTTCTCATCTCCCCTTGAAAACTTCTTGACACCATCTCAAACCGCAAATCCTTGAGATAAACACAAGGTCACATTATTTTTACTTCAATTTGAATAGTATAGGAGCGCTTCCCGGTCCTACTATGAAAGCAGCAAACAGCTCCCCCCATACCTTAATCACACACCTCCTGGATTGTGATTTCCACCACTAAAAGCGGAATAAGTTTGTGTGGCAGTCTTGTGTTTGCAGGCTGTTGTACTGGTTTCATACTTTTTATAACATGGAAAAATTTCCACGGACAAAGCAGTTTGTTGAGAAGGCCAGATTATCTAGATCGTGTTCTCCACTAAAAAAAATACAAAAACAAAACGTAGCTGTTTTTCAAAGATATTACGTTGGCCTAAAGGTGCCTCGCCGACAAAATAAAAGTTTGTCTTTTTCGAAGGATTTGTTTTATACTGCCCCCAGTGCTTTCCTCCAGCAAATGGTGCCGTATTCACAGAGAAATTAGTCAATTCAAGTTAAAATTTTGATTCTCCTGCGAAATCGTCTGCTATCCCGTTGTCTTCAACGAAGTCATTTATTCGCGCATTAAAGCGAACTTCCAATGCGTCATTCGGCTCTGCATACTTGCTGCCGTCAGTACTCCCAGATGGTGCTATCATACTCAACCACTTACCATTGCCCCCCGTGGCATTGTTTCGACAGTACTTGTAGCTTGTCTGTTTTTGTTATTTAAAAAGCAATCGTTTCGTGAAACGTGGGGTATCCTCGGCAAACAGGGTCACGGAAGACAAGGCCGCTTACGCAATTCGGCCAGTGTCGTGTAGGAAAACCCAAAGCGGCGTACTGCTGTGAATGTAGAACAGGCATGGTGCGCCCGGTACCAACAGCACTGCGCGTCAATACTTCTACGCTTCCATGAATTTTCGTAGCATTTATTTTTTTTTACCAAACCATCCTTACCAGCCTTCTACATTTATGCGGAAATAGCTTGTTTGGCAAGCTTATAAGACCTACCTAATTTGCGTTTGCTTTTGCCAGCCTCAGCCAATTGTACAGCTGGGAATATGGCATAATAGGTTTTGCTGCGGGAAATAAGCAAGTGGGTCGCATGGCCATTGCCATGTTTCCTAATTATATTGCTTATTTGAGCGAACTGTGTGTTAAAATTGGTGTCAGTATGATTCTAATGGGGAAACCTTTCGAATGAACCAAAGTTGTGTTTTGCCTGCATGGCCCTTTTAAGAAACTACAAGAATGTCGGAAAAATCACCCAGTACAAAAATCTACTGTGCCCCGTAAAGCTAACGTTCCTTGTGCCTGCAAAAAGTCGGAATAATCAAGCATGTCCAAAAATATAAGGCGTCCGAAAGATACGTCGTCAATTTTAAATGCTGTCATATCATACAAACAATGCGCAATGCTTCAAATGCTCACCAGGCGAAGAGTACGAATCATGATAATAAGCATTTGGTGTACCTTGAAAAGACCAGTTCACTAGGGAGAAACTGCTATCCAGGAAATCATTTTTTACCCACTGTCGTGGCATCACATAAATGTTATCCTTTAAATAATACGTTTCAAGTGTTTTGCCTATATCCCAAAATGATAAACAGTGCGCTAAAATTAAGGCACAGCAAATATATGACATAACAGTATTCCCATGTGAGGCGGCAGGAAGGCGCACCGAACTTCGGCATTGGCCCTTGTTTAGACACCGCGACACAGCAACCCCCTTCAAAATAAGCAACTCGGTATTAAGGATCTGGAACACATACAGATCATGTTTTTAAATTACACAGTAGACCTCAAGTAGGAGGGGCAATATGCACAGCATGCGTTTGATGAACCTATTCAACGGTGACTACAGTAGGAAGGGCAAATTATTGAGCAAGATAACAGGAGAGTACTGAGTAGCAGAAGAATCTACGACGAAAAAAATGACCAGGGCGAGCATAGGAAAGTACAGTCTGTTAATAATTTAAGAATGCCGTAAGACTTACTCACAGATGCGCCTCGACCGACGTAGCGACCCTTATTCGATTAATCTAGTCACACGGCATTGCGCCGCTCTTGTCGATTGATATTGACCAATTTCTGTCGCAGCAACAAGAACACAAATCAGCGCTGCCTTTGTTGTTTCTGTCGCAACTGTGAATGGGACTTTCCACGTGGTACATTCACATAGTGACTGCAAGCTTGCGGAGGCAGTGAACTTCGCGCACCGAAAGCCTGAGGGGCTAAATAAAATTCCGCCTTATTTAAATGTTTTAAAGCCACAATTAGCCCACTTTCAAGCATGTTAGAGCCAGGGGGTACATATCGATATGATGCATCCAACCACTGTTATTTGCATTGGAGAACGAATGCCTAGCATGAATTTAAAACTAAAAACTGCACACCGCAGTGCCATCCGGCAAAGCCGTTTAACGCCACCGAATTTACCACAATATAAAGATTCGTTTACAGCTATGCGATTTGCTGCGTCTAGCAATTAATTATCACGCTTCACAGCCGGGCAGGCACGTCGAAGTGGAGTGCTCGCCATAAATTATGACTACCTGGGTATCTTAAACATGTGCCGCAATCTCGAACACGCGGGCGTTTTCGCTTTCAATGTCAGAATAGCGTATTTTCTCGCGTAATCATCACACTTTTCTTTTTGATGCAAATTTCTGGGTGCATTCATCAACCGGGGTAAATTTTTCGCAGAAACGTTTTGAGCACGCAAAACGGAAGCTAATTGTGGGTCAAACGATAGACCTCAAGAACATAACAAAAAATTTATAAATAAAAACATAAAATTCCTCACTGCACTGCACGCCGCTGTCCAAAATAGTTCAAAATGCAGTTTTCGTGAATTACGGAACGCACCGGAACAAGTGTGCTGCGAAGTGGCAACCGTTCGACCAATAAGTGGCTGCCGACGCAACAGCATGACTGCATTTGTTTTATTGTCTCGTTAGTACGTTCGGTGCATTTAGGGAGAGTTTTTTCCTTATCAATATCGAACGCATGCTTGCCAATATACCTAATATCCGAAACTTTGTCGAAATAACGTATTCACGTCCTCTTCGAAAGGAAAGAAAACAGGTATAAACGACCATCATCAGGTAGAATGGGGACCCATACAACATATTACTGCGGCTTGCCCAGGCTGCGTTCATTGCGCTGGAAAGAAGAAAAAAAATCGAACCTTGAGGACAAATTTAAGGGGGGGGGCGATGATTACGTGACTGCGATTGTTATACGAGTAAATACGGTAAAAGCAGACGACGCGACAAGAATGGAACCTCATCGTCGTGCTCAGCTGCTCAAGGCCATAGTCACTGAGCCGCCGCGGCGGCTCTTGACGGCTTGTATCAGAGGATTCGTACGTATACACGCGCTTACCGCAAGCACGGTAAATATATCAGTACAACATCGCACTTCATATTCACGTTTCACGCCGAACTGCGTTTTTTCGCCGCGTTTGGCGGCATGAATCACTATGTAAGGTACTTCAGCGTAACCATGCCCTACCTAAACGCACCGTATGACTTCTCACACATTTCCTCATACCATGCCTACATTTCACCTCAACACAAATGCATAAAACAAGTCCGCAACGAGCTTACAAAGAAAAATTGTTACAACCGATTCCGCAACCTTTACAAAACATTAAATTAGCCACTGCACACACCACGTCGTTGGTAATGTAGGCCTCAAAGCGACTTCGGGCGTAGTCAATAACTTTCTCTTTCTGCGAGACTACGTGCATGTACTGGTTATACCCTTCAGGATATGGTATAAATATTGTTTCACGTGCTTGTCGTCGAAGCGAAGAAAAAATTACACCATCTTCCCGAGGGGCACACTTAGGTGATGCAAAGCATCCCGGAGTTCCCTTTATTTTCACTTGCATTGGTTACCCACATCGCGTGAACTTTGTTGGAAACTCCGCGATGCTTCGCATCACCTCAGAGTTCCCCTCTGACAAACGGCTCTGTTAACTGGTTGGCTGATGCTGGCTGAACTTGTGTCAGCCAATCCGCTAGCAGGACTGTCGGTACACATCAGACGCTGGAGCGCGACTCATCCGACGAAGCAACTGAGGCAGCGCCGCGTGCACGCAGTTATATATACTGTGGCATGGAGAGGGGGACGGAGGGAGAGGCGCGCAGCTGGCGTGGTAGAGGAGGACGGAGGGAGCAGCGCGCTATCGCACATCTGGAGTGGAGAGGAGGACGGAGGGAGTAGCGCGCTATCCCGCAGCTGGCGTGGAAAGGGGATGTAGAGGAGAGTGGCGGACGCCAACGGACATAGCCCCGAGCAAAACATGCTCTGCATCTAAAATTAATTTTGTGAGCACTTTTTTACACTGTCATTCCAAGCGCGACAAAACAGTTATGCCTAACTTCGACACAGCGCACAGCGTAAGCAGTACACTGAAAGCTAATCATGTTTGTTCGCTCCGTATCCACTCACGGGGAGTTAAAAAGCTATCTTACCTTTCTTTGAGGAGTCAGAATGGTGCCTAGAGGAAAGTAGCATTGTTTCTTGCTGTACGACATTCGGGTTCGTTGGAGCTTTGCAACTCGCAAGCGAAGGCGAATGGCTGGTGCGCTGGTTCTTCACGTCGCTTTACTACTCTTGGCATGACGTCACACACAAAAAAGTGAAATGCGTCTGTACAAAAAAAACTTTTAGCGTTATTAGCAACAAGTCAAGCACCACCACGCTGCATGTCAATACAGGTTTTTAGAAAGCTTTGCAAGGTCTGCTTTCCTAGTTTTTTTAAGTTGAACCTCTCAGCTCGCAACGAGTGTTTTGTGCGAAAGCTAGACAGGCGCAAGGGTTACCGCTTTTACAGATGTTATGTGAGCTGAGAAATTCTGTGCCTCCAGTTGCGTGCAGGCAGCAAGACTATAAAACTTATCGTTTGCTCGAGGCTAATTACTATAAGTGACAAACATCATCAAGGAATATCTATTCGACCATGCAAACGTACGACGGGCGTCCAGCGGATTTTATTGATATAACCTTAATAAACGTTCTTTCACTGCTGTAGCTCGGACACCCATCGGACCAAACTGAACGAACCATCACGTTTCCGAGAAAAAATACTTTCGAAGCACGTCCGCCAGACGTCGAGCGCGGGACTCTGACGTTGGCATGTAAAACGGGTGTCCTACGTATATCTGTTATCCGATGTGCATGCATGCTTCGCTTTAAGCTTAATTCACTCACTTAAGACCCGTTGTGCTGACAGGAGGTTTAACGTGGACGTAAAATGGTTCAACGCAACAGGTCCGGTGCTTTCTGTGGTCACGCGGATTAGGATGGTGTGTTGCGTGTGTTATAAGATGCCTTCAACGCAGGGTTGAAACAGACAGCAGTATGTTCGTACGATGGAAACAAGCGCTCAAGTCCTTGTGGTTTCATGTAGCTAATTGTCAAGAAGGCATGCTGATTAGAAAATTACAAATTTAACCTTTTTTTTTATGCGTCGTGCAGAATGTGGAAGGGCTCGGAAGGGTAAGGTGGTGACCACCGTATGGTAAGATCTCGAATTAGGCTAGATTTGAGGAGGGACCGCAACAAGCTAGTACGAAAGAAGCCGATAAACGAACTAACAATAAGACGTAAAGTAGAAGAATTCAGGATCGCGCTGCAGAACTGATATTCCGCCCTTAACGAGGAAGCCGAGCTTACGACACAGGAAGCCAGCGACAACCTTACACGCACCATCACGGAGTGTGCAAAAGAAGTCGGGGGCACTATGGCTAGACAGGATACTGGTAAACTTTCACAGGAGACGAAAGATCTAATCAGGAAACGGCAAACCATGAGAATCTCTACCGCAGCTGACAGAGTAGAACTAGCTGAGCTCTCGAAGTTAATCAATAAGCGTAAGACAGCTGACATACGGAAGTATAATATGGAGAGCATCGAATACGCTGTAAAGAACAGAGGTAGCCTGAAAGCAGTGAGGAGACGTCTTGGCGTGTGGAAAAATCAGATGTATGCACTTAAGGATAAGCAAGGCAATGTCATCACAAAAAGGGATAAAATAGTCACCGTGGCCGAGGAGTTCTATAGGGATCTGTACAGTAGCCGGGACCTACAGGATAATGCCGAACGAGACAGTAGTTCAGAGAAAATAGACATCCCACCAGGAACGACCGAAGAAGTAAGGAAGGCTTTGAAAGAAATGAAAGGGGGCAAAGCACCTGGTGAGGATCAGATAACAGCAGACCTCTTGAAGGATGGCGGAGAAATTGTACTTGAAAAACTAGCAAACCTGTATACGCAATGCCTAATGACCGCAATGGTACCGGAATCTTGGAAGAACGCGAACATCATCCTAATCCATAAGAAAGGCGACATGAAAGACTTGAAAAATTACAGGCCGATCAGCTTACTGTCAGTCGTCTACAAGGTATTTACCAAGGTTCTCGCTAATCGAATCTCTGCAACCTTAGATTTCAGTCAACCTAAAGAACAAGCAGGGTTCCGTAAAGGTTATTCAACAATGGACCACATTCACACGATCAATCAGGTGATAGAGAAGTGCGCTGAGTATACTGAACCCCTATATATAGCCTTCATAGATTATGAGAAAGCATTTGACTCGGTCGAAACCATAGCAGTCATTCAGGCATTACGGAACCAGGGGGTAGATGAGCATTATGTAAGAATACTAGAGGATATCTACAGTGGGTCTACAGCTACCATCATCCTCCATAGGGAGAGCAGTAAAATACCTATAAGGAAGGGTGTCAGACAAGGAGACACAATCTCTCCAATGTTATTCACAGCATGCTTACAAGAAGTATTCAGAACGTTGGATTGGGAACAGGTGGGAGTAAGGGTTAATGGAGAATACCTCAGTAACCTCAGATTTGCTGATGACGTTGGCTTGCTAAGTAACTCGGGGGACGAATTGCAAAGCATGCTTTCCGCACTGGGCAAACATAGTAGAACCGTGGGCCTGAAAATTAATATGCAGAAAACTAAAGTAATGATCAATAACCTCGGGACAGCAAAGCAGTTTGAGATAGGTGGCGAGGCAGTGGAAGTGGTAAGCGAATATATCTACTTAGGCCAGGTTGTGACCCCAGATCCTAACCATGAGGCAGAGATAATTAGAAGGATCAGAATGGGGTGGGGTGCACATGGCAGACATTCTCAGGTAATGAATAGCAGCCTACCATTGTCGCTGAAGAAGAAAGTGTATGACAGCTGCATCTTACCGGTACTCACCTAGGGGGCAGAAACTTGGAGGCTCACAAAGAGGGTTCAACTTAAATTGAGAACGACTCAGCGGGCAATGGAGCGGAAAATGATAGGTGTAACAAGGGACAAGAAGAGAGCGGAGTGGGTCAGAGAGCAAACTGGTGTTAAAGACAGATTAGTAGAAATTAAGAAGAAGAAATGGACGTGGGCAGGGCATGTAATGCGCAGGCAAGATAACCGCTGGTCATTAAGGGTAACAGAGTGGATCCCTAGAGAAGGCAAGCGTTGCAGGGGGCGGCAGAAAGTTAGTTGGGCAGATGAGATCAAGAAGTTTGCGGGGATAAATTCGTCACAGTTGGCACAGGACCGAGGTAATTGGAGAACAATGGGAGAGCCCTTTGCCCTGCAGTGGGCGTAGATAGGCTGGTGATGATGATGACGATGATGTTTTTATTTGAGCGCCCCCTGCACTGCGCCTAGCATCGGTGGTCCGGTTGTATTTCAGCGTTTGTTGTCTGATGTTCCCAGTCTTGATATGTGTCGTATATCAAAACGGCTGCACACACCATTGATATATATCATTTCCTATTCTTATTCGCTACATGCATAGCGAGTGCCTCTGTTCAGGCAGTGTTGGTGCCATAGGAGCTTAAGAGGGTTCAACGCTTGTCGACCACTCTCGACATGTCGTAGACACTCTAGTCGCGGCCCGGGGGGTTATAAAGAAGGTCCCCTTCACCCCGAGTAGTCCAAGTGGCGCTGGCTACCACTCCCAAGGGCAGGAAACCAAACTCCCTTAATATAAACACCCAAACAAATGGAGGGGAAAATAGCCCCGCCGGTAGCGTAGTGGTCGTCGCACCAGACCAGTGTACTGGAGGTCGTGTGTTCGGATACCATGCGGTCATTTTTTTTCCACTTTCATTCTTTCTTTCAAAATTCTTTATCTGTTTCAATGACCTACAGTCAAACCCGGCTATAACGAACCCGGATAGAGCGAATTGTGCTGTATATCGAACAAAAATATTTCAGTTACGGAAATACATGGGAAACATATTCCTTATAACGAAGTTCACATCCGATATATCGAACTCTGGGCGCCTAGAATGGCTGCCGAAATGCATGATCGCGGAGCGGCGATTGAGATGTGGATTGGCCGCGACCACGGAGCAAGAGACGTGACTGAGACATTGCGCCCCGCACGGAGCAACCTGACGCCCACTACTTTCCGTAACGGTTTCCTATGCGCGGGAGTCGCGACGGAACCCGCCCAGTCAGCGAGGCCGGACCAAGACAGCAGCATCGGTGAACTGTGGGAAGAACTCGCCAACATTTTCAATGATGTCACGAGTGAAATCCGTCCGACGCTTACAATGAAGCGCTTTCGGCAGTCGATGTGCTCCGCCAATGCTTCTTAGATTTTTGAGGACGCGGACTCATACTGGTGCCAACAATGTCTCGTGCAGAGAATGCTATGCTAGTTGAAGCCGCCAAAACGAAAGGGAAAACAAAACTCACTGTTTTTTTGCAACGTGGATTATTTTTGTATGGTAATGGCTACTGTACTGTGTTCGTTTCTGCATACGCGGATGGCGGAGTTGGGGAGGGAGCGGGGGGCTCCCGCGGATTGCAAGCTCGTAACAATAAGCTCGCTATAGGCGCGTTCGGCTATATCGAACTATTGGATACATCGAACTAATCGCGGTGCATATTGCAGTTCGCTATAAACGGGTTTGACTGTACCACATCTTCCTCTTTGCTTTCCGAGGTTTTGTTGACTGCCAACCCTTATTTTATTATAATATTTATATATGTGGGTGCATAAATATGTATATATATATTATATATACATACATACATACATACATACATACATATACATATATACAAATATGCATATATAACAAAAATAAATTAGGCGTCCATGCTTCATTGTATTGCGGGTTCATTGATGTTTTCAAAGTAGCAGTCTGCGTTCCAATGTACGAGCCAAAGAAATATTTATTCCCGTAATATCACAGAGCAGCAATTTATAAAACTTACAGCATGAAAATTTTCGGAAAAACGTGTCACTTCTAAAACTGAAGTAACACAGACCACGGCACCTGCGAAGGTGGGGCAAATAAAATTAGGTTCATAACTTGGGAATAGTAATCAAATGCAATCAGAATTCTTTTAACAAAACCGACCTGCGACACGAAAGCCACGTCAATAACTTATATGTCTTCAACAATAACTTTAGGGATTAGGGGCACTGTCTTCAATCTAAATACCCAATTTTATACTATATTTCGCCCAAATATTTTAATATTCATAGCATGAGTATGCAAGAAATGCTATGCGGCACACAAATGTTTTTTTTTTGCTTAAAAATCGAAGGAACAAAGACACAAGCTATACAAATTTATGGTCTTTATAAAAATCATCTCGAAATTATGGCCTCCAAAACACACTGTCCAGACTGTAGCCATTAAAATAAGGTTTTTTTTTTCATATTGCATGTGTGCAGATGCATGCGTCCCGTTGGCAAGAAAATAAACAAAGTAAAATTCCACGACTGCATTTAACGGGACGGGTATTGTTCTTCGACGTGAGCGGCATTCATGGTTAGCGGGTACATCTTTAACTAAGATTAGCTATATTTGAAGAGAAGAACGTTGTACGTTACTTTTATTGATGTAACGGCGTAACACACGGCGATATTCTTCCTCCACACCATTCGCAAGGGTGAATTTGTAGAGCGAGACTCGGCCTCCATCATTTGAGTTGAACTCTAGACTTTAAAATGAAGATTGCCCACCTAATTTTTATACTTCCTCTAACATTGACTTATGATGTGAGATATACCTATTTTTATTATTATTTAGCTGTATCAGTATTTTTGCGAAAATGTTTTTGCTTCCCCAGTCTAAAGCACTCCATGAAAGGGCTTCATGCACTTCATCCTTGCCTAATCTGAAGCACTTCTATTCAGCTTTGTAATAGAATCGATGTATATAAAACAAACGAACTGGTACCTTCCTTTTGGTTGTAATATGTTACTAAGAGATCTGTAGGTAAAAAAAACACACAATTGATTCAGATATAAATTCGTTAATGCTGGTAAAAACTGCCGCTTTATTGGTGTGCAAAACCTACCATTGTCAACTTTGTAAACTGACGAGGAGTTTCTTAAACCGTTGACTCTCGTTCTGTGAGCTTTTTGAAATACAGAACAAGAGCCAAGGTGTACAGCTATTTAAACATTCAACCAAAGTTTAAAACACTTCTCCGGCATCATTCCCACACCCAAATTAGCCTAAATTTGTTCAATACCATCAGAGATGCGTTAAAGAAGCATATAGATTTATCGAACTCTGTTGTTTCTTTGATAGATGCCGCAAATTTAAGGCACAATTTCTTGGGCCTACTGAAGTATTCAGGTAGCATCAATTGTGTCCGAAGCTCGCTAGTCAGAGAGCACCTTGTTTATCTTTTTAGAAGTAGGTTGTAGTAGTTTTATATGTACGCACTAATCTACTCCAGCCTTTGGAAACGTGCACATGTCTACTTATATCATGAATTAACCCTGGTATCCCCTGGAACATTGACGAAAACCTGTTGATTTGTACCTTGAGCCACTACCGGAAGGTAATACCCAAATAGAGGCGGCGAGTTTTAGTTACAACCAGTTTTGATGCACCCACAAAGGAAGGGGTTTAGTACGCTGGAGTGAAATGCTGTTCGCATCCTGAGAAAGAGACGATTATCGGAAGATGCATGCCCAGACCAACCGTAATTCTGGTTACAGATGCGTTTTTGCCTTAATTTTGTACAACAAAAATTATTTAAACCGCTAACACCTATACTCAAAAAGAACCATTATAATTTCAATAAAAGCAGGATATTTTCACGCGACATCTGTGAAGCGATCGAGGATTATTTTTATAGGATCAAAGAAGACGTCGACAAGATTCGACAGTCCCGAAAATAAAGTCTTGTATAGGAATATTTTTATAGGATCAAAGAAGACGTCGACAAGACTCGACAGTCCTGAAAATAAAGTCTTGTGTAGGAATATCTTTATAGGATCAAAGAACACGTTGACAAGACTCGAGAGTCCCGAAAATGAAGTCTTGTGTAGCGCCGATAAAACGGCACACGGCACTAGTTCAGTCCAAATGCTTCACACCAACGAAAGCATGAATCGCCATAAATAGGTGCAATATTACTGCACTGAACCGCTTATTTATTGTAAAGGTGTGTTGCAATCATTAGAGCAACCAAATGGCCCCTCAAAATGTCCCGTTGTAACGACTATCCTTGACATTTGCTCACTCAAAGTATGTTGCCTGACTTACAAACACGCTCAATTTTTCTGTAATTTTTCATTGGCGGGTAAACAGCTACGGGGTTAATATTCAACGAAAAGAAGGCATTCGTAAATATATGCGGAAAATAGCTAGACTATCGCAAATTTATGCGTCACATTTGCCAAGAAAATTACGATGCTGTGCCTCTCAGAAGTCAAGGCCTCGCTTCTATTGTCTTTTATATCCAACATCATTCTTGCGACAATTCACAAACAACAATATTTACACTGCTTACCTAAAAAAAATACTGAATATCCAGGCGAACAAATAGCTGGAATCAGAACTTGGTGTCACGGCCCGGTTATTGAGCAGACGGAAAAATTTAGGTATTCACACATAAAATTTCGGTGCAAGCTGTCCTAATTCAAGTGAACTTAGGGGAGACATTTGTGTTAGCTACATCGTAAACTCTGATAAAATTACAATTTTTGATTTTTTTATCTCACAATCGTGGTGAACAAGAACTGTGTCAGTGGTAGTTTGATTTTATTTGTGTGTGTAAACGGGGAGGCAAAATACACCTTTAACATAACAAGGCTCAATACATAATCATAAATAGGGTAAAGAATGTATGACGATGAAATTAGCCAAGATTACAGAGGTTGCTCTAGAAGAAACTGTGAAGAAGGCTGTTTTTAAACGAGACAAAAAAAAATTCTGCACAGTAAACTTTCGTTAGGTGGATCAGCTTACGTGTCTCAAGTGCTGTGTAGATGGTGATTTTTGCTATACTTGATGGGTCCAGGTCTACCGCACGGTTGGGACGTTGCAGACACTCGCGTAATACTGATCGCTGAGTTGGCTGTAATACCATTGCATGTATCGCCTTGTTGCCGATAAAAGAAGTAATCCACTCTGTTTTGCGGCAGTTAATGTCGCAGAAGCGGAATTTTGCATGATTTATTTTTAAGTAGGGTTCATTCCTATTTCATTGTATCATTTCAAACCTTTGAAGGTCAAATATTTTTGATAAATGCCAGCACCTAGGGTCGACATGTTATTGTTGTTGTGAATTCCTCGGACAGACATTGCTTCCAATGTCTGTCTCATCGTTCTGAAGCGGTCTTCCTGGTCCGTAATTCACCTAGAATTCAGCACTAGGCGCAGCAGGCAAATGCGGTTCGGCGAAAAGATTGACTCAAAAAAATTAAGTCTCCGATATTGTTTCCTTGGGACCGTATTCTATCAGTGTGTTATTCCGGACCAGGCCCATCAAGAACACAATTGCTAGAAGAAATAAAGTTGTGAAATATTTGTCCCCTGCCGAGACCGCAGGCGGGATTAAGAGCCACGATACGCTTCTTAAAGTTATGCAATATTTGTCTCCTGCCGAGAACGCAGGCGTGATTTGGAGCCAGGATGCGCTCTGAAGCTTCTTGTTACCCTGCTTTTTTTCAGTTACATTCAGTGAGACTAGCCCTTTGTCAAAGAACTAGAAGTAGTCTTCTTCTTTCCATCTTGCCGCAATATAGATCTAGACACTTGTCGTGAATGTGTGACGTCAAATGAAAACAGTGGAGGAGAAAAAAATTACGCCCACCTCCACTCGCGGGAACCCTGGTGTGATGCGATGAAGGGGGGTTAAAGCGCAAGCGGAGAGCAACCTTCGACCGAAAGGCCGCCGGAGAGCGGCACGCCGGTTATAAGCGCAGCGCTCCCGAAGGAGAGGAGACCGCAGAAGAGAGAGTACTGCACATGCGCCGGCGCCAGTTTGTCGGCCGCGGCTATGACGAAACACAATCCAACACAATTCAATTTAATCCAATCCAATGTAATCAAAATTCATACCAATGCAATCCAAGCCAAGCCAAGCCAATCAATTCGAATCCAATCCAATGCCCCTCGCGAGAGAGGGGCATCGGAGAGGAGAGGGGGTGAGCGGCGGAGAGCGCAGCTCGCGCGGCGAGGAGAATGGGGGAGGGGCGGATGACAACAACGCCGACGACGCTGCATGGACAAGGCGAGTGAATGAGATGCAGTCGCCTCTAAAAGTCATGCTTCATCCCGTTTGCCTAGTACCGCTGAGCATACTTTTGAGATGTTGCTCCTTCGTCGAAATCTGAGTCTGAACTTTTAAGGAAATTCACGTGGGCAAGCTTTTATTCGATTACCCATATTCTGGTTCGGCAATTCGGCAGTACTTCACATCGGTGGAATCGCCGCCCAACTCAATTGCAGAAGAGCAAACCCCACACTTCCATAGTGTAAGCTAACTCTACGAGTGACCCAAATGAAGGACCTATGGCTGTGCCCCCACCCGGAAAGCAAAAGTGCGAGATCTATATAAATCATTCTTCTAATCACCCACGAGACGGAATCGGTTTTTGTACGTTTTACAAATTGAAACTACCACCAGGGCTGCATCATTTGTGTAATCCAGCGCCTGAGGTTCACACAGGCGGAATGCCTCGTCGGTGAGCCATTAACGCGAGAGAAACAAGCCGGCATCGCTCAAATTATTCGAAACCATGTCGACATCAGTTTCGCGGTCGCAAGGGGGGGGGGGGGATCACCTGGAGAACCAAACCACATCTAGCGGCTGCGCGCGCGCACGTGATCGGATGCGGAAGCGATAGCTGCCGCAACGCTTTCTTTACAGCGCGGTGCCGTGGCCGCGGCAATATTGGACAGTGTTACGACATCGGGAATGGCTGGCCTTTTAGAACGCATTTATAGCCATGAAATTTAGCGTTCCCCGTTCGCATCGACGAGCGCTGCGCTGCTCGGTGGGCGTATTTTACATGTTTTTTTTTTATGTTGATACGAATTGAGGCTTGTTGCCCCACTATGTAGGGTGTGGCAAACTATAGAGATTACTACAACACAACAAATCCCACGCATGCGTCGTTTGAGCGCTATTTTTAATGGCGTTCGTCACCTTCCTTCCTGTCCACGCGTTTCGTTCCTGAGAAAAATATCCAATGGGTTCAGAATTGTTTCCTTTTCTACGTAATCTCTTCTAGCAAGAAAATTAAAGCCTCCAATCTGCGAAATCATCTAATGAAGCCCAAATGGCATTCATTATAACGTTCTGAAGCTTCTTTTGCAAGCTTTTCTTTCCGGGTTGGTGGTGTACGCGATTTATTATAAATATGAAGAGTGGTCCTGCATGTGTGTGGAATGTGCATATCACTTTTATACGGAGTCTTCATGGTTGGGCGTGCAAACAAAAACACGTGCGACGTCTTGCGAGCGCCGCTCAGCTTCAAAAGTACCAGCTCACTTACAGCTGAAGCGGTCTTCGTCGTATGGCTCTTCCAAAATATCAGCTATTGCCTGGTTGGTATATTGTACCTTGGGGCTATAAAAACACGCAGTTGAAACGCCTTTTTAGGAGGACCATTTCTAATGGTGGCACGACTAGCATGAGCGCCCTGTTACTCCACCCCCAGAACATTTTACACAGGGTACATGCAGACTGGTTCAAGGCTGTTCAACCAACACCGCCTTCTCACCTATCTTTTGACACAAATTCTGTGAAGATGTCGTGGTTGAAAGCTTCTGGGCGTGGAGAGGTGTACCTGCGTCTGCAGCACGTTCGGTTTGGAACGGGATTGTTACTCCATCTTCCCCGATGGCGTTTGACAAGCTCCCCGAACATATCTGACAGACGGCGTACATCGAACAGGTTATTACTCTCGCACATGTCATCACAAAGATTTTTCTGTTATGGACATCCTTGGTAGCCTTTGTCTATGACGGGGAGGGTCTTAAAAGGAAACTCTGGAATTAGTGCAGGAAGATTCACAATTCTACTCAATCGGCATGTGAACCGCAGTAAACGTACACGCACCAAGCATGTTTTTTTTGTTTAAGTTTTCAATAAACCACATATTGCTGTCCCTGTCTCTTGCACCCTGGCCGGGATTACAGTAGCCGATTGCCCGGGGGCGGAGTGACGTCTGGTTTTGGAGGTGACTCCGGCAAGCGAGACGGCGTGTTTTAGCATATCCCCAATACTGGGGTCAGGCCAGCCCAACCATTCACCGCACCGCTTGCACAGCACAAGGCGGTGGCAACCGCATCTGCTGGGATTGAGGCTGCTTTAGCCATTTTCGCATAAAAGGCCTCCGCTAAAGATGAGGGCGACGAGGAAATGCATATGAAACAACCCGCAGCTGCCCCAGCTCTGAATCACTGCCTCTGCCTCCTGTGGCACCCCTGGCAACTACGTCGGTGGCGGTTCCAAAACGGTGTGTGGTCCAAAGAGCCTGTCGCGACCGGTGCAGAGTTTACCAGCTGCGATAGCGTTTGGAAAAGGGCTTGCATTCGGGCTAGTTGGTATTCCATAACGTTCATTTTAAGCGCAGAAAAAAAACAGGGACACAGTAGACGACGACAAGCGCTTGGACTCGACAAGCGCTTGGCGTTTGGACACGAACTTATTTTTTATTCCTACGGCGCGAGAGCACGTGAGAGGGAACCTCGTGGTTCCGCCCTCGTCGTCGTCGTCCTAGTCTCGGCGCGGCAGACCTGCGCCGCTACAGGGCTCCTTCTTCCCCTCCTCCCTCCCCCGCCGTTCGTAGAGTCGGAGGCTGTTGTTGAAGCCACGTGAGTGTTTTCGACGATTGAAGGTGCGAATTTGTGGGCATGGATGTTTAGACGGGGAAGGTCTGGCTGGGCCGGAGAGAGGCGACGTATTCGGGCTTTACCTGGTCAGCGGCGAAACGTCTTGACTGCCGTTTATGTCGAGGGTGAAAGTCTTCGGGTGTCGCTCGATGACGCGATATGGGCCATGGAAAGCGGTAGCGACGGGTCGACGGGCAGCGTGGGGCGCTCGAATGCGTGATTGCAGGAAGAAAGGTTCTGACTCACGAAGATGGAGTGGTCACGGCGCTGTCGAGGAAGGACGGGCCGAAATTACTCGAAACGGCGGCGGAGGTCAGCCACGTAACCAGCGAGGTCCGAAGGTCCATCGGCAGGCGTATGTGTGAAAAAGTCACCCGGGAGATGGAGAGGGCTGCCGTACACCCGCTCGCCTGATGTGCAAAGCCGGTTAGTATTAAAAATCCACGCATTCCGAGCAAGGCGAGGCGAAGGTGGTCGGCTCAATATTCGCATTGCTTGTAGGTAGTTAAAGCTGCCTTGAGTGGCCGGACAAAATGTGCCACCATCCCATTTGCCGACTGATGGTAGGAGGTGGTGTCATGCGGCGTACTCCCAAGATTGCAGTGAGAGCTTTGAACAGGGCGGATTGGAATTGACGCCCACGATCAGTGGGAACAACAGCAGGGCAGCCGAAACGGGACACTAAACCACCAACAAATGCTGTGGCGACTGTTTCCGCCGTGATATCAGGGATCAGGATAGCAGCTGGCCAGCGCATGAAGCGGTCCACGCACGTCAACAAGTAGGTCGTGCATCGCAACCGTGGTAGGGGGCCAACCAGGTAAGTGAGCACGTGCGAGAAACGGCTGTCCGGTGGATGGAATGGCGAGGCAGGAGTGACTGTGCGCCTTGTTACCTTGACATGTTTGTGCTGGAGGCAGGTGCGCGCCATCCGGCGGACATTGGCATTCATGGAGGGCCAGAACCACCGAGCTGTGTCGAGGTGTTGAGTTGCTCGAATGCCGGGGTGACTCTTGCCGTTTAAGCCGGCAAAACAGCTCGATGAAACGCCGGTGGAACAAAAGGCCTGAAGACGCTGGTCGATGTCTTGCATGTGATTGTGCCTTCGGTAAACGGCAACGGCACATCTGTGAAAGTCAGCGTGGAAGAGTCCAAGTGGCGTTGCTGAAGCTCAGTGCCTTGTGGCTGTGCAGAAGCAAGCTCTTCCATGGGGATCGGCAGGGGGAAGACTAAAGGCCTTCGATGCAAGACAACACGTCAGCAGCAGTGTTGATCGGGACGCTGACATGGCGGAGATCGACAGTAAACTCAGAGACGAAGGAGATGTTTCGGATTACAGGCGACGAGTACGAGCTGTGCTTGCGCTGGAAGGTGAACGTCAGGGGCTTGTGATCCGTTATGACCTGCAAATGCCGGAAATGTTTGATGGCAAGGTAGACAGCTAGTAGATCACGCCCGAAGGTGCTGTACAGTGTCTCAGCCGGTTTCAGCATCTAGGGGTAGAAACCAATGGGGTGCCAGCCGGAGACACACGGCTCAACCACAGCACCGACACCCACGCTTGAGGCATCGGTGATAAGGCGAAGGTGAGCGTCAGCAACGGGGTTTATAAGCATGGAAACGTCGGAGAGGGCCTTTTTCGCAGCAACAAAGTCTAAAGCTGCATGCTCGCTGCACTCGAAGTGCTCCGAGTGGTATTTCTTGGTGGCCAGTAGATCAGTGAGGGGCTGGACCAGTTCGGCATATTTGGGAATGAACCGCCGATAGAAGTTAAGCAGGCCCAAGAATTCTCTCGCCCTATTAATTTAGGTGGCCTGTGGAAAGTCCTGGACGGCCTTCACCTTCGTGTCCAGAGCACTCGTGCTGTGGTGTAACCAAAGGGCGCAGGAAGTCGACGGTACGCACGCCGAAGACGCACTTTTGGGGTTGATGACGAAACCATATTCGTGAAGCCGAGTGAAAATGGCTCGAAAAGTGCACTTCGTGCTCGAATGGTGATTAGCTTGCGATCAAGAGGTCGTCAAGGTTGGCAAAGACAAAGTCTAAACCGCGGGTAACCTCGTCGATGTCACGTTGAAAGGTCTGGGTGGCGTTACGCAAGCCGAAGGGCATCCGGACAGTTTCGAAGAGACCGAACGGTGTACTGATGGCAGTCTTCGAAATGTCGGCTGGCTCCACAATTATCTGACGATGGGCTTTGACCAAGTTCACCTTGCTAAATATCTTGCAGCCTGCCAGATTTGATGCGAAGTCCTGCAAATGCGGGAGCGGGTATCGGTCCGGCACGGTGATCGCATTGAGGGAATGGAGGTCACCGCATGGTCTACAGTCACCGGGGTAGTTTTTGGGTACCATATGCAAAGCTGACGCGTAGTTGCTTGACGATGGATGGACAATTCCCAGTTCCAGGATGTGCTCGAACTCTCTACGAGCAATTGCATATCGCGATGCGGTTACGCGACATGCTCGAGCGAAGACAATCCGTGCTATGCAATCCCTTCGTGACGATGTGATGGGTGATGGTTTGCTTCACCGGGGACTCTTCGGTGTTGGACCTTGTGATCGCGGGAAAATCCGCTTCTTCTAGTAAACGGAAGATGGCACCAAATCTCGCAGTACGGTCGCCCTGGCAGAGGAGAGAACGCTATGTACCGAAAGCGTCTTCATTATGTCCACGAGGCGTCGAAAGTCACGTCAATGGCCAGGTTGTAGAAATCCAGGAAATCTGCACCGAAAATTGTCTGATTGATGTCGGCAATTCTGAAAAGCCACAAGAAAGTCGACGTAGGCGAAAATTGACTGTAAGCGACGGCTGGCCTTAGGTGTTGATCGACGAGTTGTTGACGGCAATTAACGGCGAGGTCATATCTCGGCGTCGTCAATCTAGGAAGGAAGGAAGAAAACCTTATTAAGAAAGGATGGCCCGAAGCCGCAGGGGAAGGGGGAGGGCAGGAAGGACGCTAGTAATGTCCAGCCATCGATGCCGCACAGACAAAGCTCCAGAGTGTTGTGAAGGTGTCCTTGACAAGCCAAGAGGGCCGAATCCACTCTCCGTAGGAGTGAACCCACGCCGGGCGGTGTTGGGCGTGAAGCACGGCAAGGCCCGGGCAAGACCGTGTGGCCAGTAGATGGCCATACGGTCAGTAGACCGTGTGGCCATCTACTGTAGATATACTGGCCAGTAGATCGACTGGCCAGTAGAGTAGATTTATTGTAGATCTACCGTACATCTACAGTAGATCTACAGTAGTAGATCTACTGGCCATACGGTGTGGCCAGTAGATGGCCAGCGTACCACCGTGTGCACATTTTCACGGACTGTGCCGAGGCCTTACGTTCCCTTATAGGAATTCCACGGAAACCCTCTGCAGCACACTGCAATAAACAATCATGCAGCTCTCTGCACAACACCTTCCACACGCCCGTAACAGTACGGTGGATCCCTGGCCATGGGGGGCATCCCGGTAATGAAAGCGCCCACAGGCTGGCGAGCGAGGCATCTTCGTCGACCGCCGTCAGCCCGGGGAGACCATAGCCAGCGGAGCCCACTTCGATCCTGACGAGGAGCGCCAGCGTCGCCGGCATGCCCAGCGCCTTCACCTCCAGTCATCAGTACCCCAGAACCCGCATCCTCTGCCTCCTGGCTTATCTCGCGGCGCCCAGGTTTTTCTCAACCAGGCCTGTTCTTGCTTCGCCATAACCGCTGACATCGTCATACGGTGGCGAGGACGGCACACTCACTTTGACCCTTCGGGCAATAAATCCCAACACGGCAACAACATACCGCCGGCACGTTCTCCGACGTCAACAACGGCGGGAAACTCCCATTCTGTAGACCTCGCAGGACCTCCACAGACCGGATCAGCTCCCAGTTCCTCCCCTTCTCTCTTGGACCCCAATGTGCTCTGCTACGCATGCCATGGCACAACGAAGCCTGACATTCCGCACCTCGTCTCGTCGATCTAGCGAAGAGGCCGGTATGACACTGACCTCTGTGCCCGCATCGGCAAAGAAGTGGTGGCGGCATCCTTGTGAATGACGTAGTAGAGGCGGTTGACTGTGCGACTGGGTTCACTTGCCGTCGCCAGTGTCCGGTCTCCTAGTTTCCCGTCGATGAGCAAGGCTGGCAGCACTTGCGGGCGCCAGCGCCGAAGGTACGATGACACCACCAGACGCCCGAAGGTCCAGGCTTACCACGCGTTACTGAGGTCCGATGTTGAGTATTGGACGGGGATGGGAAGTACCGTCGGTCGCGGAATGCACGTTGGGGTCGGCGCATGAGGGGTGCGACGGATGACCGCTGATGGTTGAGTTCATCAATGCGGCTAGGAATTCGACCAAGCCCTGAGTCGTCCCTTGAGGTGGAAGGTGTATCGGTGGCTGCGGCGATGCTTTAAGAAAGGGAATAGTCCCCACTTCGATCAGTCATTTCCGCGAGTCGTTCAATTGGCATGTGAGTGGTTGCCGTAGGTACCAATGCTATGTTCTGTGGGAGGCGTTGAAGGAAGAGGTCCCGAGGAAGTAGATTGTTGAGGTCCTGGACATTATCGCCCAACAGCTACCGCATGCGATGTTTCAGCTGCGAAGGTCACGTGTCGCCCAGCTCCCGGTGTTTGGAAGCTGCTGCATCCTGCTGTGCTGCGACTCCGACTTGCGTTGGAAGATCGCTGCCTTTAGTTGGACGTATGTGCTATAGTATGTAGGGCATGGAGGGTGTCGGCCAGCTGGTCCGCGATGCTGCCTGGCAAGGAGGCCACGACGCTGTTGTATTTCGTTTCCTGGCGTGTGATGCGATGCAGACGAAAGCGCGCTTCAACTTGCGTGAACCATGTTCACGGGTTCCGGCTCCAAAACGGGGGTATATTACTGCTGTGCACAGCCGCGGTTGTTGTATGAGAGGGCAGAGCTTCTTTATGTACTGGCGGAGCTGCCTCGCTGTCACCGCCGGGCTGTAGTTGAACTGCAGAATCCGGCGAGGCCGACGGGCCCCACATGGCGCGGTCAGAACAGGTGACTTCGGTCCACGTCGCCAATTCATGTCGCGACCGGCGCAGAGTCAAGCAGCCGCTACAAGGTTTGGGCTCGAACTGATTTTTTATTCCTCCAGCTCGAGAGCACGTTAGCGTGCGCCTCTTGGTTCCGCCTACTCGGCGCGTCAAACCTGCGCCGCTTCAAGCCCTATCAGTAGCATTGTCCGACGACGCCCGACGAAAATATAGACGTCAAACCCTTCCTGCCAGCGTCGCAGTAAAAGCAACGGGTCACGTCATCGATACCAGCAAAGAAGCCACAAAAGTGAAGAATCACCTAACTATAAGACCATGCATGAACACAGAGACACACTTTTTCAGCCACTCCAATCTTTAAATACCGGGACAAGAAAACAAAGTTCAGATGAACTGTATATGTCTTAGCAGAATCTTGATAATGTATATCAATATCAATTTATTTCTTTATTTTACCCTCAGGGTATACAGTATTAAAAAGGGGAGTGGGTTCACGAGACAAGTAAAATAAAAACGCGCACATAAAAAGCTAACCACATTTTGTACATACAACAATAAACCGGAACATATACCAGTTTGCTCACAAAATATAGAAAATACCAAGGAAGAATCAAGCAAGGAATCACCGCGTCAAAAATACAATAATGGCAACCTGATGCACAAAGAAAGCTCTGGTAAGAGGAAAAAAAAATGCCATAAAATTTCTCGTATACACAAGTGAAGCGTAAACGAAAGCAGCAAACAAAAGCTAAGAAAAAAAGAAAAAAAAATATCCGTTCAGCAATTCGACGCATAGAAATTTCGAGTGCCTCCCGAAAGCGTTCATGGTTATGTTCGAGGCGTTCAGATAGGAAAAAGGAAGATTTTAGCCAGCGTGATTTAACTACCGGGTTGTGGTGATACGCTTTATGCATCACATAAATGCGAGCTAGTTTCCGCCGAGTGGCAAGAGATGCGAGGGGAAGGCTGGATTTCTCGGTAGTAACACTGGAAGTGGGGTGATAGAATGTATGAACCTTGCGGAGCGCTTTTGCAAAGCTTCACTTTCATTAGTGTTACGTAGGCAGGGTTCCAAAACTTATGAAGCGTATGCAAGCCTAGGGCGAAAGTAGGTTATATATAGCTGCTTTTCAAGGAAGACTGGGAGAGAGAGAAACTTCTTTCGATTTAATCTAGCATGCGGTTTGGATTAGATGTTACATATTCAATGTGGCGAGCTCAAAATAGGGTATTTGTTATGTGCACAAAGAGATATTTGTAAGATTCAAATATTTCTAGCAAGGCATATTTCAGAAGTATTCAGGGCTATGTAGTGTGTTACGCCAAACTCTCATTGATTTACATTTAGAAACGTTAAGATCCACGTTCGAGAGGTTGCACCAGAAAATAATGTTAAAGTCGGACTGTAGACACACAATATCCGTGTAATGACAATTCACGCTAAAGCACACAGTAGTCTACAAAAAGGCAAACTGGAGAATAAATTTTAGAAGGCAGGTCAATGATGTTTACTAGTAAGAGTAAGGGCCCCAGCATAGAACCCCGAGGTAGGCCAGAATGGAAGAGTCAGTTTCATTAACGGATACAAACTCTGCGCTGTTAGCAAGAACAACTCGATCTACGCGTAGTACTTGTGGATCGATTCTCAAATGAAATACTTGATTTATTAGCACCTGGTTATTTACTTTATTGAACGCTTTGGCAATATCTAAGAATATACAGCCAATCCCTAAACCTGATTGAATATGCACATGCAGATCGATAGTAAACGTGATTAGTTGTGTTTTGTAGGAAAATAATTTGCGGAAACTATTTCGCTAGTAATGAAATAAATGTTTTGATTCTAAATGCCTAACAAGGTTGGAAAAATGTGCTCAAGAATTTGGCAAGGAACCTAAGTAAGACAGATTGGACTGTGATTAGACGGGTTATGTGAGTTGCCTGATTTGTGGAGCGCTACTAACCAGCCTGTTTTCCAATTTTGGGTAAACAATCGATATCGAAACTTTTAGTGTAAAGGCAATATATTATAATCGACAGAAACTCTTTATATTCTTCAGAAATTTTGAATTATTGCCGTCAGGGCCACACGCAGTAGACACTGTGAAGTTTCTGATGACGCCAGTAATTCCAGAAGGATCTAAAACTCTAGGGTTAATTGTGAAAAAATTAGCACGCTGCTTATCTGGAAAATTACCAACATCTGGGGTACAAAAAATCTAGCGAAGCTATTTTTTAACATTGAGGCGCACAAATGGCTAGAAAAAGGTACACCATGATTATATGCTAGGCTCATTGTGTTGTTGTTTTTAGGCTTAATGAGGTCCAGAAACGCTTACGATTTGTCTTTAATAATACAGATGGAATTGAGAAACAAGGTACTTTTTCCGGTTTGAAGAGACTGTGTAGGATGCGGCCGCTACATTGTAGGCTGATCAGCACTGCGGGTTTGTAGATTTCATGGCAGTACGATAGAGCCTGTATTTTTTGTTATACAATCGATTCAATTATCGGGTAAACCAGGGAGCATTAGTATTCCTATAAACACGCCGTAATGGTTTATTTTTGTGGAATATTTTAAAAACTTGTTTTTGAAAGAATTCTATATGTATTCAACGTGGCCGCAAACTATCAAGAAATATACAATGGCCAGTATTATATCTTAGAAGTTGTCTCTATTGTAGTCCGTCATTCTTTTTAAGCGCTTCTGTTTTCTTGTAACAGGAAGAGAAAGAGCGAAGGGGAGACCGTCACGGTCGTTCAAGCCAGGGATATGCGGGATTGACAAAGTAACATCTGGGAAAGGTGTAAGGACGACATCAAGAAAGGACGATGTTTTCGGTGGTACACAGGTTGGCTGATAGACAAGCTGAGATAAGTTAAAAATGGAGCAAATGTCAAGAAAATATGGCGCTTCCGCAGATGCAAGTTCGAATAAAGAAGTGGAATGCAGCTATTGCATATTTGATTTAAAATATTATGAAATCCTACACAAAAACTGGCAGCAAAGGATGACGGCCCATAAGCGGCACCAAGAAAAACCTTCTTATAACTAAACGTTAGGTAGCACCAGATGATTTCAAGGTCAGTAGTTACAGAGACTGCAAAAATATTAACTTCTCGTTTATTAAAATTATAAATAACCAGCTGTCCTGCCGCGGCAATCATGTCGATATACCACAAAGGTTTCGGTACACTGAAACAACTCATCCGCCGATATGTTGCTGCTGAGCCAAGTATCAGTCAGTACGAACATATCGGCTTCAGAATAATTGAATAATTCGTTAAGTATACCCTTCTTTAGATACAGACTACAGGTGTTAGTATACGGAACAGATACATTGCAGGTACGGCCACTACACCTCGCGTTATCCTAGCTACCGCTAGTCTGACGATACACACGTCCAACACGTGACGACCTGTTTGGTATAGACGCACCATCTGGAGAGGTAACCGCGGGAACACCGGAAACTATTGCACTAAATGCAAGCACAGAACCTGCATCTGCTTAGTTTTCCCGTCAGCAAGAAGCTTGTTTGGGCGCAGTTTGTATAGTTTTCATACCTTTACAGAAGTCGAGCAGTTTTTCATGTGCGATTCGTGTTGAAAGAGAGGTGTCTTCTCTTATATTAAAATCCGTATGGGTTACACAAAGGTATTTTTGCCTGAAACAGTTCTTTAGGTTGGAAACCAGCAAATTCAACCACAATGGTACGGTTTTTACCAGCAGAATACTGGCCTATGCGATGCGCACGCGCAATGTCGGGAGCAGAGATATGCAGCTGCAGTGGCTCACAAGCAAACGAGGTAACCTTGCCTTCAGATTTCTTCCAGTTTCTTCAGGACTGTCTTTTGGTCGGCAAAACCACAATTTATATCTTTTCGACCGTTTTTCTGCCTCATCAAGCCTTGCGCGTAGCGTGGTTATTTCTTCACGCAGACGGCCCGTTGGAACATTAGGCGGTTTTAGCAAATCGTTACAGTGTTTACGTTACCGTTTACCGTGTTTGCGGGAGTCGACTGAACAGCACTAAAGTTACCGCGAACGGTAACTTACCGGCACAGGCTTCACCGTCGCCAGCGCTTCCGGTAACACGGTAAACGGTAACTCAAACACGGTAACGATATGCTAAAACTGCCTATTAGCACCAGCCTGATCTAGCTGACAGCGTTAAAGACTGGCTGCATGCTTTCAATGGCATCTAGGTGGGTTTTGGTGTTCGTAACAGTAGATACGATCGATTCACGGGCACGATTTAGCTGGTCAATTGCATTTGCCGTTAGTTGGTTAGTTGGTTTCCGTAACTAATTTCTGTAATTCATCTCGCATCCCTACATTATGCTCGGTGTCCCGGCCTTTCACTTTCACCGAAAAGAAAACACAATATGGTTCAAGAATGGCCACTGGGCATGGAACTACAACAAAAAAAAAACTGTTGTCAGACTTGTTTATTTACAGAGTAGAAAAAGCGGTGTCTGATCTGCGCCACAAACATGAGGCGTGAGGACATCGCTCCAGCTATGCTTCCGTGCCCACTATCGAGGTGGTCCGTAGACGCCCTTTTGTATGGCTTGCCGGGGGGTGGAGCGATAACGTAGATGCTGATAGGCAGAGTACAGGACTCTCTTGCGTTGGCTTTATTGTGGCGTAGCCCATTACGTTACCGATAATAGCAGGTTCCAGATACCGGTGTGCCAGTGAAACAAGTCCGCAGTTACCGGGTGGCTACTCGAACCAGCAGTACCGGACTGCATCATGGGAACGGTGCTCACCCAAAGGTAAGCCATGAAGAACTGCACAACCCACGAGAGGGGTTAGAACATCGCTCCGGCCGTGCTACCGTGTCCGTGCTTCCATGCCCACCACGCGCCAATCAACGGAGTATTAGTCAACCGCAGGAAAACCATCCGAGCAGCAAATGTGCACTCTTCCTGAATAATTAAATGTTGTATAGAAATAACAGACATGGATTCACGCACTCTTCGGGCGTTGTGGCCATTGTCGCCCAGAAATCTACAGCAAGTAATACCACCATTGATAAACTGCTCTTGAACAAGCTGCAAATCGTTCTGCGAAATTGTGTACGTTAGTGACGGTGTACTCTTTTAACACAGATCCTATTTTGCAGACATCAAGCTAGGATTTCGAGGGGCCATTAGATAACCGTCCTGTGCACTTAATTTTTCATCTGACCGCAACGCGCACATGTCTTTTTGCGTCTGTGGCCTCACAGATGCTCGAGGTGACCTCATTAAAAAATCTTTGTGCTTGCTGCACAAAGGTATTTAAGAGAAGAGCAAAATATTTCTGAAATCAAACTGAGTGAACCGTGCATAAAATCTTCACGAACATATATTCTTCCTGCGGTAAAAGTGCAACCCAAATTTTTAAACATCTTAATGCCCAATTAGTAAAGGAAAACCAATCTGTGGACCGATTTTTCGCGCACATCGTCAACCCCTCAGCAAACGATTTTAACGTAGGCCAATACGTGAGCAATGGGGAGCAAATATTCGTTTGTGATTCTTGTTTATCATCGATGCCTGTATTGTCCTATCTAGAACCTGTCCTTTTTGCGATTTCCAACTAACCGTTTTGAAACCAAGGAAGCTTGGTTTTAGGCACTCGCATTGTGTCCCGACATCTTATCAGAGCTTTTTAGTAGGTGAAATATGTGTAGGGAAGGGAACTACCTTCATCACACGACCCCATCATCTCCAGAAGGAAGTTGTCTGCTTTGTTATTCTTAGCAGATTTGGGAGCATGCCTTTTTAGTTAGAACCCCCTACATGCCATATTACTAGACACAAAACCTATTTACATCCTTTCAAAGCTATTGACTCTGAACTTCTATTTCTATGTATCGAGTGGGGTGTGCCCACGGACCCATGTGGAAGGAACTATTTACCAACGAGGCTGAAATACATAGGTAGAGGCCAAGATATCTTAACTTTCTTTAAGAGGTTTAACAAAGAAAGAGCAAATAGGAGTACATTTACAAATATATCTGAACTACACCACACATGCATAAGTCACAACACGATAACAAAACAACCCCACTTTTTACCGCACACAACCTCAACACCACCACAAAGTCCATTCCGGGGTGTCCGGTACTATGCACAACTAAAGAAGGCCTCTGCAGAACTAACGGAGTGCAGGCGAAATCGACAGGACAATTTAGCTTGCCCTTGGACCATGCTTGGATGCATAATAGCACTGTAAAGAACAACACATCCCCTCATATACTCCTCTACTCGCCAGGAATTTTCAAACGCAAAAAAATAATTGCTCGTAAGCAATTATCGCTCGGTTCCATATGCGGCGCACCTCATGCCACCAATTTAGCTTTGCCACGTGAAACACCAATTTGAACATTCAGAATTAAAAAGACTATAGAGGTGTGGCGAAAAGTGTGTTTACCGACTGCAACACGCTTGACCTAATGTAGGTTGTTGAAACCGTGCGAAATAGGTGTTCAGTTGCAAAAAAAGAACAGCGAAGCTGGCGGCCGACCTTGTTTCTTCTGGTGTTGTGAAGTTTTGTTAAGTTTGCTTTTGCTAAGCTTTGCAATGTTCTTGCTGAGCTAGGATGACCGCTGAGGTGTGAGGCCAAGTTTACCCGGATTTTACAAGGCTGTTCCCGTGTGTGCGCCCACCCGCCCTCACTGTCAGGGGATCCAAGGGGGAAACAAGCTAGGTCGGCCCCCGGCTATGCTGTTTCTCCAGCCTTCGTACCCTAGTGCAAGCTGCGCCAAATTGTCGGCCTTTTAGAATTCAAAAAGCCTAGTACCTTTGAAATGGTATAGTAAAGGTGCGCATACGCATACGCCCCCTGTGCTCACACTCTAACAAGCTCGAAAGCCGACTTCACTCTTATAATACACTATCTGCGGTGGTGCAACATTTTCATGAACTGCAGTTCTTTTTCTTTGTAATTTTTCGGTAACGCCACTTAAAATAGCTCAAGCTTGAACAGCTCCACTGGTAATAAATTATGCCAATTCATATTGCTTTAAACATCGTGATGTACAAAACCCCCACCGCTTGTAGAAAATGTTCCGTCCACCCGTGAAAACCGGTACAAAATGCTTGCAACGTTGGAGGTCTCTTCTCCTTTTTTCTTAGTTGATGGTCTTTCCTTAATCCTTTTTTCTTACAAGCTTTTTCTTTAAGCCCTTTTTCATAGTTTCGAACACCCTAATTTGTAGCTCCATGCCCTTCTGGGAAAAAGGGTTTTGAAATAAGGAACACCCTTTTTGAAGGGTGTTGTGGCGGGGAAGTTTTGTTTGGTATTTACTAAAATTCTAGAGGTTATGGAACACAAAAACTACGTCGTAATTAAAAAGTTCTTGCAAATTCCCTTTTTGATTTGTATATTCTCACAGTAAAATCAAAACTTCCAAATTAGGCGCGAAAATATTTGTTTTTTGCGACAAGCCCACTGACTTGGTTGGGGGGATTTCCTCTGTTGGATATAAAAGCAAGAACAGCAAATGCATTACTAAGTATGGTCTCCCAGTACCGCTTGCATCCCGTTGGTTTTTTTTGCTCAATTCATTTGTGTTCCAACTGTAACTTGTGCGTATCGACTGTGTTGATTGCTGGGCGCTCCGCCGATTCACCTTGCCACTGCGCATGCCGGATGGTCAACACCTTTTTTCGGGGTGTTGAACATCCTCAACACCCTTTAGGGGGTTGAGCTCAGCACGCTTTTTTCATCCGTACACTCTTTTCTTGCCAGAACACCTTTTAGGGTGTTACCCATTGGACAAGATTTTTACACTCTTTTCGGCCAAAAAGGGTGTAAAAATTTTTGTGTGTACCCTATATTATACAACACGTCAGACAACACATTCCTAAAAAATGCAAAGAAACTGAAGTGAGAAGCCAGGATGGAACCTACAAGACATAAAAGCACTCTTCAGTAGCTACCACACTCACACATGCAGATACAGCCAGTTGTTGCCCAAGGAAGGTCACGAATAGGCAAGACTCAAGTAGCACACTCACATCTGCTCACAGTGTCTCAGACTCCAGTGTACCAAGTGCGGTGAAGATATATCTGTAATCACCTACCTCACTCAAAGCAAGGCAGTCGCCACAAGTAGAGGCAACCGCTTCCCCCAAGTATACTGGCAGCAGATTGCAATACACCCATCATACTTTCAAGATTGTCACCAAAAACATTACATTGAGGTTGCTTCATACACTGTATAACACCGCCCTCAACGTTCCCGTTAATATGTCCACTCAGCTCCTATTCTCTACGTGGCTGTACTTGCCCCTGGGGGATCTTATACAACAACATAAACACCGGGAAGTGGCGCGTCTTTCAAGTACAAAACAAGGACACTTGATCCTTCACCATGTTGCTCTCAAAACTATTGACCCACCCCTCCACACCCCTCCTGCACCACCGCTTCCAGATAATCTCAGGATAGCTCCCATCCCAAAAAACGTTGCAGTTGATACCAATCCAGGGAGACAATGTTCTCGCGTTGTCAATCGCGTCCATCCTATTGATTTTACGATCGTCTAGACGGATGCATCACGGACGCACGTCGGAGCAGCCGCCAATTTCATCGCAAGTGGCAATGAAGTAGTGACACAAACCCTTGATCCTTTCACTTATCCCCCACCTGCAGCGACTCTACAGACCCTCCCAATAACCATCGGTATTCAGGACCTCTCCTTAGCGCCCCATAAACCCTCGGGATATACCATATACAATGATCCACTGCAATCTATTGGCGCCATTCACATGTGTAGGATTTCTGAAGAACTGCAGTATGATTTACGCAAAACCTTAACAAAGCTACGTCCCCACACTGTCCCACTGAGGTGTAATCCGGGTCACGCTGGAATCCCAGGCAATGAGGTAGTGCATAGCCTCGCCCGCGAACTTCTGCACCGGGCGCCTGGGATTTCTTGGCCTTATCCACCGACGTAGGACACTACTCTTCCCTACAAACAAGACAAAAACGTTCAATACAAGAACATCAGAGCAACTCTTTGTACACTTCTTATTCCAGAGAAATCTCAAACTACCACGCAACTACGCATTTTTCGACGCATACAGTTAAATACCATCCTTAAACCTGCACGTTCCTTCCTATGCCGTATCCAGCTCTCACCAGCATGTCCCATGTGTCCAGAACCATACGCTAATTTAGAACACTGCAGTTTCTACTGCCCCATTGCTATTAAATCCGCCCATTTTCCCCACCCTCCTCCTTCAACGTGGCGGACTTGGCTATCGTCGTACCAGCTCACAGACCTGTTAGTGTTGGTGAACCTGGCCCGGGACATTCTCGACGCCTAATGCGGCGTTGAAATAAAGTTTTTTCTCCTCCTTCCAGATGATGGCCCTATCAATTCCTCCGAGCTTCCCTTTCAGTTTCTTGCCCACTTCAGGTATTTACAGCTAATTTCAAATCATGCACAGTGGCAACATGCCCTTTAGAGCGGGCATCCTCATTTTGTTTATTATTTTATATTTGCCCTTGTTGTACCATTTATTTATGTAGCTTTGCATGCCTGTGAGCAAACCTTTTTTATGGGTCTCCTTGTCCCGTAACCCTTGTGCTTCACAAATTCCACTACTTCCATGATGGCCATCATAAATGAATGACACCAGAATGTGAAAGAAAATGTTACCACGGACTCCGGCGAAGGAGGGTCGTTTAGTTTGGTAAAGTACAGACATCACACGGGATGCCTGATCAGGGTGCTTCACTGCCATCAAAAAGTGTTATTTCAGTTCCACTTTTGTTAAACTATTTCCTGGCGCATTACCTCCGCGGTCCTACAGTGCAAGAGGCTGAACGAGACAATTTTTTTATTATGCTACTGGCAAGCACATACACCTACTAACAACCGCTTCAGGACCAATAACGGTATTTACCGGAAATTCAAGTTATACCAGCCTTTACTGACACAACGCGGAGTTGTACATCACCACCACCTTTGTAAAATTGTGGCACTCAAGGGTGTTGCTGTATACCCGACATTATCCGTCATAGTCATTAAAAAGTTGAGTTAAATTATTTTTATGCGTGTTGCATTACTGAGGGGGAGAAACCGCAGACAAAGTTCTTCGGCAATAATTGAGAGTGTAGTTATGTTGAGGCATCATTCACTATCGAAGTTGTATTGGAATATCACAAAAATGCAAAACAAGGGGTTGTCAGATATGGAGGCTTTGCATATTCTTTCTGGAGCAAACCAGCCATCGTCACCGAACCAACAAAAGGAGAGCGCATGTGAACGTTTTTCTTCTGGATACATCTACAACAGTCAAGCTTCCAAAGTACCTTCATTGCCATAGTATACATATGTACCTCCCAGTGTTATTTCAATAATGAATAAATACGAAGAGCAGAAAGAAAGACCGAAATGGCAGACTGATTAAGCAGTTAGCTATAGGTGTATCTCGCATGTCTCGCACGTGTGTAGCAGTACACATTGTTTGCAATAGGTGAGACCTGTGTGCGTATTGCAGGAAAGCAACAAAACACACAAATTAATATGAATATATTTTGCAGTTTTACGCACGGATGCGTACCTGATTTTTAGAGCATGCCGTGTAAAAGGGCTCTGAAATAGCACTGACCAGCTAGGGCTTTAACGTGCTCTGAAATCGCGACACACGGTATATTTCAGTTTCGCCTTTAGAAAAGCAGCAAACACGTCGGGTATCAAACCCGCAGAGTTACTGGCTGTAAATTTCTGACATCATACATTATATTTATGCCTAAGCACGCAATTGGTCTTTTATGTACTCTTTCTTTCAATGGACAGTGTCTGATTGTAACAAATTACCCGAACCCTACCCAGGCAGCACAGGACTTTTCGGCCTTACTCAAGCGGCTGTACTTTGGCCGGTGATTTTCTGCCCGGCCTTTCTCCGCCAACCATGTTCGGCCAATGTCCAAATGTGGGCATTTTGGCCGTATACGGCCGTACTCTTATCACTGTCCAACGGCCAGTGTGCGTCGGCCAGTCGCCCGGCTTACGTTCATACGGCCAGATTCCAGCCGTAGGGCTCCAGTCATCCCAAAGCCACCCGTGTGCGGCCGAAGTACTGCCACCGGAGGACAGCCGAGATGCGGTCGTGGGACTCCAGCCGGACGAAAGCTGCCGGAAATTCGGCCGTGCTACGGGCATTGTAGTTCAGCCACAGTACGTTAACTGTACTGAGGCCGGTAGACGATCACTGCATCCAGCGCAAGCAGATGACTCAATCGCGCTGTACAGCAGCACAATCCCACCATTTTGGGTCCACTCACCCACATCAAAGTGAGCCCGCGCGCAACGACCAGCCGTCCAGCCTTTAGCGCAGCCTGGCTTAATTATCAGCGTCAGTTTACACCAAAATTAATTTATTCAACATTGCTCCCAAATGGTCCTTCCTTTAATTTCTGTGCATCTTGTACTGTCGAATACCGCCAATATTCATTTCTTTGCATAGCTGGAATAGATGTATTGTCCCGGTACTGATATCTTCTGTGGGGCGGCTTACCTGTAACAAACAAAGAAGGATGAGGGGGGGGGGGGAGGTGTGGAAGGTGCATACTTTAGTGGGTTGAATTTCACAAAGATGAAAGTGCCGCTTTTAGGCAATTTCTTTTAAGACAACACGTTCATGCTCTGACTAAATCATATATTTTTACAACAGCTGCTTGACCAGTGTCTTTTTGAAAATAAAAGCGGTGCGAATGCCTTTGCGAAACGGTTCGGTACTCCACAAAACACTCAGCAGCTTTCAATATAATTTACTGCACACAAAAAGTATGTCCAGTATTTGCCCATTTTTCTTGCAAATACATTTTCCAGAGCGATCAAATTTGCTGATGATCTTTCACAGGGCTGATCATAGAAGAGATCAAAGAAGTACTTTCAGTTTCAATATATTTTTTATGTTGTTTTCATGAGTTACGTGCACACTCTCTAATATTCCAAAATAACTTAATTTTCTTTCAAAGTCGTACTACGTTAAGAAAGTTCTAGACGTGTTGCGAATGACGCCCTTCTTCAGATGGCTACAGTTGTATCCCTCTGTGTTCACGCAAGGAAAGGTGTAAGATGAGAGTTTCATATTTCCTTTCAAACAAATAACTAAGCAATTTTGTATTCATACAGGAAACCTTGCCTACTGCAATGAATAAAGCAATAAATATTTCATTGCTCAAGTTTGAATGCGTAGGGAGGCGAATTTGGGGCTCCGCAAGTTTATTTATTTATTTATTTTTTTATTGATTTGTTCAGTTTATATATTTATTTGATGCCTGCTTGCCCTTGCACGCATTACAGCAGGGAGATACATAACAGTAAGCATCAAATATGAGACCCAAAAATATAATAATTTTACAAAGTGCGGTGAAAATCGTCATTATAAACAGTGCATAAAATCTTACGTGGAAGATAATTACACTCTCATCTAATTTGCTTCCAGCAAGCGATCCCACTTTGGGATATGTAGAATGGCGCTTGGATATACTTCTCCCCTTCTATTCCAGTTTTCGAATGATAGATATTAGGAAAACATTTCAACCTCAGGTTTCGTCTATCATCTTTCCCGGCTTACCATTTAAGTTTAGTTTTACGTTACCTCATCCTATGTTGACAGTGCCAATAACTAATACGTATCACACTGCCCTATTCTGTGTGTTTTCGAGCGTATGAACCAGCTCTGTGCTTAATTCTCGGCGCCCAAATGCACGCCGTTGTTCGCATAATGACATATAACGTGATACCTTACGAAGGCCGGTCTCCTATTGAACACCGGTTGCCGAAAATTGTGCGGCCGTTCGCTTGCCGTAATGCGGCAGAGGACTGTTAACCAAATGACAAACGTACATTGTGAGGCCGTAGGTCGGCCGGTCTCCTTTGAACGGTGAACCGCCGGACGCGCGGTTCACCGTTGAAAGAGCGGATGCGTGGCATCCGCGCTCGACTGGTGTATTTTCGAACACCAACTGCCACAAGAATACGCATACCCTGTGGCCGGTCGCTTGCCGTGCTTGGGCTAAACACCGCTTCCCGAAGGAGCAAGGGATGCACTAAAGCCGTACCCCGGCCGATTTCTTTCTCAACATCGGCAGCCGTAAGGCAACTGAATATCTGGCAGCCGGGAAGATGCCGTTGTGCGTCTGAACACGGGCGGCCGGAAAAATACCGATGCGCTGGTTGCCGAATGTTGGGCGTTCATCGTATGATCAGTGGCTGCCAAAACCTGGATGCTGGCCGGACATGCCAGAAAGCGGCCATAGACGGGCCGGTCATGGGACACATTTGATGTGCCGCCTGTGTATTTATTGTGAATTACGTAGAACGAATTATAATATGTATATTGCATGTTATTTTCTTAAGTTTTCGGGATGTGCCTTTCCTGCTTCGGCCCCTTATTTACCGCAGTGTGCATTAAATAAGTAAAAATAAGTAAATATAAACCGGCAATTGAATTAAAAAATCGAGTAAACAACAATATAAATATGTGATTTGTATTGATATAAGCTATGAATGAATACCCCAAAATTTAAATGCCCGAGAGTTGCATTGCCAATGTTTAAGTAACGAAAATCCGTACATCCACACATTGTTGCACAACACTGAAAACAGTACCCAGCCGGTACAATTTTTAGATTCTTTTTTCACCTTCATGTAAGTTATCTGATCTGTGCCCGTTTATTTCGAAACGAGTAAATGATGTGTGTTAAAAAAGCACTAAAAATGTAACATGAATTGCGTTTCGCACAGAGCGGAAAAAATCTTTTTGACATGCAGAAAAGTATACATGGTGAAACTGACCGCTCTTTTAATGTTAGGGTCCTGAAGCACCATCTTTCTGTTAAAAATATTTCGGGAGGAATTTGGCCATATATTGCGAAACCTGCGGCTTCGTTTGAAAGCTTGAAGATACTGAATTCCTAGCAGAAGCTAAGCATGAAACCGAGAGAAAAATTATTAAGAGCAAACTCAGAGAGAGAGACACTATGGGGATGATTGCGAAGATATTGAGGGGGTCCGGTTGCGGCATGGAGCGCGGCTTCTACATCTTTGTGTTTGTCTTGCAGATCGCCACATGTTCTGGTAGCTACTATCTACGCGACGATACTCGTCTTGCGCAATGACCGAGCCGCCACTTGGACTGCCTTGAACATGAAACGAAGAAACGGCACATAGCATATATCAACTGGATTTCCGTCGGACCGCTTGTAAATGGAAACCTAGGGGAGCGACCTCTGCGTGCTACGTGTGCATTGTGGACTATGAAGCCGGCGCAAAACAATAGGCACATCAGTAGGTCCGGTTGTGGCACGGAGCGCCGCTGCTGCAACTTTGATTTGTGTAGGCTGAAAATACAAGTACAAGTGCTATGAAAATGATAACCGTTTCTACTGCCGTTACCGCATCCAGAGGGCTTTTGTAATGCTTTGTGTTCACTGTGCATGACTTGAAGGTGTTTCTGACTGGAGACATTCAAGTCAATCCCGACTCCGATGAAGAAAGTAAGGACGAACGGTTGTTGCCAGGCTCATTGGCAGGTCTTGCACGCATCAGTCAAGAAATAGGTAATAATATTGAAAAAAGTTGCTTGATTCGATGAACGCCTATTCAATGTAAAGTCATAGGCCGCAGCGACAAGAAATGTCGCTACTTAAGAGGAGGAGTTAAAGAGTACGGTTTCAAAACTTCACAGCGTCACCAGTGAACTCGACAAACAATTATGGTTCAGAAAACCGGTCCCCCAGAAACAACCTAGCTATACATGGCTTCTATAAATCCCCTCACAAAAAACCAGAAGAGCTCATTGTTACCGTGACGAAAATGGTAACAGATAAGCTACAAGTGCAGTGCGACAACAATAAATGCTGCCACATAGTCGCATTGCACAATGGGGTTAGATAAGACCAATTATCTTGAAACTGCTAGATTTGAGAAGACAAAGTGATATTTTCAACAATATGTAAAAACTAAGGGGATTCAAGACCGATATCAATGAAGATTTCTCGTCAAGGGTACGGAAGCTGCATAAGTTATGTAGGAATAAATGGACGTAAAAACCGACTTCACCTCGACTGCGTGGTTGTATGTAATGTTTGACACACATAGGATGACGCAAATTCCGCTACCGTGAAAGCCCCAGGGAACGTACTCTCAAATAGTACCGCCTTCGCTACTGCTGGAAGGTCGGGAAACGCGCTCGGAAAAAGCACTTGTAATCCATCAGATGATTAAAGCCTTTGACGCTTTCGAACACAGCCGCATCCTAAGGCCTAACCCAACTTATTTGCCCCCAACGCGAGAAAATTCCCTCTTAGATGTCTTGTCTAGACCTTCTGCAGCGGGGGATCAAACAACAAAAGGCTGAAGTTTTGTCAGACCACCGGGCTATCATAGTAAACTTGAATATCACGTGTGAACAGAGCTGGCCCCTTACAGAAGTGTGGATGACATCAGCCACGCTGACGATGCTTCAACTGTTTCTACTCTGGCGTTTTATCTTGACAGATTTTTTTATTTTCTAGCTCGAGACTTTAGGTTGAAGCTTTGTACAATCAATTTTGCAATATTACGATTGAATGTATGACGAAATTAGTTCTAAACAACACCCGAAGGATCCCTGGTATGCCCAGGAAACTGTACAGTTTATACGTCAAAGCAAGCGGTAAAGCCAGCGCTGTCGGCCGGACGATCGAAATGGAATTGGCCAGTTATATTCTATGAAATCTCCCCTAAAGGGTAAAATTTTGTTTACTACAACCACACGCTATCGACATTCATAATTGAAAACTCTTGAACGTTTTGGAAGAGAATTTACCCTATTCGTTGCGTTTCAGTATTTTTTATCGACACCCGACCTTGCTCTGATGTCGGTTCTATCTCAGAGGCATTCAGTATTTTTTTTAAATCCATGTTTGTCTGTGAAAATGCCGTTGTTCATAACTTTGACGCTCCCAGCCAATTATTGGCGTTTACGCATCTAGAGATTACTTTTGCTAGAGTTTCTATCCTGTTATTAAACTTGGAAACCCCAAGAGTGCCCATCCTTACCGCATTCCCAACCATTTTTTGATAAAATTCTCTGAATGGGCCTCCCACTATTTAACCGTTATTTTCTGAAGATCGCTTGAGTCCTCATCTGTTCCCGGGGTATACAAACAGCCAATGTTACCGCGGTGTTTAAATGGCAAGAAGAAATATGCTCCTAATTACAGGCCAATTTCATTATTATCTACAGGCTTTGGGCTCTGATAGCATTATAGCTTATAGCGCTGGTGTTTGTAGCATTGGGAAAATCGCTGTTTAGTTAAAGGGCGAACTTGTGCCCGACATCCACTGTAACCGCTACATACAGCGTCGAAAAAAGCTCCGTTTTCTTTCCCTTATACTTTCCGTAGCTGCTTACTTAAAAGTCTTCCCTTCAAATACCGGGTGTGGACCACTGGGTCTGTCTCGCGATTATGATGATAATGATGTAGAAATAAAGACGGTAGGCCACGTTACGAGCGGCTACTTTTCTTTCTGTACTACTTCATCATCTATTTCTACAAAAAAACACAGGCGTGGGAAAAGGGTTATGTTAACATACCCATATGTAATTTGTGTACAGTACAAATTTCGTCGAACACTATTTGGGAGTTCTTTCCTTCAAATCAATTTTTTTCATTGTACAGACGTTATGCACGTCCGTTTTTAAGCATTGCAAAGTAGAAAGCTTTGCGTTCGGTCAAACCATATCTCACAAAAGGGACAGTACCCACACCAGCACCCTAATATCAGGCCGATGTCATCAATGGCATCACCAGACGCTGGCCAGTGGCTCAGATAGATTAATGTGAGAATCAACATGGCACTTGCTTCCCCACTGTCGGGCACTCCGTGATCATAATGCCACTTACAGATGCTGTTGTATTGATCGACCATTGTACCTTCCGTGCTCCCGCTGTGCACGTACACTCGGCCGGGAAAGCGCTGCAGTCAAGGTGATGCGGGGATGCTCCATATTATAGTGTATAGAGCTGCGAAGCTTACCCTTATCCTACCACTGCCATTGAAAAAATTTTGGTTTCAAACGCGATAACACCTTCGATAGTTGTGCAGGTCTACCTGTATTTTTTTCCGTTGTGTGTTTCTAGGTATCAGTGGGATTCTAGGAATCAGTTTTTATTCATGCAGTACCTTCAACGTACTTGGGATTTTTAACAACCACTCACCATTGTGGCTGTGTGGGTAATTTGTTTTGGTGGTGAGCGGGCAATGCAGTTTGATCCTAACACTGGCGGCCCAATTTCTGATGGACGTGAAGAAAATTATCCTTTTGTTGGAGTGCCAATGTTCATAGAATGCTCTAACTTGTTACGAAATAATCATAGCGATTTACTACAGGGAGCACACTTAGGTTTCCTTCAAACACCACCCGTTTTGGCTTGAACTCATTTCATGCGTGAGCTGCATGAAGGACATCAAAAATATAAAGAAGCACAATGAACACAGGCAAAAAACTTGGTGGAATTGCTGACGCGATTGATCAATTGAGCCACTGTTCATTGTGCCTTTTTATTTAAAATAATATGAATAGATTTACATGACTGTTTCGTTAAATGAACTCGCCTATTACGGTTTATTGAGCTGCCAAAATGCTTCATTGGCCTGCAGTTTGGCAAATAGGCATTATTACCCGAAACCACTGTCGTATTACTGTAATATTTAAGAATATCCCGCTATACTTTATACAAAGTAATGAACGTCTTGAAAGTAAAATAACAGCCTTTTATTTCAAACACATAAATGCTGTGCCTATAGAATCGAAGCTTGTAATTCTAACTTCATAATTAGAATTTATCGAACAGTCAAAACGCAAAATATTTACAGGCCAAGTATTTTTTCAAGCCTATATATCCATTGACCCTTGTTTCAAACGCAACGGAACTAAGCCACAGATACTTTGAACAACGCTAAACGACGCCGCCAGCTTGGGGCGTGACGCACAGCCAGATAAATTCTCCTGATGCCTAAACACGAGGCTGAGTCACGCCCTGAAAGGAGATAGGAACCGAACTTCGATTAGGAAAACGCAACCGAATGCCCGTGCTACACAGCGTCTGGAAAGACAATTGAGGCGAACTGCCTAAGGAATCCAAATGAACGACTAATATCAAAGGCAGTTGAAAGTTTCTATATTCGCCCGCACTGTTATAGTATCGGCACTGCTTCCTTCGTTTTTACCTAACGAAAATTAATTTGGAGCTAAAATGGTGAATCAACGAAAATGTTAGTGACCAGTGATCACTCAGTGAAGTGAAGGAAAAGCTTGTGATCAGTTAGTTAGCGCAGAATTTCTCTTTTTTCTATTCTCGCATCGAAGGTGTTGAGGGTAATGAGTTTCCTTGTAGTCCTAGATAGAGTGATAGAAAAAAATGAAAAATGGCGAAGATTGTTCACTTTATTTACGAAATTTGATTAGTAAATGGTGGTTTTTTTGTATTCAGGACATGCAGCAACTGCGTCCGAAATTACGACCATTCACGACTCGAAGGCCTTTAAGAACCTCAAATATGGTTGGTTGTGCTCCCTTCCCTAAACTAGCATTTCAACGTATGGCCAATGAAAACGTAACTCTCAAAGGTGTTACTTAAGTCAGCAGACAGTTCACTGAAAGGTCTTCGCAACCCTCGCGTAGCACGGGTATATACCTAACATAACAGACACTGGAAACAGATTCTTTATAAACAACGTGGATGAGGACATAAGTACCGGTAGTGTGACGGGCTGAGAGAGGGCATTATTCCAGAGGTTAGAAGGGTATCCATCTTTTGCATCCAGTAAACCCGAGGAGATGGCTGACCCAGCTCCCGTGCGGCCACCGCTCAAAATTCACGACCGCATTGGACGCTACCGGTCAATTCTTCTGTTTTGGAGTAATGATATAGAAGGCATTCCGCTACATTCCAACTTTACAATTGAGGCGGAAATATGCCTTTATTGGCTAAGGCCGCGTAAATTCTCTCGTTTAATTGGAGGGGTACACGGAAGGAGGGAGTACAAGAAAAAATATCGTGGTTGAAGGTTGAATCACTTGAACAAGTGAGGACTGTTTAAATTTTACGGTTCCATGAAAATACAATTCGTAGATAGCGTGACGAGACAGGTGCTCAAGAACGCCTACTACAAGAGTCGGTTCAGGTTATTACACCAGCTTGTCAATACCTCTGGTAAGAAAATACTCCTTTTTTTCTAGCGCTGAAGGTTCAGCTCAAACTCGTTGTAATTGCGCTTCTTCACCTGCACATTCAAAATGTTTTTGTCAATTCTTTGATCCACGTGAGAGTGCGAAATGATAAAAAAATTCCCCAATGAGAGAGAACCACAATGGTCAAACGGACAAGCAGACAAGGCCCGGAACTCCCTTGTGTTTCGCTTCTTCAGCTTAACCATATAAATTGGAGACCTGCACGGAACTCTTCAGAAAAGGTGCGTCCGAAGATGACCATGCGATACCAGTCTTAGTGCCGCGCCAGTCGGCATTTGGGAACATGCCGATTTTCTTCATCATCATGTGGTTGAGGATTTTATGAACGTTTACCTCGCGTCCTGTCACCTGCCACAGAGTTACAGGGTGACGCCGTAGGACAATGAATCCTTATCCAATGCAGAGGGAAGTAGAATGTGCTGTACTATAGTCGCTTTCGGATATAGCCTTGCGTTGGGAGGACTGCTGAAGATGTTCCTGAAGATATAGTATTGGCTCTTGGATGAGGGTGTCAAGGGAGGGAAGGTGCACTATTTTCTGAAGAATGTCTACGGGTGTGAATAAAAAATGACCAGTTATTTTATACAGAAGGTGCCGATTTATTAGACGGAGATGCTTTACTTAAGCTGGGTAAACACCATATACTGGAAAGCCATAAAGGAGATGCCCGTGTGCTATGGCATGGCCAGGCATTATAAAGGCCTGTTGACAGGCACAGCCAAACGTAGTGGACAGGTGCAGGATAAGATGAAAGGTGAGGTTCCAAGTTGACTTCAGATAAGGGATCTATTTACGGGAGCTATTGCAACTGCTAATGGGCAGTCCGAGCAGACGCATGGCGCTGTTATGAGAATTCAGCTGCCAATCCCCTATCTGGATAAAAAGTTGGACCCTTCTTGACATGAAAGTTGTGTAGCTCTGTTTGAGTTGGTGATATTCGTAAATGGAACTGGTAAACCGAGCATTGCACGCTGAATATGCCCAACTATATTTCTGGGAGCATGGGAGCTTTAGAGGGATAGTATTCAGCTGCATTCTTGAGCCTAGACACGACAATTGGCGAGTCCGCTGTCTCTGAGTGGACGAGCGAGTCATTTCGATGGGTTGTCTGGAGGAAGCTGTTGGTGACAATGGTCAGTGGTCGATGGGAATTTGGCCTGCTTGACGTGTCGCTGCTGGTGCCTCTCATGTCTACGCCATCGGGACTTTCAAGGCATTGCTAAGTCGTTTCATGGAACGGAATATATATCCTCGGTACGCCATGGACTCGTATTGTTCACGCTCGACTACTTTATGGTAAACTAAATGAGTAATTTTTGGCCAATGTCATACTTTGCGGCATCCTTGCTCTCAAGCAAATCAATGGTCTTATGCAAGTCGTGCGGAGATGATGATGAACTTGCAAAACTTCAAATGCTGCCTTCCGAAGTCTCACAGTAGTGCCGCGAAGGATGCGTTGCTGCCCGCGCACATCATGAATCACACACTTATTTTCGGTAGTCACTGGACTGTGAGGGCCAGCCATGGCAACCTCTGGCTGAGGGTGGGGTTGAACAACAGAAAGAACAGTCAAAATCGTGGGGTTCTAGGAACCTCAAGCCGGAGGGGAAGTCGGTGGTCTCCTTTGTCACGTGCGGGCATCCTCACGGGTTTAATGGCACAAAATCTAGCGGAAGAACGAACGACTCAAGACATACCGTAGCATTGGCTGCCCTTAGCGGGGACGATAACTTTAGTGACAGGGGAAATCTAAATTATGATGTTGATGTCTTGCGCACAGCCAGCCGAAGATTTAACAGGGGTATTTGATTCTTTTCTGAGCTTAGGTATTGGATCAATGATAGTAATTTTGGGGTGGTCAGGGAGCGTTTCTGAGGACGAATAATCTGAGTAGGCTGTAGGTTTTTGTGAGTTGGTGATCCATGCTGTACTTCACTTGATAAAAAGCGAACACTCAGCGATAGGACAGAACACAGATAATATATAAAGAAAATTTATTATCAGAAGTTACACAATCATACCACCTCCTCTACCGTGTACGCACACTTACAAAACCAAGAATAAAAAAACAAGAAAGGATCACCTCATACCCTCTTTGCATGAATACACTCTTAGCCTACGTGCCACTGAGATTGAGATTTCACGATGAACGACTGGCTTCCCCAAGAAAGTCTATTTTTCGATAAGTGCAAGGGAGGGAGTGCTTGCACAGCAGTCCACAGCCCGAGCAATATCATTTGCCTCATCAATCTTGTGGGTCTTCTTGTTCCTTATCCTCGTTGTAATATTACACTTTTCTACAAGGGGGAACATTTTTAATCCCGACTTAGGATAGCCAATTGGACTGAATTGGAGTTTTTCACATTGTTAGCGTGTTTACGTAGGCGATCATTGCAACATGTTCGCATGTGCTCCGGGTATGGTTTGCCACAGTGTAAGGAGACGACAAAGCATGATAATCTTCACCGCCGCTGAGAAAATAAAAATAACGGGGCTTTCGAAGTTAATCAATTAGCGTAATGCAGCTTACATGCGGAAGTATAAACTGGACGGGATGGAATGTGTTGTAAAGAACGGAGGATGTAAAGGACGACTCAGAGAGCAATGGAGCGGAACATGATAGGTGTAAAAATAAAGGCACAATAAGAGAGCGGAGTGGATTCGGGAACAAACGCGTGTTTAGGACATATGGTTAGAAATTAATTGAAAGAAATGGTTGTGCGCCGGTCATGTAATGAGAAAGCAAGACAACCACTAGTCATTAGGGTAACAGAGTAATCCCTAGGCAAGGCAAGCGTGGCCGAGGGTGGCGGAAAGTTAGATTGCCAGGTGAGATCAGGAAGTTTGCGGGGGATAAATTGGCCTCAGAATTAGAGATTATTGTGAGAGGCCTCTGTTCTGCAGGGGGACTAGATAGGCTGATGATGAAGGAGACGACGTGCACTGCACGCATAGCATTGTTAAGTAACACAACCGTCTGCTTTACTTCACCAGATAGTTTTGTGTCTTTACAACAGCTTCTTTTGCAAAAGGGTCCAGGCTACAGGGGCGCGGAAAATACAACATTGAGATTTCTTGTGGCTGCAACATTTCTACCCTGGGCGACAACCCATGCTTGTATGGAGTGACCGCATCCTTTTTTTCCCGGTCGTGTACACGGTTCGTCTCACGCCGACTCTTTATTGATTCTTTGAGCACGCAAAGCGGAACAACCACTAAGATGTGCTCGGAAAATCCTGCTTGATCAAGGTGATCAGCTTCCTTTTCATAATTTCATTCATTTTGTGAAGACAGAAATATAATGGTATTTCCTAAGCGCACTTTGGGTTCACCCCACTTACCCATTTTTCAGTGTCCGAAAGAATAAGAACGAGGGGTCTACAGACAATGGCTCGTACAACCAACATGTACTACTAAGAAAATGGAGCTTTCGATCTAGGAACTGGATTGCCCTGCTGCCAACATGTCCCTGTGTCAAGCAAAGTGCTTTAAAACGTTGGTTAAAACTTCTGGGTGCAGCATGCACACTGAGTTGGTACCGCACTCTCCTATCCAAAAAAACGCTCTTCGTCTTCAACAGTCATGTGCTGCCCATCTGCTAATTTTGAGCCACCCCATGTAATGGATGGCTGAAGGTCTCACATGGTGAGAGAGAGAGAAACAACTTTATTGAATCGATCCGGCAGTTCAGGGGAGGGGGTGTGGAAGGGGAGACTCTTGCGTGCCCGCTTGCCCCACGGAGGCGGCGGCCGTGCTGCGAGCCCGAAGGCGAGCAACGGTCGTCTCACGCTCCTAGGGGAACGTGGAACGTGCTGGACCTTGTCTCTGTGAAGTGAGAGCCTTGCGCTGTCAGGGGATCGATAACATCAATGACGGGTATATTCTTCTTAGTATATTCTTCACTGCATGAGGGGAGAAGGCAAGACTTTGGTTATCTTCAACTCGATGGCAAGCTTGCGTCTGGCACACGTCTACAGCGGTCGGAAAATTTTTCTATTTTTCTTGGCGCTGCCAGTCAGGATACGGAAAACACGCCATACACGCGAGAGACCCGATTTATGACCCAGTGGCTGACAGAGATCATGGCAATGCTCGCCTTGAAGTTTGAGCTGATATTCCTTGCTAACCCTACAATAGTTTGGAGCTGCAATAAAGCATGGTATTCCTTATCATCCGGGCGACAAAGATTGGAAAGCTCTCTGCTTTCCTGAGGAGGTGAAAATGTGCACATCCGGTTTACCGACATTAACAAGGCTCGAGATAGGCACTGCCACCGAGTTAATGAATACAACAAAAGCAGCAAAGTTACAAGAGGAATCAGCAAAAAAAGTGTCTCTAAATGAAGTCCAATTTGCGTATTCACAGTGTTACGGGTACGAAATGTCTTATTGTTAACATAGAGAAGGATAGGATAGTAACCTCCACCCACATGCAGTCAAACGTCTTTGTTTACTGTCACTTTGTTTACTATGCAGGCCTACGGGGGTATAGACGCCAGGTTCATTTTCTAGGTTTACGGGGATAAATTCAAGTGCCTCTTCCAGTATCATTTCATGCGGATGAGTGCGGGAGAAGGCCGGAATAATCTTGAGGGCGTTCAAGCCCCTTCGCCAAAGATACACACTGTACAATGAGGTTATCTAAGATCTCGAATCCAGACACTATACTGACACCACAAGCATTGACTGGTGCACAGGCGGAACTACTCTTATTATGACAACTTCCCGATAAACTGTACTTGTTTTTTTACCTTTTTCTGAGCTGTGTGACCTAAATTATAAAAAAAAAAAACACCGCCAACCCGATAAATGTGGTTGTTCTGCACGACAGCGTTTGTAAGCTGCAATAGTCACATCAAGACCCGTGTTATAATTCGCGACCTTAGAAATTACGTGAGTTTCCTACAATACAGAGAACGGTTTTATGGTGCCTAAACCAAATTTTAAAACACGTTTTTTTATGGAAGCTATAGTAATTATCTTATATGAATGACCGACATGTGAAAGACGAGGGTTGTATGAAAAGTGGGCGTCTGTGGTGGAATTGTTTAAAAGAGCTCACTAATCGGTGTGTCAATATGAGTGATTCCATCTTAGAGGCAGGATACTTAAACACTAAGAGCGAAAATTTCGTTAGATGCTCTTGACAATATGTTTTTTTTTTTCAAACTTCAAGCGGGCGTACTGCTTTGAGAACGGCTGCTCGGTGACGCAATTCCAACTGGGACTCTTTGCGGTCGATCCGCCTTGTACTGCCTTCTTGCCACTTGTACAGGATTGACTGTGATGCTTGGACACGGAACACACCTGGTCCCCCGAGGTTGACTAAGGGTGCGTATATTTCTTACGAAGGGATGGCATTTTCTTGCGCATAGCGGATATTTCTGTCGTAGTTGAAAGAGACAGCAGTGAACCTGTGCATTTTCAAAGACCAAGGGATGATTTTGAGTTAAATTGTAATGGCTTCCTGCTACAGCAGATGCGAAGGGAAAAGATTTGGGCGTGTTGGTTAATAGTCACATAGAAAACAACCACTATTTAAGAAACACAGGACGAGGCGTGAGTGGGACAAGCCCTTGTCCCTTCCATGCCTCGTCCTGCGTTTTTTTAAATCGCGCTTTTTTTCTGTGTGACTGCAGCAAATGCCTATGTGACCCCTTAGGTTAGCATGCGGGAGCCCGATATTTGATACTTTCCCGAAGGCATTCCTTGGTAGGGAACGTCGAACTTGTGTTGCGTTCTTCTTTTTGGGGGCAACGGCTGAGGAACCCCTTGTAACCATGGGGTGGTTGTTCACCTTGGATACGACAGAGTACGTTGTGGAGCCTCATTCAGCTTTCGCCAGTGCTTTCAAACACATCCCCAACGTTTGCTCGGTAAGCGTCAATATTTTGAAATGATGCAAAGGCAGGGCCAGTTGAAGCATACACGCCTTTTTTGTATATATTCTGCACTCCGGACTGACCTCATGCAGTATTTTACCGTTTGTTGCAGAATTGATTGGTAGAAGGGGAATTTTTCAGCTTTTTACACTTTAAAACGTTTGAAAGCTATAAATAAAGCTATAAATAAAGCTATAAATGGGGTCATCAATCTCGCCTGGTTCCACCTGAATAACACGACATGACGTGTTTTTGTTGGGCCGGAGTGGCCTAATGGCTAATTCTATTGGGTTAGTACGACCGTTGTGCAAGATTGACAAGTACTTTTACCGAGTCGGGTAGCGTGGGTTTATTTAGGGTTGTGTGACCACTGTTCCCTATGCCAACAAATGCGATAGACACCATCTCTGCCAGATCGGCATTATGTGGAGTGCGGCAAATGTGATACGGGTCTGCTTTTTTCATATTAGCGTAATGCGAATTTTTTCAGTCGTCTGAGCTACAAGGTAAACCTAAATCGACTCAATCGATCATCCCCCGTGCGTCTTCGCTTCTTTGGCAGCGGGATCCGATGCCATCCTTTCGTAGCCTTATTAGGTTGTGCATAGTTAATTTCCAGCGTTCAGTCCGTTGTTTTGCCGGCGTTTTCGTAGTTTTCCATGTAAGGATTTCGCGGTGCGCTTTCTAGCAGGCACTGAATGCTTGATTGATTGTGGGGCTTGGCGCACCCACGCAATGCAGGCGATGAGGCGCGCGTAGTGTAGGGCTCCGGCTTACGTTTGACCACCAGGGGATCTTTAACGTGCGCCGAAATCTCCTACACATGGGCGTTTTTGCTTTTGGCCTCCATCGAAAAAGCGGCCGAGGCAGCCGGGAATCGAGCCTACGACCTCGTGCTCAGCAGCGCAACGCCTTAGCCACTGAGCCAAAGCGGCGGGTTTTTAGCGAGCATTGCTTCCAGGAGGTGCCCGCATCGCTATGAAGAGTCAGCGTTTTTACGGCTCCACACGGTGGTGCCGCAACGGGTTGACATGTAAGTGCAGCAACCATTTTTGCTATGCGTGCCCTCTGATCCTTCAACTGCTTTTTTTTTAACTTTCAACTCTTAACTCGCTCTTTTTAAAATGTAACATAATTTAAATATGCTCTTTGTCATGTAAATATATAGCAGAAGACACTTTTATAGACCTTAATTTGAACACGATTGTATGTCAAGAAATCCGTACATTCAAATCAAACATCGATAAAATTGATATGATCCAAAGCAGAGCTATTTTTTCTTACCGAACATACAATCATCGAGAGTCTTTTGCCAACCACATGATCAGTAACGACCGCAACATATTTGAGGAGAGAGAGAGGTTCCTCGGCTTGAAGTTTCTTCACCAAATGTTTAGCATAAAGATTGGCTTAGAATATGCTTGTTCATCTGCAACAGCAGCCGCGTTTTGAACAAGGCGAGAAGCAAAAATGCCCACGTGTTTGAAATTTCGGCGCACGTTAAACACCATCAGGTGTTCAAAAATAATCTGAAGCCCACCACTACAGCGCGCCTCATCATACGGTGTAGCGTCGGCGCATCACACCTCATATTCAATCAAATGCCTTAAAACATACTACCTATCTTAGAACCCCTTTCAACCAATAAACCCCGTCATGCCATTTACGTTCTCTGACGCATTTTCCGCGAGGACTAGAACTTTTCTTTGGTTTCATTTACTTGCTAGCCCCATTGAAGTATGATATTTACAGAATGTATCTGAACTTTCATGGGTAGAAAACCGAAAGTACAGCTTAGGTGAAGTGCCGATGTCCCGAACATACGTTTGCGGGGTTGATGCATTGTTGCGGTGTTCTGGACAATTCTTTCCAACTGTCCAGAATTCTCCGCACAAAGCACCTTGAGTAATCCTAGTGACGGTGTTGGCGACACCATGGACAACGATCCCACATAGATATGCTGCATCCAACCGTGGTGATGTGATTTTAATGTGAAGGGTGGAAACCTCAAACGGTGGCCATCGGGGCCCAGGTCAAGCTCCGCAGGATGGGCTCTCTGTCGCTCTACCAGGAACGGAGCTCCGAGAAATCCTAAGCTTTCAGTGTAAGGCTGACGAAGAAAATAGCCCCGTCCCCTGCTTTTACACATGCTGTGTGGTATCCCAATTGTCTAAATTTAAAGATTGGCCCCCGTAAGGAGGCCGTACCAAAGTACCCTTTCATCAGTAGCAAACTACAAGTTTCCCAAAGCTGGACAACTATGCGAGGTTTTGGATAATGGAATCTGTTGACACGCCGAGCCCCCTTGCCACAAAACTCGTCTTTCTGATCTCCAAATTTCTTGAGGGCATTGTTGGCCAATCCTACAAAGCCAAAAAACTTACAACCGGAGAAGTTCTTGTTGAAGTGAACAATAGGCTACAAGATACAAATCTCCTACCTAAACTCGCATCGCAGATCTAAACGTCAGGATGACACACCACCGCAGCCTTAATAGCTCACAGGGAGTGGTATCTGAGCCAGATCTGATGAATGAAACTGAAACTGCTCTGTTGGAAGGCCTTAAAGACCAAGGTGCGACAGCAGTGAGGCGTATCATGCTACGTAGAGTTAACAATGAAATCCCAACAAAACATTGTAATATTCACTTTCGACCATTTCACAGTTCCTGGATCAGTAAATGCACGTTTCACTCAATGCCCCATCAAGCCATACATTCTCAACTCGGGCGGGTGATTTAAACGCCAGAGGTTTGGGCATAGTACCACCTCCTGCCTTGGCCGACAAAGGTAAAGTGTGCCTAGCACAATCATCCATCTATAAACTCCCAATCGCAAACCCTCATCTGTGCTAACTGTCAGAAACCCCATGGTACCTCCTCTATAACATGCGAGAAATTCAAAGAGGAGAAGGAGATCATCACGGTGAAAGTAACTGATAATCTTACCTTCCCAGAGGCGCGAAAGAGGTTCGCCTCTTTCCCCCCGGGGAGGTATGCTGTCGCAGCTCGTTAGGGGGCGGAGCGGCGTCTAGTTTCCACAGGGACCCAGTTCAGCAAGTCTGACCTGACAATCAAGTCTGACCATCACCCCCCGCTGGGTTGTCTCACGCCGCCCAACCCGCCACCACACCGCTTTATGAGGCAGCAGCGGCTGTGGTGCAATCCACTTCTGTCGGGACTGGTGCAGCTCCCGCCGCACGTCCGTGTCCTCCAGTGCGTTGGAGAGTGCAGAGGAAATGGACACCGCGTGCCCCGCTTCGGCTCCCACAGCCACCGAACCTCCCGCGCAACCTCTGGCACCATGGACGCCCTAGGCTGTGGCGGGTCAAACGAAGGGCTCAAACGACGAGGAGAAGGATGTCCCGCCGTTTCAGCCTGCAACGCAGTGCAAGGAGTGGCCTCCAATGTCGAACCCGACAGAAAGGCCCAAAAATCCCAGAAAAACAGCCCCGAAAGACGACACATGAACACACGTGCACACACACACCCCAGGCATTCTTAAGTGTAAATAATAGGAACAGAAAACATCCTCTAATGAAACTGCAGAGGCCTCCTTAAAAATCTTGACGATGTGCATGAGATGCTGCATGCCAATCAGCCAAGTATTATGTGTTTCCAGGAAACCAATCTCAATTTCAAACAAACAAATTTCTTCAGAAATGTGTTGGTTCAGAAAGGACAGGGTTGGCAGCACACACTCTTCGGGTGGTGTGGCGAATATTGCCCGGAAATCATTAGCGTGCCACTCTCTCTGTTTTAACACTGTCGTTGAGGCTGTAGCAATTCGTAGACTAATAATTATTACATTGATAACGGCATGCTCCATTTAAATCGCTCCTCATTTTGCACTTCTGGGCTCTGATTTAGAGGCATTGGTTGGCCAGCTACCCTAACAATTCATCCTCATATGCGACCATAATGCGTACAACTCTCTTTGGGGCTCCTCCCGAACGAATGCCCGAAGTCGCCGGATAAACGACTTTCTTATATCCTCTGGTGCATGCCTTCCAACAAAAAAAACAGCCTACTTACCATAACTTAGCTAACAGTATATACTCACAACTTCACTTGGCTGTTGGTTCTGCAGTTCTCTTTCCATATCTTGAGTGCGGCGAGGGCACGGACCCATATAGTAGTGACCACTTTCCCACTTGAGTAACGTATATAAGTAAAGGCTCGAGCAGTTCCTTTTCCCAGAAGTTCAGTGAATCAAAAGCAAATTGGAATACATTCACAGAAACATCTAAACTACACCACACATTCAAAGAACAGTTAAAATTGAGGAAGTAGCCCAAGTCATCACGACGCACATCCTCGACGCCGCCGAAAGTTTCATTCCCCATGCCTCCGGTAACCGCGGAACCAGCGGAGGCCGTAATGAACTGAGGACTGTAGGCGAGCGCGGGAAACCCAGAATAGAGCTTGGGGTATCCTCCGTCGGTACCCTTGTATCATTTAAAATGGCGAACGCATTTGGAAGGCGTGTGTGCCATTAGCCAAAACGAGAGAGTTGGAGCGCCATCGTTACATTCATTAACTCATACAGAGACACACACAAGGTATAGGCAAGAATACGCAAACTTAAAGGACAGCAGGCCCACAGCCTGCCCCTTGGCAGCACTACAGGGGACACAGTTGAAGACCACGCTAACGCCCTCGCACAACACATCCAAAATGTGTGCAGTACAGCACACTACATCATCACTCTCTTAAAACACAAAACAACCTGTGAGGAGAATTCCTTGCGGGATAGTAATAAGTAGACTTCATCTCATGAGACCCCCTTTTCTCTTCCTGAGCTGAATGTTGCACTCAGTACTTGTAAACCTTCAGCTCAAGGCGCAGGCAACATTAAATACACTATTATACAACACTGACACGCAGAGATACTTGAAACCCTCCACCTCTGTAACAAAATACATCTTTCGGGGCGCCTTCCAGGGTCTTGTAGGGAGGCCATCGTAGTCGCCTTTCTGAAAGAGGGGAAGGACCCTTCCTCTTCCACGAGTTGGCATCCCATCGCCCTACCGAGCTGCCTTTGTAAGCTGATCGAGAAGATGATGAATAGGATACTCATGTGCTTCTTAGAGAACAATGGCCTTCTCGACGGCTGCCAGGCTGGCTTCACAGCGGGGACATCCACCAATGATCAACTGGTTGCATTTGAATCGTATGTAAAATACGCCTTCATCCATAATCAGTTTTGCATAACAGTCTTCTTCGATATAGAAAAGGCGTATCACATGGCCTGGCGGTATGGCATCTTGAGTAACCTGAAGTCATTTGGCGTTTCAGGCCACATGCTGAACACCCTCACTAGCTACATGCCGGCAAGAACCTGTCGAGTGAGGGTTGGCAGCGCCCTTTCTAATGTGTATGTGCAGGAAAATGCGTTTCTCAGGGCGGTGTCTTCAGCTGTAAACTATTCATTGTCAAAGTGAACTCGCTCCAGACGGCACATTGCCACCAACCATTTCCTCTTCTATATATGTAGAAGACGTGCAAATATATTTTAGGCATTGTAACATTTCCTTTTGTAAACGCCAAGTCCATCTAGGTTTGACAAACTTGCTGGCTGGGTGGTTACAAACGGTTTTCAATTGAACCTTGCAAAAATTACTTGTGTCGTGTTCACCCGAAAGCGCAGGATACAGGAGGACCGTGACATTATGTATTAATGATGCAGTAATTCCTGTCAGAGGGGAACGGAAATTTTTACGCGTAGTGTTCGATAGAAAGTTGACTTTATCCCTCACTTAAAACAGCTGAAACAGAAATGCCGAAAAACAAGGAATATTTTGAAGTGCTGTGACACCAATTCTACGGTGGTGATAAAGAACTCCTTCTACGTCAGCATAATGCTCTCATAGAATCCCGGCTGGATGATGGCAGTGTTACCCCTAGGTGAGCGAGTAAAACATCTCTGAAAAGGCTGGACTCAGTTCTGCACCTCGGGCTCCGGCTTGCATTTGGGCCTTTCCGTACTAGCCCAGTTGAAAGTCTTTATCTAGAATGTAACACGTGGAGTTTAGAACGTCAGCGAAAACACATAGACTTTGATTATGCTTTTCTAATCTCCTCAATGCCTAACCATCCTTTTAGGTCAGTCTTTTGTGATCCATTCTTATCCCAGCTTTTTTTAAACCGCCCATCTATTTCTTCTCCATTCTCGTACATTGCTAGAGGGGAATAATCAGAACTCTCAGACTCCTTTGTAGACACCATGAAAACGAATTTTACATTTTTTAACCCCATGCATCTTCGTCCTATGCCACGTGACCGATTTTTACACATATCGACAGAAACCGAACGCCAAGAATTGCGATTCTTTTACACTTCTTGTCGCTTCAACAAAATACAAGAGTGCTGAATTCTATACTGACGCCTCAAAAACTGCCACCACTGTGTCCTGTGCTGCTCACGGACCCAGCTTGAATATTAGTAAAATCATGAATGTGCATACTAGTATCTTCAAAGCCGAGGCCCACGGTTTACTTCTTGTTGTGAATCATATCCTGCAAACTAAAATTTCCCAGTGTAATGTATACTGATTCCTTAGGTCTTGTCCGGACGTTGTCAGCGCAAAATTGTTTTTAAAACAATGTAGTCAATCTTTTCATTAGCACCATTTATTCTTTATATGCGTTATACCTCGAGGTGACTATGTGCTGTTTGCCAGGTCACTCTGGTGTCACACGGAACGAGACCGAAGATCAAATGGCCGCTGCTGCACTTAGTACGACAGTTTACATAAAAACAGTACCATACACCGACATGAAGCCACACATCAGAAAACAACTTTGAAAAACCTGGCAAACACACTGGAGTGAACAGACAGACAACATATTACAAGTTATACTGGCCGAGGTTGAGCAGTTTCGCGTGGCTCCTTGAGAGCCGTGCTGCGCGTGGGCGAGGAGCAGCGACGACACACGGCACACTCACATAACCCACATTCTTGGCATCGGTTCCTTTTCCCCACGTGCCCCGCGTCTTCGCCGACCTCCGTGCCACACGTTGTGGGCCGGCCCACTTGATGACCGTGTGAGGGTTGGCAGGGTGTAGAACCGATAGCTCGTGCGTTGCAGCAGCATCGGAGGGCGCTTCTGGAACCAACTTAGCTCTAGGATCTAAAAATGTTTTACATGTAAATGTCCAAGATTCACAATACATCATGCGACAATAAAAAAGTGTTGTAAATACCCTTCAGAACCGGGGTACTGAATAACGTTGTACTGAATAGCATTGTTTTTATACTTTACGTTGCAGGTTTAGAGGGTATCATTGTGGGGTAGTCTTTCCAGTTTATTTGGGAGTTAAAAGTCAACCTCGATATTTGTGGAGTGAACGTGTTCAAGAAAACCGTCGTACAACTTTGTTTTTGCGAGGTATGCATCAAATTCCTTACGTCGTGCACGGAAAGAATGTATTGTGTTTTCGAGCTGTTAGTGCCAACTTATTCAAACTAAGCCTATATGCTAAGTGCAACGACTACAATTTGTGGCAATTACTAAATCTTGAGCGGAACTTTCACTCACAATATTTGCGGTATCGTCCACCTATATTATGGCACCGGAAAACTTTAAATACATAGAAAGGTGATTAACGTGCACATAAAATAAAAGCGGGCCAAGGATCAAGTGCTGGTGAATGCGTGTAGGGATTTTGAATTTGGACCAAATAACATCGGCAACAGACATAATGTTTGCGATTAACTAAGTCGCTGAAAAAAACTATAGGCTATAGGGTGCCTCAGGAAAACCCTTATGGTTCTAATTATATAATGAGAATCGTGCCAAAGTAGAAGGCTTTTCTAGGTCGGAAATACCACACCCCTTTCCACCATCCCAGAGGAGATATGTCCCAGAGGAGACTAGAGGAGATATGTTTTTCACAAACAGTGTTTATAACACTCAAGATTGATATAGGCCGGTAATGTCCAGTTTCATTATGGCCACTAATTTTGAAAATTTATGATACTCATTGATAATACTTTTGAATACAGAGTATATTAAACTGTGATGATACTCATGAAGATATATATTTTATGATACTATGAAGGTTCTCCGGGTATATCCTTTAAAAAGGTCCTTAATAAAACCACCCATTAACTAGGGCACAATGACATCAATAATGTCCATCAGAACACGAATGCTGATGCCATCATACTCCACGGCTTTCATACCTGTCAACATTGATGTCACTGTACCGAGTTTGTGAAGTCAATTTCATTAAACAGCAAAAAACATGCCTTCGAGTTCCCGCTTGCAACCAACTGCATCGAAGGAACCGGCAAGCTAGGTGCGACATTCTGGTAGTAAAGAAAGAATTAAATTTTTTTGTGCTACTAGTATCATTTCAGTATTGAATAACATAATTGGATGTACAACGTCATAAGAAATTGCCACAGTTTTTTAGCATTGCCTTGCGGTTTCTACACCTGTGAAATATCAACAATGGTTTTTTATCGTATCGAACACATTTTTTCTATTCAGTCGGAATTGCTGTGGCAAGAAATCATTACATTTAAGTAGTTTGAATTTACGCAGTTGTCATTTACGGTACCACCATCACGTGTATGTGGTGTTTAGTTATAATTGTTCATCCAGCGCCACAGTGAGGGGGGATACTTATGGCTCTAATGGTTTGTGCAGCTGGAAATTAGAGAGGATAAAGCACTAACAAAGTTGAAAAGCTTGGCATGCACCGGTTCGGGTAAGGTGTCCTCGTAGTGCGTGTTTTGAAGTTCACTGCGCAGTTTGGCACAAATATCCTCGCAATCATAATATCTTCTTTGTTGTCGGAGATGCATTAGTAGTGGGAAGCAAAGCAAATAGAGGCGAATGGTCGCTCACGCATTCATTGTTACGCTGGTCAATAATGAATTGACCGGCGTGTACATTGTAATATTATTCACTCCAAAGCATTGTCAATACATCTGGCGGGGTTTTTTATGTGCTAAACCACTAATCAGTTTATGAAACTATACTACTGCAAAAATAAAATTTAATCAGTGTTTCGTCCCGGTGAGCCATCAATAACAAACTCACCAATAAACGTTACAGGATGCTTATTGAAAGAATTCAAAACGTGTTGAATATTTTTTATTGTGTGAAGGCAGATGGCACACGACAACTGGGAGATCGATGGCTGATGCCCACTGCTGCTCCAGATTTCAATTTTACGAAAAGGAATGCCGAAACATCGTTATTAACCGGTGCATTGTGTCCAACGCTACACAATGCGGAACACTTGACAAAAAGTGGCACGTCATCACTACAGTATTATATATCCATACAAAATGACAAAAACAACATACTCATAGAAACAAATATGAACGCCGTTCTTCAAACGTGTCCCTCACAAAGCAACAACAAAAATAAACTATTGCCAGATCAGAAACATCACATCAGATCATCATTTGCGGTATCACAGTTAACAAGTGAACTATTCATGTGAACAACCGAAAAATACTGATGCTTACAAAACACACTGTTGGCCTGGCAACACGTAAGGGCCATACGAAGCTAAAACGGTTGATATAAAGGATTAGCAAAGTATTTAGTTGACTTTCGCTAGGTCTTCCTAAGAGGCCACGCGCAAAAGAGGGAGTACTCTGCTTATTCTATCAAGATTAGGAGACCAAGGCAAGTTTTCCACTGATTTTTGGTTTTATTTTGGTTTTATTTGATTTTGGTTTTTAACTGAACTAAGCCACAGATACTTTGAACTACGCTAAACGACGCCGCCAGCTTGGGGCGTAACGCGCAGCCAGATCAATTCTCCTGAAGCCTAAACACGAGGCTGAGTCACGCCCTCAAGGGAGATAGGAACAGAACTTCGATTAGGAAAACGCAACCGAATACCCATGCTACACAGCGTCTGGAAAGACAATTGAGTCGAACTGCCTAAGGAATCCAAATGAACGACTAATATCAAAGGCAGTTGAAAGTTTCTATATTCGCCCGTACTGTTATGGTATCGGCACTGCTTCCTTCGTTTTTACCTAACAAAAATTAATTTGGAGCTAAAATGGTGAATCAACGCAAATGTTAGTGACCAGTGATCACATAGTGAAGTGAGGGAAAAGCTTGTGATCAGTTAGTTAGCACGGAGTTTCTCTTTTTTCTATTCTCGCATCGAAGGTGTTGAGGGTAATGAGTTTCCTTGTAGTCCTAGATAGAGTGATAGAAAAAACAAGAAAAATGACGAAGATTGTTCACTTTATTCACCAAATTTGATTAGTAAATTTTTGTTTTTTTGTATTCAGGACATGCAGAAACTGCGTCCGAAATTACGACCATTCACGACTCGAAGGCCTTTGAGAACCTCAAATATTGTTGGTTGTGCTCCCTTCACTCAACTAGCATTTCAACGTATGGCCAATGAAAACGTAGTGTAGTAGCTCAAAGGTGTTACTTAAGTCAACAGACATTTCACTGAAAGGTCTTCGCAACTCTCGCGTAGCGCGGGTTGCGAAGACCTAACATAGCAGACACTGGGAAAAGATTCTTTTCAAACAACGTGGATGTGGACATAACTGCCGGTAGGGTGGCGGGCTGAGAGTGGGCATTATTTCAGAGGTTAAAAGGGTATCCATCTTTTGCATTCAGTAAACCCGAGGAGATGGCGGACCCAGCTCCCGTGCGACCACCGCTCAAAATTCACGACCGCATTGGACGCTGCCGCTCAATTCTTCTGTTTTGGAGTAATGATATAGATGGCCTTCCGCTACATTCCCACTTTACAATTGAGGCGGAAATATGCCTTTATTGGCTAAGGGCGCGTAAATGCTCTCGTATAATTGGAGGGGTACACGGAAGGAGGGAGTACAAGAAAAAATATCGTGGTTCAAGGTTGAATCACTTGAACTAGTGAGGACTGTTTAAATTTTACGGTTCCATGAAAATACAATTCGTAGATAGCGTGACGAGATAGCTGCTCAAGAACGCTTACTACAAGAGTCGGTTCAGGTTATTACACCAGCTTGTGGATACCACTGGTAAGAAAATACACTTTGTTTTCTAGCGCTGAAGGTTCAGCTCAAACTCGTTGTAATTGCGCTTCTTCACATGCACGCAGGAAACCACGTTCGAATAGTGTCTCGCGGCAAGCCGTGAAGTGAGCACAGCGCCACATCAAGTGATACACGTTAGATATGCATTCATCGTCACAATACGCGAAGTGTTGGATGAGCGAGCTGGCTGTGTGGGCTCATTGCTGTGGAACGTAAAGGGTTAGGGCCGTGTTACCGTAGATATTATTAGCTATCACCACGTCCAAATGTGTTAGCTTCTTGAACGGGCCTAGTGGACCCACTGGCGCAGTACTGGCCGTGTATTGAGCATCTGTGCCTTGAATGTTCTGAGGTAAAATTGCAAGCATGGTGGTGGGAATGTTGTAATATAACACTTGAAGCCACCGTAGGTGGATCAAGTCCCTCCCAAGTAGCGGTATGAACCTATGGTTGCCGTGTACCGTTGCCGTGTATGCCCGCGATGAGGCGATACGGATTGCACCGCCTTCCTCTTGGAAGTTTCGGATGGCATAAACTACAATTGTATATAAACTATAAATAATTAGGCGGAAATGTTTTTGTCAATTCTTTGACCCACGTGAGAGTGCGAAATGATAAAAAAATTCCCGAATGAGAGAGAACCACAATGGTCAAGTGGACAAGTAGACAATGCCCTGAACTCTCTTGTATTTCGCTTCTTCAGCTTAACCATATGTATTGGAGACCTGCACGGAACTCTACAGCAAAGGTGCTTCCGAAGATGACCATGCGATACTAGCCTTAGTGCCGCGCCAGTCGTCATCCGTTAACATGCCGATTTTCTTCTTCATCTTGTCGTTGTGGATATTATGAACGTTTACCTCGCGTCCTGTCACCTGCCACAGAGTTACAGGGCGACGCCGTAGGACAATGAATCCTTATCCAAAGCAGATGGAAGTAGAATGTGCTGCACATATAGTCGCTTGCGGATATATTCTTGCGTTAGGAGGACTGCTGAAGATGTTCCTGAAGATATAGTATTGGTTCTTGGATGAGGGTATCAAGGTAGGGAAGGTGCACTATTTTGTGAAGAATGTTTACGGGTGTGAAATAAAGAAGACCAGTTATTTTATACAGAAGTTGCCGATTTATTAGGCGGAGATGCTTTACTTAAGCTGGGTAAACACCATATATTGGATAGCCGTAAAGGAGATGTCCGTGTGCTATGGCATGGCCAGGCATTATACAGGCCTGTTTACAGGCACACCCAAACGTTGTGGACAGGCGCAGGATAATGTGAATGGTGTGGTTCCAAGTTGAGTTCAGATAAGGGATCTATTTACGGGAGCTATTGCAACTGCTAATAGGCAGCCCGAGCAGACGGATGGCGCTGTTATGAGGATTCAGCTGCCAATCCCCGATCTGGACAGAAATTTCGACCCTTCTTGACATGAAAGTTGTGTAGCTCTGTTTGAGTTGGTGATATTCGTAAATGGAACTGGTAAACCGAGCATTGCACGCTGAATATGCCCAACTATATTTCTGGGAGCATGGGATCTTTAGAGGGATAGTATTCAGCTTCTGCCTAGACAACTCCATCATCCTCGTTAAATACAAACGTAGCAGCAGAGTATGGTGAAAATCTCTGTGCGACCTAATTTATATCTAGCCTAAAATAGTTAAAGATTAGATGCAGGCTTGTCGAACGCCAGTTCATTCTCTGCTGTATGCAAGAAGCCAGTCGGATGCGTCGGTGCCGACGAATTTGCGTTCCCTATTTTGAGCGTGTCGCTGGGTAACGCAGTAGCCAATTCCTGCCGTATGTCCAATTGACTTAGAAAATTGAATGATTTATGAGTGTCTTGCGCAAGCACACTATCTGAGAACTCCGTGTGGGTGGTTCTGTTAAAGACCCTCGTCGGAGCGAGAAGCAGTCATGAGTGCCTTGATGGGGTCGAAAGCCCGCGCGATAGTGTGAAACCATCTAAAGACTCCGTATGGTCCATTTGCCCAATGCTTATCGTTCACGCGGTGTGTTTAAGAAGGAACAGTGTTACTGCTACGGTCGCACGTTGTGGGGGTTTTAATGGAAGAACGAAGCAAGGCAGACCATGGCATTGGCTGCCCCTAGCGGGGAAGATAAGTTTGCCTACAGGCGTTTGAAGCTATGTTCACGTTCAGGTGGCCCTGAATTGAATCGCTCAGAACCGCTTGGTCTCGTAGTGCAGTAGTTCCGCTCCTGCGAAGCCAACATGTTAACCCTGGTTCAAATCCTGTTACCGCTTTCCTTTCATTTTCAAAGGGATTGTCATATTTGAATATAAACATTTGTTATCACGAATAAAATGTATTTATGACAACTTTGTGCGTTTTAAATGGGGTGTCGCGTAGTTTCCTTGCCCCTTGGTTGGTTTCAGCTAATGCTTCTTGTACGTTTTTGAGGGTTTTCCCCTTGTAGCTCAGTTTAGCTATTTCTGTTTAATATTTTTCTACACTGCGGTTTTCAACCATTTCAGGTCCATTTTTGCTGTTATTTATTTCAGTCAGGATGGTTTTGTATGCGTTAGGTGCGTTTATGCTGTGATATACCCCCATAAGCAAGCTCAGGTAAAGGCCGGCTGCGCTGACTAGGAAATGCATATACTTTGATGAGCTTAGTGACAAGGCAATTTAAATCATGATGATGGTAGCTGGAGTACAGGCAGAGAGATTTAGTACCATCTTGAGCGCGCAATGCTCGTGTCGCCACATTACAAGCGCTGTACCACACACCGCTCTTGTTGGTTTGTCGACAGCTTCTCTAGTTTGCACCGCAACCCCGTATCGGCCAATTCCCACATCGTCTTCAAGTGCGCGTCTTTTTGGATATGCACGCGCAGAAGTTCTCGCAGTTACTCTGGAAGTTTGAGCGTCAGGCGCTATATTATTAGTATTCACTGATGCCTCGCTTTCACGCGTCTCAAACCTGTGCGCCACATCATAGCTTCAAAGTGCGGATGCAGTTCTTTGGTGCGTTCTTGGGTCTTCGCAACCCTGCAATGTTTTCAACGCCACAGCGCTGCCTCCCGTGTTAAAATTTTCCAAGAAAAGCTAACATTTTTTTTGCAGCGAGATAGTTCCTAGAGGATAAAAGAGAGGTCCACAACTAACGTTTCTTTTCGTTCCAGGAGGTCAATCGTTGTAAAGCTTTAGGCAAACCTTGTCTCCTCTTGGTCTTCCAGCGGTAATTTGGCCATCTTGCCGCTTTCACGACAGCCAAGCGCCGACAAGGTAACGCGGACGACAATCGAACTCCCATTCCTGATGAGCAAATTCTCCTGATAGGTGTGAGCTCTCAATAAGGTTTTTTGCTTCTCCACCTGAACTGATGCAAGGACGAGAAGTGGCCAACAAAGGTTGTTCAGCCTCTGTGTCTCCAGGTACATGGAATGACACATATTTGCGTTTGCATGCAACCACTCGGACTACGTCTACGATTAGTGCTATGCGGGTTTAACGAATGTCGATTAACCTTTCACCATTCATGAAATCGCAAACAAGGATGTACTCGAACTCAAGCTGACAGGGTAGTGGAGCTGTCTTTTCATTCACGTCCTTACATTCACGTTTTTGGTCGCGTGCTTGTGTTGCTGCCGCTGACTCTTTTTTGACTGCAAGTGGTGCTTCCTCGTGTTCATTAGGCGTGTCATCCGTTCATATGCTCGAAGAGACCTCGCAGCAGAATCCCACGTGCAAGTCGTTTCGTTCAGTTGCAGCCTCGGCAGCCACGTGACCGTAAAAATTGCTCTCGATCGTTGTTTTGCCTTTTCGTAGACGTGAAAGCAGGGAGGGTTCTAAATATATTTCTTTTGCTGCTCACGTTCACAATGTGGCGAAATATCATGCAGTCGTAAGACGTCGTGATCAACTTCATCAGTGCTACTCTCGAGGTCGATGTTCGAGAGCTGAGTTGGGAAGTGTCATCTGGACGGGGCACAGTGCCCTTGCAGGTAAATGCAATGCCGATTGCTCCCATGTCATTCAAGAGCGATCGCAACCGACTGAGAATCCCGAATTACGTTTCCTGATATCAAAATTTTCGTAATAATTACGCTCAAAGTTGTCTCTTTTGAGAAGCTCACCTATGGCCTCGTTCAGCTTTTTAAGTTCGCTGTTTTTCTGATTGAGAGCGTTGATTGGCCTCAGCAAGTCCAACGCAGTTGGTGAGGAAGCTTGACGGAGCTCGGTCGCTGGCTTTAGCAGCCTCGTAACGCCAGCGCCAAGAACCTTTCTCAAAAAACGCAGGGCGTCCAGGATGTCACCAGTTTGGCGCAAAAAAAAATGTCGCGGAAGAACGACAAAAGGGAGATGTGGCCATGGTTGCCCTTAGCGGGGACGACAGATTTAAAGACACGACGAGTTTTTTCGTGATGATGCTGCTAATCAGCTCATACCCAAAGGGAGATTTAACATCCTCCCGCACCCAAGATAATTGATGGTTAAACAATACATCCGCAATGCTAACATTATGTTTTCTGGTCCATAGCCAGCCCTTTAGAAGCTTTCACAAAAAGACGCCAGGCCCTCATTTTTTTCCCTCGGAAAGCGGACATGTCATCCTCCCAAGCAGGGCAGCCATTTTCGGTCACGCCTCAGAACCTGACTCGCCCCGTATACTTTTCCCGCGTTTTTTGTTTTTGCCTGAAGTTCGTTGTCACTGCTCCGAAGAGGGTACGGGAATTGTTGTGGGAGTTTAGCTCGCACACGGCTGTCCTGATTTCTGCGGAAATTAAAAGTTTGTTCTCTATCTCTCGGGAGACGACATCAGAGCGCCAGGGGGAGCGGTATGGTCCAGCTCGGGCGTCTAATATTCCGGGAAGGCGACATCACAATTACGCGGGCAGCCCCGCACTCGGAGATGCAGCATGGTGGCGGGGGCCCAGGGAAAGAATGGGCCTATGGGGACGGCGGAGATGCGAATGTGCGGAACAGACAGATGATCGGGCGAAGTTTATTTAAGGGTGTGTTGGCGCGGGCTAGGGGCAGTAGACTGGAGAGGTTTGAACGTGCAATAGGCTCGGAAAGGCCCGGGGGTGACGCGGGATTAGCGGATGTTCGTGGGTAGGCCGGCGGCGGTACGATCAGCACCTTGTTTACAGGCTCGAGTTCGCCTCGTCATCGCGGGTCACAAGGCCGACCAGACTCCGCACCCCGTCGCCCCGAAAGCGTAAGTGGCTCCTCCCAAGAGAGTGTGTCTCTGTATTCCACGGTTGTGTATTTTTTTGTTACTTATGTAGTAACGGCATGCGTTAGCCGCCCAGTGCGCACGTGCGCCCATTGAATGGCATTCCCGAATTAAAGCCTGTGCGCCCAAAGTCGATGTCGGCGTAAATGTTTTTCTTCTTCGTTTTTTTGTCAAGCGCAGTCTGTTTCCATGTAATCTCCTCTTATTCATGCGTAAAAATATTCAGTTTAAAACGTACTCGTGCGCCCTGTACCTTCTCATTCACTCCAGCGAATTCGGCGCACGTGCACACGCACGGGCCGGCCACCCTGCCAATATAAATAACTGTTGTCGCGCCTCCATTGTTTCCGCCTGCGGGAAAAGGAAGATTCTCACAGAAGCGGGCCTTGAATTTGTCACCTGTTCTGTTTCCATCGATGCATGCACCATCGCGCACTCTTCAGCACACCCTGGGGCCACCAAGGATTACCGTATGAACACCAAACTTGGCGAATGGGTCTGTGAAGCATTTTCAGTGTCGCAGGTTTGTACGAACTGTAGTGAAGTTGCTGTCGGGCAATTCGCAAATTTTTGGGTTTGAGCGAGTACAACGGTGTTCTCTAATGAGTATGACGCCTACCTCAAGTTTTCTTTTCCGTCTTTTTACTTCTGAAAAGCCTGCTTTGTTGCTGGGTGTCACAATACCATGAAGATTTGCTGCCTTTTGACCACATCTCGCTGTTTGTTGGCACAGACAAGAAGTGAACAGCTGGGTTTCTTCTGCTGTTTCAATTTCGGTTGGATGAAACGACTAAAATTCGTGCGTGACTGCAGCATTTTCAACTTCTTCGATGGTAGGTGCTGGTCGGTTCTGAAGAAGTCCGATATGGATTCACCGTTCGTAAATTAGGCAATGAAGATCAACTCGAACCCAAACTACGGAAACTGCCGCTTTTCTTTTCCGTCTTCAACCTCACGTTTTTTCTCTTCCATTGGGACTGTAGCAGACGAGTCGACCTTTTCTGTGGAGGTTGCACCCAGGCATGGTTTATCCATTCCTTTTGTTGAGATGCTACACACTAGATTGGTGTTGGTACCAACCTTCGTGTTGGTGTGTTTACCCTTTTAGTAGGAGGAATCCTGCTCTGCGATGACGGCTTGCTCCTGTATGGAGACTTGCGAGACGTTACTGGGAAAACTGTTCTGATAGACTTCTCTTATTCTGGTCTTCTGGCACCACCATCAAGAAGACGTTACACTTCGACAGACCTCCTGGCCTCTATCCCCAGTCGAGGATGAGTACGTCTTCATGTGCGTGAAGGGATAAAACGCGTTCTCAAGTCGTTGTTTCGGCATCATAAACGCAAGCGTCAACGTGTCTGGTTGCTCCCCAGCCGGATCATTCGTTGATAGTGGGTATAGTACCGATGGGTCCGCAATGATCCTCACCATGATGATGTCATAAAAGCATTTTTCGTCACGGCTTTTGGACTTATAACGGCTTCCAGATCCCTGCGTTTACGTGGCTCACCGGTAAATGCTGCATTCTTGAGCCTAGACACGACGATTGGCGAGGTCGCTGTCTGTGAGCGGACGAGCGAGTCATTTCGATGGGTTGTCTGGAGGAAGTTGTTGGTGACAATGGTGAGTGGTCGATGGGAATTTGGCCTGCTTGACGTGTCGCTGCTGGTGCCTCTCATGTCTACGCCATCAGGACTTTCAAGGCATTGCGAAGTCGGTTCATGGAACGGAATATATATCCACGGTACGCCATGGACTCCAATTGTTCACGCTCGACTACTTTATGGTAAACTAAATAAGTAATTTTTGGCCAATGTCGTACTTTGCGGCATCCTTGCTCTCAAAAAAATCAATGGTCTCTTGCAAGTCGTGCGGAGATGCTGAATGAACTTGCAAAACCTCGCATGCTGCCTTCCGCAGTCTCGCAGTAGTGCCGCCAAGAATGCGTTGCTGCCCGGGCACATTATGCATCACACACTTATTTTCGCTAGTCACTGGACAGTGAGGGCCAGCCATGGCAACCTCTGGCTGAGGGTGGGGCTGCACAACAGAAACAACAGTCAAAATCGTGGGGTTCTAGGAACCTCAAGCCGGAGGGGAAGTCGGTGGTCTCCTTTGTCACGTGCGGGCATCCTCCCGGGTTTAATGGCACAAAATGTAGCGGAAGAACGAACGACTCAAGACAGACCGTAGCATTGGCTACCCTTAGCGGGGACGATAACTTTAGTGACAGGGGAAATCTACATTATGATGTTGATGACTTGCGCACAGCCAGCCGAAGATTTACCAGGGGTATTTGATTCTTTTCTGAGCTTAGGTATTGGATCAATGATAGTAATTTTGGGATGGTCAGGGAGCGTTTCTGAGGACGAATGATCTGAGTAGGCTGTAGGTTTTTGTGAGTTGGTGATCCATGCTGTACTTCACTTGATAAAAAGCGAAGACTCAGCGAAAGGACAGAACACAGATAATATATAAAGAAAATTTATTATCAGAAGTTACTCAATGATACCCCCTCCTCTTCCGTGTATGCACACTTACAAAACCAAGAATCAACAAACAAGAAAGGATCCCCTCATACTCTCTTTGCATCAATACACTCTTAGCCTACGTGCCACTGAGATTGAGATTTCACTATGAACGACTGGCTTCCCCAAGAAAGTCTATTTTTCGGTAAGTGCAAGGGAGGGAATGCTTGCACAGCAGTCCACAGCCCGAGCAATTTCATTTGCCTCAGCAATCTTGTGGGTCTTCTTTTTCCTTATCCTGGTTGTAATATAACACTTATCTAACAGGGGGACCATTTTTAATCCCGACTTAGGACAGCCAATTTGACTGAATTGGAGTTTTTCACATTGTTAGCGTCTTTATGTAGGCGATCATTGCAACATGTTCGCGTGTGCTCCGGGTATGTTTTGCAACAGTGTAAGGAGACGACAAAGCATGATAATCTTCACCGCCGCTGAGAAAATAAAACTAGCGTAGCTTTCGAAGTTCATCAATTAGTTTAATGCAGCTTACATACGGAAGTGTAAACTGGACGGGATCGAATGTGGTGTAAAGAACGGAGGCAGCCTGAAAGCAGTAAAGAGGAGTTTAGGCGTGGGGAAAAACCATATGTGTACACCTAAACATAAGCAAGGCAGTGTCATCACAAAAAGGGATAAAATAGTCATAGTAGCCGAGCAGTTCTTCTGTACAGCAGCCAGGACATCCAGGATAATGCCGAACGAGAAAGTAGTTCCGAGGAGATGGACATACCGCAAGTGCCGACCGGAGATGTAAGAAAGACTTTGAAAGAAATGAATGAGGGCAAAGCACAGTGTGAAGATCAGATAACAGCAGACCTCTCGAAGGAGGGCGGGCAAATTGTTCTAGTAAAACTGGCAAACCAGTACACGCAATGCCTAATTACCAAGAGTGTGCTAGAATGTTAGAAAAGCGCGAACATCATCCTAATTTATAAGAAAGGTCTCATGAAGGACTTGAAAAATTACAGGCCGATCAGCTTACTGTCCGTCGTCTACAAGGTACTGACCAAGGTAATTGCTAACAGAATTTCGGCCACCTTACATGTCAGTCAACCTAAAGAACAAGCAGGGTTTTGTAAAGGGTTTTCAACATAGGACCGTATTCACACGATCAATCAGGTGATAGAGAAGTGCGCGGAGTATACTGAACCCTTATATGTAGCCTTCATAGATTATGAGAACGTATTTGACTCGTTCAAAATCTCAGCATTCATTAACTAATTACGTAACCAGGGTGTAGAGGGGCATTATGTAAATGTACTAGAGGATATTTACAATGGGTCCACGGCAAACATCATCCTCCATAAGGAGAGCAGTAAAATACCTATAAGGAAGTTCGTCAGACAAGGAGACACAATCTCTCCAATGTTATTCACAGCATGTTTACAGGAAGTATTTAGAACATTACATTGGGTTCAGGTGGGAGTAAGATTTATAGGAGAATACCTCAGTAGATTGGATTTGCTGATGACGTTGCCTTTCTAAGTAACGCGGGGGATGAATTGCAAAGCATGCTTACCGCACAGGAAAAACCGAGTAGAACGGTGGAGCTGAAAATAATCTGCAGAAAGTAAAGTGATGATCAATAACCTCGGGACAGCACAGCGTGTAAGATACGTGGCGAGGAAGTAGAAGTGGTAAGCGAACATACCAACTTCGGCCAAGTGGTGACCCCGGATCCCAACCATGAGGCAGAGGTAGTTAGAAGGATAAGAATGGGGTGATGTGCATTCGCCAGGCATTCTCAGATTACGAACCACAGCTTACCATTGTCCCTGAAGAAGAAAGTGTATGACAGCCCCATCTTAGCGATGTTCATCTACAGGGCAGAAACGTGGAGGCTCACTAAAAAAGTTCAACTTAACTGAGGACGACTCAGAGAGCAATGGAGCGGAACATGATAGGTGTAAAAATAAAGGCACAATAAGAGAGCGGAGTGGATGAGGGAACAAACGCGTGTTTAGGACATATGGTTAGAAAAATAATTAAAAGAAATGGTTGTGGGCCGGTCATGTAATGAGAAAGAAAGACAACAATTGGTCATTAAGGGTAACAGAGTGGATCCCTAGGCAAGGCAAGCATGGCCGAGGGTGGCGGAAAGTTAGATGGCCAGATGAGATCAGGAAGTTTGCGGGAGATAAATTGGCCGCCGAATTGGAGATTATTGTGAGAGGCCTCTGCCCTGCAGGGGGAGTAGATAGGCTGATGATGAAGGAGACGACGTGCACTGCACGCATAGCACTGTTAAGAAACACAACCGTCTGTTTTACATCACCAGATAGTTTTGTATCTTTACAACAGCTTCTTTTGCAAAAGGGTCCAGGCTGCAGGGGCGCGGAAAATACAACACTGAGATTTTTGTGGCTGCAACATTTCTAACCTGGGCGACAACCCATGCTTGTATGCAGTGACGGCATCCTTTTTTCATGGCTTTACCGATGCGCAAACAAACGAGGACGAAGAAGGAACCAACACGGAGTGCGCTTGTCCGTGTTGGTTCCTTCTTCGTCCTCGTTTGTTTGCGCATCGGTAAAGCCATGGATAGATTCGAACTAGGCCGACTCACGGTGTTACTTCCTTTTTTTCCGGTCGTGTACATGGTTCGTCTCACGCCGACCCTTTATTGATTCTTTGAGCACGCAAAGCGGAACAGCCACTAAGATGTGCTGGGAAAATCCTGCTTGATCAAGGTGGTCAACTTCCTTTTCATACTTTCATTCATTTTGTGAAGACAGAAATATAATGGTATTTCCTAAGCGCACTTTGGGTTCACCCCACTACCCCATTTTTGAGTGTCCGAAAGAATAAGAACGAGGGGTTTACAGACAATGGCTCGTACAACCAACATGTACTAATAAGAAAATTGAGCTTTCGATCTAGGAACTGGATTGCCGTGCTGTCAACATGTCCGTGTGTCAAGCAAAGTGGTTTAAAACGTTGGTTAAAACTTCTGGGTGCAGCATGCACACTAAGTTGGTACCGCACTCTCCTATCCAAAAAAACGCTCGTCGTCTTCAACAGTCATGAGCTGCCCATCTGCTAATTTTGAGCCACCCCGGGAAATGAATGGCTGAAGGTCTCACACGGTGAGTGAGAGCCTTGCGCTGTCAGGGGATCGATAACATCAATGACGGGAAGATCAGGGAAAATAATATATTCTTCCCTGCATGAGGGAAGATAGCAAGACATTGGTTGTCTTCAACTCGATGGCAATCTTGCGTCTGGCACACGTCTACAGCGCTCGGCATATTTTTCTATTTTTCTTGGCGTGGCCATTCAGGCTACGGAAAACACGTCATAGACGCAAGAGACCCGATTTATGACCCAGTGGCTGACACAGATCATGCAATGCTCGCCTTGAAGTTTGAGCTGATATTCGTTGCTAACACTACAATAGCTTGGAGCTGCAATAAAGCATGGTATTCCTTATCATCCGTGCGACAAAGATTGGAAAGGCTCTCTGCTTTCCTGAGGAGGGGAAAATGTGCACATCCGGTTGACCGACGTTACTAGTGCTCGAGATAGACTCGGTTGCCGTGTTGCGACCGAGTTAATGAGTACAACAAAAGCAGCAAAGTTACAAGAGGAATCAGCAAAAAAAGTGTCTTTAAATGAAGTCCAATTTGAGCATTCACAGTGTTAAGAGTACAAAATTGTCTTATTGTTAACATAGAGAAGGATAGGGTAGTAACCTCCACCCACATTCAGTCAAACGTCTTTGTTTACTGTCACTCTGCTTACTATGTAGGCCTACGGTTGTATTGACGCCAAGTTCATTTTCTAGGTTTACGGGGATAAATTCAAGTGCCTCTTCCAGTATCATTTCGCGCGGATGAGTCCGGGAGAAGCCCGGAATAGTCTTCAGGGCGTTCAAGCCCCTTCGACAAAGATACACACTGTACAATGAGGCTATCTAAGATGTCGAATCCAAACACTATACTGACACCACAAGCATTGACTGGTGCACAGGCGGAACTACTCTTATAACAACTTGCCGATAAAGTGTACTGGTCTTTTTGACCTTTTTCTGAGTTGTGCAACCTAAATAACGAAAAAAACCACTGCAAACCAGATAAATGTGGTTGTTCTGCACGACAGCGTTTGTAAGCTGCAATAGTAAGATCAAGACGCTTGTTATATTTCGCGAACTTAGAAATTACGTGAGTTTCCTACAATACAGAGAGAGGTTTTAGGGTGCCTAAACCAAATTTTAAAACACGTTTATTTTGAGGAAGCTATAGCAATATCATTGTATGGAGGACCGACACGTGAAAGACGAGGGTTGCATGAAAAGTGGGGTCTGTGGTAGAATTGTTTGAAACAGCTCATTAATCTGCGTGTCAATATGAGCGATTCCATCTTAGAGGCAGGATACTTAAATATTGAGAGCGAGAATTTCGTTAGATGCTTTTGACAGTATGATTTTTTTCAAACTTCAAGCGAGCCTACTTCTTTGAGAACGGCTGCTCGGTGACGCAATTCCAACTGGGACTCTTTGCGGTCGGTCTGCCTTGTACTGCCTTCTGGCCACTTGTACAGGATTGACTGTGATGCTTGGACATGGAGCACACCTGGTCCCCCGAGGTTGACTAAGGGTGCGTATATTTCTTACGAAGGGATGGCATTTTCTTGCACATAGCGGATATTTCTGTCGTAGTTGAAAGAGACTGCAGTGAAGATGTGCATTTTCAAAGACCAATGGATGATTTTGAGTTAAATTGTAATGGCTTCCTGCTACAGCAGATGCGAAGGGAAAAGATTTGGGCGTGTTGGTTAATAGTCACATAGAAAACAACCACTATTTAAGAAACACAGGACGAGGCGTGAGTGGGACAAGCCCTTGTCCCTTCCAAGCCTCGTCCTGCGTTTTTTTAAATTTCGCTTCTTTTCTGTGTGACTGCAGCAAATGCCTATGTGACCCCTTAGGTTAGCATGCGGGAGCCCGATATTTGATACTTTCCCGAAGGCATTCCTTGGTAGGGAACGTCGAACTTTTGTTGCGTTCTTCCTTTTGGGGGCACTGGCTGAGGAACACCTTGTAACCATTAGGTGGTTGGTCACCTTGGATACGACAGAGTACATTGTGGAGCATCATTCAGCTTTCGACCGTGTTTTCGAACACATCCCCAACGTTTGCTCGGTATGCGTCAATATTTTAAAATGGGGCAAAGGCAGGGCCAGTTGAAGCATACAAGACTTTTTTGTATATATTCCGCACTCCGGACTGACCTCATGCAGTATTTGGCCGTTTGTTGCAGAATTGATTGGTTGAAGTTCAATTGATGGGTAGAGGTGGAATGTTTCAGCTTTTTACAGTTTCAAAATTCTTGAGGCTCCACATTGCATCCAGCTATAAATGTTGTCATCAATCTCGCCTGGATCCACCTGAATAACACCACATGACGTGTTTTTGTTGGGCCGGAGCGGCCTAATGGCTAATTCTATTGGGTTAGTACGACCGTTGTGCAAGATTGACAAGTACTTTTACCGAGTCGGGTAGCGTGGGTTTATTTAGGGTTGTGTGACCACTGTTCCCTATGCCAACAAATGCGACAGACACCATCTCTGCCAGATCGGCATTATGTGGAGTGCGGCAAATGTGATACGGGTCTGCTTTTTTCATATTAGCGTAATGCGAATTTTTTCAGTCGTCTGAGCTCCAAGGTAAACCTAAATCGACTCAATCGATCATCCCCCGTGCGTCTTCGCTTCTTTGGCAGCGGGATCCGATGCCATCCTTTCGTAGCCTTATTAGGTTGTGCATAGTTAATTTCCAGCGTTCAGTCCGTTGTTTTGCCGGCGTTTTCGTTGTTTTCTATGTAACGATTTCGTGGTGCGCTTTCTAGCAGGCACTGAATGATTGATTGATTGTGGGGCTTGACGCGCCCACGCAACGCAGGCGATGAGGCGCGCGTAGTGTAGGGCACCGGCTTACTTTTGACAACCTGGGGATCTTTAACGTGCGCCGCAATCTCGTACACATGGGAGTTTTTGCTTTTGGCCTCCATTAAAAAAGCGGCCGCGGCAGCCGGGAATCGAGCCTACGACCTCGTGCTCAGCAGCGCGATGCCTTAGCCACTGAGCCACCGCGGCTGGTTTCTTGCGAGCATTGCTTCCAAGAGGAGCCCGCATCGCTATGAAGAGTCAGCGTTTGTATGGCTTCACACGGTGGTGCCGCAACGGGTTGACATGTAAGTGCAGCAACCATTTTTGCTATGCGTGCCCTCTGATCCTTCAACTGCTTTTTTTTTTACTTTCAACTCTTAACTCGCTCTTTTTAAAATGTACCATAATTTTATTATGCTCTTTCTCATGTAAATATATAGCAGAAGACACCTTTATAGACCTTAATTTGAACACGATTGTATATTAAGAAATCCGTACATTCAAATCGAACATCGATAAAATTGATATGATCCAAAGCAGAGCTCTTTTTTTTCTTACTGAACATACAATCGTCGAGAGTCTTTTGCCAACCACATGATCAGTAACGACCGCAACATATTCGAGTGGAGAGAGAGGTTCTTCGGCTTGACGTTTCTTCACCAAAGTTTAGCAATAAGATTGGCTTAGAAAGTGCTTGTTCATCGGCAACAGCAGCCGCGTTTTCAACAAGGCGAGAAGCAAAAACGCCCACGTGTTTGAGATTTCGGCGCACGTTAAACATCATAAGGTGTTCAAAAATAATCTGAAGCCCTCCACTACAGCGCGCCTCATCATCCGGTGTAACGTCGCCGCATTACCCCTCATAATCAATCAAATGCCTTAAACCATACTACCTATCTTAGAACCCCTTTCAACCAATGAACCCCATCACGCCATTTACGTTCTCTAACGCATTTTCCGCGAGGACTAGAACTTTTCTTTGGTTTCATTTACTTGCTAGCCCCATTGAAGTATGATATTTACAGAATGTATCTGAACTTTCATGGGAAGAAAACCGAAATTACAGCTTAGGTAAAGTGCCGATGTCCCGAACATACGTTTGCGGGGTTGATGCCTTGTTGCAGTGTTCTGGACAATTCTTTCCAACTGTCCAGAATTCTCCGCACAAAGCACCTTGAGTAATCCTTGTGACGGTGTTGGCGACACCATGGACAACGATCCCACATAGATAAGCTGCATCCCACCGTGGTGATTTGATTTTAATGTGAAGGGTGGAAACCTCAAACGGTGGCCATCGGGGCCCAGGTCAAGCTCCGCAGGATGGGCTCTCTGTCGCTCTACCAGGAACGGAGCTCCGAGAAATCCTAAGCTATCAGTGTAAGGCTGACGAAGAAAATAGCCCCGTCCCGTGCTTTTACAGATGCTGTGTGGTATCCCAATTGTCTAAATTTAAAGGTCGGCCCCCTTAAGGAGGCCGTAGCAAAGTACCCTTTCATCAGTAGCAAACTACAAGTTTCCCAAAGCTCGACAACTATGCGAGGTTTTGGATAATGGAATCTGTTGACACGCCGAGCCCCCTTGCCACAAAACCCGTCTTTCTCATCTCCAAATTTCTTGAGGGCATTGTTGGTCAATTCTACGAAGCCAAAAAACTTACAACCGGAGAAGTTCTTGTTGAAGTGTACAATAGGCTACAAGCTACAAATCTCCCCACCCAAACTCGCATCGCAGATCTAAACGTCACGATGACACCCCACCGCAGCCCTGATAGCTCCCAGGGAGTGATCTCTGAGCCAGATCTGATGAATGAAACTGAAACTGATCTGTTGGAAGGCTTTAAAGACCAAGGTGCGACAGCAGTGAGGCGTTTCATCATACTTAGAGTTAACAATGAAATCCCAACAAAACATTGTTATATTGACTTTCGACCATTTCACAGTTCCTGGATCAGTAAATGCACGTTTCACTCAATGCCCCATCAAGCCATACATTCTCAACTCGCGCGGGTGATTTAAACGCCAACGGTTTGGGCATAGTACCACCTCCTGCCTTGGCCGACAAAGGTAAAGTGTGCCTAGCACAATCATCCATCTGACAACTCCCAATCGCAAACCCTCATCAGTGCTAACTGTCAGAAACCCCATGGTACCTCCTCTAGAACATGCGAGAAATTCAAAGAGGAGAAGGAGATCATCACGGTGAAAGTAACTGATAATCTTACCTTCCCAGAGGCGCGAAAGAGGTTCGCCTCTTTCCCCCCGGGGAGGTATGCTGTCGCAGCTCGTTGGGGGGCGGAGCGGCGTCTAGTTTCCACAGGGACCCAGTTCAGCAAGTCTGACCTGACAAGCAAGTCTGACCATCGCCCCCCGCTGGGTTGTCTCACGCAGCCCAACCTGCCACCACACCGCTTTGTGAGGCAGCAGCGGCTGTGGTGCAAACCACTTCTGTCGGGACTGGTGCAGCTCCCGCCACACATCCGTGTCCTCCAGTGCGTTGGAGGGTGCAAAGGAAATGGACACTGCGGGCCCCGCTTCGGCTCCCACAGCCACCGAACCTCCCATTTAACCTCTGGCACCATGGGCGCCCTAGGCTGTGGCGGGTCAAACGAAGGGCTCAAATGACGAGGAGATGGATGTCCCACCGTTTCAGCCTGCAAAGCAGCGCAAGGAGCGGTCTCCAATGTCGAACCCGACAGAAAGGCCCAAAAATCCCAGAAACACAGCCCAGAAAGACGACACATGAACACACGTGCACAAACACTCCAGTTATTCTTAAGTGTAAATAATAGGAATAAAGAACATTATATAATGGAACTGCAGAGGCCTCCTTAAAAATCTTGACGATGTGCATAACATGCTGCATGCCAATCAGCCAAGTATTATGTGTCTCCAGGAAACCAACCTCAATTTTAAACAAACAAATTTCTTCAGAAATGTGTTGGTTCAGAAATTACAGCGTTGGCAGCACACACTCTTCGGGAGGTGTGGCGAATGTTCCCCGAAATCATTAGTGTGCCACTGTCTGTGTTTGAACACTGTCGTTGAGGCTGTAGCAATTCGTAGACTAATAATTATTACATTGATAACGGCATGCTCCATTTATATCGCTCCTGATTTTGCACTTCTGGGCTCTGATTTAAAGGCATTGGTTGACCAGCTACCCTAACAATTCATCCTCATAGGTGACCATAATGCGTACAACTCTCTTTGGGGCTCCTCCAGAACGAATGCCCGAAGTCGCCTGATAAACGACTTTCCTACATCCTCTGGTGCATGCCTTCTAACAAAAAAACAGCCTACACACAATAACTTAGCTCACAGTACATACTCACATCTTCACTTGGCTATTGGTTCTGCAGTTCACTTTCCATATCTTGAGTGCCGCGTGTGCACAGACCCATATAGTAGTGACCACTTGCCCACTTCACTAACGTATATAAGTAAAGGCTCGAGCAGTTCATTTTCCCAGAAGAAGTTTAATGAATCAAAACCAAATTGTAGTACATTCACAGAAACATCTAAATAACACCACACATTCAAAAAACAGTTAAAATTGAGGAAGCAGCCCAAGTCATCACGACGCACATGCTCGACGCCGGCGAAAGATTCATTCCTCATGCCTCCGGTAACCGCGGAACCAGCGGAGGCCGTAATGAACTGAGGACTGTAGGCTAGCCCGGGAAACCCAGAATAGAGCTTGGGGTATCCTCCGTCTGTACCCTTGTATCATTTAAAATGGCGAACGCATTTGGTAGGCGTGTGTGCCATTACCCAAAACGAGAGAGGTGGAGCGCCATCGTTACATTCATTACCTCATACAGAGACACAAACAAGGTATAGGCAAGAATACGCAAACTTAAAGGACAACAGACCCACAGCCTGCCCCTGTGCAGCACTACAGGGGACATACTTGAACACCACGCTAACGCCCTCGCACAACACATCCAACAGTTGAAAGTCTTTATGTAGAATGTAACACGTGGAGCCTAGAACATCAGCGAAAATACACAGATCTTCATCAGGTTTTTCTAATCTCCTCAATGCCTAACCATCCTTTTTGGTCAGTCTTTTGTGATCCATTCTTATCCCAGCTTCTTTTAAACTGCCCATCCATATCTTCTCCATTCTCGTACATGCTAGAGAGGAATAATCAGAACTCTCAGACTCCTTTGTATACACCATGGAAACGACTTTTACATTTTTTAACCCCATGCATCTTCGTCCTATGCCACGTGACCGATTTTTACACATATCAACAGAAACCGAACGCCAAGAATTGCGATTCTTTTACACTTCTTGTCGCTTAAACACAAACACAAGAGTGCAGAATTCTATACTGACGCCTCAAAAACTGCCACCACTGTGTCCTGTGCTGCGCACGGACCCAGCTTGAATATTAATAAAATCATGAATGTGCATACTAGTATCTTCATGGACGAGCCCCACAGTTTACTTCTTGTTGTAAATCATTTTCTGCAAACTAAAATTTCCCAGTGTAATCTATACTGATTCCTTAGGTCTTCTCCGGACGTTGTCAGCGCAAAATTTTTTTTAAGACAATGTAGTCAATCTTTTTATTAGCACCATTTAGTCTTTATATGCGTTAGTCCTCAACGTGACTATGTGCTGTTTGCCAGGTCACTCTGGTATCACACGGAACGAGACCGAAGATCAAATGGCCGCTGCTGCGGCACTTAGTACGACAGTTTACATAAAAACAGTACAATACACCGACATGAAGCCACACATCAGAAAACAACTTTGAAAAACCTGGCAAACACACTGGAGTGAAGAGACAGACAACATATTACACGTATTAAAACCACAATTGGGACCATACGCTACAGACAGACACAACAGAAACACAGAAGTAGCCTTTGCTATGCTATGGAGAGGGCACACACATGCGGCGCTCGTATCTGCTCACAGGGTCTTCAAGACTTCTGTGTAGCATTTGCAGAGAGGCCCTGTCTGTAGTTCACGTACTCATACAATGGAAAACACTCCGCACAACACGACGGAAACACTTCCCAGAACTGTACAGACAACACATGCCATTAAACCCATTCATTTTCCTCTGCGACAATCCCATATTTTCTGTCCCGTGTGCCTTCAAATATTTAGCAGAAGCAAAATGTTTAAACCTAATTTTCTACCACGCATATTCACAACCAGGCTTTTTACACCAGTAATTCTTATTATGTTTTAATGATTCTACTTTCGTTCCTGTTGAGTGATGTTAGTGTTTAGACGTTCATCCTTCATATAAACAGTGTTTTGACGCTCTTTACCCCAGCTGGCCTTGCGCCGTTACATCCAAAGATCATCATCATCAACTGTCCACAATTCATTGCCCCATCACATGCTTTTTGTAGCGTGAGTTACACTGGCCGAGGTTGAGCAGTTTCGCGTTGCTCCTTGAGAGCCGTGCTGCGCGTGGGCGAGGAGCAGCGACGTCACACGGCACACTCACATAACCCGCATTCTTGGCGTCGGTCCCTTACCCCACGTGCCAGGCGTCTTCGCCGACCTCCGTGCCACGCGTTGTGGGCCGGCCCACTTGATGACCGTGTGAGGGTTGGCAGGGTGTAGAACCGATAGCTCGTGCGTTGCAGCAGCATCGGAGTGCGCTTCTGGAACCAACTTAGCTCTAGGATCTAAAAATGTTTTATATGTAAATGTCCAAGATTCACAATACATCATGCGACCATAAAAAAGTGTGTTGTAAATACCATTCAGAACCGGGGTACTGAATAACGTTGTACTGAATAGCATTGTTTTTATACTTCACGTTCCAGGCTTAGAGGATATCATTGCGGGGTAGTCTTTCCAGTTCATTTGGGAGTTAAAAGTCTACCTCGAGATTTGATGGAGTGAACGTGTTCAACAAAACAGTCATAAAACTATATTTTTGCGTGGTATGCATCAAATTCCTTACGTCGTGCACGGAAAAGAATTTATTGTGTTTTCGAGCTGTTAGTGCCAACTTATTCAAACTAAGCCTTTATGCTAAGTGCAACAACTACAATTTGTGGCAATTACTGAATCTTGAGCGGAACTTTCACTCACAATATTTGCGGTATCGTCCACCTATATTATGGCACCGGAAAACTTTAAATACATAGAAAGGTCATTAACGTACACATAAAATAAAAGCGTACCACGGACCAAGTGCTGGTGAATGCGTGTAGGGATTTCGAATTTGGACCAAATAACATCGGCAACAGACATAATGTTTGCGATTAACCAAGTAGCTGAAAAATACTATATGGTGCCTCGGGAAAGCCCTTATGGTTCTAATTATATAATGAGAATCGTTCCAGAGTAGTAGGCTTTTCTAGGTGGGAAATACCACACTCCTTACCACCATCCCAGTGGGGACGTACATCTATTTGCTGTAAATCCGTGTTTTGCTGCGGAAGAATTTTATTATGTTCAAGATATTTTCGCAGACTAGAGGAGATATGTTTTTCACAAACAGTGTTTATAACACTCAAGATTGATATAGGCCGGTAATGTCCATTTTCATTATGGCCACTCATTTTGAAAATTTGTGATACTCATTGATAATACTTTTGAATATAGAGTATATTACACTGTGATGATACTCAGAAAGACAATTATTTTATGATACTATGAAGGTTCTCTGGGTATATTGTTTAAAAAGGGCCTTAATAAAACCACCCATTAACTAGGGCACAATGACATCAATAATGTCCATCAGAACACGAATGGCGATGCCATCATACTCCACGGCTTTCATACCTGTCAACATTGATGTTACTGTACCGAGTTTGTGAAGTAAATTTTATTAAACAGCAACAAACATGCCTTCGAGTTCCCGCTTGCAACCAACTGCATCGAAGGAACAGGCTTGCTAGGTGCGACATTCTGGTAGTAAAGAAAGAATTAAATTTTTTGGTGCTACTAGTAATAACTGAGTATTGAATAACATAATGGGATGTACAACTTTATAAGAAATTGCAACAGTTTTTTAGGATGGCCTTGCGGTTTCTACACCTGTGAAATATAAACAATGGTTTTTTATCTTATCGAACACATTGTTTCTATTCAGTCGGGATTACTGCGGCAAGAAGTCATTATATTTAAGTAGTTTCAATTTACGCAGTTGTTATTTACGGTACCACCATTACGTGTATATGGTGTTTAGTTATAATTTTTCATCCAATGCTACAGTGAGGGGGAATACTTACGTCTCTAATGGTTTGTGCAGCTGGAAATTAGAGAGGATAAAGCACTAACAAAGTTGAAAACCTTGGCATGCACCTGTTCGAGTAAGGTGTCCTGGTAGTGCGTGTTTGAAAGTTTACAGCGCAGTTTGGCACAAATATCCTCGCAATCATATTAGCTTCCTTGTTGTCGGAGATGCCTTAGTAGTGTGAAACAAAGCAAACAGAGGCGAATGGTCGTTCACGCATTCATTGCAACGCCGGTCAATATTGAATTGACCGGCTTGTACATTTTAATATTATTTACTCCAAATCATGGTCAATAGATCTGGCGGGGTTTTTTATGTGCTAGACACACTAATCAGTTTATAAAACTATACTACTGCAAAAATAAAATATAATCATTGGTTCGTCCCGCTGAGCCATCAATAACAAACTCACCAGTAAACGTTACAGGATGCTTATTGGAAGAATTCAAAACGTGTTGAATATTTTTATTGTGTGAAGGCAGATGGCACACGAGAACTGGTAGATCGATGGCTGATGCCCACTGCTGCTCCAGATTTCAATTTTACGAAAAGGGATGCCGAAACATCGTTATTACCCGTGCATCGTATCCAACGCTACACAATGCGGAACACTTGACAAAAAGTGGCACGTAATCACTACACTATTATGTATTCATACAAAATGACAAAAACAACATACTCATGGAAACAAATATGCACGCCGTTCTTCAAACGTGTCCCTCACAAAGCAGCAACAAAAATAAACTATTGCCAGATCGGGAACATCACAGCAGATTATCATTTGCGGTATTACAGTTAACAAGTGAAGTATTCATGTGAACAATGGAAAAATACTCATGCTTACAAAACACACTGTTGGCCTGGCAGCACGTAAGGGCCATACGAAGCTAAAACGGTTGATGTAAAGGATTAGCAAAGTATTTAGTTGACTTTCGCTAGGTCTTCCTAAGAGGCCACGCGCAAAAGAGGGAGTACTCTGCCTTTTCCATCAAGATTAGGAGACCAAGGCAAGTTTTCAACTGATTTTTGGTTTTATTCAAAGGTGTGAATGCATAACGCACCAAGTTATTATTCCGGTGGAGCCGATTTACTTATCGTCACTTCGGGGCTCCTCCTTCCCACAACCCCAGCCTTCATTATTAACTGTTAAACCGCTGGCTACCACCCAAGCATCTTTTAGTTTGGCCAATGAACTAACAACGGTGTTAGCGCCGTTAGCAGACAAATACAGAAGATCAATTGCAGCGCGAATTGGCGTAAAAACCACCCAAAGACGCCACCACCGAACATGTAGCCCCCGCCATTGCACCCGTGGCACCCTCAAATTCCACCTTGCCGAGTTTCTGCGCGTCCCTCAGGCGAAATAGCAACTTTCCTGGTTAACATACCGGCGTGAGCCCTTATTTTTTTCAACTTCAAACACTTTCCGTGAAGCATTTTTTTTGTGTATTTTAAGCCTAAACACGTGCCCGAAACCGGTTGCCAATTTATGCGTAGACGGTTGCAGTTGAAAAAGGGGGTTTAACGGAAAGCTGGGATTTATGCCGCTTACGACGACATTCCCATTTTCCTGGTGGGATTTTTAAACTTGCAAGTCTGAAGGCTCCTGGCACCCTGTCAGCTGTTCCTAATAATAAAGTAGTCAGTGCTTTGGTTTGTGTGTTATACCGACAGCACGATGTCTACGACGGGGTAGGTAAACGGACAGCAACATTTTTGTCCGCTATACTAAGGTTCCAGGGCGTTTAAATTTTAACTCCTAATCGGACAGACGCTTGTTATTCGGTAAGAGGAAGACGTTGTAGCTCGTCGAGTAGCGGCGAATTTTTTCAGGGTGAAGTGCACGTGTTCCCATTGGAGCGCCGACGTGAACCACTATTACTTGTTCAGCTTGAAGGGTTTTCCGAGTGCCATTGGTAACGGTGTCATTCAGTTCAAACAAGCACACAGAACCGGTTGCCGGTTTGAGCGTGCCAGGGTGAAAGTTGAGGGACGAAGGGGGGTTTGAACGCGCAGCTATGGTTGTCGTGCCCTTACTGGTGACATCTTTGTGGTGCTGGCCGGACGGTTAAACCTGGATGTGAAATGGCCGAATTCTTCCTATACAGTGTCTTCAGTTGGCGAGCACAATGGGTTGGTGCTTTACAGAAGTAGGATGGTGCGTTCTATGCGACAGTCAGACAGCTCGTTGTCTGCTGGAATAAACCTCGGGTACTTTAAAGCGTGATTCATCTAATTGGCTTTGAAATATGCTTGATCGCATGCTACAACAGAACATTCCTTTCTCTCCTGCTTCATCGCCTTACTGTGGAAGCCCTTTACTTTCTGGGCACAAATGCTGCTTGGCATGCAAGCAATGGTTGCTTTCGGAGCCAAACGTAGAGGTCACTTGCGTTTGCTTGTGTGCCTTCGGTAGAATTTCATCATTCACTCCGTGAGATGAATCTCACCACAATGTTTTCTCGATGGAATTTCTTAGTTAGAACGCCAGGTATTCAATTGAAGTCTTGTGTAGACAGCTTTCAATGTAGTAGTGATCGTTGCCATCGCGTCAACTAATAACTTGCCATCGCGTCAGGCATGCCTTTTATCTCCAGGTTGTTACGCCTTTTATATTGTTTGAGTTTCACCATATCTACACGCATATCCAGGGGTTTCTGGACCAGCCAGAGTTTGTCCTCTTTTTCGTTCTGCTGTTATTTTACAACAGAAATCTTGTGCCGTACTTATGACATCAATCTTCAATTGTTAGAAGGTGGTATTAATGAAGTCAATACATAGTTGGACGTCCAGTATTTTATCTAGAGGTAGATTGTTGTTATGGGGTATACTTTTGGTATTTGTTCAAATACTAGTGGTGACATTTTCGATGCCAAGCATCAGATTAAGAAAAACCACGGCGAGTACCTAATATTAGAAGTTTGGTTTCACAGCGAACACTCGTGCAAGGGCTTTCGAAGAGCTTCTCTGTGGAACCATTAAAACGGGCTAGTGACAACAATTTCACGAAAGCGATGTCGGAGCCCTAGTTTATTTGTAAAAATAATATCTACCATAACATAAGTTAACTATGAAAGTGAACCCTTAGGGCCGCCGATGTGTTTGCGGCTGTGTGCATGGTACCGTTCAGAGCTCTTTGGAGCGGCGTCGGCACTTTTATGCTGGAGCCCGATGCGCCTATCAGCCCAGACCATTGACGCTGTGCGCAGAGTTTGCCTCCTCCACTTTTCTACGTTTACACGAGCTGTTGTGCTGTAAACGTGTACCGCCGGTAATCCGTACCGATTGAAGATTCCGACACGGGAACCAGCAACATACTAATGGCAATCTTCCTCCTGCTGTGTACGACGAGAAATGCGTGCAATATTAAAAGTACCGGTTTGTGCCACTCAGGTGTTTGCGGCTGCATGCATCTCTCTTTCATGGTTTCTTATGTTTTGCCTTCCACTCATGAAAGGGCTTCGCAAGCCTGCGTATTGCATAAATAAAAATAAAAAAAATGAATAAAACCGAGAATAGCTTACCAGAGGGCTGCAAGGCTGAAGAAACACGAAGCTGGCAGCCCCTCTCCCTACTTCGGCGACCCGGTTGTTGCATCAGCATCAGCAGCTGCCGCAGCCCACTAGGTTCACTGCAGTACGATGGCCTCTGCCACCGAGGTCCAACCGCTCATTTCCCAGGCTGCTCTAGTCCTCGATTTGCCTGCAATTTTATTTCGTCCCGCCATCGAATAATTCGCCTTCTTGCCTAGATCTGCCTCTCGGTGTCCACTCGGTCACTCAGGCAGTACACTGATGGGCATTTCACAGAAATACGTGGCCAACCCAACTTCAATTCTTTTTCATTATTTAAATTTCGATATCTTCTATTATCGTTCGTGTTCGGAACCAGGTTGCTTGTTTCTTGCATAGAAATATAACTACTATTGTCACTCGGTACATGGACCGTTGAGCCGAAACTAGATTGATTTCAATTGGGTGTAGTAGGGCGCCAAGTGTCCGCTTCTTGCGACATCGCCCCCCTTTTATTTGTGAAGGTGCAGGCTAAAGTTCTCCTTGAATGGAGGGCTGGATGCTTTCGTATGCAGGATTTTCTATCTTTTTCAAAGTGGACTCTTTTAGCACACAATCCCCGGAACAAGTACAAAAATAACGCCCTTTCTACGAACCAGCAGTCGCCAGCAGCTTGATGAGAGCTCAATAGTATAGATGCTGGTTTCATGATGCAAGGGGCCCAGGTTCAATTCCGCCATGGAAAGCTGGTTTTTGTAATTGGTGAAGATTGCTTTGTTCGCGAACGTTGACAAATCGCACCACACAGTCTTTTTGGAGGTCCAGTAGTAAGGTTCTCGGATTTAAGCCGTAAAGGTCCCGGGATTGATTCTCAGGAGCTCGCTAACGGCCCTTTTTTCGGAGTTTGGGGATTTCTGTTTCCACCGGTCTGATTTGTTTCCGCCGAATTGGCTTTGCTGGTATACGCTTCCTTCTGCAAAAACAAAATCACCAAAAGACGTCATGCAACTTTCGTGGTTCTCCTTTGCCGAGCATGCTAAAGTTGCATAAAGATGCGTTCAATGTAGAGCTCTCTGACGACCTTCTCAATACGACAGGGCGCTAATGGTGAAGATACAAACGCCTCAAGTATGCTTGGTATTTTTCCTTCCCAGAGTGAAATTACTACTCGAAGTTCCCTCGTTGGCAGTAAAAAGGCATTTGAATCGTTGGAAGCTTTCACTAAGCAAATGTTTAGTAGTTTACAGGCTTGGCTCGACCCTACATGAGCTCAATGATCTGATAATAAATCTTGCATCGCTTGATGCAAATGGAGCTTCAATTAGTAAAGTCTTACCTAAGGATTGGCTCAACTAAACCCTCGCACGACTCTAACTGTTATGGGTCTCAGGAGAAGCAGCCAAATGTAATATATAATGTAATAGGGTTTACGAGAGCAAATTTACTGTACTTTAAAATAGCGATCTGCCATTTGTATATACCGATAGTCGGTAAGATAGTATTTACAAAGGTGTCTTGAGAACACTTATTCGCACTTTGGTTATTACAGAAGACACAATGTAAGAGAGCGCCGCGCTAACAAGGCAACCAATTACACGCGCTGCAAAGTTGCTTCTTCTTCATCTGCTTCCCTTCATGATGATTCCTGCGTAACATGTCACATGTAGCGACCAGTTTTCTGGGAACGTATAAAAGTCCACGAAACATAACCTGGCCTTTCTAGGACTGCCGTCTTGTAGTTGTCCGAATAAATCTGTAGGTTGTGAGCGCTTTGACTTGAGACGTGCAACGTGCACGGCTTTATTTTGCGGATATCGTGATGTCTGGCGGAACGATTGGTCAAAATTCATAATCACTCCTATTTGGGTCACACCGATCACCCCTACAGTATGGGCCCTAGTTTCGGGCTTTCAGCATTTCAGAACGTCCCCCGTGGTGTTCAGGACACCAAAGCAGCACCGGGGATCCATGTGCAATGTGCCCGGGGCTATGGCGGTAGTCGAAGCAATCATGGGCTCTGTAACGAAGCCAGCCGCAACATAGAAGTAACTATGTTCGACAGAAATGCACAATAAAAGCGTATCGGTTGAAGTCCAGTTACGGCGCCATGTGAAACCATTGGTTTAAGCGTGGCATAAGGTAGTAACCTTGTAAAGGTTTCTTCAGGAGTGGAGGATGTCATCGACTAGGCTAAAAGTAAGCTGCTTTCGTCGTCGGTCAGTAGCCGGCCAGGAACGCCGTGAGCAAGATGACACCACGAGGGAGACAATCCGCGACCTCGGTAGCGCACCAGGTTGGAATGATCCGCGTGATGACATATAGTGTCGCATATTATGCGGCCACTGCCATCCACTTATGTTCTTTTGTACACTGGGGAAGGGGCCCGAGAAGATATAAAAGATATAAGAAAAATAGCAGAACCGGTATATCAGAACCGGTATAGCCCAACAACAAGCTTTACTGAACGGTATATCGAGTGGCTGAAGAGTACCGTCCGGTGGCTTGGATGGTACTATTTAGCATTCATACACGTCACATGGGCTTACCAAACGGCGAATACCGTGGGAAAGCCCCGACCAGAAAAAGCACCGTCACAAATTTCCATAAGTCTGCGAAACGCTAGGTGGCCAGATGTTGAAAAGTCGTGCAGCTGCCTGATGACATCTAAAGAAATCTGCTCACGCACAGCAGCGAGCATTCTGGGACCAATTGTTACAGCATTTGGATGAAAAAAAATGCCATCCTTCAATTGGAACAACGTATTGAAGGTAGAAATAGGCAGTAGTAAGGCGGGCGCATATCCTGCTCAAGCAGGTAACGACGTGTTTCTCAGCAGCAAGGTATTGGAAAGAGAAAATAGAGAATACCCAGGTGCAAGCGTTTCGGAATTGGTACGATCAGAAGTGCTGACTGGTAGCGGTAGGGGCAGTCAGTGTCCTAATGTCGGCGACCCGATCTGTACACTAGGGAATAGTACTGCTCTTGCGGCGTCCGAGCGCAGAGCCTGAGACTTCGAGTTGGATAATTCAATGACGCAAGCCAGAAGCGCGGGGTGATCTGTCACTGTGGATAATTCTGTACCCTAGATTGGTGAGCGAAATTCGCCACACAGCCTAAACAAGCGAAGGCATTTTTGTTAGGTAAGGCAATATTTCTGTTCAGCTGTTGAGAGAACGCTATTGGCTAATACAATAACGCAGTCGTGGCCGGATTGGCTTCGAGCTAAGCCGTCTCCAGTACCGTGACCGGAAGCGTCAGTCAGTACTTTGTGGAGGGGGCAACACTGAAGTTAGCTCCAATTTGCGACGTGGTCTTGAGAGATATCAGGGTGTTGAAAGATTAAACGTTCTCGCTTTTCCACAAAAAGACGGCACGTGAGAGGGCGGGCACTATCAGCGAAGCCGCGGAGAAACTGATGTTAGTGCGCGCAAAGGGCCGCAAAACGTGGAACATATGTTTATGGGTTGAGCTCGAGAAAATTCCTACCCGCCTTTGTCTGTCTGGGTAATGCTGCATTCCATTAGCGACGGCAAAGTGATGATGATAGTTGGGTTTTATTGACGCAAGGCTGACTACGGGCAAAGTGCGCCAAAGAAGAAGTTACTGAATTGTGATGAGACCGTAAATACTAAAACATGTGACTAAAAGTAAAAGTGGTGCAAAACAAAAGACAATGGAGATAGCTGGTGTATAGGGCTAGGATGATTACACGTGATATGACAAGAGCTGCAGAGAGTTCACCTCAGCTAAAAACTTAAAAACACGCTGACTAGAAAATATTGGTTCATCGGCAAAAAAAATATGATGGGTGCAAAGGAATATGTCGTCTGTATAATTCAGGGAAACGTTTGTGTCATGTTGTGTCAAGTGATCTGCATGTGATTAGTATGTGGACTACGGATAGGCCCTTTCCACACCTGCTACAAATGGGTCCCGAAGTTCCAGTGAGCAGGTGGGAGTGCGTCCCATGTGTGTGACCTATCCGCAGCCTAGCCAGAGCGACTCCAGTGTATCTGTTGTGTGAGTCAGTTATGTAGCGTCCGAGTTGTGGTTTTATTACGTGTAGTTTGTTGTCTGTTTATTGACTCCAGTGAAGTTGCCATGGGTTACGAAGCTGTCGTCTGATGTGTGTCTTTAGGTCGGTGTAAGGTACTGTTGTAATGTCAACTGTAGTCATGAGAGCAGCATCACCAGCCATTTGGTCGGCGGACTCATTGCCAGGGATTCCACAGAACCCTGGTACCCAGCATATAGTTATTTCAAGATTTGAGGCATATGCAGTCATTAGTACCTTGAAAAGAGTATTGATCACATATTTTGTAGATGACCATCCTGATGACAATGCCTGCACAACGCTTCGAGAATCTGTGTAGACGACGGACTTTGGAATCTAATGTTCGAGGATGTGATTTGAAACGAGTAAAATGCCATACGCTTCTGCCGTGTAAATACTGCTGTAAAAATTCGTTGTTTTAATAACTCTAAAATTATGTCCGTGTGCTGCACAAAAGACAGTAGAACCAGTTTTGGACGCGTCGCTACAAAATGCTGCGCACCTGTACTTGTCCTGCAGGAACAGGAAGTGCTGCAGAATTGCATTCCTGGGTACCCTATTTTTTTCTACAAGAGTGAATGACAGGTCGCTAGATACAGGACGAAGATGCCATGTTGCGAAGAAATTATGAATTGGTTTCTTGTGCGTGTCTGAAAGGGGGACATTGAGTGCAGAAGCCTCCTCCCTAACTCTTAGAGAGAACGGTAAGGGAATAGATGGCCTGCGTAAAAAGAGTTGTAAATTTGGTGTATTGTTCATGATGGGAATAAAAGAATGGTTGGTCAGAGACACGATCTTGGATGCATACAACAGGTCAACATAATTTCGCTGATGACCTAGGCACCATTCGTCGCACTCGACATAAAGAATTTTAACGGGGCTAGTGCTGAATGCGCCACATGAGAGACGAAGGCCATGATGCAGCACTGGGTCGAGCATTTTCAGTGCTGTTTTTGTAGCCGACCCATACACGACACTGCCGTAGTTGAGCCGAGACCCCACCAACGCTGTGTACAGGTGCAGCAGGAGTTGTTTGTCGGCCCCATAAGATTGATGTGAGAGGACCTTAAGAATATTTATTGTTTTAAAGTATTTGCGTTTGCATTTGAGCTGTCTGTTATGTGGGATGAATGTAAGTTTTTCGTCGAATAAAATGCCTAAAAACTTGTGCTCCATGTTCACAGGAATTGGCACATTCGCAAGAGTGATGTCTGGGTCCGGGTGGACGCCACGCCTCCTGGAGAACAGAACACAAGAGCTCTTCGCGGGAACTAAGATTAAAGCCATTTTTGTCAGCCCACCCGGCAAGTTTTTTGACGCCAAGCTGGACTTGACGTTCGCACATGGACAGGTTACACGATTTAAAGGATATCTGCACGTCATCTACATACACGGAATAAGAGATTGTAGGTGGCAGTGCCTTTCCAAGAGAGTTCATTTTTACTATACAGAGAGTGCAGCTCAACACTCCACCTTGCGGCATGCCATTTTCTTGCACGTGAACATTTGACAGGGCATGACCAACTCTGACGCGAAAGGTTCTCTCCGACATATAACTACAAAGGTTGTTCAACATGTTGCCCGCAATACCGATTGACTTTAGGTCACTGAGGATACCGTAACGCCAAGCGGTGTCATAGCCTGTCTCTATGTCGAAAAACACCGCAAGACAAAACTGTTTATGCACAAAGGAATCCTTCGCGGCAATATGTTTGAAGAGCTACAAGTTGATCGTTCGTTGATGGCCCCGCCCTGAAGCCTCCCTGGCAGCTGTCGAGAAGACCATTGTACTCAAGAAGGTACACGAGACTGCGATTTATCATCTTCTCGAGAAGCTTGCACAGCCAGCTAGTCGGGGCAATGGGTCGATAGCTAGCAGGAGAGGAAGGGTCCTTCCTTCTTTCAAGAATGCTACAACTATGGCCTCCCTCCAAGACTTTGGAATGTGCCCCGAAAGAAATATCTTGTTGTAAAGGTGAAGGAGTGTTACAAGAGTGTCTGCATGTAAGTGCTGTATCATTGTATATGTAATGTTGTCTGGGCCTACAGCTGCGGGTTTACACGGGCTTAGAGCATCCCTCAGCTCATGTAGTGAAAACAGGGAGTTTTAAGAAGTCTGTGATTTGTTGTTGTCGCGTAGAGAATTCTTTTCACAAGAGGCTTTATGTTTCGGGGAAGTGTTCGTGTAGTGTGCAGAGCTTGACACATGTTGAAAGTGTTGTGCAAGTGTGTTAGCCTGATCTTCTAGTGTGTCCCCAGTCGTCCTGACCAAGGGCAGGCTATGTGTATGTTGTCCTTTAAGTTTACCTATTCATGTCCATACCTTGCGTGTGTCTGTATATGAATTTACGGATGTTATGAAGGAGCGCCAACTATTCCGTTTTGCCTCACGGCGCACGCGCTTTCCCAAGGCCTTTGCTCTTTTAAAAGAAATTAAGTTAGCCGACGTGGGGTACCTGCGAAGGAAACCCCACGCCTTGTTCTGGGCCTGTCGCGCCCGCCTGCAGTCCTCATTCCACCATGGCCTCCTTGTGTTGTGGGGAGCACTGGAGGCCTGGGGAATGGACTTTTCGGCGGCATGAAGGGTGTGCGCCGTGATCAGGTGGGTAGCCTCTTCAACGTGTTGGATTCCTAAGGTTGTGTGGTGTAGTTTGGATGTTTCTGTAAATGTACTCCCGTTCGCTCCAGCTTCATTGAACCTGTTATGGGAAGGAGAACTGTTCGGGCCTTTACCTATGTATGTTAATGTGGTTGGGAAGTGGTCACTGCCATATGGGTTAGTGCCAACATCCCACTCAAGATCGAAAGAGAACTGCAGAACCAATAGCCAAGTCAAGGTGCGAGTATGTGCTGTGTCTTATATTATGGTATGTAGGCTTGCTTTTATTGAATAGGCATGCTCCTGAAGATGTTAGATATTTTTCGATAAGGCGACCTCGGGCATCCGTGCGAGCAGAGCCCCAAAGAGAGTTGTGTGCGTTGAGGTCGCCTAAAAGAATGAAAGGTTAGGGTAACTGATCTACCAGACCCTCGAAATCCATGCTCGAGAGCTGGAAGTCGGGAGGGATGTAATGAGAGCATAATGTTACGAGCATATTAAAGATTATGGTTTGAATGGCCACGACCTCTAGGACAGTCTGTAGTTTGACAGAGTGGCATGCCATGGAAAATAGGGCAATGATGCCCACACCACCGGAGGATGTGCCAACACCATCTCTGTCCTTTCTAACTGCAATGTAACTATTCAAGAAATTTGTGTGCCTAGAGTTTAGATGCGTATCTTGAAGACACATAAGACTTGGCTGATTGGCATGCAGCATCTCGTACACATCGTCTAGATTTTTAAGGAGACCTGCACAGTTCCATTGTATTATGTTTTCTCTTCCCATTATTTAGTGTGAGAGCTACTGGATTGCGTATGTTTATGTGTCGTCTTTCGGGGCTGTGACTCTTGTATTGGGCTTTTTGGGCCTATCTGTAGGCTTGGACGTCGCAGGCTGCTCCTTGCGCTGCGTTGCAGGCAAGAATGGCACGACGTCCATCTCGTCGTCCGATGTTTTGGGTTTGCCAGTGGAAATGGGCCCCCCGGATTTGGCCCTCCTTCGGGGGCCCTTCGTTTCAGGCGCCACCGCCGCTGGTGTCGGTGGCACCAGAAGTGACATGGGCGGTGCGGTGGCGGTGGGAGCCGGTGCGGAGGCCCCGGTTTCAATCCCCTGGCCACCCTCCAACGCACTGGAGGACGGGGAGGAAGGGACGGGAGCGGCATCGGTCACAACAGAGACGGTTGGCACAACAACCGCTGATGCCTCAGCAACCGGCGTGGTACGGGGTTGGGCTGCATGAGGCAACCCAAGGGGGGGGGCGGGGTCGGGACTAAGTCCGACTCGCGGTACTGGGTCCCAGCCGAAACCAGCCGCCGCTCCGCCCCCCGGCGAGCTGCGTCGGCGTACCTCCCCAGGGGGAAAGAGACGAACCTGTTTCGTGCCTCTGGGAAGGTGATGTTCTCAGTTATCTTGATGTTGATGATTTTTTTCTCTGTTTGAAATTTTTCACATTTGCGGGAGTACGCTGCATGCGGCCACCCGCAGTTCACACACGTGAGGGTGTCGGATGGGCAGTCGTCGCTGGGGTGATTGTACGCCGCGCATTTTGCACAAGTCGTTAGGCCACGGCAAAAGTTTGTACCGTGCCCGAACCTCTCGCAATTGAAGCAGCGGCGCGGGTTCAGAATGTAAGGACGAACGGAGCATCGAATGAAGCCTGCATTTATATATTGTGGAAGTGCCGGGCGGTCAAAGGTCAGTATAATGTGTTTGGTGGGGATTATCTTGTCGTCCCAGCGCATCGTGATGTGCCGCACAGCTGTGACGCCCTGATCCTTTAAACCTTCGAGAAGGTCGGCATCTGTTTCCGTCAGGACATCTGTCTCAAAAATCATACCCTGGGAGCTGTTCCCGCTCCTGTGGGGCGTGACCCTGATGTCCAGATCACGGATGCGGGTTTCTGAAAGAAGAGTGCGGGCTTGTTGTTCGGCATTGAGTTCTAGAAGGATTTCTCTGGTCCTGAGCTTTTTAGCTTGATATTTGCCACCTATGGTGCTTTGCAGAAATTTAGATATCAAAATACGGACACGGAAGTGACAGGTCTTGCTGAGTCAGCTGACTGAATCACAAGAAAACGAGCATAGTTATTAATGGCTGTTGACAAGACAGTTGTTGAAAGAGGTGGGAACTAAACTTCGGTGCAGCCCCTTTTCGGGGCCGATCACGTCTGGGGGGGGGGGTTGGAAAATGCCATATGATACATTAGAAAGCAGGGAGACGGGGGTACTTTCTCCTTTGACCTTACCGTGGTAGTCAAAGAGGTTCCGGAGCTCCCTGTCTGGTAGACAGGCAGGTAGCCCATCGGCCGGAGCTTGACCAAGGCGCCGACGGCCACCGTTTACGGCTTCTAACCCTTCACCTTTCAACTTCTAGCCACGGTAGGTGACAGCCTAAGTATGGGGGCTCGGGGTACGCGGTGTCGCCACTCACCGTCACAAAGATTACTCAATGTTCCCCGTGTGGGGGGTGGCAAGGTGGCCGAACACGATTTGTTCGTGCTGGCGAATGGGAATTGACTTGGAGGTTCGCGTGACCCAAAATATTAAGGGTTTTGGAATGACCGGAAAGAACCCAGAACGATGTAGAAAAGATAATATAGTTCACAAAGGAAGCACATGCAAGCGGACCAATTGAATCCACCAAAGAGAGAGTTCATCAAGAATTCGAAGGTAGCTTGCGCTTTGCATAGACCGAAACGCGTAACCTCGAACTGATATCAGACGTCCATAGTGACAAACGCAGTCGCTCGTCAGTCCAGCTCGTCGACCGGAACCTTCTAGTCAACTCAGCAAAGGTCAGGGGACGGAAAGTCATTGGCCCCGTGTAAAAAAATCTGTGCCATTGTCTTTTCTGGGAACACGGGAGTCGTCTTTTATAGTCACTCGGTTCAGGGGGCCGTGGTGTAGACAGAATCACAAAGTGCAATCTATGTTCTTCATCAAAACGACAGGTAAAGCACATAAACTACAGAAGGGTTCAATAATGTATTCGACGACAATTTTTTCAACCTATTCTGAATAAAACCTCGGTAAGTATTGGACTTACATTATCACCTGTGTTATTCATCACCTGCGTTAACTTTGTCTTAACGCTAGGTCACCCAAGTCAAACAGGTCGGAAGCCTCCGACAGAATACAGCTCAGTTGGCTTTGTTGTGTTGATAAAAGCTTTGAACTTATAAAAGGTGCAAATTTATCCAGGGTGATACGTAGGGTCGAAAACGAGATTTTGATTTGGCGGATGATTCAAAGCAAAAACAAAAGTGTGGGGTGCACAGAAACGAGCAAGTGTGGCGAGAGTGCTTCCTTCGGTAGGGACTTGAGTTCGAAAGCTAAAGTTCATGAAGGGTAAATAAGGGCGGTTGTGCTTTATGGTAACGACAGTGTGGGAGAGAAGAGCACTGTGCATCTGGAGGACGTCTACAATGGGAGCGCCAAGGTAGTCCCCATCAGGAATCGCTGTGCAAGTAGAGAGAGGGACATAGGCGAAAGTATTTGGAGGAGAATAAGTGCAGCGTGGGTGCATCGCTGACAGAAGTCGGTACCTCCAGATAGGGAAGTTTAGCTGAACTTTGAATAAGCGCGAGATTTTTCTAAAAGAAGTCGCAGCAAAGGATGGTGTCGTAAGGGTAAGGTTTTTTTTTGCAATAAGAAGCAGGCATAAATTGAGCGTTGGCCAGCGATTCTCACAGGAGGGGCGCACATGCCAGAAATGGCTGGCTACAGCCGACTGATATGAACATGCGATGGAGCATACGGCAGAACTTTGGTTAGGCAGTCTTTGAGATTTGAACTCATGAACAATGTATGGGCCCCGGCATCAAAAGGAACACGAACCGGCCCGCCACCAACGTTCAAGTGAAGTAAATTGCATGCCCGGTAGCGTGAAAAAGTAATTTCCGCTTGAATTTGGGAATCCAAAGGGTGAAGGCGGAGGTGGCATCAACAATGGTAGCGGAAGAGGTCGTGTTTATCTATTTATTTATATATAAGTAATATTGACCTCACGGTACATTAAACTACATTGCAGAAGGAAGGGGCAAGATACAATAAATATACACAAAAGGTATACTAGAAAGCAGATGAAAAAATAAAAAAAATTTACTGAAAGAGAGGGAAAGTAAGAAAAAGAGAAGTGCATGTCACATGAAAAACTAAACCAGGTTTGACAATGCATTTCGAATACTATGGAATCCGCAATGCTTGTTAGGGCGGCTGGTAGACAATTCCACTCATTGCTGGTTCAGGGTAAATAGGACTGTTGCTACGCTGATGTGTTACAGCGAGGCAGGTTGACTTTTTCTGAATGATCGCCTTGAGATGATATGAATCACGCAGGTTCAATCCAAAGCGAACGTAAACATCAATTGTGATAGAATATCTTATGGACGAGAAGAATGCAAGACTTCTTTCGGCGGGTAACAAGCTATGGAAGATCTAACGTCACCTTCATAAGAAATTCTCTAGCTGTACGATGATAGTTAGCTAAGAGGAAACAAGCTGAACCATTTTGTATGGCTTTGAGTGCGTGTGTCAGTGCAGCATGGCCTGGATCCCATATCGCAGGTGCGTATTCTAACTGTGAGCGAACAAACGTTGTGGACAGCAGTAATTTTAATAATGACGGAGCCAAGTAAAAATTCATTTTGAGGTATTCTAAAGTGCGATTAGCCTGCATCGGCCTGCACCAACGGGGTTGTGGCCAGCGATTCCAACACGAGGGGTGCACATGACCGCTATGGCTGGCGTATCGACGCCAGCAGTTTGAACATGTGGTGTAGCCAACGTCACAACTTTGCATAGGCTGCATTTTAAATATACAGTCATTACCGATATATGCACCCCGGCATCAATTTGACCACAAACAGGCGTGTACCTGACGTTGACGTGAAGTAAATTGTTGCGGCGGTAACGTGAAAACAGAATTTTTGGTTCCCTTCCTACTGTCATTATTTACCATCGCAGAGAATTCGCAACTCTAGCCCCCACCTCCTTTTTCAGCTTTTTTTAACTTTGTGCGACACCAGAGGTACATACGAACTAATGGTTCTCCGGTATTTCTCGTTTTTCGTGTCTAGGTTATGTGAAGGTTTGTTCCGTTTTTGTATCCGGAGAATCATAAACGGCGTTCAAGAATAAATAAATGCCTACCGACTAGGTCAATTGCAACTGTGAAAATGCGACGTTGTAATAAGACACAAGTGCATGCAGTAAAATCCAGTTCAATCAAAAATAGATTTGGCAGACGTATACAGCCTCAAGAAATCGATGTAACTAACTTCTAGCAACAACCGTGATAAGTAGTTTAAGAAGGCATCAGTGCGGTGTCCCACTGGTTGCAGCTCACTTTGACGTCTATATACAGATTGGCTTGTTCCTGTTTCTAAGCTAGAAGGTCGTACTCTCTCCACGTGGAGTGCGTAGGAGACAAAGAAGAATGAGGCCTCAAACAGCATCAGGAGGCTAGACCGTGCACACCCACCAAGCTGAGGTTCCCTTGTTGTAGCCTCTATAAAATCGTTGTCCCAAAGTGAAGGTGAGGCCGAAAAATGTACTTATGAAGAAGACTGATAAGTACTGTGCAGTGATCGGCTAGTTGGTGTTTCATGTGTTATTGAGTTAAAATTATTGAGTTATTGAGTTATTGAGTTAAAATGAGTGTGTTTACGTGCCCAGCACCGGGAATTGTAAACGTAAAGCCCCGACTTCAAGTCGCTTACTTTAGGTCACTTTAAGTCACTTACTTAAGTGGCGCCGATTTTTTTTAGACTTAAGTAAAGTTAAGTCCTAAAATTGTGAACTGCTTCCAATGTGTGTATAAAAAACAGGATATTTAATTGGTATTGCCTGGTAATCGTTTTTGCCTGGTATTGCCTGGTAATGGGTAATCGTTTTTTGTGCCAAGAAAAGCTTTACAATAACTGATAAACCATAGAACAGTTGTACAGTCCGCGAAAAGAATTATTTTAGCCTGTGGAAGGAATAATTAAACCAAACACTTTTGTTATTGTTTGGACACCGACATTAAGCATCTTGTTTCGTTACAGGTAGAAATGTACGACCAAACGCTGGACTATAAGATTGCTAAGAAGTACAAATTATTTCCACTTGCTCTCGTAAAGTACAAAATCAGATACCCTAGTTGTAAGTACAATCGCAATGGTACTCTAATGGTTTTTTTTTTCCTTCCAAACGTTTTCTAAACATTGCATGTCAAATCTTGCGTTCAGCATGTCTTGTATAAAGATAAACTAAGTATTCGTAAATATGCTGACTCTACAAACCGCTCTTTTAAAGGTTTGTATAAATAATTCTCAGCATTGTGTTGTGACATCGTTTTTTTTTATCTGCATATTTTTAAAAGTTACCATTGATCAGGCACCAACAAAACATTCACAAAACCATGCGAAACGAAATCACCGCAAAGCTGGAATTGAAATGCTGAATAGATTACTAAAATACAGCTGTTTAAGTTGTTTTTATTTAGCAAGAACTTTTATGCAATAGGTTTCAGGAAAGAATGTTGCTTCTTGCACTAGTTGCTGTGCGCTGTAAAAACAGTACAGTGGTGAACGGCCTAGCTTGTTTTATTTTACCCCAGGGATTCACTGTCACTTGAAAACCGATTAGTATGGTACTCCGGAAATTAGGCTCTGCGCTAAAGTTTAGTTAGGGCAGCAGCGGCGTGCCCTAGCCACCAGATGTCTTCTTTTCAAGTCACACGGTAGCATTCATGCTGCGCTGATTATTCATCGGGGTTTGTGCGCTACTGCGGCCGACCTAAGCTTTGCTGGCGTTTAAACGATGTGCTCGGTGGGAAGCCGTGAGTCGTTCTGCATCGCTCTCTGATCCTGTCTCACTCTCTTTTTCTCTCCTATGTCGTTATCTCGGCGACAAATATGCGAGGCTTGGTTCCATCGCACTCTCTGTACGGAGGCTGTTCCCCGAGTAAAGTGGAGCCCGGCTGCGAAGCAACCCCTCGACGTTGTGCCCAAATATGTGTGCCAACTAGATGTGTGCCCATATGTGTGCCCAACTAGATTTCAGTCCTGCTGGGAGGCTAGACCTGGAGGCTAGCGCCTCCCCTCCGCTTTTGGCTGATGCGCGCTGCTTTCAGCTTTTCCCTACTCACGGCGATACCCCCGTGTGTCTTTTCTTGGTATGTTTAATAGTAGAGCGGGTTATGGTTGAGGCTGGTCCGGCGGCGATCCCAACAAGATTTCTAACGTACGAAGAACACTACCGAGCGCACGTGAGCGTGCGAATCACCAGAAGCTAAAGGTGTCGGGCAGACCTGCACGTGCGCAGCACCATTTCAGGAGCTCAGCAAAAATATCAAGAAAGTATTTCAGGTGCATCGGCCCATGAAGTGGGTAGCACAGGATAGCTCGCACTACTGACGCTGAATGCAAGAATCCGGGTGTAGCCCGTTTCATGGCAAGTAACAGCGTAAAAGCTGGACGAAAACACGGAAAGGAAGAGACACAAACAAACACTGACAGACTTTGAACCGGCTCTATGCGAAACAAACACAAATATATACATGTGTCGCATCCTCAAACAGCATCCGCAAAAAGAAGAGAGAAAGCAACACCCCAGCTGCTAACACCGGCGGCAATGAATATAAAAATACCATTTTAACCTATGACCAGATAAGACATCTCTTTTTCAAGGAAAAGGCAGAAGCCCGGATGACACAATACGGTGACCTATTTATTATCATCAGTTATCATGAACAGTTGATCATCATCATTTATTAAACACTTAGGGACCCCAGAAGGGTATCACCAAGGAGGGTGCAGAGTTATCGTAGTACATATGTGGCACAAGAAAAATACGGTTTGATACATGATTCATTAGAAAATTTATACAACAAAATTATTTGGGAATTTATTAATAACCAAAATAATAATAAACAAGAAAAGGCAGCAGGAGCAAGTCATGGGGATTATCGAATTTAAAGGCTAAGGGGAGATAACAACAATTGTTTGAATTTGGCCGGATTGCATCCACGGACAAGTCTGGCAGCTTGTTCCATTGTTTGATGGCACGTGGTAGGACTGACATATTTAACGCGTTAGATGAACCATGCAATCGTTGTGTGCTCATGGAATTGAACAGACGGCGTGAGGGACAAGATTGTTCGAGCAGGAGGGGAGTGTGGAGACGGTGAAAGTGATAATACAGTTTGCGGAAGAGGCCTATATGTGTGATTTCACGTCAATTTGTCAGAGGGGGCAGGCAGAGCGACGATTTTTGTCGGCGGCGCAGATATGCCAATCATATTTCAAAGTGATGAAGCGGGCTGCGCGGTTCTCATATGATTCGATGGCATTGATTAGGTACGACTGATGAGGGTTTCAAATAGCAGATGCATATTCTAGTTTTGTTCGGATGAACGTCTCGTAAGCCATTTTGCGTATTGTTCGGGGTGATAATGAAAGGTTTCTTTTATTGTAATCAAGCGCTTGAGATGCTTCCTAACAAGTTTTATTGTGTGTTTGGACCATCAGGTTTGTGGTTAGCAGAATTTCTAGGTACCGTTGTGATTGTACTAACAAAGGCCACGTAGACAATAAAGTATATGGGCAATTAGGTTCAGAACGTTGACGTGTTACAAGCATGAATTTACATTTGGATAAGTTGAGTGTCATTAGGCGAAGAGAACACCAGTTTTCTATCATTTCTAAATCTTTTTGTAGTTGAATTTGGTCTTGATGGTTACTTATTCGGCGATAATTACCGCAATCGTCGTCGAAGAGGCGGATAGTTGAAGAAATGCCAGGTGAAATGTCATTGATATAGATTCAAAATAGTAGCGGACCGAGAACGGAGCCCTGTGGGACGCCAGACAACACTTGAGCAGGGGATGAAGGATGGCAAGCAATGCCAGTGATTCGGCTGCGGTTAGTTAGAAAAGCTTTATTCCAGGAAAGAGATACTAGATCAAGACGATTTCACGAAAGTTTAGACAGAAGTCTTTGGCGAGGAACGCGGTCGAAAGGTTTCGAAAATTCTAAAACGATGACATAAGTTTGGAAAAAGGAGTCTAAATACAGATGAATGTTAGTAGTATATTCGAAGAGCTTGGTTTCGCATGACAGGCCGGGCCAGAAGCCATGTTGTTTATGGCAGAAGTGGTTGATTTGAAGGTGTCACGAGATGTGAGAGTATAATATATGTTCTAGTAATTTAGTTAGTGATTTAAGTTAGTGAGATGGGATGGTAATTAGAGGAATCGGAGCGATTGCCTGCCCCAAATATCGGTGTTACTTTACTTATACTCAAAGCAGCCGGAAGGATTTGAGTTAGTAAGGGGCTGTTTAAAGGTAATAAACAATATGCGACTCGATGCAGCGATTGTGCCTTTTAGTACCTTCGCAGAGACGTTATCAGGGCACGGTGCACCAGAAAGTTTAACGTTGTTGATTAGTTTGGCGATACCATCCACCGAGATTGTGATAAGGGACATTTGGGTGAACTCAGCAATATAAAGGGTAGGAGCAAAAAATTGGGGCTCATGCGTAAATACAAAAAAATACGAGTTCATAGTATTTGAACACTCTTCCAGGGCTACTGGTGAACTGTCAGCAGCCTCCAAAGAAATACATGGGGTCTTATTAGGTCCAGGTTTTATTTGATTCCAAAATTTTTTAAGTTTAGATCGAACTACGTTAAAAGATCGGTGTGAAAAGTTTCCTTTTGGTGCATTTAGTGAGGTGGTATATTGGCGTAGGCTAGCAAAGTAATCTTACCACCGTTTGGTAGATTTCGATTTTTTAGCAGCGCGGAAAAGGCGTTTTTCCTTCTTTGATAGTTGTCATAAATGAGTAGTGTACCAAGCGTCCCCACGCATAGAAATGAGAAGCACGTGCATATCAGTTAGAGCGGCAATTTTTTATTTGAAAAAAAAGCGAATTTTTGTGAACAGGTCTGCGGGGGGCACCGCGGGCAAAAATATGGTAAAACGTTTTTGAGTTCAGTACTAATGGCATTGAAGTTTGCTTTGCTGTTCACAGATGTATTTCCTGGATGGCTGCTGGCGGGGAATGGGGATTTATTTATAGATACTATTTCTACGTGCTCTTATGATATTTCTTTTTCTCTCTCCCCCTCTCTCTCAGTAGACACACACACGCACGCACGCACACACACAAACACCTTCACACACAAACACACACAGGATTTGCTCTGAAGGAAGAGGCCACCCTCAAACGTAGCTAAAGTGTTATTTTTGTAACTTTTCTCGCGTGTAGCTGTCTCTACTTACCTTAAATATATATATATATATATATATATATATATATATATATATATATATATATATATATATATATATATATATATACAAAGTAAGAAACCTCGGTAACAGCAACAGCGGAGGGTTTATTTCGACGTTTCGACTTCGAGACAAGTCTTCTACAGGAATGATGGCTTCGGTCGTTTCGGAAGAGAGCATATATGTCGAAAGTGGAAAGCGGGTTTACGAATGGCCAACGATACCACACACAAACATACGTGAACAACACAAACACGAAGCGGGAATCTTCCTTATTGGAAGAATGAACAAAAAATGATCAACGAAGAGAGAGACGCCAAGATAGTTGGAGAGAGAGAGAAAAAAAAAGAGGGAGATGAAAGATCACTGAACAGGAATTCGAGTGGTGGCGGAAACGCGAAAAGCTCAACAGCGTCCGAAAGTGGGGTTGTAGAACAAAGGAGAGAAGGCAATATATCTTCCGCCGCTAGCCGTCACCATGCTAACGCCCAGACCCTCCGAGGGATCGCGTTTCCGTTGATTGAAAGCGAGTGTCCCGCCATATGTTCGGAAAGTGCGAACAAGGCATTTTACAGCCCGTTTATGGGCCCGTTCCCGGAGCTGAGACAATTAAAGGACGTTTTGTGGTCGTGGAGAAGGAAACGGTCCGCCACCATTCCACGGTTCCCTCGCCGGACGGACGCCCTCCGAGAACGGGGCGCTAGGCCGAGTTTTCAGGTCTTTGTTAAGAGCTGCCACTTTGCAGTTCAGCGACAACCCCTGCAGCGTCGGTGTCTCCCCTCCGCTGAGTGGGGGTTGGGGGGAAACAGCCAAACCAGAACGCAAGCTGCTCAACGGGATGGAGGGGGGGGGGGACGGAGAAAATAAACCCCGATGGTTCGGTAGCCGGGCTTAGAAGACGACTGTAGGTGCAAGGGAGGGAAAAATAGATTTTCAAGCAGTCAAAAATGTAACCACTCCGCGGGGGCGAATAGTGATAACAGCGGCAAAGGTATGTGCGCTCGAGTAATAACGCAGACCCCAGAATTGTATTGCTTATCTTCCGAGTTATGCGCCATATCCAAACGTGTAAATCCCCCAACCAATTTTCGAACACGTGTTTTGGGGAGAAGGTAAACAGAAGTTATTGCTGAAACAGCACCGACACTAAGCAACATTACTTAGTTGTAAGATTAAGTAATAACACAATAATAACACACTAATAACACAACTAATAACACACGTAATAACACAATCAGAACTCGGGTAATTTCTCGGGTATTTATGTTTAGGTATTTTTGTTTCCTGCACTTCGGGGTGGTAGCCAGCTTCACAAAACAAAAATAGCTTAACATAAATACCCTTGAAAGTGCTGGGGAATCAGCCAAGCTGGTAGCGTAGTGGTTACCGCACCAGACCGGTATTCTGGAGGTCGTGGGTTCGGATCCCACCCGGCGGGCATTCTTTCAACACTTTCTTTTCGACTCAAAAAATTCTTCGTCTCTTGCTATGACCCACCACAACCTCCCGTCTGCTTTCCGGGGTTTTCTTGACTGCCAATCCTTATTTTCTGTCTTATTTCACGGAGCTCCTCATTTCCCGTTTTCTGATTATCTAAATATATATATATATATATATATATATATATATATATATATATATATATATATATATATATATATATATATAGCGAATCAGAATAGGAAATGAGGGGCTCGTTGAAAATAACAGAAATAAGGGTTGGCAGTCGAGAAAACCTCGGAAAGCAAAGGGGAGGATGTGGTAGATCATTGAAACAGATTAAGAATTTGGAAAGAAAGAAAGAAAGTGAAGAAAAAATGCCCGCCAGGTGGGATCCGAACCCACGACCTCCAGAATACCGGTCTGGTGCGATAACCACTACGCTACCGGCGGGGCGATTTTCCCATTCACTTTCTGGGGTATTTATGTTAGGTATGTTTGTTTCCTGTGCTTGGGGGTGGTAGCCAGCGCCATTCGGACTAGTCGGGGTGAAGGGGACCTTCATTTTAACCCCGGGTCGTGACTCGAGTGTCTACGACATGTCCAGAGTGGTCGACCAGCTTTGAACCCTCTTAAGCTCCCTTTGGCAACAAGACTGCCAGAACAGAGGCCCTCGCTATGCATGTAGCGAATCAGAATAGGAAATGAGGGGCTCGTTGAAAATAACAGAAATAAGGGTTGGCAGTCGAGAAAACCTCGGAAAGCAAAGGGGAGGATGTGGTAGATCATTGAAACAGATTAAGAATTTGGAAAGAAAGAAAGAAAGTGAAGAAAAAATGCCCGCCAGGTGGGATCCGAACCCACGACCTCCAGAATACCGGTCTGGTGCGATAACCACTACGCTACCGGCGGGGCGATTTTCCCATTCACTTTCTGGGGTATTTATGTTAGGTATGTTTGTTTCCTGTGCTTGGGGGTGGTAGCCAGCGCCATTCGGACTAGTCGGGGTGAAGGGGACCTTCATTTTAACCCCGGGTCGTGACTCGAGTGTCTACGACATGTCCAGAGTGGTCGACCAGCTTTGAACCCTCTTAAGCTCCCTTTGGCAACAAGACTGCCAGAACAGAGGCCCTCGCTATGCATGTAGCGAATCAGAATAGGAAATGAGGGGCTTGTTGAAAATAACAGAAATAAGGGTTGGCAGTCGAGAAAACCTCGGAAAGCAAAGGGGAGGATGTGGTAGATCATTGAAACAGATTAAGAATTTGGAAAGAAAGAAAGAAAGTGAAGAAAAAATGCCCGCCAGGTGGGATCCGAACCCACGACCTCCAGAATACCGGTCTGGTGCGATAACCACTACGCTACCGGCGGGGCGATTTTCCCATTCACTTTCTGGGGTATTTATGTTAGGTATGTTTGTTTCCTGTGCTTGGGGGTGGTAGCCAGCGCCATTCGGACTAGTCGGGGTGAAGGGGACCTTCATTTTAACCCCGGGTCGTGACTCGAGTGTCTACGACATGTCCAGAGTGGTCGACCAGCTTTGAACCCTCTTAAGCTCCCTTTGGCAACAAGACTGCCAGAACAGAGGCCCTCGCTATGCATGTAGCGAATCAGAATAGGAAATGAGGGGCTCGTTGAAAATAACAGAAATAAGGGTTGGCAGTCGAGAAAACCTCGGAAAGCAAAGGGGAGGATGTGGTAGATCATTGAAACAGATTAAGAATTTGGAAAGAAAGAAAGAAAGTGAAGAAAAAATGCCCGCCAGGTGGGATCCGAACCCACGACCTCCAGAATACCGGTCTGGTGCGATAACCACTACGCTACCGGCGGGGCGATTTTCCCATTCACTTTCTGGGGTATTTATGTTAGGTATGTTTGTTTCCTGTGCTTGGGGGTGGTAGCCAGCGCCATTCGGACTAGTCGGGGTGAAGGGGACCTTCATTTTAACCCCGGGTCGTGACTCGAGTGTCTACGACATGTCCAGAGTGGTCGACCAGCTTTGAACCCTCTTAAGCTCCCTTTGGCAACAAGACTGCCAGAACAGAGGCCCTCGCTATGCATGTAGCGAATCAGAATAGGAAATGAGGGGCTCGTTGAAAATAACAGAAATAAGGGTTGGCAGTCGAGAAAACCTCGGAAAGCAAAGGGGAGGATGTGGTAGATCATTGAAACAGATTAAGAATTTGGAAAGAAAGAAAGAAAGTGAAGAAAAAATGCCCGCCAGGTGGGATCCGAACCCACGACCTCCAGAATACCGGTCTGGTGCGATAACCACTACGCTACCGGCGGGGCGATTTTCCCATTCACTTTCTGGGGTATTTATGTTAGGTATGTTTGTTTCCTGTGCTTGGGGGTGGTAGCCAGCGCCATTCGGACTAGTCGGGGTGAAGGGGACCTTCATTTTAACCCCGGGTCGTGACTCGAGTGTCTACGACATGTCCAGAGTGGTCGACCAGCTTTGAACCCTCTTAAGCTCCCTTTGGCAACAAGACTGCCAGAACAGAGGCCCTCGCTATGCATGTAGCGAATCAGAATAGGAAATGAGGGGCTCGTTGAAAATAACAGAAATAAGGGTTGGCAGTCGAGAAAACCTCGGAAAGCAAAGGGGAGGATGTGGTAGATCATTGAAACAGATTAAGAATTTGGAAAGAAAGAAAGAAAGTGAAGAAAAAATGCCCGCCAGGTGGGATCCGAACCCACGGTATTCTGGAGGTCGTGGGTTCGGATCCCACCTGGCGGGCATTTTTTCTTCACTTTCTTTCTTTCTTTCCAAATTCTTAATCTGTTTCAATGATCTACCACATCCTCCCCTTTGCTTTCCGAGGTTTTCTCGACTGCCAACCCTTATTTCTGTTATTTTCAACGAGCCCCTCATTTCCTATTCTGATTCGCTACATGCATAGCGAGGGCCTCTGTTCTGGCAGTCTTGTTGCCAAAGGGAGCTTAAGAGGGTTCAAAGCTGGTCGACCACTCTGGACATGTCGTAGACACTCGAGTCACGACCCGGGGTTAAAATGAAGGTCCCCTTCACCCCGACTAGTCCGAATGGCGCTGGCTACCACCCCCAAGCACAGGAAACAAACATACCTAACATAAATACCCCAGAAAGTGAATGGGAAAATCGCCCCGCCGGTAGCGTAGTGGTTATCGCACCAGACCGGTATTCTGGAGGTCGTGGGTTCGGATCCCACCTGGCGGGCATTTTTTCTTCACTTTCTTTCTTTCTTTCCAAATTCTTAATCTGTTTCAATGATCTACCACATCCTCCCCTTTGCTTTCCGAGGTTTTCTCGACTGCCAACCCTTATTTCTGTTATTTTCAACGAGCCCCTCATTTCCTATTCTGATTCGCTACATGCATAGCGAGGGCCTCTGTTCTGGCAGTCTTGTTGCCAAAGGGAGCTTAAGAGGGTTCAAAGCTGGTCGACCACTCTGGACATGTCGTAGACACTCGAGTCACGACCCGGGGTTAAAATGAAGGTCCCCTTCACCCCGACTAGTCCGAATGGCGCTGGCTACCACCCCCAAGCACAGGAAACAAACATACCTAACATAAATACCCCAGAAAGTGAATGGGAAAATCGCCCCGCCGGTAGCGTAGTGGTTATCGCACCAGACCGGTATTCTGGAGGTCGTGGGTTCGGATCCCACCTGGCGGGCATTTTTTCTTCACTTTCTTTCTTTCTTTCCAAATTCTTAATCTGTTTCAATGATCTACCACATCCTCCCCTTTGCTTTCCGAGGTTTTCTCGACTGCCAACCCTTATTTCTGTTATTTTCAACGAGCCCCTCATTTCCTATTCTGATTCGCTACATGCATAGCGAGGGCCTCTGTTCTGGCAGTCTTGTTGCCAAAGGGAGCTTAAGAGGGTTCAAAGCTGGTCGACCACTCTGGACATGTCGTAGACACTCGAGTCACGACCCGGGGTTAAAATGAAGGTCCCCTTCACCCCGACTAGTCCGAATGGCGCTGGCTACCACCCCCAAGCACAGGAAACAAACATACCTAACATAAATACCCCAGAAAGTGAATGGGAAAATCGCCCCGCCGGTAGCGTAGTGGTTATCGCACCAGACCGGTATTCTGGAGGTCGTGGGTTCGGATCCCACCTGGCGGGCATTTTTTCTTCACTTTCTTTCTTTCTTTCCAAATTCTTAATCTGTTTCAATGATCTACCACATCCTCCCCTTTGCTTTCCGAGGTTTTCTCGACTGCCAACCCTTATTTCTGTTATTTTCAACGAGCCCCTCATTTCCTATTCTGATTCGCTACATGCATAGCGAGGGCCTCTGTTCTGGCAGTCTTGTTGCCAAAGGGAGCTTAAGAGGGTTCAAAGCTGGTCGACCACTCTGGACATGTCGTAGACACTCGAGTCACGACCCGGGGTTAAAATGAAGGTCCCCTTCACCCCGACTAGTCCGAATGGCGCTGGCTACCACCCCCAAGCACAGGAAACAAACATACCTAACATAAATACCCCAGAAAGTGAATGGGAAAATCGCCCCGCCGGTAGCGTAGTGGTTATCGCACCAGACCGGTATTCTGGAGGTCGTGGGTTCGGATCCCACCTGGCGGGCATTTTTTCTTCACTTTCTTTCTTTCTTTCCAAATTCTTAATCTGTTTCAATGATCTACCACATCCTCCCCTTTGCTTTCCGAGGTTTTCTCGACTGCCAACCCTTATTTCTGTTATTTTCAACGAGCCCCTCATTTCCTATTCTGATTCGCTACATGCATAGCGAGGGCCTCTGTTCTGGCAGTCTTGTTGCCAAAGGGAGCTTAAGAGGGTTCAAAGCTGGTCGACCACTCTGGACATGTCGTAGACACTCGAGTCACGACCCGGGGTTAAAATGAAGGTCCCCTTCACCCCGACTAGTCCGAATGGCGCTGGCTACCACCCCCAAGCACAGGAAACAAACATACCTAACATAAATACCCCAGAAAGTGAATGGGAAAATCGCCCCGCCGGTAGCGTAGTGGTTATCGCACCAGACCGGTATTCTGGAGGTCGTGGGTTCGGATCCCACCTGGCGGGCATTTTTTCTTCACTTTCTTTCTTTCTTTCCAAATTCTTAATCTGTTTCAATGATCTACCACATCCTCCCCTTTGCTTTCCGAGGTTTTCTCGACTGCCAACCCTTATTTCTGTTATATATATATATATATATATATACAGACAGAAATGCCGGCAGTCTACAACGCCAAAGGCGGCATAGGGGAATGATTAGACTATTTTTTACCGTTAGTGACGTTACATTTTTTTTATTATTAATAATTACGTGAGAAAGAAAGAAAGAAAAACACGCGCCCAGAGTAGGGACCGAACCCACGCCTTTCGATTCGGTCCCCACTCTGGGCGCGTGTTTTTCTTTCTTTCTTTCTCACGTAATTATAATAATAAAAAAAAATATGTAACGTCACTAACGGTAAAAAATAGTCTAATCATTCCCCTATGCCGCCTTTGGCGTTGTAGACTGCCGGCATTTCTTTCTGTATTTCCTAACGAGCCCCTCATATATATATATATATATATATATATATATCTATATGTACATGAATCTATATATGTATGATTAGGAAATGAGGGGCTTGTAGGGAATAGACAGAAAGACAGGTTGGCTTTTTACAACACCAAAGGAGGTATAGGGTTATGGTTAGGCTCTTTTTTTACTACAGTTTTTATGAAGTGATTCTCTTTAAAAATTTACATAAGAATGAAAGAAAAACACGTGCCCAGAGTGGGGACCGAACCAACCCATTTCGATTCTATCTCGAATGCGCTACCAATTCGGTTATCTAGCGACTGTGCATTCCTTCATTTTATGGGGTATTCATATTTACTATAAATATATCTGACGCTTGAGGGTGGATAGCCAGCGCCACTCTGACTACACGGGGAGCAGGGGACCTTCTTTTCAACCCCCGGGGTGTGACTCGAACGTCTACAGCCTGTCATGAGCAGGCAACTGGCGGGAAACCCTCTTATGCTACCTTGGCATCAAGGCTACCAAGCACCGAGACCATCGCTGAGCTTTCACAGAAAAATACGATTACCAAATCAGCGGGTCGTACGAGGAAATACACAAAGATCTGCAGTCTACAACGCCTAAGGAGGAATGGGGGTATGTTTAGGCTCTTTGTTTTACTATGGCTAGTGAAGTTATTGTTTTTTTTACGTATGAAAGAAAGAAAGAAAAACACGCGCTCAGAGTGGGAACCGAACCCACACCGTTTGATTTGATCTGGATTGCCGTACCAATTCGGCTATATGAGCGAATTCGGCTTTTTTCACTTTCTCAGATATTTATATTCACTAGAACTATATGCACGGTTGAGTGTGGTAGCCAGCGCCACTCTGATCCCCCGGGGCGCGACTCGAACGTCTACAGCCTGTCATTAGCTGGAAAATGGCGGAAAACCCTCTTATGCAACCTTGCCATCAACGCTGCCCGAACCGATACCCTCACTAGGATTTGGCAGAATATTACGATTGGAAATAAGGAGCACGTTGAGGATTTATAGAAACAGAAGTCGGAAGTCTACAACCACAAAGCAGGCATAATGGTATGTTTAGCATCTCTTTTACTATGGATATGAAGTTATTATTTTGTTTTAAATTTAAGTCTGAAAGAAAGAAAGAGAAGCACGCGCCTAGAGTGGGGATCGAACCCAAGCCTTTCTATGAGATCTCGAATGCCTTACCAATGCGGCTATCTGTGAGACTGTGCCTTCTTTCACTTTCTCAGGTATTTATATTTACTTCAATGGTATCTGACGCTTGAGGGTGGTAGCCAGAGCAATCTAACTACACAGATGGAAGGGGACCTTCTTTTTTAATTGCCGGGGCGTGACTCGAACATATAGAGCCTCTGATGAGCTGGAAACTGGCGCAAAACATCCTTATGCTACCTTGGCGTCTAGGCAGCCCGAACCAACACCTTCGCTGGGCTTCAGCTGAGGAGTAAGATTAGAAAATGAGGGGCTCGTTGAGGAAATAAAAAAAACAGGCCGGCAGTCTAAAAAGTCAAAAGAGGTATAGGAGGATGTTTTGACTCTTTTTTACAGTAGTTAGTGGTGTTAATTTTTTAAAATTTACGTAAGAAATAAAGAAAGAAAAACACACGCCCATAGTGGGTGAAACCCACGCGTTTTGATGTGATCTCGAATAGCTTACCAATTCAGCTTTCTCGCCGACGGTGCCTTCCTTCACTTTCTGACGTATTTATATTTACTACATCTTTAACTGACGCTTGAGGGTCGTAGCCAGCGCCAGAATGACTACAAGGGGAGAAGGGGACGTTCTTGTTACACCCCCGGCGCGTGACGTGAACGTGTACAACTTCTCTCGAGTGGGCAACTGTGGGAAACCCTCTTATGCTACCGTGGCATCAAGGCTACCAGAACCGAGAGTATCGCTAGACTTTCGCAGAATACTACGACTGGAAAATATGGGGCTCGTTGAGGAAATACAAAAAGAGAGGACGGTAGTCTAAAACGCCAAAGCAGGTATAGCAGTACGTTTTGGCTCTTTTTTAGAGTAGTTAGTCAAGTTAATTTTTTTACGTAAGAAAAAAAAAAAGAAAGAAAAACCCGGGCCAAGAGTGGGGGCGGAGCCCTTGCCTTTCGATTTGATCTCGAATGGCATACCAATTGGACTATCTGGGCGACTCTGCCTTCCTTCACTTTGGGAGGTATTTATATTTATTAGAATTGTATCTGATGATTGTGGGTGGCAGCCAGCGCCACTCGGACTACACGGGAAGAAGGAGATCTTCTTTTATAACCCCCGAAGCCTGACTCAAACTTCTACAGCTGTCTCGGCTGGGCAACTGTGGGAAACCCTATTATGCTACCTTGGCATCAAGGCTGATAGAACCGAGACCTTCGCTATACTTTCACAGAATAATACGAATAGGAAAATAGGGGCTCGTTGTAGAAATACATAAAGAGAGGTCAGTAATCTACAATGGGAAAGGAGGCATAAGGGTATAATTAGGCTCGTTTTAACTATGCTTAGTGAAGATAATATGTATTTTTTTTATTTTCACAAGATGCAGAAAAACACGTGCCCAGGTAGGGACCGAATCCAAGTCGCTCGATTTGAACTCGAATGCCTTACCAAAATGCCTATCTAGACAGCTGTGCCTTCCTTCACTTTCTGAAGTATTTAGATTTGCGAGAACTGTATCTGACGCTTCAGGGGTGTAGTTAAAACCACTCTGACTACCCATGGAGAAGAGTAAATTCTTTTGTAACCCCCGGGGCGTGATTCGAACGTCTTCTGCCTGTCATGTGCGGGCAACTACCGGGGAATGCTCTTATGCTACCTTGGCATTAAGGCCACCAGAACCGAGAACCTCGATAGACGCGACGGCAGTCGTTTTCTCGGATCTTGACTAACCCCAGCAGCACTTGCAATATTACCGAGAAATTTGAGTTCTTCGATTCCCATGATGACACTTTTCTGTCTTAATGTTCAAGTCTGCAGAGCTAATAGCCTCCAGGACAATTCTGAGCCGTGACAAGTGCTCGTCAAATAAAACGGAGAAAACGACCACGTCGCCTAGGTGCACAAGACAGGACGGCCATTTCAGCCCAGCGAAAACAGCATCCGTCATACGCTCCAATGTAGCCGGCGCTGAGCATAGCACGAAGGGTAGTACCTTGAATTCATAGCGACCGTCTGGTGTCACCAATGCCGTCTTCTCGCAGTCACGCTCGTCGACTTCAATCAGCCAATATCCCTACTTCAAATCCATGGACGCCAAGAATTTGGCATCGCGCAACCGGTCCAACGTTTCGGAAATCCTTGGGAGTGGGTGAACAATACGTTTTGTTATACTGTTTATTCGGAGGTAGTCAACGTAGAAGCGAAGTGTGTTGTGTTTCTTCCGCAAACGTACAAAGGAGAGGCCCATGCGCTCTTCGAAGGCTTGATGACCTAATCGCTTACCATTTCTTTTACTTGCTGTTTTATGGCTTCACGCTCCTTCGTGGACACTCTGTAAGGTGCTGGCGAACAGATCGGGCGGGATCGTCTATTAGAATGCGATGCTTCGTCACATGGGTCTGGCGGACTTTGGATGTTGTGGCGCAGCAGTCCGAAAATTCCTCCACGAGACTCACTAAAGCCGTCTTCTGTGTGGCGGAAAGGTTCTGGTGAACTTCGACAGGTAGAATGGCACCTTGGGTATGCGAATCTGCCAGTGTCGTGCATAGTGTAGTCAGATGCGTCACGTCGGCGACCTCTTCGATGAATGCAATGGCGGTGTCTCTCGCGAGATGTCGGCGCTAGTTGGAGAAATGGGTAAGCAAGATGGGCGTGCACCCTCGGCTGTCCCTTCATAGTCCTGAAATATATCGTTCATCATGTCGACGAATACACTTGTGCGAGCGGGAAGTGTGACACCGCCGTCAACACTGAGGCAAAAAGCCGTGTCGCGTAAGCGTTCAATGCTTTTTTCAATAGCTGGCTTCGTAGAAAATCTGATCGCCGATTTCTACAAGTAAATAACTGCACCATTTGCTGGAAAAAGTCGATCCCAAGGATTAAGTCTTTTGAGCATTCGGTAACGACGACGAAAGTGCCGATGTACGTAAACCCAGTGATTTCATTCCGAGCAGTGCATGTACCTGCAGGACTAATTAGGTGAACTCCGGCTGTGGGAATCTGGAGGCCAGTACAAGACGTCAGCACCTTCTTTAGTGCGGTGGCGAAATACTCACTTATGACGGAAAGGTCCGCCCCATTGTCGGCCAACGCAGTCATCTCGTGCCCGTCGATTTCCACGAAGACATCGCATGCTACATGTTGGGTGGTACAGCTCCCGGTCTCCGCCTGGTCGCTTACCTGTCCCCGTATTTGTCGTCGCCGCAATGAAGGTTCTTCGTAAAAGCCGACACCATTGGCTTCACCTCCAGGGAGCCGCAGAGTTCAGTTTTCCAGGCTTTCAGAGCTGCGCGATTGACGGTCACAAGAACTGCGGGCGAAGCGTGGAATCAAGGATCGGCGTTGCATGGGCGATGGTGAATGGGACTCAGGGTGTCACGTTGCGGAAACGTTTCGGGGTTCCGCGAGGTAGTATTCCATCTCTTCCGGACGCTCACCATTCCTTGGGCGCGGAGCATTTTGTGCAGAGCTTCGCAAGCCGATACAGCGATAGGGCCGTGCGTGGTAGGCATGCCCTTCTTCTCCACAGTGCAAAGAGTGTGGTCGTAGGTCAGGAGTGAACCACAGATGACTTTTCACTGGTTTTGCTTCCGTCGGATATGGCAGGCTGCTGCGAGTCTTGGGGTTGAACGGTGGCATCGGCGCAAGTGCAGCGACGGTCGGCGGCGAGCGGTGGGGGTATTGGTGAACAGCAGCTGTGTATGAGAATTTTGGTTCCTCCCACTATAGCTACTCTGTTGGCTCAGGGCTACGCACCGCTTGCTGGACTTCGAGTATCATTTAAGCGGTAGACACCGTCGGTGCTGAAGACTCCTGCTGGAGGAATGCCTGGAGCTCCTTTCGCACGATTTTCCTCACCAGTTCGCGCATATCGAGGCAGTTCTCCAACCTTGTCATGCAGCTTGCATTGGAGACCATGGATTCGTTCTGGAAGCACCGCTTCGCTCTACGCTGATACGCGCCTTCGATTGTCGTTGCCTCGCTGGCGAATTGGGACACTGTTTTTGGGTGATTCCGCATCAGCTTGGTGAAGATGTCCTGCTTGACGCCGCCCTTGAGGTGCCGTGCCTTCTTGTTGTCCATCAATGCGGGATCTGCGCGCCTACAAAGCCGGACCATATCCTCAGCTTACAAGGTGACACTCTCGTTCTGGCGCGGATTTCTTGCATAAATGGCAGCCTCAGCCTTTTCTTTGCGGTCGCTGCTTGTGAAATTGGCTGCTTAGCGCTGGCGAGTATCCTCCCACTATGAAAGTGCCGATTCATGGTTCTCAAACCACGTTCAGGCACCTTCCTGAAGAGAGTTATATACACCTGTCCCCGCTTATGGTTATTGTCCAGCCGCTGAAAGTGGCGACACGTTCGAAGTGTTCCAGCAGTTTTCACGTCTTTATAAGGCTCGCCGTAGAAAGCTTTTGGTGTACGTGGTTGTTGCCCTACTTACTGGAGAGGGGTGTAAGGCATGTTAGTGTTCACAGTGCCGGTGTTGCCTCCAGTCATCTTGGATAGCCGATCACGTAGAAGGCCGCACTCCGCCGGCAGTCCAAGTAGGCGACGGGTGGTCCGCTGGTGAACGGGTGACACTTTGACGGGGACCTGTCTGGATGATTGGAGTATCATGTACCCAGCAAACACCACCACTTATGTACTGATGGTTACAATATGTTTTTGGGGCGAAGCTCCTTAAGCCATGGGTCTGTCCAACCCTTGTGTCTTGTGGTACGTGACCGCCGCATGCTTTCGGAGATGTCGCAAAGTGGGCCGCGTTGCACGCGCAAGAACCGGCTGCAGCCGGCCGCGCAAACTCGGCACCGGGAGCGCGAGCTTGTCTGTGTTCGCCAACGGAGGCGCGAGCGCACGTGCACTGTGAGGGGGAGCTCACGCAAGAGATCACGCCACGAACGCAGGCAGTCGTTCTCGGAGATCGAACGAGACGCAAGGACTTTTTCTCGTTTCCTCTCGTCTTGTTCGGGCACAAGTTCGCCCTAAATAAAAGTTCTTCCTTTACCGTTGTGTCCCATCCTACGTGACAAATTGTGGTGTAGGTGCGGGGTAGTCCTCGATGGCGCGGGGTCTTTCACCAGGTCTGGGCCTGGGAGCATTGACTTCGAAAATAAAAGTTGATTTGTACAATGTACGCACACAATCTTACGTCTTTCTTAATGATGTAATGGGCAAACTTTAACAGGAGAGTTACAGGTACCGATGATCTCCCCCTCTCGAGATTCGCCCCACTTATCATCATTCATTCCGTGGATATGGCGTGATATTTTTTAATTTTATATATGAGAGGAATATTTTAATATAATTTTATTTATATTATATATGTTATATATGTTAATATATAATATAATTTTATATATGGGACGGAACCCACGCCTTTCGATTCGATCTCCAAAGACATACCAATATGGCTATCTGGGCAACTGGGCCTTCCTTCCTTTTCTGAGGTATATATATTTACTTCAACTGAATCTGGCGCTTGAGGGTGGTAGCCAGCGCCACTATGTCTACACGGGAAGAACGGGACCCTTTTTAAACCCCCGGGAGTTGACTCGAACGTGAAAACCCGGTCATGAGTGGGCAACAAGCGAGAAACCCCCTAATGCTACCTTGGCATCCAGGCTACCAGAACCAAAACCCTCGCTATGCTTTCGCAGAATCATATGATTGGAAATGTGGGGTTCATTAAGGAAATACAGAAAGACAGGGCGGAAGTCAAGAACGCCAAAGGAGGCAAAGGTATGTTTAGGCTCTTTTTTTAATACAGTTAGTGAGGTTATATTTTTTTTTCCTTAGGAAGAAAGAAAACATGTGCCCAGCGTTGGGACCGAAACTACGCCTTTTTGATTTGATCTCAAATGCCTTACCAATTCGGCAATCTGGGCGACAGTGCCTTCCTTCACTTTCTTAGATAGTTGTATTTACTCGAACGCGTACAGTGTGCGGACCAAGATTTTCCCATTTGAGGGTGGTAGGCAGCGCCACTCTTACGGGGAAGCGCCATACGGGGAGAAGAGTATCTCATTTTAAACCCCCCGTGAGTGACTCGAGCGTGAACAGCCTGTCGTGAGCGGGCAACTGGCGGGAAACCTTCTTGTCCTACCTTGGCATCCAGGCGCACGAACCGAGACCATCGCTAGGCTTTCGCAGATTATAATAATTAGGAAATGAGCGGCTCAGTGAGGAAATACAGAAAGAGAGGTCGTCAGTCTACAACGCCAAAGCAGGCATATGGATACGGTTACGGTCTCTTTTTACAGTATTTATTGAAGTTACTTTTTTTTTAAAAAGTGACGTAAGAAAGAAACACAAAGAAAAACACGCCCAGATCGTGGGCCCAGCAACGCCTTTAAATTTCATCTCGAATGCCTTACAAATCGTCCATCAGGGCATCTGTGCCTTCCTTCACTTTCTGAGGTATATTTACTAGGACTGTATCTCACGCTTGAGCGTGGTAGGCAGGACCACTCTGACATCACGAGGAGGAGGAGACCGTCTTTTTAAACCTCCGGGGCATGACTCCAAGGTCCAAAGACCGTCATGAGTGGGCAACTGGTGGGAAACCTTATTATGCTACTTTGACATCAGGGCTGCCAGAAGTTAGACCCTGGCTAGGCTTTCTCCGCATATATGATTAAAAAATGAAGGGGATGGTTGAGGGAAAATGAAAGCGAGGTCGGCAGTCTACAATACAAAAGGGGGCATAGGGGTTTAGTAAAGCTCTTTTTTACTATGATATTAAGGTAATATTTTTTTATATTTTACGTAAGGACGAAACAAAGAAAAATACGTGCCCAGGGTAGGTACCGAACCAACGCCTTCCAATTTGATCTGGAAGGCATAACCCACGCCTCTGAATTCGATCTGGAATGCATTACACATTCGGCTATCTGGACGACTGTCCATTCCTTCACACTCTGAGGTATTTATATTTACTAGAGCGCACCCAGTGTTTGCACCGAGAATTTCCCCCTTGACGGTGGTAGCCAGCGTCACTCTGACTACACGGGGAAAAGGGGACCTTTTTAAACCCCCGGGGCATGCCTCGAACGTGAACAGCCTGTCATGAGTGGGCAACTGGCGGCAAACCCTCTTATGCTACCTTGGCATGAAGGCTACCAGAGCCGAGACTGTGGCTAGGCTTTCACAGAATCAAATTATTGCAAATGAGGAAATAGAGAAAGACAGTTCCGATGTCTAGAACGCAAAGGAGGCACATGAGTATATTTAGGCTCTGTTTAATAGGGTAAGTGAAGTTAACGTTTTTTCAAAATTACGTAAGAAAGAAAAACACGCTCCCAGGGTGGGACTGAACCCACGACTTTCGATCTGACCTCGAATGCCTTACCAATTCGGCTATCTGGGCGACTGTGTTCTCCTTCACTTTCTGGGGTATGTTTATTTGCTACATCTCTATCTTACACTGGAGGGTGGTAGCCAGCGCCACTCTGACTACACGGGGAGAAGAGAACCTCCTGTTTAGAACCCCGGTGCGGGACTCGAATGCCTGCAGCTTGTCATGACCGGGTAACAGGCTCGAAACCTTATTATACTACAGTGGCATCACGGCTTCCAGTAGCGAGACCCTCGCTAGCCTTTCGCAGAATAATATATTTAGTAAATGAGGAAGTCTTATTAAAGAAGTCTCATTCTCAGACACAATATAATGAGAAGTTTGTGTAATTCATATTCATTCACATGGTCACTTATCGTCCAGAAAGGCAGGCCTCGTTCTAAGATAACTTTTTCGTCCGCCCTATGTTATGGAATTGTCTATAACGTTGCTGAGACAGGTGTCAGGGAGACGTCAGTAGAAGAATTTCATTATCGAGGCAGACGTAACATGACTCAATATTCCATAGTCCAGGTTATCGAGAACCTGATTGTCTCTAGTGCAGGTGAAAATACCGCTTGCTTATTTTAGAGGTATTTTTCTCGCGATATAAAGATACTTAGATATTATTTCTCCTCCTCAGTCAACAGAATAGTTTGAATCTGTTCATCAAAGAGGCTGATGGGCTTGTATAATGGTCTCTAAGAATTTTTAAGAGGAAACGTAAACCAATATTCAGAATACCTTGCCACCTCAACGTTTATGGGGGGTGCACACAAAAGGAACAAATAACTTTAGGACGGAGGCCTTTGGGGGTCTTTTCGCTTCAAAGTAACAAAGAGTAAGGTTTGCGATGAAATCTTTTATTGGTTTGATTGCTGGCGAGTTTTCATATTTTGAGGAAAGAGCGGGATATAACTGGTGGAACATCTGGTGAACTCGATGGTAGACAGTTGCGTTTCTTTCCAACAGTTCTCCGGGGTGCCACTTTTTTGCTTCAATTGTGTTTTTTAGGGGGCTGCTGCGGGGTTGTTTGCCTTGTAGTGTGTGTTGGTGTTTTTACAGCTGGCTTTTTGGCTACGTGTACGGTTGCAAAGTAGCGACCACGATTGTGGTCAACATTCTAAAAAAGAAACTCGCTTTCGTCAGGGCAAACACTCGCTTGGCTGGCACTTCCTATATAGAGGTATCTCCTTTGGAGGAAAAGTGAGTGAGAATTAAGGAAAGGGAGTGTAGAACCAGGATTGGCTTCTGGTGGGAGGAGGGAAATGGTAATAGAAAAGAAGGATTTGTTCCATATATATATGCGTGTGTGTGAAAATATGCATATTTATATAGTAACATATATATATAGCGAATCAGAAAATGGCAAATGAGGAGCTCGGTGAAAATAAAACAGAAAATAAGGGTTGGCAGTCAAGAAAACCTCGGAAAGCAAAGAAGAGGTTTTAGTGGTTCATAGAAACAAATGAAGAATTTTTTGAGTCAGAAAGAAATTGGTGAAAAATGCCCGCCGGGTGGGATCCGTACCCACGATCTCCAGAATACCGGTCTGGTGTGATAACCACTACGCTACCGGCGGGGCTATTTCTCCACCAGTTTCTCGGGTATTTATGCCAAGGTATATTTTGTTTCCCGTACTTGGGGGTGGTAGCCAGCGCCACTCGGACTACATGGGGTGAAGGGGACCTTCTTTTAAACCCCCGGTTCGTGACTCGAGTGCCTACGACATGTCGAGAGTGGTCGACCAGCATTGAACCCTTTTAAGCTACCTTTGGCACCAAGACTGCCAGAACAGAGGCCCTCGCTAAGCATCTAGCAAATCAGAAAATGGGAAATGATGGTCTCGGTGAAAATAAGACAGAAAATAAGGGTTGGCAGTCAAGAAAACCTCGGAAAGCAAAGGGGAGGTTGTAGTGGTTCATAGAAACAGATGAAGAATTTTTTGAGTCAGAAACAAAGTGGTGAAAAATGCCCGCCGGGTGGGATCCGAATTCACGACCTCCAGAATACCGGTCTATGTAAATATATATATATTTATATATATATATATATATATATATATATATATATATATATATATATATATATATATATATATATATATATATATATATATATATATATATGTATATATATATATAAATAAATATATATATATATATATATATATATATATATATATATCTATATATATATATTTATATATATATATATATATATATATATATATATATATATATATATATATATATATATATATATATATATACATATATATATATATATACACATATATATGGTTTGGAAATGAAGGGCTCGTTAGGGAATACAGAAAGAATTCCCGCAACCAACAACGCCAAAGAAGGCGTAGGGGAATGGTTAGACTATTTCTTTACCATTAGTGACGTTACTTTATTGTTTTTCTTTCTTTCTCACGTAATTAGTAATAATGAAAAACAATAATGTAACGTCACTAACGGTAAAGAAATAGTCTAACCATTCCCCTATGCCTTCTTTGGCGTTGTAGGTTGCCGGCATTTCTTTCTATATATATATAAATATATAGAACTAATGTGAAGGTAGCGTCCTCACACCTCTGCCAACGTTTCGACAAGGATACTTGTTTTTTGAAGCAATCAGGGTTCATCTCTGGCACACTGTTTGATAGATAGAGATTGAGTTGCAGAGAGAGGGGGGAGGTTGTTAAGAGCGGGGCTGGAAGGAGGACAGCAGAGTGGATCCAGGGTCGGTTGAAACGAGCGAAGTAGTGAGAGAGAAACGGAGGTGTGGTTATTGCCACACGACCCCGTAAGAGAGTAAGAGGGAAGACTACGAGAGGGTCGGGGGAAACAGTGGGGAATGGTATAAGCTGGGCTGCGCCGTTGACGGGCGGCCCCAAAGGAGGCTTCCGGGAAGCTTGGGGCCGAAAGGGCGCCTTGGGGGTGCAATTGCAAGGTTACTGAACTGTGTGTAAGCGAGAAAACTCGCAAACAACAATAGCTCGTATACTCCGAAGAATTCCGAGTGGCGAGGCCAGTGTTCGCAGAAGAATAGAAAGGGTTGCGCAGGTATAATCCACGGAAACCTTTAAGGTAGATTCAAGGAAATCTTTTCTGTTTTCTTTCTTTTTTACTTTTTTTCTTTTTCCGTGTGTGTGTAAAGCAGGTTGTAAAACGAAACGCCGGAGGTCATGGGAGCCGAGTGCGCGTGGTATGTCAAATTCGGCTAGCAGCAACACAGGAGAAAAAAAAGACAGAAATTGTATTCAAGTTACACCTTAGGAATGGGCAGGCAGAGTTGTTGCAAATCGAGATGCCCACTTTTTGTAAGACCATTAGTTTTGTGTTTGATTCAGATACCGTAAGGTTTCTAGGCTGCCTTTTGCAGCATTGATTCCAGCCGGCTCAAGGAAATTGAATATATAGGTTCAGTACGATTTTCTGGTATTTCCGGTGACTTGGAGACTTAAAGTTTGATTGTAGAATATAGAGCTTCAGACCACCGTATTGTGGTTTGGATGATTGAACGACTGTACGACTGCTACAGAGGCACTGTAATGAGTGTCGGCGTGATGTCCATTGAGGCATAAGTTAATCGGTTGACTCGTTTCTTCAATGTACTACTATTGACAAAATGAGCATTCTATCATATACACCATTTTCGAAGAATTGCACGTGAAGCTTGAATTAGTCTAGTGAACGTATTGGCTGGCAGTGCTATCCACCATGCATTCCGTCTGCAGATGTTTGCAGGACTTGCATATGGGACTGAGGCAAGCACTGATGACTGGTACCTGGGAAGCGCCAATTTTCGCATGCAATAAAATGTCTTTTAGGTTCTTACTTCAACTATATGCGACTCTTCGGGCTTCCATCAGCGTCTTTTTAAGACGGTCATTACTGGCTAGAATGGCGTAGTATTCCGCAGGATGTTGTTTATGCTGGGGAGCGCGTTTGAGAATGTGGGTATTAAGGCTGGTAGTCGGGCGCATTCGTTTAGACGTTGTTGCTTGACCATATCGCCCCTTTCTAGCTTTGGATGCTCTATCGTAAGCCATCTCCAGCGAGCTGTTGGGATGATTCCTGCTTGGCAGGGTGGACTTTTGTTCATTACGATGTTTTATATAGTTAGTGTTGTCACTGCATACTCTTAGTCTGGTAGAGTGTCCTACAAAGATACCTTGTTTGCAGTGTCGTGGGTGATGACTAGTCTATTCTAGGTACTGTTGCCTGTCCGTTCGTTTCCTATAAAGAATGTTTTTCAGTTTACCATTGTCAAGAACAACCGTGGTGTCTAGAAAGTTCACTTGTTTATCCGAGTACTGGCATGACAACTTAATTTCAGGTGCGAAGAAATAAGATGCGAAATAAAACTTTCTAGGGCTCTGCGGCAGTGCTCCAAAATTATTTAGATGTCATCTATCTATCGAAGGTAAAGCTTCGGTTAAGCGGGGAAGACGTTAAAAGGGGAGCTTCAAATTGTCCCATAAAAATGTTGGTGTAGGTGGATGCGAAAGGAGCGCCCGCGCTGGTTCCAAAACTTGCAAGTAGTAAGGTGGGTCGAACTCGAAATAGTTGAGGGTTAGGACTAATTTTAATAAAGTTATGTACAATCCAACGGATGTTGGTGCTGGTTTTCTGTTAAGGTCTTTACTGTACTTTCTGTTTCTTCGTGGATGGGAATATTCGTATAGATGGCGGAGATGTCGAACGTGACCAGAAGGGCGTTATTGGGTATTTGCCTACCATCGTTTATTGCTTCTATTATGCGGAGAAAGTGCGGGGTGTCCTGTACAAATGAAGAAAGAGAAGTCGGAAAGGGTTCCAAATGGTGATTCAGAAACACAGACAATGCTTCAGTGGGTGAGTTGTTAAAAACTATAGGTCTGCCTGGAATGTCAGCTTAGAACAATGTTCTGAGGGGACTTTATGGATTTCGGGGAGAGGTAGAAATGTCCTGCTGATTGTTTGTCGGTCTCATGAAGCTTAATTCTCAGGCCAGAATCTGTGAGAGTGCGAATGATCGTTTGACTTTATTCGTCGCTGGATAATGGTCTAAAGGCTGTTAGTGGCCGTGGTTGTTAAGCTGCCTATAGGCCTCATCTTTATATTTTTCCATTCGTACGATGACAATGCTACCCCCTTTGTCTGCAAGTTTAACGTTTATGTCCATTCAGGCTGCTAGGTTATTTAGAGTGAGTTGTTATGAGGGGTCAAGTTTTTTCGTTTATTATTTTTTTGTTTTCATTATATTTGTTTTGATACTGATTTTATATTCTAATCGAGTTCTGGAGATTCCTCGGCATCTGGCGTCCATGTACTTGGTGCAGGGAGTGCGTGGTCATTGATGTCACCATTGTCTTGCTTATCAGAAACGAATTCCTTCAGTCTCATTCTGCGGGTAAATTCGGTGAGATTCTTGTGTAACTCGTATTCGTTCGCGTGGTTGTTGGCAGGGCTAAAAATGAGGCCTCGTTGTAGGATATTTTTTTCGGTTGTTGATAATGTTTATGAAATATCGATAACGTTTCCGTTACACGTGACTAGGGAGGCGGTACAACATTCTGTTCGGGGACAGGTGCCATGTTGCTGTTACTCGTATTGTGGAAGCTAGATTGCACATTTTGATTATTAGCGGAAAGAAAAAATTCTATTGTAGCAGGTTCTGATATCTCTGCGGGAGACGTCAGATGATTTAGTTCCACGTCTTCAGGCTTATCAAGAACTGAAAGTTGAGTGGTGCAAAGTTGATTGATTGTAGGGTTTAACGCGCCGACGCTACGCAGGCGATGAGGTCTGCCGTAGTGGAGGGCTCCGGATTAATTTTGACCACCTGGGGATCTTTAACGTGCGCCGAAATCTCGAACACACGGGCGTTTTTGCTTTTCGCCACCATCAGAAAAGCGGCCGCCGCGGCCGAGAATCGAACCCGTGACCACGTGCTAAGTAGCGCAACGCCTTAGCTACTGAGCCACCGCGGCGGGTCAGTGGTGCACAGTGGGTCAGGCAAAAGGAGATGGTCACGTTTACATTTAACTCTTTTTCTCGCACAAGTCCTATTCCTTAGGGTTTCTAAAGCATAAAGATCAATTTTTTTTGGTGAGTGAGTGGAATGATTTCAGTCTGTTCATTTTATACATTAAAGTGTTTGTCACAGTATTCACTGAGAATTTATAAAAGGGAGCGCAATGAACACTTCAAAATGTCCTGCAAATTAAGCTTCTAGTTCATGGGGCAGAACTCCAAGAGAACAAATAGCTTTAGGGCGGAGGCCTGTGGGGAAGGTTAGGTTAGGTTAGGTTAGGTTAGGTTAGGTTAGGTTAGGTTAGGTGAGCCTCCAAGTTTCTGCCCCGCAGGTGAGTACCGGTAAGATGCAGCTGTCATACACTTTCTTCTTAAGCGACAATGGTAGGCTACTATTCATTTTCTGAGAATGTCTGCCATATGCACCCTACCCCATTCTGGTCCTTCTAATTATCTCTGCCTCATGGTTGGGATCTGGGGTCACAACTTGGCCTAAGTAGATATATTCGCTTACCACTTCCACTGCCTCGCAACCTATCTCAAACTGCTGTGCTGTCCCGAGGTTATTGATCATTACTTTTCTCTACTTTGGAGATAAGAGGAATAGGCGTTGAGGTGAAATTTGTAGTGCGTTTGTTTTTTGGCGAATTTTGGAACACTAAAAAAAATGCAGGATTTGAGGGGCAAGGCGTGTGATCCGCTCGGTGCAGGTCATATTCGTTTGTTCCGAGTGGAAATACGAGATGGTTCTTTATTGTTCGGAGTGTGTTGTTTAGTGGGACTGTTAGGTGTGATGTAAACTTCGATGTCTGTTTGGCTTCCTGTTTTGCGTTTTAGTGCGTGTTGGTGTCTGTTTGAACACTGAGCGTGATGTCCTTGGTGGGTAGGGATGTTGGTCTATGTGCTGTTCAGCTGGTGTTGTGGCTGCGTCTGCCGTTTGTGTGCTCGGGTCGCATGTGGTGTTCCTGTGGTGACAGGGAGGTTCGGTACTTTTGGGAATGTCTGGTTCGGCCTTCTGATCGGTGCTGGCCACTTACGGGCTGGTGATGCCGGTAGTGGATAGAGTCACCTCAAACGGTGATGGCCACTGACGGGCTGGTGATGCCGGTAGTGGATAGAGTCACCTCAAACGACCTGCTCAACCTCTACTTGATGTTTTCTGCCATTATCCAAACACCTCGGATGTTATGGTGTAAACTGTTTTTGGCCAGATGTCCCCGGCGGTCATGATAGATTTCTGTGTGGTAGATGGTGTGAACGATTTGTTGGGTGAGTTGGGTGAGACTCGAGTCAAAGCAGGAACTTACACTCTGAATACCAAACGCCCTTTTCGAGCTGCTGCCTTTCTTCCCCGCGTCATTGTTTACGGCTACCATGATTCGCCGCCAGAATCATACCGCTCAGCTAAACTAACGGATGCATTTCCCGAGATAAGACCTGCTTCGAATCAAATGGCCAAAGTCCTCCTGTCTCACCCATTATTTTATTACATGTGACTGCTGAAGGTGTCGCCGCTCATGCGCCCATTGAAAGAGGAGGCGCTCTGTCAGTGTTCCGTCAAGGCCTCCGTCGCTCATTTTGTAAGGTTGCAACGTCTCCTGATGTCCTTAGTCTTGGGCGTCGAGCTCGCGACAGATTAAACCGTTGTCTATGTATGTGGCTCGAGTTCTCATCGCAGACATCACAGCCGTCCGGCATTTCCACGACGGCATGGTCCGCTGTAACTGTCAATAACGTCAGCACGCCATAATCGATTACGCTCATTTGCGAGATGAACTTGAACAAATGTGCAAACCGCCGCCGAATGAACTGTCGACCAAGTTAATTATTTCGGAAGAAATGAACATTAGCGCCAGATCGCCGGTCATAGTGCCTGCTTCGTACAAATATCGCCGACAGGAGCCGTAGTTTTTGCGCCTTCCAATGTCTTCCTCACCCGCAAATGTTGTGCTTAACTTCTGCTCTTCACGACGTCCTTAATCGTGATCTGAAACGCATCATCTTGCGCGATTTTTTTAAAAGTGGGAATGCTAAGGTGCGGGAAAGCTGTTGGTCCCTCTAACGTGAACGGTGTTCTCGACGAATCCTCGCTTTTTTCGGTTAGCCCACTTAGTCCTGCGCGTGTGTCAAACCCGGATCTGTAGCTGCAGTGCATCGACAAGGAGCTTAACTAGGAGCAAATAGCCACCTCATCGCCCCCATCACGCGTTTTAAGGGACGTGTTGGATTGCGGGCATGCCTTCTTGGGACGCACACAGACAGTTTCACAAAATCAAATACCGGCTCCTGCGTCCCAATGCGGGGAGAGATCTTCCCCCCTGTTACCGGGGCAGGCACAAATATAGACGAGAAAGTGGATGTCGTGGTCTCCCGTAACGTCATCCGATCCTTTGCCAGCCCCTGGTCTCCTTGCGTGTTACTGGTCTAAAGAAATGATGGGCGATTTGTTCTGTGTCTATTATCGCCATCTGAACAAGATTACAGGCAAAGGAGTTTATCTTTTACCAGTATCGACGATGCTCTGGAATACCCACAGGATAATGAGATTTGTCTTTCTTTGACCTACCATCTGGGGAGCGGCTGTGCCAAACCGCAGGTCATAGGAATCACCCCATCGCTGAAGGAGGCAGCTAAAAAGCAACGATCATTACACCAGACAAGCTTTTACGGATGGTATTATACGTCACACACACACACACAGATAAATATATATATATATATATATATATATATATATATATATATATATATATATATATATATATATATATATATATATGTATATATATATATATATATATATATATATATTGTAAGCATTGCAGTTCTCCACGAAAAAATATCTCACTTATTCCAATCCTATGTGTTATCATCATCAGCTGTCATCTTTTTCAGTAATGCTTCAATTTCTTCACCTTTAAATGGTCATTATCATCCCTGAGGCTAGAGCTTCTTGGCTGCGCGTTTGCCAAATAAACGGCCTCCGTCTTCCCTGCTCTATCAGCGAGCGACACCTCCTTGAAAGGCTCTTACCCGTGGTAGAGGTGCACCTCAAACCGGCCCTCTGGCACTCCTAGCACACCCCTAGAGCTACGTTCGGGAATACGCTTTCCGATTACATTCACGCCAATAGAACAGGACGTCCCGGTTCGCACCGCCCCTGCAACGGCTCCTGAGCCTCCTGAGTTGACCGTTACCAGCCGCCAACGGGATCCCGGACTCTCCACTGGTCTTCTTGGTGAAGACGTCTACGATTGGCTCGACCACTATAACAGAGTGAGTGCGTTTAATCGGTTGGACGACTCTAGGAAGCTCCTAAATGTCTCGTTCTGTTTTGACAAGGTGGCTAGGACGTGGTTTTATAACAAAAAACATAATCCAGAAGATAGAAGTACTTTTACTGAGGATATCCACTAGATTTTGGCGCACCGGCGAGCCGAGCAAAGAGCACCGCGAAGAAACTCTCCAAGCGCGTTAAACAGGTAGGTGAGACGTATACGCATAATATTGAGGATGTGCTTGCGCTTTGTCACCAAGTGAATGGGAAAATGTCGGAGAACGACAAAGTCTGGCCCCTTCTGAAAGGCATTAGTACATTCGCCTTTAAAACCCGCGCTGTGCAGAATCCCCCAAGCATACGTGATGTGGTTACAATTTGCCAGCGCCTGGGTGAGCTGCAGTCTACTCGCATCCAGCAGGACACCCCCCCAGACCACGTTTCACCCTACACGGAGCTGCACTCTTTAATACGTAGTACAATTATTCAGAAATTCAGGCACAGGAGTTATTAGGACTCCCTATTGACCGCCGGTTTTTCTTAGGCGACACTTTGCGCGACCTGGTTAAGGAAGAACTGCATCTGATGGAAAGCAGGCCCTCTACCGGCCACTCTGCTCCACAGCACGTTGTTCGGTACGCCTAGACCAGCCCACTACAGCCAGTCTTCCCAAGTCTGGCGCCTGCTCAGAGTCATGTGTCTGCCCTTTCTCCGACACTTGCTGAGCCATACAGACATTACTATCATCCTTGTCAACTACCCCTACCCACTTGCTTCTATTGTGGTATCAGGGGTCATATTGCACGCTTTTGTCGGCGGCATCAGCAAGACGAACGTGCAGGCCTTATAACGAACCGCACCACCTTCCGACCTCGATATAATTTTCTAATAACACTGAAAGGCGGGCTAATTGGTGAAAATTCATAGCTGCAACTTGAGCGCACATAAAACGAGGACTGGACAAAGACACGAAGGCCAGCGCAGACTAACAGCGCATACTTGCTAGTCTGCATTGGTCTTAGTGTCTTCCTTCAGTCCTCGTTTTTTCTCCGCTCAAGTTACAGCGATGATATGGCTTTCGTGAATGGGCATATCATTCCACTCCACGTCTCTTTCCGTCGGCGCCGGACACATAGCACGTGGCCGGCAGTCCCCGCACATCGTGACGCCGCTCACCATCTCCCTTCCTAAACCGCTTGGTATCGCCCCTTCGCCTGGCGTTCCATGCTGCTAACCTCCGGCCGAAAAACTAACCTCTACAGGTTTTTTGGGGAAAAGTGCTCTGCCTGGGAAAAGTACACTTCCTCGACAGCGGCCATCAAACATTTTACCTGTCTTCGTTGAAGGTATTTGTGTTGACGCTCTTGTGGACAATGGCGCCAGTATTTCAGGTAAAGTTGCAGTCCTCTGTGCCCGAATTGGTAAAGTGCAAACTCCCTATTCTGGCCCCACCTTGTGTGGCGCAAATATTTTATTGATTCAGCGGTCTGGACAATGCACGGTACGCGTAGTTATTGATGGTCTTTGGCATCATATCCCGTGCACGGTGCTGGCGTCTTGTGCTTATTGGGTAATTTTAGGGTGCCAATTTCCCTGTCCAGCCTCAGCCGTCATGTCGTGTCATCGACCAACCATTGAACTTTCAAATGCGCAAGCTTCGAGTGTTTGCAAAATGCCTCAAATCGACCTCATAGTGGCTGCTTATAGTGTTTCTACAAGACTGGAAACTCTCCTCACAGTTCAATCGGCCGACATCAGTGAGGGGGACATCTTATTCTTACCTTGTGCCAGCGTACTCTCAAAAGGAGTCGTCATAGCGACGTGCCTCATACGCTTCTGCAAATGGTCGGCAGCCCTTCCCGTCACCAACGCTAGCCCCGAGCGGATTTTGCTAACGCAGGAACCCCAGCGGCCTCGACTCTTCAGGGAGAGACCATTGATGTTGTTCCTATCGGCAAGTTGTCGACTCTACCGATTTCCGTTTTTTCGGACACTTCTACTTCAGCGCTGACCACCACCATTAGCCCCGATGTCACCAAGGCAGAGCCGCAGTCCTTATTGGCAGTACTTGACAAGCACTGTTTGACTTTCGACTCCTTAACCAAAAGGTAAAACCACACCACTACCGCCGCACACCGCATACAGACCGACAGTCCTCCCATCATACACCGCCGCCCGTATCGTGTGTCGGCGTCTGAACAAAAAATATTTGAAGAGGCGGTCTCGGATATGCTTGGGCGAGACATAATTCGTCCCTCCGCGAGCGCCTGGTCTTGTCCTGTTTTATTAGTTAAAAAGAAGGATGGGTCAGATCACTTTTGCATAGAATATCGAGCCCTTAACCAAATTACTAGTAAAGATGTCTACCCGATGCGCCCTAATGACGATGTTTTGGATTGTTCGCAAGGAACGGAATATTTTTCAAGCCTGGTTTTATGTCCAGGGTATTGGCAGATACGCATGTACGAGGCCGATAAGGAGAAAACAGCATTCTGTAGCCGGACGGCTTTTACGAGTTTACGAAGATTTGCGGCCACAACGTACTGCTGCTAAGTTGTCATTTTTTCGTTCACTACATTCAGGTATTGGTTCACCGGTGGCGTATTCAACTGCGTGGGCCGCATCGCACCTCATCCGATTGGCTACCTCGTGCCGCCAAGAGAGGGTGCGCGGACCTGGCGTCACAAGTTCCAGCGCCACCGGAACATACGTAAGGCATAATCGCCCTCGCATTCTACTCCGGGTAAACACTCCAAAATTAAGTTGTTTCGGCGCATTTTGTTGTTTATGTCATCAGCAACCTCGGCTAGCTCATCGTTAGTTTTGGCTACGGTTTGTTTGACCTGCTGAACAGAATTACTGACAAGAGACGGGATTTGCGGCCACAACGTACAGCTGCTAAGTTGCAGTTTTTTCGTTCACTAGAATCCGGTATCACCAAACCGGCGGCGTATTCAACTGCGTGGACCCCATCTCACCTCATACGCTTGGCTGCCTCTTGCCGCGAAAAGAGGGTGCGCGGACTTGGCGTCACAAGTTCCGGCGCCACCCGAGCCTACTCAAGGCTTCATCACTGCTGTCAAGACAGGATTTCCGGCCACAAAGTACAGCTGCTAAGTTGTCGTTTCTTCGTTCACTAGGTATGCATAGTTTTTATCAGCCTCTTTCGGCTCTGTTTATTTCTTGGGGCTGCTGATCCCAATTTGTTTATTTTAACCTATGTCTCAGGATTAAATGGCTGTAGACGTGTGCGCATACCGAGCGCGCATTGGCTCATTTCTTGCATGCCGTGTACTTATGCATGGTGGTACCGAACGTTTTGTCGCCAGTGCCGGCCTTTTCTGCGGTCTGTGCCCTAGGGTAACCTGGATGCTTTCCGCGTGCCTCGTGCTTCTTCTGCTATGTGCAGGAGATGGAGTGTCTAACCCTGGTCCTATGATTGCAGATGTTCTTGTGCTTCTGAAAGAGTGTCTGCGGACACCTCGGCCACTTTGAGCGAACTCAAACTAGAAGTTACTAACATCATTGCTAAGTCAAATCGATCGGAAAAGCAATCAGTAGTGTTCCCCCGTTTGATCGTGGAATACATTTTTGTCGTCGATTTAGGCTACGTCCTTTAAGACGCTATTACGATAACCAAAACTACCTATCGCTATGGCCTCCAAACAAGCAGCCCCGAAAAGCGCTATCAGCGAACCCTGTCTGACATGATGTACACCTGACTTCGACTGGTCGACAACAACTCGGACACCTGTCTTGCGTTTGTTATAGTTGAATATAGTACTCCTGTTGGAGGCGTAACCATTACTCTCCGTTTTTTCTTGTTTTCCGCGACAATCATCACTCATACTGAATGCTGTTTCCCCACATGTGTACCCATGTGCTTCAAGCTCATTCTCGGAGCATTTCATTGCCCGTGTGGATGAGCGCTTCTATCCATAACCTCGCGTGCGTACGCGAGCTTCTGAAAAAAACCGGGAACAACGGTATATGCTTCCCACAGCGAAATACGCCTTCGATGTGGAAACAGAGTCCTTTTCAAGACTCCTCTTTGCTTTCAGGGATTCTGGGAAGCATTTTGTGATCGGTTTTGTGCCTTACACTGCGCTGCTAGAAACCCCACCTGCGCTGGTAGAAACCTCGCTTGTAGACTGCCAAATTACCCCTAACTGCACTTCCACGTAACGCCTTTACCGGGACAATAAAATTGGGCACTTTTCTCGTTCAAAACACTATCTTTTGCATTCGGTCACAGCGTGCAGCCAAGCTGCTGTCTCCACTGAGAGTGACGATAAATATTGAGAAGGGATTTTCGGAAAGAGGGTGTCTCACCTCGGAATCATCTGGTGTTATCGGTTGTCTGCGACAACACTGCCTTTATTTTCCTGTTTCAGTCAATGTTATTTTTTATAATTGTCTGTTTTCGTCATTGTTGAGTTACGGTGAGCTGGTATGGGGAACAACCGCGCTTGAAAACTTAGACAGACTGCTCGTGGTACGAAAGCGGATGGTACGTATAATGAGTAAAGTACACTAGTTGTCCCATACAAGCTCTCTGTTTCAAAAACATAGAAATAATAATGTAAAGTAATGATATAAATTATTGATATAAATTATTCCGGTATTACAAATCCCAAATAATAAAAAACACCAACCTACTGGCAACCCTTGCACAACTTCGAAAAACCGTAAAGACATATACCATCTGTCGTCCCAAGCAATGGAAAGTGAATACATGTCGTACCAACTACAAAAAACAAATGCTTAAATTTTGTTTACCATCTTTGCTTAACCACTTTTACCTTGTACAAAATGTCGACATTTTTCAGTTTCGTTCAAGGATTTGCGGAACATGTTCTCTTGATTGCGTTGTTTAGTACAATTCTGCTGTTCCTCTTTTGCTGCATTTTTTTTATTTTCCCATTTTGAGTGTTTTTGTGCTTCCGTGCTACCGGTTTTTTTCTGTTTATACTTAAGCCCTTCTTTTAAAAGTAAAACCTACGTAATCTTGGGTTACTTAAAGAATGCCTAGTATTTACCTGGTTATAAACATGTATTGTGTAGTTCTTTATGGTCTGTAACTCTTATGATTTCCTTTTTTGTAGTTCCCGTGTTTTGTTACTGCTCTACTTGTGAGAGTTCGATGTTGTGAGAAGAAAAATATTGTACTTTGCCAAAGATGTACGTGCCCTTTGTAGCACTCACTGTATGCCATGTAGGGGGCATGGACCCCGTGAAGCCATTATATGGCTTTTTGTCTATGCCCCCAAACATCACTGATGTTGAAATAAAAGGAATTGAAAAGTTTAGACCAAGAAACCATACAGTTCGGTGCCAGCACACGCTAAACTAGGTAATTCCGAAATAGAAATTGTAGGAAGGTTTTGTAATGGTCAGCTGTGCAATGCGCTCTATTTGTGCTTTCCTTTACATGACCTGCAAATCCCCCATTACCACTCAGTGGCTTTAACCTGCTTCGGCTTCTTTTATGCATGATCAGCACCATCGTGTGTGGTTTGTTGTTCAGCCCTAGTTCACCTAAATAACCTGTTCTTATAAATCCTTGTGGTTTCATACAATGTGTGTTTGTGTTTGTGTGTGTGTGTGTCTGTGTGTGTGTGTGTGTGTGTGTGTGTGTGTGTGTGTGTGTGTGTGTGTGTGTGTGTGTGTGTGTGTGTGTGTGTGTGTGTGTGTGTGTGTGTGATTGTGTGTGTGTGTGTGTGCTCGTGTGTGCGCGCGTGTGTGCGCGCGTGTGGGTGTGTTTTGGGTGGCTGGCGGGGCCGGGGACAGTAAGCGTGTATATCGAATCGCATCATTGTTGGAAGGCGGTGAAAAAAAGTGAATTACCAAAAATTATTTTTAAACTTTTATGGTTTAAACAAGACACCGTGTTACATAGATACAAGAGATGAATTTCCAGAGGAAAGATGCAGCAGAAAGAAAAACAAACCGATCAAAAAAAAAATTACCTTTAAGGGGCTGGTTGCCCTAATTGTCAAGAAGATAAAAGGAGACAAATGAACACACGCATACAAAGTACAAGTGACCATAGTAATTTTTCAAAGAGAAAACGGAAGATATCTTTAAAATAGCCTGATTCAAACTCGGCAGAGATTACACTTATGTTGAGGTGTTGGGGAGAAAGAGAGGTGCGCATAAAATGTAGCAATATGAGGAGTTTTGGGTGGGAGTTGGCGTACATCAGTATTCAGTGAACAGCAGAGGATAAACCCAACAAAAAGTGGGGTTGTAGTACTGCCCTGAGTCTGAGGGCAATACGGGTCAAGAATAGAAAGATGAAAATAGAATTCCGGTGAACACACGTACATAACACACACCCGGACAAACACATTTGATAGGCACATTGTGGCCTAAGGGAACCACAATGCTGTCTGCAAAAAATATTATACAAAGGAACATACCACAGGGAGGGGAAGGATGCAGTAACACGAACTCACGTGCTAATATGGGGTACGAGGTGTAAGGTTCGGGGTTGGATTGGATTGGAAAACCTTTATTGAGCATAAAAGTGGGTGGCTTTCTAAATACACGTTAAAACTGTGTCTAGGAGACTACCTTAATATTATACGAAACACGAACAAAATACACATACCGGACAATAGAACAACAATAGAGAACCTAAGAACAATAGGAACTGGACATTGAGACGTAGAAAACGTTAAAGGGTTAAAGACGAAGTCGCGAAATGACGAAAAATCACACCGTATGTTTTTGCTGCTAGAACAGATTGGTCCCACCCCACGCCCCTAAGTCCCAGTTGTGCTGTTGCAGTGCTGAAAGTTCCAGGTAAGAAGTCACGGCAGCGGTAATAGAGCGCACTCAGAGATCCCTTCGCAGAGTATCCAATGCAGATTTTGTGGCTCGTCGCTGTCTTGCATCAATCTATGGCGGCCCGGCCCGCTTTCTGAAGAGATGTCTTGGAGGATGAGGTTGTGATGAACCTGGTGCACAGCACGGGTCCTAGAGACTGGCCGCTCTGCATACCGATCACACTCCCAACCCTCCTGCCTGTTTTTTTTTTATTTCAGCTGTCCTTCAAATGCCGTAAACTTCTGCTAAAAGCGTCTGAATGACTGCTTAAAATTTTAATTCACTACCTAAATATTACTAATACCTGAAAGAGGGCTGATGCTCGATATAAAAATAGGCATCATCCAAAAGGAATAATTCAAGAGTGTGACCTTTATGTCAGTAAGGGTACTTCGCTTTTTGATCAGTTGAGTGAAAAATACGTACGAACAGATTATTAAGGGGCAATGAGATTGGGAAGAAATGGGTTTCAGGATAGATGAGGATTTGATTAGTCACTGTTGGGATTGTTAAAAACGCGTAGCAGAATTTTAGGTAACGAAGGGTGTCACTATCACAAACGCGAGCGTACGACGTCTAAAAGTACAGTATAATTTTTTTATTTTATTGTAGAGCGCCTAATTCTTCTTGCAGTCGTCCGATTCATTCACTTCGGTTCTATTCACCCGAGACAATCCTGGAACTTTCTCGAAAGAAGAGGCGGTAAAACGAGCACTCGGCGGCTCACCGACAAGAAAATTCCAAAATTAAAGCTCCGCCGCTCAGCTTACACCGAAGCTTCGAGCACTCTCGAGAAGGCACGCCTGGCCTTGCCTGTACTAAAGTGCGCTGATGATTCTAGAAGGGAGAAAAAGGGAAGTTATTCACTGATGGCGGTGGGCGCGTTGTGGGTTGGGCCCTCGTTCTCAGTGCCGGCGCGGTTATCAAAAGAGAAGGCGCGCCTAAGCACGCCAGCTACGTTTGGACGTTTGGACGTCGTGATGTGACAATGGGCCAAGCCAGTTTGTGCATCACACCATCGGTGACCGGCGCCCTGGAGGACTCCAACGTACTCCCGGGTCTCGAATCACCGTGATCATCTCGGGCGACTTGGCCTACAATGAAGCCCCGCTTCCCAGGTAGCCGAATCGCCTCCGACAGCGGTGCATCGCTTGGGCCAGTCGGTGAATATTGTGGGACTGTGTCTCTCATATGCATCGAACTGTTCGTCTTTGCTTTTTTGTTAACCGCTCCACTTCGTATTATCCATTTTAAAGCTCCTGTTTGTATCATTTTTTCTAAATTCGAAATGTTTCTTGCATTTGAATTCGAACTACGTTGTCCGTCATTAACGATTCGTTACCTCGTGCTTGTGCATTGTTTTGCCAGTCTTAATACAAGTCTTTGTGCTGTTTTTATTCAGGGCTCTGACTCTTTCTTGCCGCTCTGGTCGGCGAAAGCAGCACATCAGACGGCCACCCCCTTCGTCACCTGTGCCCGGTAGATTCGGTGGGGTTGTTGGCGCGCTTGAGTCGACTCTCCATATCTTCTGACAGTGCACCCTATTAAGTATACGGGGACCATTTTTAGGAACAGATTTTGAACGAGCAATGAGATTTAGAAGAAATGGGTTTCAGGATAGATAAGTATTTGATCAGTCAATGTTGGTATTGTTAATAACACGCATAGCAGAATTTTAGGTAATGAAAGGTATCACAGAAGATAGCATTTATACGCCCTGCAATTTATCCACAACAGTAACTGGAACTTAAAGGGGGTCGGTAAGAGACTCTCGCAGTTACTCTTGTATTGCCAAACGTTGTGCATATTCAGTCAGTCCGGAGATTTGTAGCAGGTGCTAAAAGAAAGAAGGAATATTCCTGACACTGCTATCAGGATTTCACCTCTATGTCGGCCTCCTCGGCCGCAGTGGAAGAAGGCGTATCATTTATCCGCTTAGAAAGATGCCCACTTTGTGCCTTTGCGGTACGCGTTTAAGGTCGGTATAAATAGAGGCTATGGATATAAATATGGTCAGCAATGGACCGTATTCACACGATCAATCAGGTGATAGAGAAGTGCGCTGAGTATACTGAACCCCTATATATAGCCTTCATAGATTATGAACATTTGATTCGGTCGAAACCCTAGCAGTCATTCAGGCATTACGGAACCAGGGGGTAGATGAGCATTATGTAAGAATACTGGAGGATACCTACAATGGGTCTACAGCTACCATCATCCTCCATAAGGAGAGCAGTAAAATACCTATAAAGAAGGGTGTCAGACAAGGAGACACAATCTCTCCAATGTTATTCACAGCATGCTTACAAGAAGTATTCAGAACGTTGGATTGGGAACAGGTGGGAGTAAGGGTTAATGGAGAATACCTCAGTAACCTCAGATTTGCTGATGATGTTGCCTTGCTAAGTAACTCGGGGGACGAATTGCAAAGCATGCTTTTCGCACTGGGCGAACAGAGTAGAACCGTGGGCCTGAAAATTATATGCAGAAAACTAAAGTAATGATCAATAACCTCGGGACAGCACAGCAGTTTGAGATAGGTGGCGAGGCAGTGGAAATGGTAAGCGAATATATCTACTTAGGCCAAGTTGTGACCCCAGATCCCAACCATGTGGCAGAGATAATTAGAAGGAGCAGAATGGGGTGGGGTGCATATGGCAGACATTCTCAGATAATGAATAGCAGCCTACCATTGTTGCTGAAGAAGAAAGTGTATGACAGCTGCATCTCACCGGTTCTCACCTACGGGGCAGAAACTTGGAGTCTCACTAAGAGGGTTCAAATTAAATTAAGAACGACTGAGCGGGCAATGGAGCGGAAAATGATAGGTGTAACATTAAGGGACAAGAAGAGAGCGGAGTGGGTAAGGGAGCAAACTGGTGTTAAAGACAGATTAGTAGAAATTAAGAAGAACAAAAGGACGTGGGCAGGGCATGTAATGTGAGGGCAAGATAACCGCTGCTCGTTGAGGGGTAACAGAGTGGATCCCTAGGGAAGGCAAGCGTGGCAGGGGGCGGCAGAAAGTTAGATGGGCAGATGAGATCAAGAAGTTTGCGGGGATAAATTGGTCACAGTTGGCACAGGACCGAGTTAATTGAAGAATAATGGGAGAGGCCTTTGCCCTTAAGTGGGCGTAGATAGGCTGGTGATGATGATGATGATGAAATAGAGGATATGAAGGTATTCAGCTGGTCGTGTTTATTTATGGCGTCTCTTACATTAAAAACATCCCTGCCAGGTACTTTCATGTTTCACGTTGACCCCATCATTTCGATAAGTGTGATTCGCCACATCCTTTCGGTAAGTGTGATTCGGTTAGTGTGATTTTTTCCCCGCAAAGAACCAGTGTTTTTTTCTCGTAAACCTTGTAAACAGCGCTATTACAGGCGTACAACGGCCACCCTGATACGTCCCTGACAAGCGTTGAGCACGGCCGATTTCATTGCCTGTGAAACTTGGATCCATGTACTGCGCAATAGCATACCTTTTCGTTGCTATCAGCTAACTTAATACAAATGAGATAATTGTAGCGACTCCTATCTATTTTGACCAGACCTATCCGAAGGGTGTCATAGGCGTGAGTAATGACACTCATATATTCTTTCGTTCTTTTAATGCATGTCTATTTTTACAAATGGATTACATTCTGGCATTAGGTGCGTCGAGTCTTTGAGCTATTGCTGCTAGTTTTCATTCCTCGAACTACTGGCTGGTCTGACCTATTTAGAATTTTATCACATCAGCTTGCTTACAGGTAAGAATGCCTGTCTGGTGTTTTACATCACGCAAATACTGCATGCTTTCCTTTTTACATTCGTATTCACTGGTGAGAGAGATTGTGGGATACTTAGGGTGTTCTTCATTGGTTTTGAGTGCGTTTAATAAACATTCAGGAGGGCACGGTTTGGTTCGACATCACCTGAACGCAAAAGTAACATGCCAAGAATATCTTGCAATTATCAAACAAGTTGCAAGCAGCAGGTTCTAGGAAAAACAGCAGTAAGTTACGGTTGCTCAAACGCTTAGCGTAAAGCGAGTAGCAATAACACACCTGAGGAAATTTCAGGAACGCAGCGTTAGCCTCTGGAGGCTCAGGGCCGCTTCTATCACCTCTGAAGTGGAGCTGGTGGTCCTGGCGGCTTTATTTTGGCATGGCTTGTGATGTGGCCACTGATGTGACTCTATGCCAGTTAAAACTACCTCCAACGATCTCGCTTTAATGAAACTAGATGGACCTGTGCCTGCGATGAAGGGAATGAATTGTTGAAGGCAGGGGATAGCATGGTTCTGCGTCGTGATGAGTGCGTTAAAACGAGTTTTTTTTCGCGGAGTAGGGTTATGAGCTGTCCTACGGGTAATTTCGGTGCGGTTCTATGTATTACCTAGTGTACAATGTGTTAGCTTCGGTATTCACGGCGGCAATCAACTGCTCAGGGTAGTTGCGGTTTTATAGCGGGGTTATAAGGTATCGGCAGTTGTAATCGAAATCTGCTGGGCCAAAAAAGATGCGCCTAAAATGGTGGCTCGGTTGTAAGGTATTCACCACTTTCAATGTCCGAGATCGGTGCAGGAAAAGTACAAATACTGTCGCGTATCAGCCGCTTTCCGATAAAAATTATTCTGATGCCTCTGAAGAAAAGTGACTCCGAAATCCTTAAAATGTATGCTATGCGATCAGTGGGAGTTAAAGGGGAAGTACTAAGGTTCCCTAGATTAAAAGATCGAGTAATTCTTTGAGTTCTGTTGCATCGTGCTCCATAACCTATTGTCTAAATACATTTTGCTGTACATCGGCATTAAATTTTGTGTGTCAAAAAGTTTGGCTGTACACGTTCTATAAAGATATTGCAACGGAGGTGACAGATTCTTGTTTACAATAACGTTACAATCACTTGCCGTTAATTCAGACCGTGTAATTTAGGCTATTACAATTCAAGAAAACGGTGAACAATAAGATAACTGACACGTTTGTCACTTGCCACTTGCTTACAGGCATATAGAGTTTTCACTTCATGTGCGGGCGGAATTTTAGTGTATAGTGACATACCATTAAGGGTAACAAGTAAGCAGTTGTTAAAGTTTAAATCTTCATGATATAGGACGCAAAATAATTTTGGGCCATAATAAAGGGTGAAATCAGCGGGGAATTGTAATCAGAGAGTCTAGTTAAGAAATGGGGGTCTGAGTGACAGTGCCACGGCCAGAAACAACGGGGCGGCCTGGTTTGTCATTAGTTTTAACATTGGGAAACCGTAGAATATGATACCTTATTTGCTTAAACGTGTAAAGGAAAAAAAAAGGTGCTTTCGTTAATACCTATATTTGTTCAGGCTCATTAAGATTACCTTCGATAATTACCCTAATATTATTCGTGGTATATATAGGGAAAGTTTTGTAGAAAGACGATTCTGGTAATCGTCTTTCGTAGCTTGGCTGATACTGTAAGTTCTGATGCGGAATATAGAATCCGCCTTCATTATCGGTGGGTTAGATAACTATTTTATGGCAACTTGCACGTTCCTCTAGAGCTATCATTCCCTTATAATTAAAGAAACGGTGAAAAGGGATTTGCCTTTCGTATACTACTCGTACTCCGCATTTACGGCGTGTACGGTGAAAAGAGATTTGCCTTTGTTATACTGCTCGTCCTCCGCATTTAATTGCCTGTATGTACCGGTGAAGAAAATTATCAAGCTGTGTAAAAGATGCCAAATGTACATTGCAAGGTAAGTCACGCCGGGTTCCTTCAGCCCCAGAACGGTCATGGATGTACCATTAGAGGGGCCGTCCCCCACAAACACGGACATACATACTTCATTTTGATAATATGATACTATGTAAATATATATTTATATTTATATAAATATTTTCATTGCAAGGAGCTGCAGCCTGTTACTTCCAACATTCTACCTGTGTGCAAAATGATATTTGAGGTCCTGACGGGTTGTTATCGGTTATAGCGATATTAATTTCCCGGAAATCTGTTCATCGATAGCGTGTGACACAGGTAACATTGTTTACTTAACATTGTCAAAGGTCGCTATTACCCGGTAACATAATTTCTTAGGCAATCATCGATAAGAATACTGACTGCTGACTTATGATATGCAAACACGCCGCTTCGACATCTGTGATGATTTATATCACAATATAAGTCTAAGCGACCGGTAGGTCTTTTTTATAAATGTCTGTATTTTACGTTCAAAATGAAGAAATATTTCTTAGGAATCAACGATTTTACGCGCACAGAGCTCACAGTAATGTGTGGCAAAACACCTAGAATTCGGCAGTTCCTTACAAAGTAACATTAAAAATCACCCTTTGCTGTAGACGACACCTAATGTTCTTGCACTTGTGTACATTGGTGTCTACTGTTTGTTGCTGCACCTATTTACCTAGGGTGTTTTTTGTTGCAGATTTGTTTTACGTATCTTTATCAGTGGAGGAAGCAATTAGAGTGATAGAAGGAACGACTTGCCTCACTTTCGTAAGACTTAGTTCGAGTTCCTCTGAATATTCTGCCCACATACTGGAGATTGCGGTTTCAGAATTTCCAAACTGGAACCGGTGAGTGTACAACATATTTTTGTGTATTGGTTAGAAACTTCATTTCTTTACCAAGAATTTGAAATATCCAATATCTTATAGCCTTTTTTAGCTCGCACAAAATGTTCTCTGGAATTGATTATTTAAATCACAGTAATGAAGTTATCAAAGGCTCGATTAAGCCAAGAGGCAGTAGAAATGTCAAAATATAAACTAACCAAAGAAGAGATATATATTATCCCGAAGGCACAAAAAACAAAAGCACAGTTTGTGGGCGTATTCCTAAAAGCAATGATATTAAGATGTCCATACAACTTCATTCGGGTGTAAGACATTTTTCTTAAGTGATTGAATCAGCATTGGGCGATCTGCTGACTTTAGCACCTCTGCGGCGAAGGCAAGCACATATTTATGTTCGCAAAGCCTCGGAATTGTAAGAAATAAAAAAAGTCTGGCATAGAAACAGTAGAAATCCGGATAGTGCTCTTTCTGGCGGATATTTGGAAGAGCTTAATTTAATCGTTTTATTGTTCTCTCTGCTTCTTTTCTGCGTAACACGTGTGGAACATATGATGCAGTGCCATGCAGCCTAAACTGTGTATTTACACTTATGCCATGTTTAACTGTTAGATCAAGATAATACCATGCAACTTTTTATGCGCAAAAATGGGTCGTGCGTTCGACCCTCTGCCGTCCAAATTGCTGGAAGACATGTTGGAGAATAAAGACAGACAGTGTTCCCGCCATTAAGCAACGAGTACTGCACTCAGTGTGGTGCTTCTATGATATGCAGTCCAATAGTCGTTTGCGACTGTGCGTGTTTGCCCTTCCCATAAATAAGGAGATCAATGGACACCGATAATAGGTCCCGATTTCTGCACGTGCATAGATGATACGATACCACACTGCTATTGCGTATTGGAGCGCAGGGCTGTACTAAGTTCAAACGCAAGGCAAAGAAATATTTGTTGTTCCGTGCGCTTATATGCCCGCTTCCAGTTTCCTTCAGGGCAGCAAAAATGAGTTTGGGGGTTCATGTGTTAGTGCATTTGTATGTCAGATGTTTATGATTTCGCATAGTTTGCGATGAATTTGTTAGTATATTATTAGGACAAACGTCAATATAATACAAAACATTACATGTTAGTTCGATCACGTACGTGCGTTTTAATTAAATTAGAACTGTACGATGTTTCAGAACAGAACGGAATTATAATGTTTATTCTACAAAAATTGATGACAGACAGTTGGTAAGAATTTGTAAAAGACATTTTGGTAAAACGAAACAAACAAACAGAAAATAACGGTGTGATATGAGCTAACAAAATCTACAAGCTCTCTGAGAAGGCGGACATAGCCAAAAGAAAAAGCAAACTCCGTTGTCTTCCACTCTGCAAAGAAATATAATCTGCGAACCTGGATACAGTACACGGAGTGGCCTCAACAAAATTGGTTTGTTCGAAATTGAAGCACGTTTGTTTGGTAGTATACTTACTACTAAATAGTGTGAATAACACCTGAATGGACCCTAACCTCATCCCAGTACAAACAAATAAGCGGTCTTGTTCCCTCTGGCGTCTTACCATCCTACGTATTCTGTAACAAACGGAACCCATTCGCATGACCGCTGAAGTCACAGGACAGGTACCACTGGGCCATGTACCGTTCTTGCGTAACCACCCACCACCGCAACAAATATGGCTACTGCAACGTCATTAAACCTGTAGCAGCGCTTGCATGCACTCCCCCTTCATACTCTTCGAAGTCATGCACGCATATATCAGCAAACTATTATGTTACCTTGCTTAGATGTAAAAGACACTCCTGAAAGGTCGCTCCAAAAGCCCGTTTTCCCCGAACAGGCAAGCTCCTGTTCATAGTGTTGGAATTCGCAGCTACTGGATTTTCTGAAAATTAACAACGCAATGGCTAGGGCAGCAGCTTAACGTTGCTTTCTCTGTCGTTCGCACTGATATTTAAGCCGACATTTCTTCATTTCTTGCTACACCTCCCCCAATGAAACGACATGCTTCCCTCCCACAGCGAGTAAAAGCTTATAAGGCATCCATCGTTAGTCAAGCCGAAAAATAGGTCCCAGTAGATTTCCTTCCCCTTCCTAAGCCTCTTATTGCCCATGTCCCAAACCAAGCCATATCCAAACTCCTCAAGTAGGCAGGACCGCTCAAAGGGCGCGTTCAGAAATGAGACTTGCACGATTATATGTATCACCAGCCCGATGGGTATGTCACTCGGTAGCAGCATAAATATGAGCGGCGCGTGGCACGCCCGCTCCCTCCAAGCCCCACCCGTGCACGCAAAAGCCGGTAACCGGTGATCGGTGTATATTTAGGCGGCGCAACCTCCAGCAGCAAAACTATCCCTCGCACAGTATTCGATCTCAAGACGAATTCTGGGGTTACGCCGGCGTTTCAACCGGGCAAGTTAATCATCTGTTGGGTGGTGCAGCTAATCTGTTAGGTGATGCTTGAGCTAGAAACGGCGGTGGCTGCATGTTCGAAAGAGGAAGCGTTCGGGCGATTTAACACCGATTCACGCTAGTGGTCATTTCCCGAAGTCATCGGGTCACAGCGAACCACCCTCGTCAGCCGATCTCGAAACTTGCGAAAGAGGCATGCGTGATGCCGAGTTGAGTAACAGTTTGTTGTTCTTTGTGGTTTGTTGGAAAGAAAGGAAAATACGTGTACTGGGCATATTTTTGAGCTCGGCTTGGAGCTCACCTGTACAAAAACCTTTTGCGGGAAAATACAACTCGAGTTAGTGACTGGAAAAACAACAGTGTTAGAGAGACCGAGAAATAAATAAAGAAAGGTGAAAGAATTACAGATTAGGCTTGTAAAATGCGCACATCAATCAGTAACATGGCATTCCAGGCTAATGCTGCTGTGTGATGCCGGTCGTCTCCGGGTAATCTAGCACATACGAGGGTACTTACCATTGTGTTGCTTGAGGCTCCTTCTGGAACTAACTGTCCTCCATCAGACGCTGGCAAAGCATTTACGCTAGACCGACGCACGAGGTATGGTTAAAATCATAGTGGCTGCTCCAGCAGTTTAGGTTCCCAACAGCCCGCTCATTAAGGATTGTTCTGCCTCCCGTTTTGATGCATGAGCTCCGCCATGGTGCTGCAGTCCAAGTGCATGCGGAGCACCAGGCAGTGGTGTCCGGGCTGATGCGAGCACGCATAGGCCCCGGCACCAGGGAGCTTATCACCTTCCATAGTCAGTGCGTATTGTCATCCCATTCCGAGCCAGGACTGTGCGGCCCTAGTCAATGTCACAATAATATGGGGTGCCCTCCTCTTGAATCTACTTTCCCTGAATGCCGGTACAATTGTTGCCGCAGATGTCACGGTCACCCGAGAGACAGTGGAGCCGCACGTCGCCGCCTCGGGTGACCACCGGTGCAGTTTTGCGGTGCAGTTCTGCAGTTCTGCGGGTGACCCAAAGGAGCGTTCTGCGATTTAGCTGCTGCTGGTGGTCGACTGTATGTAGCCGAGCAGGGCAGGCATCGTGTCCTTGAGGATGACCACCCCGGGGTTGCACCGGCCCCTTTAAAGGAGAAAGTCGGCCAGAAGGTTTAATTGAGCCAGCTCCAGGCGTGCGCGACAATGAGGGCAAGGGTGATGCTGCATCTTTGCAAACACGCACGCAGCCGACGCCTGGCCGCTTTGTGCGAGACGGACCCGTCCGTGACAGGATTTAGGTAGCCACCCCGCCTTTCGTGCAGCTGGGCGGTGGCTCGTAGCGAATAACATGGGGCAACGTGGCCCGCTTGTGGCGCATCCCGCAGAGCCTCCGCGGTGTCTGGTGGTGGCGGCTCAAGGCGGGGTAGATTCGGCACGTGGACGCCCTCCTGTAAGATTGTCAGGAGCCCTCCCATATGGCAGTTGGACCGGCCTTTGAACCTATGCAGGAGTGCAGAACCCTTGCGTGGGATCAAGAGACGCTTGGATATGCCACTTACCTCTGTGCAAGTCCCCTCTCTCGATTGCCGAAGTGCCCGCCACAGTGTAAGTGCCCACAACCTGGGACACGGACAGGACCGAGCTTGGCCAAGGCGGATGGCACGGCGCTCGTGCGCCACCAATTCCAATTCCAGGTCCCCCCCTTCCTCGTAAGAAGACAAAAAGAAAAAAAAATGTGGGGAACAAGACCTTCTCCAGCTCGGCTATAGAGGTTTAAAGGCAATATAAAATTAACAAATGGGGCGAAAAGCCAACAAAACGTTTTTAAGAAAAAGCCAATATGATATAAAAAATATCCCCACGTACGTAGCAGCAGGGCGTCCAAGCAAAATTTAAAAAGATAACTAAGCATGAAGAAACCTGGAACGAAGCATAAAGAAGAACGTTCTCAAGACAGTTCGGCAGAAAAGTTCGCACAACGCAGCAGTTCCACTCTAAAGTGTGTGTAGCACCCTCAAAGGAAGCTCGAGTCAGAGCTGAGGTGGCATTATCTTCTCTCACAGACACCAGGTCACACGCTGTTGCACAAGAACCTTGGGCAGACAATTACGCGGAGATGCAGTCCATAAACGACACGTATCTAGGTGTTATAGTTCAACTAAAAAGACGGCCAGTGGGGGTGAAGGTATAAAAGAAAACACAAAAAAAAAAGTCACTGAACACATGTAGGCGTCACACCTTGGGCATAGATTAGGAAATCAAATCGGAGAGGTTCACGGGAATCTTCACGACGGTTGAACTGTCCAAAAGGTGACGAAGCTGTGACGGCTGTAACGGTGAACGCTACAGCCGACGGAATGTGAAATTAGCTGATCATTTTCGAGCATTCTGTTAAATAGTGGCCCACCGAAGTAGCAGGGGCACCGCAGAAGCACTGAAAGTTTGCCGTTAGTTGTAGACAGTGAAAACATTGAGGAAATCGACTGTGTCCGGTTATTAGTTGAGCTAGCTTCTTGGAAAGAGGGGAATAGGAAGGAAAGTCGAATTCCCTGGGGGTCCATCGATATATTTCAGTGTCGCAGTTGGTGGTACTCCAAGTCTCCTGCCGTACCAAGCGACCAACCTTCATCAGCAAAGAGCGCACCCTAATCTTCGACCACCTCCCACGAGCCTACTCTGCTCTTGTGTCAGCACTGTAGGTGACAGTATACGCAAGCTCATTCTCCCACACACAAGAGTGAGCTGGCACGTTGTATATAAATACAGGCACTGAACTTGACAGCAGGGAAATATTCTCTTTTAGGCGATGAATGGTAGTGGACTGATTAAATGTGTTATCGAGATTCAACGAAAGCGAAAGACTCTCTGAATAGATACAATCCCCAGGCACAATAAAGGTGTACAAATCTTGCCTTTGTAGAGATCGAAGTTCCCACCGGCCCGCCTGCTACCTCTTTCGCCTTCCCTATTGACGGAAGCGAAGCGCATTCCTGATTGCTGGTGGATAACTTCCGATTACACCACTCTCCACGCGAGCTGCAACTTGGGAACCTCAAGTGGCGGCTCGTGGCAGCGCGTGGCCACGGCGGATGACACGGCGCTCCTGCACCACCAGCTTCGATTATCGTCAAGTCCAAATGTGCCTAGGAAAACCGCGTAAAGCAAAGGTGAGAAGGTCATGCCATAGAGCAAGCGCTATACCCCCAAGGCTGGACAGCTGTTCCTTCGAGCCAGAAGCTGCCACACCCCTTGGGGCACCTGTGCACTTTGTAGGGGAGGGCTTAGACATGTGGGTGACGTGGGAGCTGTAAGTCTATGAGTAGCCCCAGGTACTTCATGGTCAGCCTCAGAAAAAAGAAGTTTTGTAAGCTGAGGTTTTTGGTACTGCTCCATGGCGAGTAACAGCGAAAACTGTACAAAAACACGAAAACAGATGGACACAAACAAGCTCTGACTTACAACTGATTTTATTATATCACACACAAATATCCACATACGTCGCATTCTCATGCAGCATGCGCGAAAAGAAAAGAGGGAGAAACACCCTAACTGCTGACACCGGCGATACAGAACATAAAAATTACTCTTAAACCTATGCTTAGATAAGAAATCTCTTTTTCATGCGAAAGTACAGAAGGCTGGCGGACACAATCCGTAGACCGAATAATAATTTGTGCTCCGGAGAAGAAAATCAAAGGGTTGGCAAAGCGGTGTGTGCAACCGCATTGCTTGCAGCGTGCCGACAAGTAGAAACTTGTAGCCCCTTCTATTGAATTGTAATGTTCTCTTAATCGCAGGTTAAGGGAGCGCCCCATATGCCCTAAGTAGACACGCTTGCGAGGCAGAGGACTGGAATAGACCCCCGAAGTACGACAAGGCACACAGTTATGAATATGATGCACTCTGCAGCTAGGCGTGGAAATAGGCAGTTTTTTGTTTATGCGGCGATCGACGTTTACGCACAATCTGCCCAAATTGTTGCATGGAGAAATTACACCTTTACACCATAGCGAGAAGCAAACTTTTTTAGGCCGTGAGTGAAGCCATCTAGGTAGGGCAATACAGTAATTTTCTCGCGTTGTATTTCAGCGCTTGCAAGCTCGGTTCTACCACCTTTCTTAATGTTTTTAACCAGCTTTTCTCATGCGAAAGATAGCATGTCCGGTGGAAAGCCAGCGTCTTTTAGTTTCGGCGCCTGACCGGTCAAGGTCCTTTCCATGAAATGATAGCACGACCTATATATCCCGAACGTAAGCAGGAAAGAACCAGGGCATTTTTCACTAACTTCGTATATCCAGAAGCTGTATTTTAGCAAAGGTTTGAGTGACCTTGGAGGATACATCCAGCAAACATTGCCATGCAAGAATGTCGGTTTCAAATCCAAAAATTGGATACATGTGCCTTCGTAATCTCAGTGGTTAATTTGAGGCCGAAGCCTTTCTGCTCAAACCGAGTATAAAAATAACAGATATTGGGTCCTAGGCATTCTTATCAAACAGAACCATATAATCATCGATGTACCGGTACAGTTTTACTGTCAGGGGATGCAATAGTAGCTCTAGTCTGCGGTCATCTTTGTGCTCAAGACGAGGTCACTTAGGACTAGAGTGACCCTAGACGCTATGCAGATTCCAGCTTTTTGTTTATAAACCTCATTGTTGTAGGAAATTAGGAAGACCCCCGACAAAACAAAACCGCTCAAGGAACGACTCTAATGGCCCACAACTAAATGTTGTCCTCCCAAAAGAACCAGACTGCCAGGGAGCTGGTCGAGGCAGCGCACATTATTAATCGGTCAACGGATTGTCTCAGCCCGCCTCCTGTTTGTTGACATGAAAAAGCGATTTCTTATCGGGCCGAATATTATTAAAATGTAATTTTTAAATTCTATACCGCCGGTGTAAGCAGTTAGGTTATTTCTTTCTCCCTCTTTTCTTTTCGCGGATGCTCCATGAGGATGAGGCACATGTATATATGTGTGTGTTTTTTAATAAAATTAGTTGTAAGTCACCGCTTGTTATGTCTCTCCCTTTTCGTGTTTTTGTCCAGTTTGGGCTGTTACTCGCCATGGAAGAGGAAAAAGGGCGTCCGTGGAGTGTGATGGGCGGTGTTGCCCACTGACCCTTGTAGCCTACCATGTGGAGCTGAAGTGCCTGTGTTTGGGCTTCGGGAACAGTAGGTCATGGCTCTTTAGGTAGGCTGCAACTGCTTCCGGAACCTTCTGGAGACCCGCCTCGAATGTAGCATGCTGCCGTGGCACCGTGTTTGAGGAGTGCCACGTCGACTGGCAGTCGCAAGCCGGGAGGGATGGAATAGATCAGGAGCCAGCACCAAGTTAAAATAAGACGGGCTGAGCCCACTCCACTGGGGCACACAGCAGGGGACGTCTCGCGGAAAGCTGGTCGCTATGCTGACGTTAGGCCTCAAGGCCCGGTCACAAAGAACCACGGTACGTAGCCTCTTAGGTGCCGCACAATGCCCATGACATCCGGAGGCTGAAGGATGGCTTCTTTGACGACTGTGTCGAACGGCGACCGCATGGGTGGGAAAAACAGGAAGCCACATGCTTGTCACAAAGAATGCACCACCCAGGGAGTTGGCCGTGCAGCGGCGCATATTAACCGCTTTACTGCTCCCGCTGTGGCATGCAAGGCATTCATGATGGGCCAAGACTGCAATCTCAATAAATTTCCATTCAGTCGTATTCAGGGACACCGGCCGTTACGATTGTGGTTTTGTTGGGAGCTAGGCAGGGTAGCGGCAGCATAACTGTGTGCGAGACCCTATTGATCAGTACATAAGCCGTCGCCGCTGATGTACTTTTTCCGAAGCAATCGTTGCTCCCTCAAGCGCTCCGCCGCTTGGGGAAATGAGTCAGGGTGCCCTGCAGCTTGATGAGCTTGATGTGAGTGGTGCAGAGGGACACCAATGTCTGCTCGTCTGGGGCGGGTGGCGCCATATTCGGTGAGACCGCAGAAACCAGAGGTGGGGTTTCAGCCTCCGAGCAATTTCTCGATATACACCTTCGCGAGAGCCCCGTCGGTGATTCCCAGGGACCCAAGCTGGAGAAAGGCCGAAGCTCAAGCTTGGCATATTGTCAGTGGCCAATGAGTCCGAGCTTGGCAACGCGTACGCCGACATTTTGGGGTGGCGCTTGGAATAAGTGACAAAAACATTTGTTCAAGCTCTGGGAGGGTAATACTGGAGAATAGTTGGCAAAGCATGTTCCCGTGAAAATACCCATGCAAAGACCCAGTGGTATTTTTATGCACATTTCTGACTTTTCTGTCAGTACTTATCACATTAAGGTATTCTATGAGTTGCCTTGCGGCCCAATTTCTAATGCATCTAATGCATCCACTGTAATGCATCCACTGTAGTCTAATGCATCCACTGTAACACCACTGGAAAATGATCGTGAAGTGAGAACAGGGCCTAGACATGATTTGTGCTGTGGTGACTCTGGCTCTGTTTTGTGGGTATGCATAAAGAAGCTGTTAAGCTAATTAAGGTCCGTGAAGTAAAGCAACTCCACACAGCACACATGCGGTCCGTATTTTGGGTAAAGACGAGTCGCTGATTTTACTTCAGTAGAGCTCTGGCTTGTGTGCATAGTCAAATAAGGGTCACTCTAACGGAAGGGAAGGTTTACTATAGGGCATCTAAAATCAACCATAACATTCTGCGTTAAACATAGCACCAAGGTACAAGAAACATTTTGACACAGGTTGTGTGTGATTTTGTGCAGAAACCTCAATTGCGGCCCAGGCGACCTCCATCTACGCGCACACACTATCGCCCATAGGTGGCTGATGATCAGCGTCTCCATGTGACAGGGCGCCAGGAGCTTGCTGACACAACGTTGAATCCGCCTATTGTTAGCCTGATGTCAACACACCTCCTATGATTAGGTGAATACAATAGCGATGAGCCAGAAAACTCTGAAAGTGTGGACTAACCCCCTCAACTGACACGGGATGTGTTAAGCCACTGCTTACATATTGCCTCGTCTTTTGGCACTGACTGGTATCTTACCTGCTCGCACTGAATGCGTTGAGAGGGGCTGGCAGTTTTACCTGGTCCACTTTGGTGCTGAGAACTTGGCAGGGGTATGGCAAAACAATTCTCAAAGTAGCGAGTTTGTGAAACCAAAGATAATGACACAAGCTAAGCATGTTGCAGAGAATAAAAACCGGAATTGGGGTTTTGGTTGTCACGTTTGGTTCATATGCATGTGGCAAATATCCAGGAACGTCCGTAAAAAAGACATTACGTTGACAGAAGTGCAAGTGCGGGCGGATGAACCTTAAAAATTTGCCCATCGTCCACTCACATTGCAAGATATTTGGGCGTCATTTTAGCTCACTGCTGTAATTGTTCTAGCCGCCACAGACATCTCGTGATGCTTTATTTCATTTCTGGCTTCATAAACGAAATACTCCTTCAGTGACAGGAAAAACACCTGAAGAGCACCGTATTTTCGCGCCTATAACTTGCATTCAAAGGGCGAAAATGTCAGTGGCAAAGTTTGGGTGCGGGCAAAATTCGGGGTTTCCCTTTAGTACAGCGTCACGGCAATGCGCGTTGTGCTGTGAAGCTGCATTGCGCGCCATGCCGTAAAGACGACCATGTGTGCAACAGTGAGGACTGCGGCTCAAGTGTTAGCTCTAGCGAGTGCAGTGACACTTAGTGAATTGTGACTTTCACCTTGCAGTTACCGTATTCAACTTACTAATTATACGCTTTATCTGTCTACGTAGTATGTGATATGTTGCTCTTGCAGTAGCGTTGGTGCAGCCTTTTGTGTATCAAATATGCGGGAAATACGCGAAGATTTTTTTTTCCTTTTTCTGTTCCTGTGGGCGGAAAGTCAGGGTTGGATTATACGCAGAGGCGGGTTATACGCGCGGAAATACGGTCTGCTCAACCTGGTCGATGACTTACTCACACAAACAGAAGTGTGGTACTTCAGCGATCCTTTAAAAATGTGGTTAAACAATGCGTGATATGAACTGCAGAACTGCAGTTGAAGAAAGGATGTCAGTTGCTATTAGGGTGCTTAAGCATCTCTCAACTAATGAGAGGAGTAGCTCAGCCACACCATCGTAATCTCATAATTGCAAATTTGGCGGTGTTTATTACCCATGCCACGCGCAGGAAAAATGACATTATGTGCTTAATTAAGGCCTTATGAAACAGAATGACATTATTTGGGCGAGGTGTACAACATGCCGAGAGGCAAAGGCGCATAACGTGTTACCCATGATGGTGATATGACCGAAAAAAGAAACCCCTAATGTTTCCGAAGTTTTAAAGTAAAAAAAACGTCTTAGAAAGGTTCAAAACGTTCTTTGTAAAAGAAAACGTTATGACAAATAGTGTTTGTAAAAAAATTACGGGAGCCATTTCTAAAAGTGCCTTCAGCAGCAGCCGTCCCTCCCAACGGTAGCCAAGTCTGAAAAGTTTAAAATGATGTAACATGACGTTCTACATTTTGCTGCTGCTTTTGTGAACCTCGTCTCCAGAACCTTGCAGCGCAGACGGCTCAGAAATTGTCTTATTTTGAAGTTCTGCTACATTTCCACGTCAGCACTCTGGCGGTAAGTTTTGTTTGGTTTCATTTGGTTCCCATCGTGTTAGGGAGTAGGCAGATTAAGGCATTCGTGAAGGCGAATGATTTGGGGAGAACTCCTAAATTAACAACGACATAAAAGCGAATGGCATTAGATTTTTTGTGTGCAGCAGCGAAATAATGGCATTAAAACTTAAGGCTTTAAGCACATATTTTCTTTTTTTCTGCACGTGTGGCACGGGTATAAGGCCACTTGTAACATGAAAAGGTTGAAAAGGATAGGGCTTATGATCGCGACCCTCATGCAAAACAATGATACCGATTCGTGGGAGGCAGTAAATGTCTGACAAGTAGATCACACCTGCTTCCAGAATTCAGAACATATATTATAGGAACAAGAGGCCGAAGGCATTGCAGGCACGAAATAGAAAACTGTTAGTGATTGCAGCGAAGAAAACATTTATTCACATATTTCGGTTGGTGACGCGTCTGAACCTACAGCTTTTGTTTGATTCTATTCATGAAAAAATTGGGATGAAAGCTTGTGTGGGACGGGGGGTGTGCAGATGAATGGACTATTTAGTGATTCATGTCACAGGGTTACTAATACAGAATACTTGTGTAGGGCCAACACAGCCTTTGTATTGTCTGTTCCTTAATTTTGCAGGGGAAAAGGCAGAATTAAGGTGACAGGTGGGATAGCATGAAGGGTAAGGATGCTGTGTGTTCTCATAAATGTGGCAGAGGGCGCCACACAACAGATAACGTTGAAAGAAAATGTCGCCATTATCATGCGACGCTCACGCACTCTCAAGTGTTCACGTGCGAATTTAGTGTTTCCTTTTTTTCCTTTTTGTCTTTTTTTGCCGATGCATGTAAAAAACCACTGGCATAAGCAATGAAATTCAGTTAGTCAGCGCTGTGTTTTTGCCCTGTTTTAGTCTTATGTTGCCTGCACTGTTACTATGTACCAAATCGCTTGATCGTTCGTTTTAAATACAAATAAACCATCTTCAGAGTCCCCTTACTTCTCAAGCTTTTTTAGTTTTGAGGCAAACTAGGGCAGAAAGTTTAAATAGTAAACGAAGGGAGGCGGGTGGACATCAGGGAATGTTTATTGTTGCGCACTTCGTGGTATATTTAACAACAAATTTATGTACACCCACAATGGCGTGTACATGCCTGATGCACATACTCGCTGGGCACACATCTGGTTTTACCGTGCCGACAGAACTGGTAAGGAGACCGTTTTCTTTGTAGGCCGGTTGCATCTTGGGCGTTCATCGCCTGTTGCAGGCACCCAGAAAATGAGCTGGATCAAACTGATTCCCACAAGCTCGTCAGTGGGGCTACCCGAACCTCGCTGACACTCATTTGCTCGAATCTAAGCAATTACATTAAAAATTCCTTTAAAAAGTCATAGGTCGGTTTAGACTTGAACATGCGGCTTTCCTGCGACCACTAGACACTCAACCCCATCTCGCAAACACTGGCATGCAGCTTGCAGGCTTGTGGGCGCTATTTTGCTTGTTCGAATTTGGTGAGGCCAGCTCTATGCGTTCCGTGCCTGCTTGCTTACACCGCCAGAAGACCGCGAGCAGTAATATTGCTTGGGTTTGGACGAGTTGGTTCATATCGACTTGAAAACTTCAGCTTGAACGAAAACCGCAGGACGTAGGAAGGAAACACGGAGACAAAAACGGGTACCTACAGAATTGGCCGTGTTCGCAGCACAGCGGCGCCCACAATGGGGTGCCATGGCAGCACGGCTTTTAAGCAGTAGATAGTTTAGGAAGTCGAGAAAACTTCATACGTCCAAGCATACTGCGAGCTCAGCGTCGATAAGAAGCACAAGTACTGGTGGCGGACACAGTGGGACGAACTTTTCAACTACGCTGCCAAGCAAATGTCCTTCACAGGACCCAAGAATTGTCGACACCGTGAGGTGAAGAAGGATGTCGCTGACATTATCCGGAACAAAAGAAAGCGCTGAATGCCTGTGAGGACAGAGATAATTCAGGCCAAGACAGGGGAGATCACGAACTTTGAGGCGTCGCATCATGGGCTCAGTTGAAGGCCAGCTGTGGCAGGATCACGCGTTTTTTGAAGCGGTTCTGGTTTATACTGAGGCGATGGATATCTGTGGGCCAAAACCAACCCCCTGACTTCGAAGAAAAGCTAGTCATATTCCAGCGCTTTGTTATCAAGAAGCAACGGGAAACGTGGTACATACTGGGCCAGATCGGTAACGCCACTCAGACCCGAGTGTATGCCTCTGGCGTTCACAGTGAATGAGAAGAACGCAATACAAATGAAAGTCAAAAATACAGGTTACGAGGTGCAGCATACCGCCGTGTTGTGTTGAACGGCCGATGACCGGAAGCAGCTGCCCTAAACAGTTTTTAGTGTAAGACCCTTCCAGCTGGCAAAGTTGTTCCTAAAACTTCCCCATGAGAATAAGTGGTGACCTCACCAGAGATTGGGTCAAGACTTTAGCAACGCCGTGTGCTCCGCTGTTTAAGGTGGTACTCCTGGTCACTACGTCGGGGTTACTTGACAGATGCCACTAAAGCCGTGCCTAGAGAAGGTGGTACAGCCATTGCGTTAATGCCCGGCCGTATGATGACCCAGCTACAACCTCTCGAAGTGGCCATCAACAAAGCCTTTAGGGACACGCTGCGAAAGCGTTACAAAGGCTGGTTGACGCTGCACGACCGCCAACTAACACCTAGCAAGCGAATCAAGTGGGCTTCACTCAACCAATTAAAAAACTAGGGTCCCCGCAAAAACGCCAGTTTCTGGCGAGGTAGTGGTACGGGCCTTCCCTAAATGTGCTTCTTTAATGCGCTGGACGGAAGTGAGGACAGTGCTGGAGGAAGAGGACATGGATGTCAACAAAAATGACGAAGATGAGTAAGCATTGAACATGTACGACGAGCAACACAGGCATAATAAAGTGCATGTAGTAGTCGCAGTCTAATGCCTATTTTTATTCGGCTTACATTCGAGGTAAGCGTCTCTCATTTTCTGATCTTCTAAATTACGGGGGTCCACCTAGAATTAAGAAATTGAGGCTGGCATAGATTCACGAGGATATGGTAACTTTATAGTTGGAGTGGTCTTGTGAACTGTGCATTTCGAAATTTCGCTGCCAGGTTTGCCTCACGACTCGGATTTTAAAGTACATTCTTTATGTGGTTTTGCTGTGTTTAAAATCATTTTGAACATTCACTTCAAAAGCAATCTTGCAGATTGGCTTCAGATTAGTTTTCAGGAAATTAGCCTTTTGAAAGCTATTTGCTGTAAACGTGTAGGTTGACAGAACTAGTGCACTTTGCATTCCTGTTAAAGTAGCAATTTTATTTCAACTGTTCCTATTTATTTTCTTTACTGCTCATAGTGGTGAAAAAATTAGCAGTCAAGGAGCCACCATATTTTCTCTTATTTAGGGCATCCTAACGTGTAAACCGCCCCACAAAATAAGGAAGGTCAAAAAATAAAATGAACTTGCATCGAATGTAAGGCGAATAAAATATTGCAGTGGATTTGGGACTAAAGTGTGCACATTACTGCATTTGTGGCACTCCTCGAAACATGTTCAATGCTGATTCATCGACGTTGTCTTTGTAGACATCCCTGTCGTATTTGTTGCTAGGCTCTTCCCACAGCGCACTGTCCTCACTTCTGTACAGCCCATTCGAGACGCTGCAGTTATGCAAGTCCCGCACCACTAGCTCGATCGGAATTTTGCCCCGTTCTTCAGTTATCCTAATTTGCTTCTTCTTGGCTGAGTGAAGCGCGCTTGATGCGTCTGGTATGTGTGAGTTGGTATTGCAGCGTCAACCATAGATTGTAACACTTCCATAGCCTGTCCCTAAATGGCTCGTTGATGGTCACGTCGAGCAGTTGTAGCTGGGTGATCATACTGTCGGTATTACCGCAAAGTCTATACCACCTTTTGAAAGCATAAATTTAAGGCATCTGTCAGGTAACCACGGTAGGAGGGACTCCTTAAACAGCAAAGCCCAGGGCGTTGCCAGTCTTCACCGAATCTTTGATGAGGGCTCCACTGAGCCACCCATTCTCATGATCTCGCTCGACCACGTTTTTAGGATAAACTTTCGCAGCTAGAAAACTGGCCCTTAAAATAAAGGGGGGGGGGGAAGCCTTCACCCATCAGCTGTGCAACATGAATTTACGGTGATGCGTGGTTCTTGTAGCCCGTAGTTTTCACTTGTTTAGGGCTCTTCTCATTCACTATGTAGGCCACAGCCATGCCAATATACACTGGGGTCAGATGGGGGTTACGGATCTGTCCCACGCTGCCCGGCTGCTCCTTGAAAACAAATGACTGGCATGCGGCTAGCCTCTCCTTATTGTCAAAACCTTGGTTTTTTCCCACATATGTCCGCTGTCAGAATCTGAACTTGACATTCTTCTTAAAACTAGCTAACCAAGCCCTTGCTAACCTTGAGCTGAGTATATCCGACACCTCGAATGAGTTCAATCTCCCTTCCCTTCTCCGATATTATCTTCATCGTCACAGGAATTCCACCTTCTCTTGCAGCCTGATAAAGTCGGCGAAATCCATCTCCACCTCGTGGTGCCGATCTGTCTGAGGTCTTGTGAAGACCACTTTCTTGGCAGCGAAGTTGCAAAGTTCGTTCCACTGCGTCTGCCATCGGTGCACATTCTCCTCATCCATGTTGAGGTCACGCTGCGCTTGGAGGTGTGAAGTTCCCTTTGCCTCCAAAACTACCTGCCGCTTAAAAGCCCCAGTGTAGTGCCAGTGCTTGATGTGTGCCATTGTGCTGTGAACCCAGGTATCTCTCGAGGTCACTCGGAAATGCGCCCAACCAAGCACGAAACATTGACAGCTGTGTCCACAACGTTTGAATAGGCGAAATGAAGCCTTTAATCCTTCAATCTGCAAGCCTGTGGCTGCAAGATGGCATTGAATGTCAAGGGAATACCCTAATGTCGCGTCCTTGTATCTGAGACTGCCCCCGACTTTCGTAAACAACCTTTTACAAAACAGCACCGTCCGACATTCGAGTGAATACGGTAATATCTGTCCACAGTATACTACATTAGTGTAAGAAAATTATTTTGCAGTGTGATTTCAGTCTGCTAGTATGCAATTTATGAGGCTCTTTAGATGCGTTTAATTTTGTTCTCTCTGCGTATTTAACTAATCGAAGTCTGAACATTTTTCCCACTTTCCAGCTATTCCAGTCCACAACCATTTTGCCAGATTAATGGGCTGCAAAGAAACACTTGCAGCACAACAGCATAGGCACCGAATCAGTGTGGTGGGACATTTTATCACCTGTATTGTATAGATGCTGTGTAAGGTAGCATCGGGTAGAGCCTTTCCAGAGTGAGCAGTATATTTGTTTACGGGGGTATGCCATGGAGCTCCGTTTCGAAATAATATATGCCTCAGAGACTCTTCTTATTTACATTGTGTTGAGTGCAAGGGACCAGTGGAGAAAGTCGACAGTGATGACTTTTCCGACGATGGAAGGTTTCTTTCTAGTATTGGACATGGAGCTACTATATAGCAGTGTAAGCAGTATTCTTACTTTGCTAGCCTTAGAAAAGTGTATTGCTGACGTTGAATGCGGTTTCCTTCAACTGATTGTGTGTTAACTGGCCTTGAACAAACTGTGGTCCTCTCGACATATCTGCAATGAACTCTCAGCCAAGTGGACTGGTGACAGATTCGGCTAAAATTTCACTAAGCTTTAATGAATGCTCGCGAAATTGAAATCCCGTGGCTGCTAAGTCACAACAGAATCGTCTCCAACCTTTCAGCTGGTGGAGCAGCGCGGATAGGTAATGACAGTGAATGCTCTTATTCTGATAGAGAATTATCCCGCTCCTCTTCCTGTTCCTCGAGGCTGTAAATTATTTAGGCCGCGGCCGACTATCCAATGTGCCGTTCAATAACTAGTGGGCTGATAGGCACCCATCAGAGTAAACAAACGTAACATAAAAATTTTGGGTCTGTACTCTTTTAAGGTAAGCTGGCAAGTTAGGTTTGTTTATTTGGAGGCAGGCGTACATCACACGCTGTGATAAAATTGCAAGCTGAGGTTGCTAAAGAGGCTGATCTTGAATGAACCACTGATGTACAACAATGGCGACTAAAAACCTTTTAGTGCCATAAAGAAGCAAATGTCATACAGTGAAAGCTTGTTAGTGCGAAATTGGTTAATTTAAAATCAGTTAATCCAAATTGAAGTCCATGTCCCAATTCGACACTGTATTTCGGTTCGGGAAAACTTCCGATTTCTCGAATGGGACGGTGTTCACAACAGTCAGTTCGAACTAGCAGCCCTTGGCTTACACTGCCCCACTACGCTATCAGCGGCGTTGTTTCCCCACCACTTTCTCGGGTATTTATGTAGCGCTGGCTACCACCCCCAAGGGCAGAAAACAAAAAACACCTTTACATAAATACCCGAGAAAGTGGTGGGGAAACAGCCCCGCCGGTAGCGTAGTGTTTATCACAGTGACCCATAATCTGGAGGTCGTGGTTTCGAATCCCACAAGGCGGAAATTTTTCACCACTTCCTTTCTGACTCAAAACATTCTTCACCTGTTTCTATGACCCACCACAACCTCCCCTTTGCTTTCCGAAGTTTTCTTGACTGCCAACCCTTATTTTCTGTCTTATTTCACGGAGCCCCTGATTTCCAGTTTTCTAATTCGCTACATGCTTAGCGAGGGTCTCTGTTCTGGCAGTCTTGGTGCTAAAGGTAGATTACAAGGGTTCAACGCAGGTCGACCACTCTCGACATGTCGTAAACACACGAGTCACGGACGGGGGTTAAAAAGAAGGTCCCCTTCACCACGAGTAGTCCGAGTGGCGCTGGCTACGACCCCCAAGGGCAGGAAACCAAAAATACAATAACATAAAAACCCCAGGCAGTGATGGCGAACAGCCCCGCCGGTAGCGTAGTAGTTACCGCACCAGACCGGTATTCTGGAGGTAGTGGGTTGAGATCCCACCCAGTGAGCATTTTCTCACCACTTTCTTACTCAAAAAATCCTTTATCTGTTTCCATGACCTCCCGTTTGCTTTCCGAGGTTTTCTTGACTGCCAACGCTTATTTCTGTCTTATTTGAACGAGCCCCTCAGTTCCTAGTTGGATTAGCTACATGCATAGAAAGGGCCTCTGTTGTGGCAGTCTTGGTGCCAGAGGGATCTTAAGAGGGTTGGAGTGTCGTATGGGGCACAAGACAAAACGGAGCAAAAAAGTCAGGCAAAAATAGAAATAAAATGGGATTCCACAGGAAAGGCGCGTACTAAACTGGAAGCTAAGGAATGAAAACAAAAATAATTAGGTGACCAAGTCAGGAACAGAGGAAGGGGTCATAGTCTTTGGATAAGCTATATGCAATACAATGCCTAATGCTGTATTTCCTGTGAATAACGCAAGGACTCCGAGTTGCCCTTAGATGCAATAATTCCAGCAGGTTCCATTGTGTTGAATGTGTGAATTAAATAAGATTCGTGGTATTTTCTGTCCATAGGAGACTAAAGTTTTACTGAAATATATACACCAAGGTAATCAACATTGTGGCCTTGTTGGTTGAAATGCTGCGCTACAGCTACGGAGGATTTGTTAGGAGTATCTGCCCCGTGACCGTTAAGACGTAGGCTCATAGGTTCATTCATTTCGCCTATGTGCGGTTTGTGGCACATTGAGCATTTCAACATATACACAATGTTGGATGAAGTGCACGTAAAACTTGAAATAATCTTGTGGACCTAATTACTGGCGGTTCTTTTTACAACACAGTCTGTCTGCAGGTGCCTTCAAGTCTTGCATCTTGGACGGGAGCAGCTGGCTATGACTGGTTTCTTTTCAGGCCGTGTTTTAGCATGCAAAATATCTTTTAGATCCCGTTTCTCCGGTAGGTAACCCTTGGTGCTTCCGGGAACGTCTTTTTAAGTCGGTCGTTACTGGCTAAAATGAGGTAGTATTTCCCCAGTTCATTGTTTCTGTTTGGGAGGGCGTTTTAAAATTTTAATATTAGAGCAGACGGCCTGGCGCTTTGGTTTTGTCGCTCTTTGTTGAGCAAGTCAACGCTTTTGAGATTAGATGCACGTTGGTACGAGTGATAGAGCGAGCTTTTGGGGTGGTTCCTGTTCATAAGGGTGGACTTGAGTTGGCCTAGATGCTTTACGTAGTCCCTGTCATCACTGCATACTTTTCTAGGCATGGTGGCGTGTCTTACAAAGATTGCTTGAATGCAGGGTGTCGGGTGATGGCTTTCATAATATAGGTACTGCTGCCGGTATGTTGGTTTTCTCAAAAGCGTGGTTTTAAGTTTGCCGTTGTCTAGAATGACGGTAGTGTCCAGAATTTCACTTGTTTTTTAGAATACTGGCAGTAAATTTAATAGTTGAATGCGAAGAATTGAATTGAGATATAAACATTTCTGGAGTCGCGCGACCGTGTTCCCAAGTCATGAAGATGTCGTCTATGTAACGGAGGTGAACTGAGGTTTATGCAGAAAAGAGCTTTATAGGGTGGCTTCAAGTTGCCCTTAGAAAATATTTGGATAGGTCGGCGCAAATGGAGTACCCATGCTGGTTCCAAATATTTGCAAAAATTCCCGCGCCTTCCCGCGAGGGGAACACGAGTAAATGCAGAGCATTGGGGGTCGTTAACGCCGCGTAAAGTCGCGTTAGGGTGAGTAGCTGGGTCGTAGTTGCGTTGGTGTTGGTTTGGGGTAGAGATAGGAGAGTAAAGTCGCGTTGGGGTGGAGCGAGCGTCAACCAAGGAAGGAAGGAGCAACGCAGTGACTGAAGCACGAGCGACCGCTAGCCGCTTTATATTTACAGCGCGCGCAGCAGTACGGGGGGGGGGATGGCGCGCATGCGCAAGCAGCGCACGCCCTTCCACGCCCCACCACGCTGCTATCACGCACCTGTTACGCCGACACCGCGACGGAGCGAAGGAGCTGACTTAGATGCATGCGCGCGCCAGCTGCGGTTGAGAGAGAGGAGGGAAGCAGGAGAGGCGCACCTGCTGCGGACGCTGAGCTGTGGACGCCGTCCGACGCAGGAAGAGGTGAGGCTAAGAAATGCTCTGCATTTAAAAGTAAGACGAGTCAAATTCCAAGTAATTGAGAATAAAACTAGTTATAACAAAGTTATGTACAGTTCTAGCGCACGTTGGTGCGGGTTCTCTGATAAAACTTTTGAAATAGCTTCGATTCCTTCGACGAATGGGATGTTTGTATTTAATGCGAAAACGTCATGAGTAACAAGGATGTTTCCACTGGGTAGGCCCCCACCCTTATTTATCAGTTCTATTTTGCGGAAGAAGTGGTGGGCGTCCTGAACAAATGAAGGAAGAGCCGGAATGTCGGATAGGTAATGATTCAGAAACGGAGATAATGGTTCGGTTGGGGTATTGTTAATAGAAACAATGGGGCTGCCAGGAATGTGGGCAGTGAACAACATTTCGAAGTGGTCTTTTTGGACTTTTGGGAGGAGGTAAACGCGTCCTGCATGCTTATTATTTGGTTTCATGAAATTTAAGTCAGTGGTCGTTATTAATTCTCTAGATCGCAGTTCTGTGAGGCTCTGAAGGATTTTGAGGCTGTACTTTTGGCTCAGATCGTTATCTAAGGGCTTGTAGTGGCAAGGGTTATTGGGCCCCTTATAAGCTTCATCTTTGTATTTCCCCATAGGTTAAACAACTACGCTACCACCTTTGTGGGCTGGCTTTATGACTATGTCGTTTCTTGCTGACAGGCTATTCAGGGTAACTTATTCCGACGGAGTTAGGTTCTTGCGCTTCTTTGATCGCTTAGTTGTTAATATTTCTCTTGATGCTCATTTATTTCTCGACATTGATCTACATCTGAAGTCCAAGAACCAGGAGGGTTGGTTCTGTTTAATGTTTATTGTCAGGTTGGTCCTGTTTAAGATGCGGAGCGTCTTATGCTCGGTGGTATGTCCCGCGGCTTGGCGGTGGTCCGGCGCCCGCACACCACCCTTTCTTTGCCAAAAATCCCCCCCGTCCTATACTCGGGGGTATGTTCCGCGGCGTCGGCGGTGTTACGGCGTCCGCACATTACCGTTTCTTGGCCAAACCCCACGTGGGTACGTGCCATAGAAGAGGAATAAAAACAACAACAACTCCGGTTGTGCTTGCGTTTGACTTCGTCAAACGCAAGCATCCTACTTTAGATGAAGTAGGATGGAAGCAACAGCCCCGTGAGTGAGTGTGGTGACGCAATAAAGTGAGAGCATCAGCGCAAACACTTACAGCACTTACATCCAATTACAATCCACGGAACGTGTATCGATCTCGTCTTTGCCAACTGCAACGGTGACGACTGCATACAACCGCTGCTATGAGACCCACTGGCTGGGCACTTCAGCGACCATAAGGCCGTCATACTCAAAGTAAGAAGACGTGCAAACCTAAATAAAAAACCTTTATATACCACTTCAATCTCGTCCCACTCGCGTAAATACGCATACAATAAGGAAAATTACACGCATCTCCCCGAAGGTAACCATCAGTAGGATATATGAGCATTACCAAATTTGGCTAACAAACATAACGGAAACGCAAACGGAACCACCTTGACGCACCGCATCCTACTCGTGGATCCCTTCGGGGAGATAGGTGTAATTGTTTTTCTGTAAAAATCTCACTAAGACTCATTCTCCGAGAAACTTCAGTGAGATCTTTATGTAACTCGTCATCATTCACACAGTTATTTGTAGGACAGAATGTTAGACCTGGGTGTTGGGTACCTTTTTCTTCCCCGGTAGTCTTTTGGAAATATCAATAACGTGTCTGGGGCAAGTACTGAGGGAGCTCGTTTCTTCTATAATATTATTGGCTGGTGGAGGAGGTTCTATTAGGCAATCTCTGTATCGATGGGGAACGTTACATGACCTAATACTCCATAGTCCGGGTTATTGAGAGGCTTATGTTTTACAGTGCAAGCGGTATTTCGCGAGGAAAGCTGCTCATGTTGAAACCTGACTGCTTGCTCATTGCTAAGATCATTTTGCTTCCGATATATAAAAATATTGAGATGTAGTTCATCCTGCTGAGTTAGCGGAAGAGCTTCAATCTGGTCGTTGAACAGGCTGAGTTGGCTAGTACAGCGGTCTCTAAGAATTTCTAGGAGGGAAAGCGAAACATTATGCTTAATGCTATGGCACCTGGCAGCTAGTTCAGGAGGGAGCACACCAAGAGAACAACTAACTTTTAGGCGGAGTCCTTTGGGGATCTTTTTGCTTTAGAGATACTAGGAGCACGTTTTATAATAAAATCTGTAGTTGGTTTGTTTGCCGGCTAGTTTTAGAGCCGGAAAGAGCGGGATTTAGGGTTCGGAGCATCCGATCTGCTCGGTGGCCGTCATTTTTGTTTGTTTCGAGCAGTGGGTGAAACTTTTTTGCTTGGAGTGAGTTGTTTACCGGCTCGCGTGCAATACGAGCCACCTGCAACATATTGGCCAGACGGCGAACGCTTTTAGATTAAGGTTCAACAACCATAGGGCACACGCCAAGTCTCTTCCTAACCTTCCTTTGTCCCGTCACGTCGAAATCTCAGGTCATTCATTTAATAATTTGAAGGTAACACTATTTGAATCGAATTTCAACAGCAACCACGCACGCGATGTTCGCGAATCATATCTCATATTTAACTCAAAATCGCATCTTCTAGGTTGAACAAGGGCATGGGCGCGCGGACATGTTTGCAACAGTAATTATTCGCCTTTCTTCCGTTCGCTTCTTGCGTGACCAATTCTCTTTTTAGGCATACCACCGCCTGCTCCATCCCTCCAGGTTCCCTCACTAAGCCCCTTAGCACCGGTTTAGCCACTTAGCGTCTGCTTCACGTGACACATTCCTAAGACGAAAAGCGAAGGCGTGCTGACGCGTGCTACCCAGATCCTTATCTCTTTTTGCTGCCTTTACTCTCCCAATTCTTCTGTTGACACATTCCTAAGCGTGACACATTCCTTAGACGAAAAGCGATGGCGTGCTGACGCGCGTTCCCCAGTTCCTTATGTCGTTCTGCCGCCTTTATTCCTTTCTCTTCCCCTCCCCCCCGCTTCTTCTGTTAATTCCTATGAGGAGAGGCGCCAATTTACCCTCTTCCTAGACGTCCCTTTGCATTTTTCTTTTGTCTTTGTGTTGTACCACCAGCCAATAATTTCTTCTAAACAGGGCGCATTGTAGCGCACCTTTTCTCCCAAAAAAGAGGGAGGGCAGTGCATTCCCTCTCATGTGTATGTCTTGCGTTTTTTCTTGTTTTGCTGAATGATGATGTATGATTTCTTTTAAAGAGGGCGCACTATAGCGCAACTTCCTCTATCTACACGCACCTATAAAAGCGTGCTGCAGTGTACTGTAAATGTTACTCCAATGAAGACTGGACCTCCAGTCGAAACGTTAGAAAACATGTTTGTTTTTGTTTTTTGAGACATGCGTCGGACTCTACTTTTTGAGATTTCTTCTGGACCATTGAAAACTTCTCTTCTTCGACCATATATATAAATATATATATATATATATATATATATATATATATATATATATATATATATATATATATATATATAGCAGAACAGAGAGATACGGGACGAGGGACTCGGTAAAGATACATATCAAGGTTGCAGTCGTCATTGCCAGTGCTATTCGGCTTTTTTAGAAATATTTAATAGGGCCGAATGACGTGTGCTTGTCACGTTTCTTTGATTCATTGATAAATAAGCGAAAATATAAGTCGAGAAAAAATCCGCCGTTTTTCCGGGAGCGGGACTCGAACCCACATCTCCGCATAACCGGTGCGGTGCGTTAACCAATTACGCTATCCCGCAGCGGCTTCTCTCTCGACTTTTAAAGCGGGGGTTTATATTTACAAGAGCTCTGAGGCCGGTCAACTAGCGCCGCCCCTCGACTACCGCGGGAGACGTAGAACGTCTTCTTTCCCAGCGGCCGCCACGTAGAACGTGGTCGGAGGTCGGGGTTAGCAATTGGCATATCCGAACTGCTGGAGCCAGTGCCTCGTAATGCATGTAGCAGAACAGAGAGATACGGGACGAGGGACTCGGTACCGGTGCGGTTAACGCACCGCACCGGTTATGCGGAGATGTGGGTTCGAGTCCCGCTCCCGGAAAAACGGCGGATTTTTTCTCGACCTATATTTTCGCTTATTTATCAATGAATGAAAGAAACGTGACAAGCACACGTCATTCGGCCCTATTAAATATTTCGAAAAAAGCCGAATAGCACTGGCAATGACGACTGCAACCTTGATATGTATCTTTACGGAGTCCCTCGTCCCGTATCTCTCTGTTGTGCTACATGCATTACGAGGCACTGGCTCCAGCAGTTCGGATATGCCAATTGCTAACCCCGACCTCCGACCACGTTCTACGTGGCGGCCGCTGGGAAAGAAGACGTTCTACGTCTCCCGCGGTAGTCGAGGGGCGGCGCTAGTTGACCGGCCTCAGAGCTCTTGTAAATATAAACCCCCGCTTTAAAAGTCGAGAGAGAAGCCGCTGCGGGATAGCGTAATTGGTTAACGCACCGCACCGGTTATGCGGAGATGTGGGTTCGAGTCCCGCTCCCGGAAAAACGGCGGATTTTTTCTCGACTTATATTTTCGCTTATTTATCAATGAATCAAAGAAACGTGACAAGCACACGTCATTCGGCCCTATTAAATATTTCGAAAAAAGCCGAATAGCACTGGCAATGACGACTGCAACCTTGATATGTATCTTTACCGAGTCCCTCGTCCCGTATCTCTCTGTTCTGCTACATGCATTACGAGGCACTGGCTCCAGCAGTTCGGATATGCCAATTGCTAACCCCGACCTCCGACCACGTTCTACGTGGCGGCCGCTGGGAAAGAAGACGTTCTACGTCTCCCGCGGTAGTCGAGGGGCGGCGCTAGTTGACCGGCCTCAGAGCTCTTGTAAATATAAACCCCCGCTTTAAAAGTCGAGAGAGAAGCCGCTGCGGGATAGCGTAATTGGTTAACGCACCGCACCGGTTATGCGGAGATGTGGGTTCGAGTCCCGCTCCCGGAAAAACGGCGGATTTTTTCTCGACTTATATTTTCGCTTATTTATCAATGAATCAAAGAAACGTGACAAGCACACGTCATTCGGCCCTATTAAATATTTCGAAAAAAGCCGAATAGCACTGGCAATGACGACTGCAACCTTGATATATATATATATATATATATATATATATATATTATGTGGGGCCATAAGTAGGAGGCGTCCAGACCGTGGCTTCGTAGCTTCTTTATATGGAGGCGAGTGGAAGAGAACCCAAAACGGCAATCAAGCCCCAGCACTGATGACGATATCCGATGAAGTGGGATAGTCGATGATGATGAGTGTGTACACGGAATGAAGAAGTGATCGCATCAAGCCGGTGGTGATGATAGTGAGCTATTGCTACCTATGGTTGCAAACAAGCTTTAGCCTCAAACAAAGCTCACACTATGCCCCCTCTTGGGAAACGCGGTCGCCTTGCCGCGGGTTATGCAGGATCACGACGAGTGAAGGCCATAAGCCGGGACACGTGTACAATCTCTGTACCGCGATGCCCATGGTCATAAGTTCCACAAACTGGGGTGACGCGACAATTTACGTGTGAGGGTACCTCGAGAGTCTTGTAACGGCCAAGGAAGCACTGTAAAAATTTCTGAAATGCGAACAGCTTTTCACATTAAGACTTCGTCACCAGGGGCCAAGTACACAGATGGATGAGCCGTGCCATAGCGCTGTTTGCGGTCTTGTTGACTGAATTCAGTGCGAATGCGAGCAAGCTGGCATCAATGTGCGATGAGAGAAACGAATTGTTCGTTAGAGGCTGCAGAAGGGGAAACCGGAGCGGTAATGAAGAAGGTATCCAAAGTGTGTGATGGGTGCCCACTGTACAGAAGGTAGAATGGGCTGTATCCTGTGGTGCTTTGAACTGGGGTGTTGAAGGCTCAAGTAACAAAAGGTAGGATAGTGCCGAAATTTCTCTGATCAGGCTGTAAGTACACCATGAGCATGTCGGAAAGCGGGCGGTGAAAGCGCTCCGTATGGCCGTTAGTTTGAGGATTGTATCTCGATGTCATCCTGTGAGAGGTGTTATAACTTGAAGCACATCATAGAGGACCTGCGACAGGACGTTCTTGCCGCAGTCACTTAGCAGGACCCGAGGTGCGCCATGGCGAAGTGACATATTGTGGAAGAAAAAGTGAGCGACGTCAGCAGAGCTGGCCGAACGAAGTGGAGCCGTCTCAGCATAGCGAGTTAGATGGTCGACGGCCGTGACGATCCAGCAGGGACCAGTAGCCGTCATAGGCAATTTACCGTTATTTCAATACCGACCACTTCAAACGGTGTAGCTGGGCATGGAACCGGCTGCAATAGTCCGGCGGGTGGAGACGTAGATCTCTTTTGAGGTTCACAGGGCGAGCAGGAGCAGACGTATTCGTCGACACTAGTAGACATGCCCAGCCAAAAGAAGTGAAAAGAAGTGAAAAGAAGTTGCCAGGGGTTGCGTCATCATTGAAAGCTTGCATGATGCTTGAACGAAGGGAACGAGGCACGCCTGGAACCCATCCGGCACCATTGTTGTGGTTGTTGATACGGTGCAGCGCACCATCAACGAACCGGAAATTTTGTAGTTGCCAACGTAGGCAGCTATTAGATGGTTGCTTTAACCGGTGAGCTCATCCATTATGTTTCATCAGTGACATCTACGGGTGCAATGGGCAGCGGGGCGCATGGGTGGGGGACACCAAGTCGTCCTACGACTGCGTGAGCGGGCACCGTGAAAGCGCGTCTGCGTCGATCAGCTTGACTCCGGACTTGTACGTAACCGTAAAGTCGTATTCTTGCAAGCGCACCACCCACCGACAAAGTCTTCCTGGTAGGTTCTTTAATGAAGACAGCCAATAAAATGCGTGAGGGTCTGTAACAACCATGAAATGTCGGCCGTAGAGATATGGCCGAAATTTTTGTACAGCTCGTACAACCGCCAGACACTCTTGTTCAGGGATTGTATAGTTCTGTTCCGAGTGTGTCACAGAGCACCTCTCATAAGCTACGACTCTTTCACGCCACTGGACATCTCGCTGTAGCAAAGTGGCACCAATGCCTTGCCTACAATCATCGGTATGAAGTATGGCTTGTTTGGTGTCCTCGAATTGACATAGTACTTGTCCGGATGTGTCTGCTTGAGTAATGAAAAGCTTTTTCGTAGTCACCAGTCCAGACGAAGGAGGTTCCGGAATGCAGTAGCTGGTTGAGGGGCGAAGCCAGGGTAGAACAACTGCAGACGAAACGACGAAAATATGACGGTAGACCGAGGAAACTGCGAAGGACTTTTTGGTGGTGGGGGCGAGGAAAATTGCCGACTGCGGAAATTTTTCCTGGGTCGGGCCGGGTACCGTCCTTCCTGACAACATGACCGATATCCTTGATAGATTTTTGGGTGAAGTAGCATTTCTTGGTGTCTGGCGTTAGCCAGACCAGTGAATACTTCATCAAGTCGTCGGATATGTTCAGAAAAACTTGACAAACAAAATACGATATCTTCACTGTAAAATATGCATGTTCTCTATTTAAGGTGGCGAAGGACTGTGTCTATTATGCGCTGAAATGTTGCAGGGGTATTGCACAAGCCACATGGCATTACGTTGAATTCGTATATGCCATCTGGAGTTGCAAACGCCGTCTTCCCTTAGCCAGACTCTTGCATAAAGATCTGCCAATAGCCAGATAGCAAGTCGAAGATCAGGAAATATTCAGCGCCTTGCATACAGTCCAGCGCATCATCTATGCGTGGCATTGGGTAGACATCCTTTCTTGTGATCTTATTCAAAGCCCAATATTCTACACAAAAACGTACTGAACCATTCTTCTTTGTCACCAGCACGATGGGGGAAAACCACGGGCTGGAGGACGGACGAATAGTGTTGCGTTGAAGCAGGTCTCCAACGTTTTCTTCAATCACTTTTCTTTCCTATGAAGACACGCGGTACGAGTGACGACGAATGATTTTTGTCCCTTCCTTCTCAATAGGATGCACTGCCACGGATGTCTGTCCTTGTGTGCTGGAAAAGCAGTCAAAGGAGTCGGAGTTTTTCCAGGAGCTGAAGGAGGAGTCGTGTTTCCTTTTCTGTGAGGTCTGCACTGATAGTGGCCGCCAGTGGGGAAAGTGATTGTCCAGAATCTCAAGGCTGTGAAGCAGGGAAAACCGAGCTGAGGGAAAAAGGGACAGGGCTTCGCCATTCACTACAGAAGCAACGTTGGCGCCTTCGGGGAGCCTAATCAGCTCGGATGTGGCATTGGTAGCTAACAGCTTCGCCGAGCCTTCTGGGAATCGAACGAGACACGTTGTGATGACGACTACTTCGGACATGAAACACGAAGATGGAACTATCATCACGTCACCGTCTTTGATCAGCGCCGAACGAACACAAAGTAAAGTCTCTTGGCCTGGATATAAAACACAGTCGGCTCTGATTGTTAGGTGGATAGTAGGTGACAACTCCGAAAGGCTTGGATGCTCAGTATTTGTCATTGCAATTTCGCGTTGGTCACAGGAAATGACAGTGGAGGGGGAAGACAGAAAATCCCAACCCAAAATCAAATGATAAGCACAGGGCGACAGCATTGCACAGTGGATATGACTGCGAAGGGCACTGATGAAAACTCGCACCGTGCATTGTCAAGAGGGCCTAATGACACTGCTGTTGGCTCTTTGTGAAGAAGGTCTGTCGTAGGGCGTTCGTACCCTGCGTAAGCGTGCACACAATTCCACACTTATGACTGAAACATTAGCACCAGTATCAAGTAGGGCATCGATGTAAACAACTTCCACTAAAACAGACAGCAAGTTCGACGTATGCTCGGAGGACTTCTAAGTTTCGCAGGAGATGCAGTTTTCCCTCCCAAAACTGCATTAACTAGTTTTCCGGGCCGTGGTCGGTGACGTAAGACGTAGGGCGAAGAGGCGATACCGAGCGGTGACCTGGTGAGGGCGAGCGCGGTCGTAGTCCATGTGAACTGCGGGGTACGTTATTAAACTGCAGCGTAGACGGGGACTGCCGGGGAGGCGATGGGTACGCACGCCGCCACTAGCCGTACTAATTCTGGGCCACGTTTTTGAGTTATTAGGCGGCGTAGCCACATCGTTAATGTGTCGAGACTTCCCCTGCACCATTTGTTTATTCGTGTTATTCATATATGAAGTGTCTGTTTTTCAGAAGCTTCCCACCATGTCTCTTTTTTAATGCAATGACGTTGTATATTTCTTTGCTTTTTAGAAAAGAGTTTGTCGTCCGCGGTACCGCATGTACTTTCTTTCTTTTCGTTGCTGTGGAGAGTTTGTGAGGAGCACATAGATACGAAAATGTGTACGCACATGTATAGTGCCTCCCTTTCCTTGTACTCTCACCCCAACCTGCCAGTGATCTTAACAAGGGTGCACTGTAGCACACCTTCTGCAACTATATTAGCGGGTGTGTTTCTAGGATGTATGTTACTCAGATGAAGTGGAAACGTCAGTAAACCCCTGTTTTTGTCTTTATTCGTGAGTCAAGGGTTGGCAGTCAAGAATGCCTCGTAAAGCGAAGGGTAGAATGCAGTAGGTTATTGAAGCCGATGAAGCATTTTTTGAAAGCCAGGCAAACTGCAGAAAAAATGCCCGCCAATTCGGATCTAAACCTACGATTTCCAGATACGCGTATGGTAAGATGACCACTTCTCTACGGGCAGGGCTATTTCTCCTCCACTTTCTCGGGTACTTATGTTAAGGAAGTTGTGTTTCCTGTGCTTGGGGGCGGTGCACGCACCAAAACTGAAAGACTTTGCAATATATTTCAACATCAATAAAGGTGTGTCTTGTCATGCCATACAAGAGAATTTACACATCGTTGCTTCCACGACGGCGACTACCGGTTCATGAAGTAGAATGGCACTCAAATCGCCGGTAATTGCCGACAAGATTAATATAAACCGTTAGGGTTCTCAATGTTGAAGAAAAAGTCGAGCGCACATCGTAGAACTGAAAATATTTCCGTGGTACTGAGTGCTCACTCTTACTTCGAAAAGCAGCAAAAACACGCATACGATAACTATTGAGCAAGCTGGCGCATTTTCAATGCCAGCATTTTGCACCTGTGTTGGGAAACTAATGGCAAATGAGAACGCAGATTACGAGATATACAATCAGACGAACGGTAGGTAAATTATTGTTTGAATTTTTAGGCTGCCTGGATGGAAGACCGACACTGGTGCGCTTCCGTGTACGTTTTTCAGAAAAAGAAATCCAAATAGTCCATCTCTTTTAGCACAAATGTGGATATACGGCCAGGTAGCCTAGCGGGTGCTTGGAGCCGACCGCATGTTCCTAATTCATCTTCCTTCTTGAGGGACAGGGTATAATTTTCTCGCTGTGGCATAGGAGGTGCACTTGAAGAGATGGCCGCTGTTGCATTTGGGAAGACGTCTCTACGACCTACCTCAGGCAATGTGGAAGCGTGGTCGGGGAAATACAATTCAGTACATTTCGCGTCGGAGACGAGCAGCAGAGAAAGCGGAGAACATACGTAACTGAATGACTTCATGACGAGTAATTACTACTGTACCAGCAGCCGTGCTTACAGCAAACAGAGACACACCATGATTCGATGATGAAGAATGCGGAAAGATCCAATACCGAGGCGAGGAAGCGTCAAAGCAGAGCTTTCTAGCTCTACCAGACAGCAGTTTTTTTGTGGCCTGCGGGACAACAGTCTCCAAACGGAAACGGCGGCGGAAGGGAAAATGGGGGTGAAGGGTTTCGCTCACGCAGCAGGCTATAGATGGCGCCGCGGATTTACCCAGCGTTAGCGGGGGGAGGGGCACACTCGACAGCAGCGGCTCGCAGGTACGGGTTTGCCATCCGCTGTAGTGACGGTTGTTTTTGGCCTGTTTTGGAGCAGCGTCGTGTTCATTGCGCGCTGCCTTCGCACGGCTTGATTAACTTGTTGGACATCACTTCCAGAGGAGCCCGCACCCGAATAAATTTAGTGGTCGTACGGCACACATACGTCAAGGATTGGTTGGAAGGGCGGGGAACAAAATGCACAAACCACGAACAGACAGCTGGCCGCTAAAGAAACTACAGACTCTGCACACTGCTTGCCACGAATGGAACTCCATCTTCTAAATTTGTCGGTTACATTTTGGTTGTATTTGAAGAGATATTACAAAAGGCGAATTGCACAACTGGTCCTGATAAATACCGATTTTAAAAGTTTCGTTACCTTTCTCGCGATTCCCAATTGTCCTAAATAACTACTTTAAATCGGTATAAATGGGAATCACTAAGTTCACATGCCGAATTTTTTTCGTGTGTGTCCTTGTGTCGCGCGGTGGTGTAGCCCCAAGCTAGCACAACAGGATACCTAGTTCCGCTGTCTCAGCATTGGAAAGACGTTCCTCTCTGGTTTGTTTCTCCCGACTCATGCCGGGGCTACTGCAGCGGCGTTCCCCGCTCTCGCCCGGCCGTGGCTGACACGGCTCCTGCATTCCAGGCGTTACACCCGCGAATTTTAGGTAACGGATGGCGTAATCTCTGGTTTTATTCTTTTCAGCGCCACGTTTGTAAATTCAAGTGACGTCACATGGGTGATTGTTGTAAGTGTTGCTTAAAGCTTTGCTTTCCAACCACCTTTACAGCACGGATTGGAGAAAGATGTCTGTTATAACCACCGCGCCAACGATAAGTCCGCTTTCACAGTGCTTAGTACAACTACTAAAGAGTACAGACGCGCATACTGCACATACACACTATCTCCTGGTCACGTGGCAGCGAGCACGCTGAGTATCAGATAGGGGGAATGTTAGATCTCTGTGAGTGGCCTGCATTCAGAGGTACGGATCATCTGAAAAGCCGCATTCAGCTGGTTAAAGGGGGCAAGAAACTGTGGGGCAGTATCTGACCAGTCAACTCCTCGAAGAGAGACAACTTCGCCGCCCTAATAGAGATGTTCTATGGCGCACTCGTCTTACGGTAACGCGCGCACAGGGAAGCGACACTCTGAATCCTAGCACCGCCGAAACAAGGGCGCTGCAGTCGTCGTGAGTGTGACCAAGTCTCTTCAACTGAAGTACTGTCGTGTGACGTAAAAGTTGGATCATGTGATGGCACCTCGGTCTGACACATCCAGTTCTATAAACTGTATGTGTCAGTGCATTCATGTCATGGAAACCTCAGAGTGCCCAGAAGTAAAAATGGAGCACGGTCCCCCCCATGCCATGGCGCTTACCTGTCTAGGGTGTGCTCCCGTCTAGCAGCATCGGGTGGCGCATTAAACTAGCGCCTTCTAGGTTTAAAATATATTACGCCATTTAGGATTGATTCTACGGCACAGTGCAGGTGAACAACGAACATGTTTTCGGTTGAACGCGGTATGGGAAGTCACATCGACATAAACTTGCCTGACGTCTTCCGCGGATGTCGCTGGAAGACCAATGGGTCCGCGAGGCGCAGGTTTTTATGCTGGAGATTTCCCCTTTTCTACAACTTGTTTAGAATACGGCACTCTTTGTGCCGCGCGTCATCAATCAAGACACTGCAACTCTCAGACTGTCACAATGGCACCCACGACATCTGGGACATATAGGTTGAAAGTTTTATTCTTCAATCGAAAGTATTATATCGCATCACTTTACGTTCTAATAACAAGAAAGTATGGCCATGCACTAACGGCCGCAAAAACTCTATGTTTACAAATCTACCACTGCGTGTATAGGCGCGTGCGGGTTTTTAGCAAGCTTCGAACCAGTATGGAGGTATATTGAGCGAAACGAGTAACATCTACGGTAAAGATACAATAGTCTGTTGACAGTTCAGACCTGGAGGGAAATTCGGTACATTTCCCACACCCTTATCTTTCGATCATTCGTATATGCGTAATAGGAAAACTGCGCTGAAAAGGAGGAGGAGAAAACTTTAACAGTAAAATCGAACTGATTAGTGGGCCGTGTCCTCAGGCCAGGACAAGAGAGTAAGAGCAATGTTCTTCGATTACAAGAACGCCATCCCGAGTAGAACAGGATTGGTTATTTATGCCTGGAAGGAGTGGCCACCAATAAACAGCTGTTTGGAAATATTCATCGGTTTCTATTCTTGTACATGTACGTATACAATTTATTGCGTTCGTAAGCTAGTATATCACACCTTCAACACCATATTCATGTCATAATTGTTCGGCTTGAGAGTCAGCTCGTTATGATAACGATCGTTACGGTAGAAATTCTGAGAACAAAAGCCGCCTTCAAATACTCTGGACAACGTACGTTGTTTGAAGCGCGATCGCACTGGCGTAGCACAAACATTCTCCTTCTATTTGCATGGGAATAAACAACGTACGCTGCGAATATGCCTCTTCTTGCACGCAGACGTAACGAAAGCGACTTTTTGAAGAAGCGAACATACCGGCTGCGGAAAATTTCCAGATGATCTTGATGATCCTCCCAAACATCCCAAACCCTTGCAATAAGACGTTTGTGAAGGTGCGGAAAACATTGTGCGTTGGCCACACTAAAAAAACATCAACCTGATACAAGTCAACAGTGAAAGAAAAAATTGCCCCGTATCTGCTCCTTTCGTTGCAAGTGTCATCAAAAGACGATAGTCTTTGTAGACATTTGCCAAGAAAATGCCCCCCTTCGCTTTCCCACTCACCTCTCCTGCTGTTCCTGTTCCGTCGCGCTCATCCCAAGGTAAACACACTAAAGGTTTCTCAAGGTGATTTGAATTTACCGCGTTCCACTGCTACAGCCCGGCTTCCTCGATGTGAGCGGTGCAGTACGGTGGAGACGCGCGTGAATCGAGGAGGCCGACTTCAAGTGTTATAGAACCGCATTGCCATGCTCCACGTGCGTTTCAAGCAGAAGGTCAATTCTATACTCCGTTTCATAAATCAAGTGCAACGCTGTGAAAGCTACGCAAGTAGTCCGCAAAGAAAGAAGGTGTATCGCTCCGCGTGGTTTTGTAGCCGTGTGGTCTAACACGTCGCTCTGGAGAAAAGACACTGAATTATTAAGTGCATGGGTTCGACACCGCGTTCCGACGTTTCTTTGTATTTTTTATCACATGATCTGCGAGTTCAATTCTAAATCTTATTTTGTTCCGAGTAACTTAATGCGCACATGCGGAAATGAACTGCACTTATGGGTTCATTGGATGCATACCATGCTCATTTGTGCGGGCCGAAACAAGCTCGCACCGATGTTTGATACGCAGTGGCGATTTTGTCGCGATTCTGACGGATCTTCAGTTTACCTCGTTGATTCTATTGAGAACTTTGTGCAAGAAAAACACGTTAATTCATTATATTAGTTAGCACAGCTGTTCCAACCAGGGTGCATTACCAACAGGTGCTCACTTTCAACTTTCGTTTTTGCCGTTGCCCTGATGATCCACTTCTTTCTGGGCCTGTCTTAAAACACTCAGCATGTTATTGATTATACCGGGCCGCCAGCAGAGCAACGGGTTCAGTTTTTACCAAAACAGCTTGGAACCGACTTTGGCACTGCACTGTGGAGTAGCCTGAAGCACTTGGTGCGAATAACGTACCATTTGTTATTCATGGGAAAGGCCAGAAAGCAGATTTCTGTACCTTAGAATACTGATTTATGGCACAGAAACGCAGAATAAATATTTTAATTTTTTTATTCGCCCCTATCCAATCGGAATATATGCAACATTTTTGCGAATTCTTGCGCGTGATTTATTTTTTTCCACACTACGATGTTTCACCCCGGAAGCAAGAGTTATACTTTCTTTTGTGCTTGAAAATGGAGCTCTTTAAGCCAGGCTCTTACTCGCAAGAGAATGATAAATAGGTCAATTGTTTTTACATATCGAACCTTGATATGCCCTTATTTTCTGTGTTAAGGAAATGTCTTTGGTATAGGGTAATGCTGTGACAAATAACAGTACTAGCTCATGAGTTGGAATTTGTTGCCATACATAAATGCATACGGATTGTGTGTCGTACACAAATATTGCAAGAGGAGGCTGACTTTCGCGGTTTAAAAATGTTTTGTTCCTTTAGCCTGACATTTAAACACCGTCCCGTTTGGCTAATGCATACTTTCCACAGGCAAGTATGTGCTTGTGTTGTCTTCATTTGTTCCTGCCCCGTTAATTTGCGCGCAGTTTGTTTTTTTCAAAGAAAGTGCTACGAGTTGTGCCGCGCCTCCGCCAGATGGCGCCACGGGTCCCGCGACCGAGAGATGACGCAGTGAAACATCCCCCTCGCGAGGGGCACGATCAAATGCAGAGCATTTCCGGGGGCGCACGACGTTAAGTAGTTTGCGTTACGTTAATGTTGGTGCACTTGTGGCAACTGCTGACGAGAGAGCGCTGGTCAGCAGTAATTTTAATGAGTCAACGATATAAGGCGCGTTCGTAGAGTCCCATTCTGTGTCGGCTTTGTGGCGCGGTGCGTAGAGCACCATGCACGTTGCGTTCCGCCCGCAGGGTCGAGGGATCGAAACCGGGCGCCGGATAGTATTTTTTTTATCTAGTAGGGACAACGACGGTGCGGACTACGGACGTCAACGCGAGTGACATTGTGAGTTACTGAAATGTTCAGAATTTAAAACAAACTCAAACTTTATTTATAGGAGAGCAGCTCTGGTCGATTTCCTGGTGGGTTCCAAATTCTTCCTTTCGTTTCTTTCTTCCACCCAGTTTTTGCAGAAGTTATATGACTGTTCGGCTATATACAATTCACGACCGAGCAGGACAGCACTGATATGTAGCACGGGTCATAGCACGGGTCAATTGGTGACGTTAAACCTCACAAACAAAACCACACAACGAGGAAACGCAGTTTGCTTTGTCGCGGTAACAAAGACTTCTCGGGGAATCGCCTCAGCATGAAGCTTGGAGCTCAGCATGAAGCATGGACACCTTTCTGTCGCGCCTGCTCGGGCTGAGCAGGCTCGACAGAAAGGTGTCCACGCTCCAGCTCTGCCAGTTGCCCCTCGTGAACAAAGCCGCCACTGAGAGGTCTCACATTCCTGGAAGTTCATCAACGATTCTCCCTTGCCCTGTCTTCGGAATTCCTTGATCGCCCGCAGGTACCCGCGGTGCCAAACAATGATGCCAAGATTCCATATTCTCTGATCATAGGTGAAGCTCATGTCCTTCATTAACCTCGACAAGGTGGTTTTCGTGAAGTTCGGCAAGTCGTCGTCTTCGTTGACAGCCTTTCGCACACTGCCCAGTGTCGGGATCTCCCTCTTTGCGTACATGCTCTGCACTTTCAGACGGATAGCATGGATTGTGAAGCTGCCATGCTTGACGGTTCGCGTGCTTGATATCGTCACGTCGGCGAAGACCTCCCACACTCCGCCTTCAATTTCGCCACGGTACAGGGAGATACTACAGTGTCCTCGTCGCTCACAACACTCAGTACTTAATGCACATATTTCGCCGTGTACAGGAAGTACACACTCCGCCCTCAATTTCGCCACGGTACAGGGAGATACTCCAGTGTCCTCGTTCACAACACTCAGTACTTCCTGCACACATTTCGCCGTGAAACTCATCCTGGTACGGACGTACACATTTGCAATTACTTGCTTGGCGTTCTTTGACAACCTCGATGTGCAAACCCTCGAAAAAATGCGCACAGGAGACGTGGCCGAAGCCCGAGAGCTGGGCGCCATTTTTTCAACGCTGCCTCAAAGAGTAAACAAGAAACGGCATTCAAGGTTGCGCGGAGAACGAAAACCAGGTACGAAAGCGACAGACATAAAATACAAACTCGCATATTTCAATCGTTTGTCCGTCAATACGGGTGTTTTTTGTGAAGCTGATGATAAATATTTATGCTTTAAGGTTGCCGGCGAAGCATTTATTGTTTCTGGCTCACCGCAAGCAACCCACTACTTTTGGTCGCGCAAGCACACAGCGCAAACAAGAGCGCCAGCTTTGACAGCGTTGCACTTGATGTATGAAACTGAGTATAGCTAGTGGAACCTTTCTTTGCTGTTGCCGCGTGATTTCTCATATGTCGCCCAGGGGTGGCGCGGGCAACAGCAGACGGTACGCGTTGTTCTGCAGTAAATGTAGATGTTCTGAAGTATCTGCTATAAAAAAACCAAGGATCCAGGTTTTTTTTAATAAAGGAACCTAGAAAATATCCCTTGTGTACTAATTTCCTGTCTTATATTTGTCTAATGTCTTCTTATTGTTCAACAAATGACAAGTATGAAGATATAAACCGGGATTAGAGGTTTACATTTGGCTGTGGGTACATAAGACTATTGCACAGTAAGCATTTTACTTTGGCCGGGTGGCTGAATCGAGTTACAGACAGACATACAGACAGACCAAATTTGTGGGTTTAAGATAAAGACTATCGTCTTTTATAAAAGACAACTGCTTTATTTCCTGCTATGCAATGCGCATGTAGAGGCACTCTGATTGGCACGTAGGATATTCTGTGCAGTCTTCATTAGAGCATCCCAAAAATACCTCTCGGGAGCCTACGCATTTTGAATACTTATCGAGGAGCTGTAAGCGCTGAATCTCACGAACAAGCTAAAACGAGCGAATTACACACGATCTTCTTACCGATGGTTCTCTCTCTCTTTGTTCGGTACAAAGTTCTGGGGGATACAGCTTGAAATTATTTAGTTGTGTGAGAAGCTGCCAAAAATAGCAAAATTATCAGAAGCGCGTTTTTAATGGCCTAAAGCATCACAACGGGCGATTTCTAGCACAGGTGGTGCTGCCGCGCACAAGCGGAGTGTAGCAGACGACTGCGGACCGAATCTCTAAGCCGACGTCAGAGCCAGCGGGCGCCACTCAATCATCTCACCGCCACGAGAAGTTGGGTCGGCCACGCGTCGCCCTCAGTGAGCGTGGCGGCAATCACCCAACTCTGCGCCAGGACAAGGCAGAGGCAGATTTCTGCCGTGGGGTCCCTCTCAATTTTGCCCGAGTCCTCTTGCTGACGGCCAGAACGGCAGCGAGTAGCAGAGGTGGGACACCACGCTGCGTCCTGTATGCGCAGGGCCCAGTCCTGAGAGCCGCCCCTGCCTCTGGAAACTAGAGCCCACACAGCTCACTGGACGGAGACAAGGGGGGCCCTCAGGCTCTGCACCAACGGCAGCCATGTGAGGCGGTTGTCAACGGTAATCCCCAGATACCGCGCCTTGTCCTACCAGGGGAGGGGTGCCGCCGATGAGCAGCTGCTCGTCGCTCCGAGTGGGGCAGCACCGAGTGAGGTGCCAAAAAGCAGCCAGATTGCTTTTGTAAGATAGGGATTTATCTTTCTATGTTGTACTGAACATAAATGCAAGCCTAGGTGGTTCTGATAATTATTTAGCGAAGGAAGCTTTTTGCATTAGGCATGGTGTTTCCAAACACTTTCAAATTCAGGGCTGAGGTATCAAGTTCTTGGGTTCCCACTTGCGTTTTTACCAGCTACGTGGGTGAGAATGACTATTCGACTGTGTCTTGGTTGCCGTAAAACTCTCATTCTTTTCTGGGCAGTGGCTCTTGTCGGCATGTGGCTGTTTGCTTTCTACGTCACAGAGCCCATATTGGGTCTTTCGCGTTATTTTTATTCAATTATCCGTAAGTCGGCTACAAGAGATACTTGAGCGAGAAGAGACACTAAGCTAGATGGGATATTTGAGCAGCCCTAACGAGGCGTCGCAATTTTTACGACGCAATGACCCTGCAGCTATAACTTATAACTGCGCCTTGCGATAATAAACGGCCACGTATCTCGAATTTTTTGAAACGCTTAGTCACCTTCACCTACACTCGCCTTACCCATGTCTTCCGAAAAAGAGTATACTGTGATTACACAGCAGATATACACATCAAGCAATCAACCCGCAATGCCAGTTTTTTGCTTAGTACCACTAACAAGCCAACCCTGAAACACAAACGAAAGATTTCTTTTTCACAAACAACACGAAAATTCAATTGAATCGGCGCCAGCAATGTCTGAATTTCCGAAAAAGATGGGGTATATTTTGTTTGTAATGCGCGACTTCTCTCTCACAAACGGACACACCAGAGATGCATGTCATAAAAACATGTAGAGTCAATCCTGCTCTCCTGACACTGCTATCCAGCACTGGCCTCCCCGGAGGCCTTTCTAATTATCGCTGCAAAGTGCCTTGCCGTCGAGGTCAGCTGTCGTACTTAACAGTCTAGTTTCTTTGAGAAGTAACAGAGCAGACGGCAATATGGGAAGATTTTTACTCTGAGCTACACAAATTGGTGTAGCCAGTGTCTTACCCTGAAGGGTAAGTCTTACGCTGCAGGCTAAACCGTGATCACAGCGTCCCGTCCTTTGCGAAATTCGTTTGCCTATAATCTTTCTGCAACGGCCAATCCCACGCCTGCCTGGCTGATGGCTTCAGTGCCGTGAGCATTTTTGGCGTGCTTTGATAAACTTGATTACATATAGCAATTTTATTTTGGGGAAGCTGAGGCCCAGACGCCGTGTATAGGATGGGAAGTCAATTTAAACAAAGATTGTAAAGTATGCAGGAGCTATAACTGTTTCATTTCTGTGGTGTTAACTCCTTTCTCGGTATGTGCAGTCACCGCTCGACAATAGTAATACTGCAAGGGCATTTTATAAAGAATAATAAATAATGGTCTCAGAAATTCAACCACGTAAGTTGAAGGATGTCGATAGAATGTGTCCGGAGGCCAATAAGGAAGAAGTTTATATCTGTGTATCGCCGCATGACTTGAAGGATTCCCCTTCGAACGTAAAGAGTTCGTGAGGCAGAACCCCCCCTGACGAAGTAACGCCGATCCGCACGAGAACAAATCACCGGTTTATTGTGGGAAAACCAAATCAGGAAAAAAAAAACAAATCAAGTTAGGAAGTAATATAAAGAGAGTACAGCAAACAAGCCCGGAAAGCACGTAAAGAAAACATTGCGGTGGTTGAAGCCCTGCTTGTCCAGAAAGTTACAGCGTGGTGCTGTACACTCACGACGACATCATCAGTCACTTGCGCCGACGTAGGGTGGAGAGCGACCGCGCGCACGCTGGTTGGTCCTGGCTGTCCGGGTTAGGGATCGCCTTTTCGAATATCTGGAAGAGTGTAATACTAAAACACAGTGTCATCGTCACTCACCTTAGTGAGACCCATTGCAGGAAGAATAGTTTTAACAACATTAAAGAGTTTTTAGCCGACCGCGCGGCCCTAGTTCACGTACAAGACCATTAACACGGGCACTACGCGTTGGGGACGCGGGGCACGCCACAAGGTTGAGTGTTGTCCACGCTGCACTCTAACATCGCAATGCTCCATCTTCCCGCACATCTGGCTGAGGTCGAAGGAGTACAGCACACAATGTTCGAGGACGACATTTCTATTTTTGGCGACAGAGGGCAACTCAGGAGAGCTTGAAGAACGCCTGCAACCAGCCGCAAACACAGTCGAACGATATTCTATGCACGGCGGCCTTCAATGCTCATCCCAGAAATAAGAATTCGTACATCTCCGTTCCTCCAAGAAATGTACGACGCCAATACATCTCTCCCTGGCTCACGGTCCCATCCAAGGGGCTAGGGAGATAAGAATCCTTGGACTCTTTATACATCAATACCACAAAGCGGACACAACACTCCAGAAGCTCCGCAAGGTCGGAGAGCAGGTGGGCCGCATGGTTGTCTGGATCTCCAACAGGCGGCGGGTACTTAGAAGCAAGGACGCAATGCGACTCGCGCACGCTTTTGTTACGAGCCGGATAGTTATTCGACGCCATACCTGCACTTGCGGAAACACGACAAAAACTGTCTGGAGGTCGTCGTCTGGAAAATTATGAAGACGGCGCTGGACTTCCCTATCACTACCTCGAACGTGAGGCTTCTCGCGCTGGGCATGGTGAACGCGTACCGGGAGCTCCGCGAAGCGCACCTCACCAGCCAATGCACCCGTCTAGCGCAGACCGAGTCCGGCCGTCACCTCTAGGACCGAATTCACGTGCAACACAACCACTACACGGAGAAAAGTGTACGAGTGCCCGAACTGTGGAAAGGCGCCATCCAAGTTCGACCCATCCCAGCGAAAATGGACAGAGAAGACCATATCGGTAGACGCCATGCCCGTCCGAAGGCTCTGCATCGCCACTATGGCAACAAATATGGAGTGTTTTAGGTGGACGTAGCGGGTCCTCCACGAGGAGGATGGTACGCGACCTCGGTGATTCACGAGGGAATTCTGGTGGACGACCTCTCGGTTAAGGCCCGTAGCGCAATGCATGCCGATGAAGTAGAGATCGCCCTCGCAGCTTCCCACGGTTCGTCGAAATTCATTCTATCCGATACGCGAGGAGCGTGCCGGCATTTCGAGCTGGATTGGATCACCACCACCGCTCAGGCAATACTTCGAAGAGCACGCCGTGACGAGGACCCCACCTTCCGATATCTCGTTTGAAATCCAGGTGACCATGGCTTACAAGGGAACGAGGATGCCAACTCGGCCGTCCTCGCAATCAACTACCGGGCACCCGGGGTAATCCCAGAAGTCCCAGAGCCAGATAGTTATCCACTCCTATCATTTAAGGACATCTCCGCCCAATTGAGGGACAAACATCGTCTATACCCGTCCCCACTAAGGGGGTTAGGCAAGGCCAACGAGCGAATACTTATCCTTCTCTATACAAATACGCTGCTGTGCCCGGCCGTCATGAAACACTAGGGCCTCCACTTTGTTTTGTGAATAGGGTTCTATCCCATAGGGACGGGTCTCTCCAAGCTACCCTTCTGTAATATAATAGTTAATAAATGTTCACATCCATCCATAATCGTTGTCCGGGCGTCATGGTGATGGCTCGCCGCCACCCGCGGCTGAAAGCTGCTCTCGCGTGTCCCCCGTTGTTCACTCTCCCCCTGCTCTTGTGAGCGCCGCTTTTAAGCCACTCAGTGGGTTTTGCGCCTGCTCCAGGTTTTGTCGAACTACAAGTGTTTGTTGCGGCTCACTGTTCGTTGCACATGTGCGAACGGGCACATGAACCACTGACGCGACTATCGCTGTTCGACGGGCACTCACTGCAGTGTTATCACCCTACGGGGGCGCACGTTGGGGCTGCGACCCTACATTCCCTCTCTCCCAAGACCGGTCAACTCCCTAGTTGTCCGAGAATCGCTTGGGGGCGGCCGTTGAGGAAGCCTTCTCCTGTGGGTTTTGGATGAGTGCCGGTTGAGGTGGTCTTCCCGCCGAGACCTGTTGCCGTACCGTTTAGCGGGTAGCGTATCCTGGAAGAACATGACCGAGATTATATTTCTTCTTCAGAGAGTCACTCCTAATATGGCCTAAGGTCGTCAATGCCTATGGGACCCGTATACCACCATCCGTGCAGGTTGCGAAGGCGATACGTTAGCCTAGATGTGCGCTTTGTTACCTCATAAGGACGTTCCCATCGGTCAGCCATGGAAGCAGCAAACCCTTTTGCTGCATCGCTCGACGAATGTGTACGGCGCCGTACCGGGTCACCGACGAAAAACTCAACCTGGCGCCATCTCTCATGGTACTGCTGGCGCGGTTCCAGGCGTGCCAAGTCCAGGTGTTGCCTGGCCTCTTGGTGGGTCTCGTTCAGGCTGCTGCGGAGATCATGCGCATACTTGACATAAGTGCGAGGGTGCACCTCGACCTGGTCACAGAACGAGTGTGCAATAGGAAAGCACTGGTCGCGGCCGAAAAGCACGGCTGCTGGTGTAAACCCGGAATAGCGATCGACCGTCGTCCAAGTTGCAAACGCTATTTCCGAGAAGCGAGCATCCCAGTCTTCGGGACGTCAAGTGAAGGCCATCAAAATTATCTTCAAGTTTTTGTTGACCCGTTCCGTAATGTTTGCTGGTGGACCGTACGGAGTAGTCTTCTTATGTACTACACCCAGAACCGAACGAGTGTCCACGACGTTATTGCTGGCGAAGTACGTCGCATTGTCCATTATGAGCTGTTCTGGAAAACCAAAGCGGGTAAAGGATTCAACAACTTCTCCCAGATGAACTTAGAATCAAGTCTACGTAACGCGTACAGCTCGACCCACTTTGACAAATGATCTGTGACGACCAGAAGGTAGCGATTGCCTTACACTTATCTTGGGTATACCCCCATCACGTCACACGCCGCGATTTGCAAGGGAAGTGGCTCTCGACTGACTTCATAAGGCCAGGTGGTTTACCTCCTCTTGGCTTGCAGACTTGCAAACTGGGCATGGCTGGGCATACTTCATTACCTCTTTTCTCAGACGAGGCCATGTGACACCACGGCATAGCTTTTCTTACGTTTTCAGACTGTCACTATGGCCAGCAAGGGTAGTATCGTGGTAATATTCTAGAAAACACCTTCTTAGGCGCTTTGGTACGAGTACCCGGAAGGGATACTCACCACTGTCGTTGTCTGCGCTTGGAACGACCGCAGTAGCAAGCAGTCCTGGCTTTCGACGTCGCAATCGCAGCCCAGGGCTCGCACCGCCATATTATCGTCGTTCTCGGCGGCCGTAATCGACTCCCGAGTGGGCATGCACAGCTCGTCGACCTGCTGCAGTTCAAGTATCTCCTGGCGACTTACCAGGGATCCCCAGGCTTCTGCCGGCATTGTAACAGCAAAGACCTGTGGTTCTGGTTGCTGTTTGCTTGAAGGGGTGCGTGAGACAAGGCGTCCGCAGCTTTGTTGCTGGTGCCCTTCTTATACTCCACATTGTAGTGATACTTCTGCAGGTTTAGCGCCCCCGCATACGAGGCGACCTGCAGGGTTCTGAAGCCGTGTTAACCATGACAGAGCTTGGTGCTCAGTCTGCATCGTGAAATCTGCGCCATCGAAGAAGATGTTCAACTTTTTGAGGGCGAACACTATAGCGAGACACTCTTTCTCCGTCGCTGAAGAGTTTAGTTCAGCCGCTGAGAGACCACGGCTGGGGAACGCCAGAGGGTACAGTTGGCCGCGACGCTCCTGTAGCAAAATGGCCTCTATGCCGTACTCACATGCATCGGTTTAAACAACGAAGGGCCGATTGAGACCTGGCAACCGCATTCTTGTGGTGCTGGCGATGGCTGTTGATAGCGCCTGAAACACCTGCTCCATTGAAGTCACCCATGACCACCTGGCGCCCTTCCTTCGCAGCTGACGAAGGGGGCGTGCCAAGTTTCCACAGTTGGGAATGAAGTGCCTCTAGAAGCCGACCTTACCCAGAAAGCGCTGCAGACATTTGACGTTCTCTGGTTTCGTGTACTGCAAGATGGCCTTGAGATTCTCCTCGTTTGGCAGGACTGAACCTTGGTCTGCAACGAAGCCCAGGCGCTCGATCTTGCTGGCAGCCAGTTGTACCTTACGAGGGTTTACTGTGAGGCCCGCGTTTTGCATGCGCAACAACACAGTCTGTAAGTGAACAACGTGATCCTCAAGGTTGTCTGAAAATGCAACCACGTCATCCATGTACGCCATCGCGTAGTTTCACTCAACTTATGATGTCCATCATGGGTGGAATTCGACAAACCCAATGGCAGCCTGACGAATACGAACAGCCCCCTGGTACAAGTGAACGCTGTGTTCTCGATGTCCTTTTCCGCTGCAGGGATCTGTAGGAAATCTCTACTACAGACGAGTGTGGTGAAAACCTTGGTTGAGCCTGGCGCGTACATAACCGCATTTATGGATAGAAATGGATACAAATCTCTCGTGGTTATCGCGTTTAGGCGTCTGTAGCCTACGCACATGCGGACACTACCATCTTTCTTATCCACCAACACAATCGTGAATGCCCAAGGGCTTTATGATGGCGCTACCGCTCCTGTATTTACCATCTCCTGCAGGGCTCCGTCCAGCTTCGTTCCTGATGTCTGTCTGCACAGATGGATTTGCGATGGTTAGGAAACGTCTCTCCTCTTTGCGTACTTGCTTCTGGTCATTCCGGCCCAACGAGCGCTCCCACGATGGCGCTGCCCCGCTGGCGTAAGTCAGCGTTTGAAAACCATCTCGCACGGAGGCGCTGCACCGCTTGGGGTGCGTCAGCGCTCCAACAGCTTCCCATGGTGGCGCCGCACCACTGGGGTGCGGCCCATACCCGAAATGACCGACCCATACCCGAAATGACAGAACCTGTCACTGAGAAGACGACGACAATGACGACGCATTGTGCCCTACCGTCAACACACACAAGCCGAGATACTACGCCCCGACGCACCCGACACTCGAGAAAAGCGGCGTCCGACGTTCAGGGTTCTGTAGATGGCCTTCACGTAGTCGCCCTCATTGACACCGGAGCCGACTGCTCAGTCATGAGCGGGTCATTCGTATCCAAGCGGCAGAAAGTTATGACAAGATGGGATGGTCCGCACATACGCACAGCAAGAGTTCATCTCGTGACGCCAAGTGAAACGTGCACATTACGCTTAACCATAGACGGCACAACATACCCCGTGGCGTTCGTCATTTTGCCTAACTGCTCCCCCGCAGTAATTCTTGGAATGGACTTCTTGACGAACAACGGTGCAATAACTGACCTACAGGCCAAGTTTATAATTATTTCCTCCGATCACTGCATGACGCCGGAATCGAACCCCGTTCACCTTGCTACTGTAAGGATCGCCAACGATCACGTCACCCTGCCACCGCGCGCAAGCTTGATGATCGCCATCTACTGCGAACATGCTGCTCCTGATGTCGCCGCTATCGTGGACAGTGACCACAGGTTGCTTCTCGACCGCGGTGTGACTGTTTCAAGAGGCATTGCGCGGTTTACGCAACGCCAATCCCACGTTCTTGTCACCAATTTCACCTAGGAGTACCAGCATTTACTCAAGGGATCTGCAATTCCGTTCTTCAACGAAACGCAACAAAGAATTGACGTGATCGCAATCGCCGACTTTTAACGCGCACCCGAAGAAGCCTTCAAGCTTCCGCATCCCTTCGACGTGAATCCGGCGCTCCGCCAGAAGAAAGGAACAAGATATTGGCTTTGCTGCATCGTTAAGGCGAGTGTTTTTCGTCGAAGGCAAAGTTACGTCAGACACCTCTCGCAATGCAGCGGATAATAACCGAAGATGGCGCCCGATCTACCGGACAGTCACCGTACTGCGTCTCTTCACATAAGCGTGAAGCACCCCGGACTCAAGTAGATCACATGCTCAGCGATGACATAATACAACCATCGAAATGTTCGTGAGCTGCGCCGGTCGTACTCGTGAAGAAAAATGACGGCACTTTAAGGTTCTGCGCTGACTACCACAGACTGAACGAAATTACGAAAAAGGACGTGTACCCTCTGTGCATGAATCAAAAACGCCCTCGACCACCTCTTCCACGCGAAATACTTCTCATCGATGCATCTGAAGACCGGCTGCTGTCAAATTGAAGTGGACGAGAGAGACCGAGAGAAGACTGTATTTATAACCCCGGACGATCTATACGAGTGCAAGGGGATGCCGTTTCGGCTGTGCACGGCGCCAGCAACATTTCAAAGAGTCATGGACACCGTGCTAGCTAGCCTGAAATAGCACACCTGCCTCGTACACCTCGACGACGTTGTTGTACTCGCCCGGACTTTTGATGAACACCTTGCAAGGTCGGAGTCCGTACTCGAGGTTATTAGCTCGCCAGGGTAACGCTGAAGCCCGAAAAGTGCCGCTTCGGTTACGATAAACTCGAGTTTTTGGGACAAGTCGTCAACGCCGCGGGAGTCCTGCCTGACTCGGCGGAAACATCAGCCAAAGCGAACTCCCCAAGACCGAAAGACAAAAGGACCGTGCTTAGATTTCTCGGACTATACGCATAATACCGCTGTTTCGTCGCAATCTTCGCACGCACGCACTGCAGAGCCACTCACGCGCTTGACAAAAGATAGCCCCCTTTCGCCTGGGAAAACAACAAAGAAAACGCATGCTGTGAGCTGCAACAACGCCTGCAAAACCCGACCTTGCTCGCTATTTTTCGACGAAAATGCCGAAACGAAAATGCCCACGGACGCCAGAGATATAGGTTTGGGTGCCGTCCTCGTCCAAAAGCAAAGCTGTTGGAAAAGTAATTGCGTATGCAAGCCGTGATCTGTCGAAGGAGGAGAAAAATTACTCTGCCTCCGAAAAAGACTGCCTGGCTATCATTTCGACCATTTCAACATTTCGCTCATACATGTATGGTAGACCGTTCAAGGTTTTGACCCACCACCACTCGCTGTGTTGGCTGGCCAATTTGAAGGACCCCTCTGGCGGACTTGGGCGGTGGAGCTTGCTCCCGCCGGAGTTCGACGTTACAATCGTCTATAAATTCGGTAGGAAACACTCCGACGCCGATTGCCTGTCCCGCGCCCCCGTCGACCTTCCACAAGACTCAGATGAAGACAGCGCGTTCTTCGGAGTCGGGATGGAGAGCCACCTAGCCGCCCAGCAGCGTGGCAACCCCGTCTTACGCGTCATGCTCGACTACCTCGAAGGACGCAAAGTCACCCTGCCTAAAGCGTTTAAACACACCTTACCAGCATTCAGCTTGAAAACCTCTGTGCGGACCTTCGTAACGAAATTTTAAAAGCCTGCCATTAAGACTCCTCTGACGGACATCTCGGAACAGCTCGCACTATTGCAAAAATCAAGGCGAAGTACTTCTAGCCCCCTCTTACCTGTGACGTAACCCACTACCTCTGGACCTGGCGTCTCTGCCAGCGACAAAAAACGCCGCCGACGAGACCCGCCGGACTTCTGCAGCCGATCGCCGTCCAATCAAGGCCCTTTCAACGGATTGGAGTGGAGCTTCTGGCCCCGTTTCCTACGTCCAGAAACGAGAATTGTTTCTTGACAAGTGGATTGTCGTAGCCAAGGACTACATGACGCTTTATGCAGAGACGGCCACTCTTCCGAGGGGGACTGCACAAGAAGTCGCGAAGTTCTTCATAAACCAAGTTGTGCTGCGACATGGAGCCTCTGAACTCCTTATCATGGACCGCGGAACGGCCTTAACTGCGGAGGTTATGCAAGAAATCTTACGCTACAGCACCACGCATCACCTATGTACGATGGCGTACCATCACCAAACGAACGAACTTACAGAATGTCTGAACAGGACGATCGCGGATATGCTGTCTATGTACGTCGACGTTGAACATAAGACGTGGGACGAAGTCCTTTAGTATGTCACGTTTGCGTACAACAGGGCGACCCAGGAAACTACGCAAATGACACCATTGGAGCTTGTCTACCAAAGACGATGTTTGACGCCATGCTTTCAACTGTAGAAGACGACGACCTCAACGCCGACGTCCAAGGATACCTTCAGCATGCGTAGCAGGGCCGCCAGCTCGCTCGAGTTTATATAACGGACCAGCAGCTGGTGGATGCCAGACGCCACAATCTCCGGCGCCGAGACGCCAAGTACAACCCAAGGGATCGTATGTGGGTGTGGACTCCCATCCGACGATGCGGACTCAGTGAGAAGCTTCTGCGGCGGTATTTCGGACCATACCAGATTCCATGACGTGTTGGCCCACTCACCTACGAGGTGGTTCCCGATGGTGACTCCGGCACATCACGACGACGCACGCGACCCAAAGTCGTCCACGTGGTTCGTCTCAAACCTTGCTGCGCAAGATGATGGAAATTGTTGTGGTTATTGTTGTTTTTTGTTTAGACTGTCGTTTTATTTTAGTATCGGGTCGATGCACTCTTAGAGGATGGGGGATAATGCCGTAAACCGTGCATTTGGTTTCTTAATCTATCTTTTGCGTTTACTGCCAGGCTACGCCGGTCTGTGTTATCTCTGTACCAAGGAAAGCTTTTGTTCCGTTCTTTCTTTTTGATGCCGCATGTGTTATCTCTTCTGATAGGGAGAGCGTTCCGAACTAACGTGAACAGCCTAAAAAAATCTTATTGGATCTACAATCTTCTAGATGTGAATCGACGGTTCGAGAACCACGCGCGCAGAAAGATGAAAAGCCTCCATAGCAGACGTCGGGGTATCCGAATCGTCGACGCTTCGCACGTCACTTTGTTGACTGCCGCTTCGCCGCCTGTATTTTTTGAGTTGCTAGGGGAGCACAAGTTCGCTCCAATATACTGGTTCCCTTGAAGACAATTGCGTCGTCGTTGGCTTCGTGAGATTATCGACGTTAAGAAACATGACGGGGCGAAGCTGGTCGCTAGGATAGGGATTGACACTGCACCTTCAAGCAAAGATGTTACATAAAACAGTAGTGACAGCCCTATCCGGTTGTATAGTCTAAAGAAAGTTGTACTGCTGACGCAGCCAGGGTTAACGCCGCAAACATGACCAGTTCTCAGCGGAACATAGTCGTCTCAGTACAATAGGTCTGCTGACATGGGCATATTAGGTCACTTGCATACTACGGCTGTTGCATTTGAAGTAACAAGGTCATATTGCGTAGAAATCGACGAGCATCCAGTTCCAGGGGTGGGTTCGTGGAACCTTAAACGGCAAAAAAGGATAAAAATAAAGGTGTTTGGCCTGGCAGCATTACGCACACCAAGATGTGGCGAAACGGAAATCTCTGTGATCTGCGGTGGACGCTCGCTAATTGTATAACTGTACTATTTCGTGGAAATTGCAGTAGGAAGTACGTATTGAGGTTCGCTGTTGGGTGGCCCGACTATAGTTCCCGTAGATATTTCATGAGGCCTTTGCAACTCGCTAACAAGCCTGTCATTTAACGTGTATTCGCTTAGCATGCTGCATGAATGTAAGCGCCCAGTATGCCTCGCAGTTCCGCTTCAAGGAGTAAAATTATGGCTCTTTCAAGCTCCTCAGAGCCATCATCGTGTGGTTTATTTGGCGATTTCTCGGCTACAGCAGTGCATCCGTCACATGTACCGGCGTCTGTGTATATATCAATTTTGCAGACCGCTGCCTGATTTATAGTCCTTGTTAGGGTCACTTTATTAGCTGTCCTGGGCTTGTTAAAACTCTGGTGGCGCACCAAGCAAGGCGTGATGTCGAGCAGTCTTCTGTTGTCTCAAGCCTAAACGCGAGAGAATATCCAGCTTTCGCTATACTGATGTCTATTGGTAGGTCAGTGATTGTCCGAAAAACGGCTCGATATAGGATGTCGAGATATTCTAGGTTTGTGGGGATGAAACAAATGCGATCCAGTGACACTACTATGCCAGCGAACTGTTGTCATCAGACATGAGCGGCAAAATGTATTCAAAAGACACGCCACTCAGAGGATTATTGGCTTCTGTTTCACTTTCATGCATGTTTTATTCCAGCACACCGCGAACATAGTCTGCTTCTGGGACAAAGACCAGAGGTGAGGTCGCATGGTGAATACTAATCCCAACTGCAGTTCAACACCCTTGAGTTTACTTTTCACCCAGCACAAAAAAAATCACGTATCTCCACGAAGTGAATCATGACCAGTAAGAGAAGCACGGGGGATCATTCTTAACCTAATTCACTTGTGACATTTCTCACTCTTGCATGTAAATGGGCTACAATCCGCGTGTATAATCCGGGGTAGCTTGTTGTTGGCGCTACCGTTGAGCCGCTGCTTCCCGAGCCGTAAACTTTGAGTCAGCTTGGCGATTTTGCCGCTTTTCCGCTCCTTCCCGAACTCCCCCTTTGGGGAAGCCTCTTGTCTGCGTAGATGTTGAGCCACCGCATGCCACGCCTTACTGTTGTTTTCATCCATGGCAGAAACGGAATGTGTGGTGTGGAATACACTCAAGAACACATTTGTACCGCTGTGCTCTCTGTCTCTCTCTAAACTTTTGTGAACCTTTTATTTGGTTCTCGTTAACCTGTCGTGAACATTTTGTTCAAAGGTGTTTTTATTTACATGGTGTTGTGACGTGAGCACGGGCGCCGGTTGGACGCCGGACGGACAAGCCTCAGTGCTAAGGTGCTTTGCGCCTTAAAAGAAATCAGAGAACGTTTGTGCATATCCAGGCTGGAAGTTTTGAAAAATATAAGGGAACTTTTCTAGTACAAGAACATAAAAAAACAATATTAACAATGCAATGAGCATGTTCACAATACAAAAAATAAGAGCAACTGATCAAACTCATACCAATAAACTTTGCAAGTGACGTAAGATTATCAAAGCGGTGCCCCAACAGTACCCGCATTTCGTCATGATAAATTGGATAACCTTACATATGCGAACAACGTTTGCTATGCACCGTAACACAATTATTCAAACGAGAAAAATAAACATTTTTCATTTTTAAATTTCTTATATCGTTGTTCCCCACAAAAAATCATCTATATCACATCATTTATTAGAACTCAGACCGGTAAAAAAGTTTGTTCAGCGAAAGCGGGATAAGTTCGTTTACTTGTATGGAGTTCGAACTGTTCCAGCTTATTCTATCAGTAGTTTCCAATACTCTGTATAATAAATACTCCAGAAACCACACATCCCAGGAGTTTTTGTTGCTTAACCTTTTCAAAACCTTGGTATTCACCCTTACAGCATAACGGTAGGCGTGTCGCTTCAGGGTAATTTATAAGGGAATGACAATTGCCGTGGTTTTTGCCATTTATTTGTTACCTATAGCCCTTCAATCAGTTTTACAGCTGTTACATGCAATCGTTACGTTGCTTTCAAGTGAATTTAAACATTCCAAATGAAAAAATTATTACTGACATCTGCATACAATCTGAGGTATGGAGAAAAAGTGCCGAACCCGCACTTTTTGAGTTAGCTCCGAGTTCCGGTTTAAGACTCGCTGGTTTGGTTCCGTGATTGGTTCCCGCGCAACAATCTGTTCAGGTTGGAAACTGGACATATGGGTTCGAATTAGTTCGGAGAAAAAGCAGGACGAATTTTTAGTTTCTTGGCGCTGCGTTCCCTTTCTATATTACGGCAGCATAAAAACGAATTCATGATGTTAGTTTTTTTGTCAATTCTGATTTCGGCACCTTGACTGTACAATCAACCCCAAAATATTTGGTATACGAGGCAAACGACCACAAGTTTACAATATTCGGTTAATAAAATCACATTTTCAAGAACTGCAGTGTGTTTCTTTTGTAAAACAACATCGATGGCTCTCCATACACGCTGCGCTAACGCCTTGGACTCCCCTGCCATCGCCGACCATTGACGAGCCGCACCTTGTATGTAAATAATAAATCCTACGGCAGCCAGTTTTGTGGGAGGCAACTTTTCTCGACAGCAAACAACCTGCCTGTCCGCTATCTTGTTTGCTATAAAGTATCGCCACACGCACGAAAGGACTCACGCACGCACGCTCAGACAACCACACAGACAGGCGCACGGACAATCACGCACAATCACCCATAATCACACACACTCACACACAAAAATACACACTCACACACGCAGACACACACACACACACATGCGCACATGCGCGCGTACGCACACCCGCCCGTGCCACGCATATTTACTCCGAATGAGGCCATAAGGCTTTGACATTAACAAAATTTTGTAGGTCTGGTGCGCGCTTCAAAGATGTCTATTTTCACCGGCATTTTTTTATTTTACACTGGCGCATTAGCAGGGCCAGAGAAGTCGAAAAATTTCCAACCTCCTTCTGTCAACCTTCAGCTGTAAAGGCTGCATTGGGGAATTCGGAGAGATTGTATTGTCCCCAACTTCTCCGTCATTATAAGGGTCGGGTTAGAAGGAATGAGAGGCCCTAATGCACCTACTAAATCGAGCTTGCTAGTACCCTTGCATTTGTTTGAAATTATTGGCCGAAATTGTACTGGTTAATTAATATTGCGACTGGTTTTAGCAGAAGGTGGCAGTAGAAAAATTAATGATAGAGCATCTTTACCATACACACCACTGCGAACAGCTTTAGGATACATGTTCGCTGTGCATTGTCCAGCACAGTAGCTTTCTGTATAAATAAACGAATCGGCACATGTCCCTGATTTGAAGCATCATAAGGGCACAATGAAGCCTTCAGTTATTCGCATAGATATCGTTCCAATACATATCAACTCAAGACAACAGAAGAATATTTTTCACTTATCAAAGACGCCGACACAGTTCTAGAAATTCTAAAAAGTGGTGTCTTCGTAATTGCGGAGGTCGGTAGAGTGGTTGCCCTGGCAGGTTTGATACCCGAACCCCTAAACCTCCTAGATCATCCGAATTAAAGAAAAAAAGGCAGTAATAAATATTTGTTTTACCAAGAAATAAATGGTTGGGTCACCGCCAGTTTTGGTTATAGAAAGTGGGCGCTCGATACGATTTCCTTTGAAGTATTGCGGATATCAGGATTTCATCCCCATGTTTCTGAAAAGGTGAGAATATCGGGGGCCCATTGAGCAATTCAAATGATGCTACGTTGCACCATTTTGTATACGTTGTGATGTTCATATAAATCAGTGCAAAGGAATATCTAGGGATGCCGATTCTACATATAAATTTTTTCGTGTTTTCGTAGTACCAATAACTTCGTCGTTCACCGCCATACGGCGCTAGTGTCGCAATTGTATGGTTCGAACTTTCCCTGAAGGCAAGGACGAAGAACTGAACGGGGGAATGGAACATAAATGGAGTAAGAGGGCGACTATTCGAATCCGGAAGAAGGCAGCTGAGAACCGCTCTCAGTCAATAGTGTAAATATGCTGGCGTTTCTCCGGCGACAGCTCACCGGTTTCCTCCCAAGACATTTTTCCACATGTAGAAGAACGTCCATGCGGGCAAAGAAAGAGGCATCAAATTATTTACATTAGGCACAGGTGACCATGTGTAATGCGAAGCCTTCTTCTCGCTTCGACTAGTCGTCCTTTTGTTTTTGTTGTAGGTTTCAGTTCGCTCGGTGCCGGCTTCGTCCTTGCCTGCACCGAAACTTTAAAAATTATTCTCCCGAAAATAATTCGCTTAAGCGAGAATAACTAAATCAATGCAGGGACTAAGAGCCTACGTTAAGAAATAATGGGTATGTGATTCCCGGGCAATGATATGTGCTCGGTTTGCTATTTATGTACAGCTGGTGCCTCAAAAAATGTTTTTTTGCCTAGCCTTAACCCGTCTCTTTCTTCTATATTTGGACTTTTGTCTGACTATTTTTCCGATATGTTTCTTGATGACTACGTGAGGTGACGGGTCGCAGTAATATCTTTCCGTGTCCGCCAGAGTGAGCGGTGTCTCCAGCTGCAGTTTTATTTACGTCTGCAATTCACATCTGGCACGCGGGTTTGAACAAGAAATCTTTACTTTCTGGGTAAAGTGAACATTCACTTTCACGATCACATTGTCCGCGTTTCTACGATTTCAGAAAACCCCTATTGGCCCGGTTAGTCATGGATGTCATGAGGCTGACAGCAGCATTTTCATCTGACCTCTTCCACAGAAAAAGGATTCTGTGGTTTATTGCTGCATTCCTGAAGCCGGTGTCAAGGTGAACGGTAATCTAGGTGTCCGAGTTTCTTTGAGAAGCGCATGAAAGCAGTTCCTACCTTCCAGCACTACCATTGTGCTGTTGTAGAGGCTGCAATATATCTCGGTCGTTCGTTCTAGGATGTATCTCGAATGCTTTCGCAGGAACACACCTGGAACATGGTCACGCTTGTCTCTCAGGGATTCCTTGTTCTTGTTTGGGGCTGTTCTTTCTATGTTTGCCAGTACGCTACCAGCGCCTAGATTGAATTTTTCTCTGCAGCGAATATCCTCCTGAATACAGTACGCACATATACATCGTGTGCCCGCAGGCTGGCAGTCCAAGATTTCAACCGTGTTGGCTTCGCCAGCAATGCCTTCCAAAGCCCGTTCGTCACCCACAATGTTCTCTTCCGGTTCCAATGCAGTCGACCTGGTTTCCAATGATTTCAAATAATTATTGCTATATTTCTGTTGCTGTTGTCGTGTATCCAGTACTACGGCTTCGTTGGTTCTGATCGGGGGATACACAGTTGTCTGTTGACTGCCAAGCGGCATTTACGGTGAGTGGTCGTTCGCAGAGCCTATGGTGTCGGACCGTTATTATTCCAAGTTTAAAATTTTTTTAGGATTTTACGCATGGCTGATATTATTGTTTCATGTAACTTCCGGTCTCCTCCTAAGGTCCATTACTCTCGTTTATGCTACGCGATCCATTTTGCAGTGGGCGTTGCCTTCTTTCCTATTTTATGATATGTCAGGCGTGACGGGCAAGTGCTTTTCGTCTGCAAAGTCTTTGGTTGAAGAGGCAAATAATAATGTACGCTTCTTTAACACCGTGTAAAGTGTCGTTGCTTGTTGTTATTACCGTTCCCTGTGTGTCCGCTAGCAACGGCGTCTAGCTTCTCCCTCATTGCAGCAGGCTATTGGCGCTGTGCTGGAGCCTGGTTACTCAACCAGTGGCCTCGACGTCAGTGGTTTTGAAAGGAGTTAGCGTAAATTCACTGCTAAGCTTCCGATAGAAATCACGAAGGCTGTTCTGAGCAGTGTGCAGCCGGTTCTTCTGTCTCGTCACCACCTCCTCGCTTCGGAATGACTAATACAGTAGAAAAGTTGTGCTCCGGCTCAGGGCTCACCTTGTCGTGTTACTTAACGTCTGGGTTTTGGACCATGTGAAAGGACGTCCAGGGTGGCAAGGGAAACGGCCGTCTATGATCGAAAGCTTTATGTGCAAAGAACCAGATTCAATACACGGCCTTCTTGTCGTCTCTAGTATTCCACGGCGGGCGCTCCTCTGATGGTGGCGAAAAGCTCAAACGCCCGTGTGTATGCGATTTCGGCGCAGGTTAAAAATCCCCTGTTGTCGAAATTATTCCCGAGCCGTCCACTATGGGGCGCCTCGTCGCCTGCGTTGCGTCGGCACCTTAAAACCAACAAGGAATCAAAACCGATCGTCTCGACTGCTCGTCCTACTCTTCTTCCACGTATGTTTTATGGCAATCGGTTCTGCTTTGTCTTTGTCTTTACCGAATGTTTTCACAGTTATGATAATGTAACGTTAGCACGCAGACTTCCCGACTTCGTCCCGATGCGCACGGGTCGAGTTTTGGACTCTCTTTTCTCGCGAAACAAATTTCGAATAGCGAAATTTCTACCACCCCTCCGAACGCATTTAAATCTCGCCTCTCTTTTTTATCACCATATAACCTAACTGTACTAATCAGATATATATATTCATATTTTGATCTTTTCTTTTCAATTCCCAAAACAGACGTGTCTCCGGTTTTCTTCGTGCAATTTCTAACATAGCTGCCTCGGTTGCTGCAGCGAACAGCCGAACGATTGTATTCTATATTGTTTGTCCGTGCTATCCCATTTGGCACCAACTCTCGGGCATACTCCATAATATTAAACGGACACTGACATAATTCGTAAACATTGCGAGATTACCCCCCTAAATCTGGTCCGGCGTATCTAGAAAACGTTTTAGCCACTCTCCCAGCGCTTACGCGATTTTATTCTGTAGAGATAAACTATTTCAAAATTCTGTCGTAATCTCTCAATCCCGCTAGCAAATTTCATGGGACAATGATAAGACGTCGCACAAGATGGCTTGGTTTGACTGCGCTACTTCTAGGCTTGCCGACCCCCCACAGCATCAGAAGGCACAGTTTTCAGTCAGCCGGTGGCCGGCTTGTCGTCGCAACACGTTTGCTCAGTTCAAACTAAGTCAGCGCACATTCGTGCGAGGAAGAATGTGCCTTTAGTTTGTTAGTTTGTAAAAAGTGTAGACCGTCTCCCTGTGGCCCCGGCAAGTGACCATGGTTCGCTTCATTCACTGGCACGGTAGTATAATTATGTAAGACCAGTAGAACGAATTGAAAAGTCAACGAAATCAACCGACACGATTATCTTACACTGTAAAATCAAGTTGCGGGAAGCTGTATTGCGCTGAGTGAATTACCACCGCGGTAAGCAACCCTACCACACATCTAAAGGCGTAACCATCTAAGGTATGCCGTCGTTACACGTGCCATATTGTGGCGATTCGGGGGCGCTCACCGTATGAGCGCTATACAAGAAATAGTCATCGAAGCTTCCCTAAATGCTAAGATAAACAAGAATGTAAAATGGCTGTACATTATATACCTAGAATTTCCGACCTTGCAATGCTCGCTTATGGCCCAGTGGCCGGTGGCACATGGAATGTTGTTTTGGAAGTCGCCGGTTCAAATCCCCGATAGTTCATGCTGTTTTTAGGTTGGTTCAGTGGTTTTGGGGAAAAGTGTGTTATAGTGCATTTGCCATTTATTCGTTGTATTGTTTATTGCTCCCCGAACGAGCCTGCCGAACTCTTTAGGATGACACTGACGCATTGGCGAGGTCTCGTTGGCCTGGTCTTACCATCAGCACCGACTCCTTCCGGGCACAATTCCAAATAAACAGAACCCTTGGCCTGGTGTTTACCCGCCTCTTAGGATACAGGCACGACCTAGACATGCTCCAATGTTGTCGAAAGGAAGCATCGCGTTTCATAGGCTCCGGCAACGCGGAGGCCGTTTATTCACTGCGTATGCCTCTGGTAGTGATTGTTACGAATCTAAGTAATGCTGGTAGGCTTATCTGGCTCATTTTGCAACCGACAACATGGTAGTAGCGCAGTATGCAGATTAGTGAGATATTAGAATGCCCATAGAACAACAACGTCGGATGCCAAGCATGTTGTTTCACAAACCTTAAGACAAAACTAGTTTAAATTCGAATTTGAGACATCGGCCAATGTCGTACAACCTTTTATTGTCGTCACTGCTGTTAGTTGGTGCTACCGCTTGAAAGGAGCGCAAGGTAGTTCTTCTTTCGGGATTTATAAAATCAATTCCGCCTAGTCGCCCGGATAAACCATGAATGCAATGGGTATTCAGGCCACTCTATGCTGTGGGAGCGAAAACGTTAGCTTTACAAATTCACATCATTGTCTATTTATGCGGTGGTACTGTTCACTTTATTCGCAATTTTTCGACCGGGTGTCATTGGCAACGTTTACCATTTTCTTCTGCTTTGCCAGTTTATTTATCCCTTGCTGAGTGTTTGTATTATTCCGGTTGAATTTCTTCATTCAAGACTATGATATAAAATGAGGCAGGCTCTTTACTTTGCCAAATACGTGCCCTAGGTTTACGTCAGAACTCTTCGAACGCCGAGATCACCTCACGCTTTTCCTTCGCGTCTGTTTACCTCTTTAGGATCTTATTCCTGGCAATGTTACTGCTCCCCGTGTTGTACTTACGGAAAAACAGCCTGTCTCTTCTTCCCCACTGGTACACACATTCTCTCGTTAAGGAATTAGGGAACCTCAATCGTGAATTGTTTTCAGCCAAACTGCTACTCCGTTTCATAATTCCTAGTGTACTTTTTACGTCATACCAATCAGATATACTTGGGTCACTTCAACGGATTACAAACGCGCGGGCGGGGTTCTGGTTTCTTGACCGCTATCGCCTCGTGGCTCTTCTTCTCGTAGCCAAAATATATAATGCCATCACCATAGGATAGGTCCCAGTTCTATGGCGCAATACGGCACACTTTGTCGGACAAAACCAGAAGGCTGCAGAGGCGCGACGGCGCGCCGTTTATTCTGCTTACAGCTTCAAGTAAGTCGTGATCGCAAATTCCACCCTCCGGGTGGATAGGGCCACCTGGAGATTTTAGGAATTTGTGTAGTCCCTAGAGCATCTTATAGTTTTCCTTCCTATTTTCAACCTATAGAGTCATGCTCAGGCTGAAGCAAAGCATTATTTCTTCCTCTAGGATAGCTTTCTAAGGGCACCGTTCTCCGGTTCAGCCTCCAAAATATCTGCCCTAGGACACAAGTTGCTATTTTGAGACTTTGCTAACCGCTGGTTTATTGTCATAGTTTCTGATAGCACGTCACCGGTCACTCTGAACATTTTCGACAATGCAGCAATTACCTCAGTTGAATTGAAAGCAGGCGAAATAGAGGGAGCGTGTTCATTTTTCATATCTGTGCCACTTCGACAAATCCTAAACCTCTAGTACGGTGATTCTGCTGCCAATTCTAGCTGAGTGGTTTTGACTAAAGCTTAAGAATATACTACATTTAAATTCCTATGTTTCGCGTACTTGTGGTGCTTCATTTTTACCCACCACTTGAGAAAACTCTCCTGCCCTTTTTTCAGAGTCCAGAGCGAATTTCGCTACGGGGATGCGTTTTTTAACACTTGGCCTTTAAATAATGACTATGTGCGTACTGCTAACCACTTGAAAAAGAAAATGGAAGCGGACGTACTAAACTACGGTTGGCTATCTTTAACAGCGCACTTGCACATGACCTAGAAAACCTACACCGTTTCCTGACACATTCAAGACGCTACCTAGAAACACACTGGCATTCACGTTTACATGACAATTCTTTATACGGTCCGAACGTATAAGCGGATGCCGGTTTATGCTTTTACATTTCACGTTTCATTTGGGGAGATGTTGGGGCCACCAATAAATCACAGCATAAGATGTCGGTCTTCTAGTACCAAGTCACGGCGTTTATAGCGTGGTTAGCACATGCGTATTTGAATACAGAAACGCTAAAAGCCTATCAGCGGAAGAGTTAAATGACACTAGACTTGAAACGAGCTCGCATGGTACTTTGTAAAAATATCCAAACAATCATGCAACTGATTACTATTGGCACCTCGAATAGCCAACACCGTCACGCAAACATCTAGAATGTAGCACTGAGAACCCAATCAATCTTGGGAGAATTATCTTTTTAGTGACAGAGGTAGCTTAATTCTTACTATCTGGGAGGGCTTGAAGAGTCCTCTCAACATATAGCTTTTCAGTGGTAGATTTCTCTCAAATATCAAGGCCATGCCCTAAATCTCAGTCCTAGGTAGATATAATTATTTACTTCTTCTATTGCTTCGTTCGCTCAGGCGAAGGGGTCGTTTGTTACAAATTTTATTCGTCATTACCTCACATTATATTTATTATTTATTATCGATACCCTCAGGGCCAAGTACATTGTAGAGGTGAGTGATTACAATCATGAGTACAACAATAAAACAGTAAAGGTAATACAATAAAAATATACATTTAAACTAAGTGAGGCAGAAGAAGAAAACGCAGCAAGCAAACATAACTGCACACAACAAGGATTGGTTTATACAATGTTGACTATGGCATGTTTGAAAAGCGTATGGTTAACAATGGTTCCTATTAGTGAGGGGAGGCGATTCCATTCTAATGATGTCCGGGGAATACACTACTGGGAAAACGCGTTCATTCGGCTCGATGCAATGCTGACCTTGTGAGCATTGTCAATGCGAGAACAAACGTACAATGGTTGCAAAATGAGTTCATCGTGCAGGTGTTGGTGATGAAATATTTTGTGGAACAATGAAAGTCCGAACTTTTTACGTCGAACTGCCAGGGTGGAAGGTTAAGGGTAGATTTCATTGCAGTTACACCGGCGGTTCGGGTAAAGTTCAATAAAATGAAGTGTGCATGATTATTTTAGACCATTTTCAGTTTGGTAATGATATTGTGGAATGAAGGATCCCACACCAAACAGACGTGTTCTGTTTTAGACCAAATAAGCGTTTCGTACAACAGTAATTCAGGGAAAGATGGTGCCTTGAAAAAATACGTCTTAGGTAACCGAGCATGCAATTTGCCTTGTTAATAATAAATTCCTTTGGAACCGACCAGGTGAGATTGTTAGTAATGTTAACACCGAGATACTTATAACAAGAAACATAGTCAAGGGCAATGCCATCAAGATATAAACAGGTAATGTGTTATATTTTCTAGATACGTGCATTATTTCACTTATTAATATTAGGTTCCATTTCCAGTTTAGGCACCAAGCCGAAAAAGAATTTAGGACAGTTTGAAGGTTGGTTAGGTCATCGTCACAATTTTTTTCCTGGAAAACTACGCCATCGTCGGCAAACAAATGCATATTAGATGAAACACACGACGTCAAATTGTTATGTGTATTAGAAAAAGCAGAGGGCCTAGAACGGATCCTTTTGGTAAACCTGACTTGACAGCCAGGTATTATTCGAACTTTGGTTGTTAATCGAAACACACTCCGAGCGATTAGTTAGGAACAACTCAAGCCATGCAAGAAGTTTCATTTCAATGTTAAGCTCAAGTAACTAGTAAAGTAGTGCTTAAGGCAAACCTTGTAAAATGGTTTCGAAAATTCTAGATCTAAGCAATCAATAAATGATTTTCGATCAAGTATGGCTTGAAGCTTATGTGTGGAAGATATTTAAGGGCCACTCGGAACGCGCACACGTGTTCGTGAATGCGGTACTAAATGAATACCGCAAGGTGGGGAAAAGTTGCTAGGAAACACAAAAGAGGAAGGGTGCACATCCTGAAGTTTCACGAAGTTTTGGGGGAGTGATCAAGGCACAAAAAAAAAAGACGAACCCGGCCGGGGGACCCGTTCTGGGAACCGATGGGTCTCGTGTGGGGAACAAGTTGCCCCACGCGCAGCCCCCTTCCTTCACCGTCCTTTCTTTGATGGTTCTTGGTTCTGCGTGGCCATAGGAAAGTTACCTGGGTGTAACTTAGCTGCGACTCATACAGTTTGTCTTAGATGGACAAATCATTTTAAGTCCCTGGGCATGAAGCACTTAGTGTCGCTATAGTGAACTAGAATACTTGGGCCCAAGTATTCTAGTTCACTATAGTGTCGCTACAGCCACTTGCACCGATTATTATGTGGGTGGCTTTTAACACTTTTGGTCACTTCCAAACAGTAGCATAAACTTTTAATGGCTTTAGTTGACAGAATGGCGACACGCGACAGACAAAAATCACGAAGGCTACTCGGATTCTCGCCATAGGGCCCGGGCATGCGCATTAGTCGGATGCATGTATGCCACAAACTGGGTTTCTTCCCCGCACGGTGGCTGCTGTGAACATGCGCAGCTGTGAGCGGCTGCTGCGAACCGAAAAAAGAGCTGCGTCCTTGAATACACTGATTCGATTGTTTGTAGGGAGCGATACTTATGTAGTGCAGGCGGGGAACCTCTTTCCCTCTACCACTCTGTTTGTAGGGTTTAATGCACCGACGCTGCACAGGCGATGAGGCGCGCCGTAGTGGAAGGATCCTGAATAATTTCAACAACCTGGGGTCTTTACGTGCATCGTTATCTCGTACACAAGGGCGTTGTTGCTTTTCACCTCCATCAGAAAAGCGGCCGCCGCGGCCGGGAATCGAACCCGCGTCATAGTGCTCAGCATGAACACACTTCGCAAATTTCTCAAGCACGAAAACATGGACGGCGAACTTTCGGTCAACAGGCTGTGCAAAACCTTTCCTGACTGTTATGTGTTTACTGCAAGTTGTTGTCCTCAATAGGCTCAGAACGGAATAACTCGATCTACAAGGAAACCCGCAGCAACAGTCCCCCGGCAACTCAGCAGGACCCGAGCTAAAAATTAGGCGCAAAAAGGAAAGCACTAAAATACGTTTTTACTTATTCTCTCCGTCAATATTTTGAGAGTACATTCCCTTTTATGGAGTAGTTACGGTAGGAAATCTTGCTCGCGGAGGAGGTAAGCTTAAAAACCACGTGCGGTTTGCATAAAAGGCGTTAACACTCTTTGATTGCAAGGCAAACATACATCGAATAATTGTTGTGCGACACCGTACGCGCAAATAGCTGGTAGATCCTGCTTACCTTGGCTACATGGCAATGCTGATAAAACGCCGCTGCTACACGCCTTCCAAGCAGGGACTGCGTCCGCACGACGACCGCGCATGGAAGAGTCAGAAAACCTGTAACACGACAAGACAGGCAAAACAAAAGCAGCGAGGGGAGACAAAATGTGAAGGAGAAGTGTGCCGCTCACCGCAGATACCGGGCGGTAGGAGGAGTTAGTGAGCGCCAGTGAGAGGCGCCGAGCTGCTCGCCCTCGTAAGCATAGCCAACGTTGTCTTAGGCCAATATTTTTCAGAAAAAGAAAATTTTCAAAGTGTCCACAGTGATACCGTCGTAACAACGCTGGCAAAGTACAAGTGTTTTCATATATGTATATATATAATCCTTGAATTAGATGTTTTTGCTTTGCCGATTGAGTTGGAACACCACCGCTTACATATTTGTACGCCGAGTTTCTCTCTAATACGGATATCCTATATGCATGCCTACCTTAGAAAGCGCAGTAAGTGAAAGTATCTCCCTCGGTGTATTTTGTTATAAGTAAACATCGAAGAGAAATTCTCAGTACATTTATTCATTTGAGATGTCTTTTATCCGGAACTTAAGATATGCTTTACGTGAATCGTACGATTCAGCAACTGAAGCAACCCCTGTAGTGTACTCGAAATGTATTTCGGCAAAGCTTTTTAATACATTTACAATGTATTTTCATTAAATATTTTTCCTGCATTGAGAGTGTATCTCTACCATGTTTGTTCCACAAACGTAAAATTCATTTGAAATATATTTTGAATATATTCGGAGTATATTTCTATGCTTCAGCACACTTTTATAGTGTACTCACAAGGCTGCTCTAAATGTAGTTATGTAAGCGTATTTTGATAATATTTACGGTGCACTTGCACCGTGATCGTTTGGCGGGAAGAAATCAATTTTCAAGATATTCTGAATGCCTTAAGCACGCATTCGTGAGGTGCAGTACATTCCTAATCTCTTTGTAGGTTACTTAAAAGCACTGTATTTTTTTTCGCATTTTAATCGATATTTACTCGAAACTGAGAAAATACATTAGTTAATGTACGTGAAATACATGTACAAATATAAAGCGTATTTGAAGTGCACTTCAAGCACACTGGTAGGTATTTCAAATGTATTACTTTTCGCTAAGGGCTTATCCTCCCTCTGCTACCCCTCGTCTTCCCTCAGTTACATTCAGCTCGACGTTCGAGCCGAGAGTAGACTTTCGATCGATTGATTGGAGGGTTTAAGGCGCCGACGCAACAAGGCGATGAGGCACGCCGTAGTGGAGGGCTCCGGATTAAATTCGACCACCTTGGGATCTTAACGCGTGCCGAAACCTCGTACACACGGGCATTTTTGGTTTTTGCCCTCATCAGAAAAGCGGCCGCCGTGGCTGGGAATTAAACCCGCAACCTCGTGCTCAGCAGCGCAACGTCTTAGCCACCGTCGCATCACGGCGGGTGACAATATTCTTTCTCTTCCTACCCTAAGTTTTTAAACAAGCATATAGTCACGCACAGAACCGATGCTTCTTTTTTCTATCTGTCGAGTGAGGAAAAATTCATAGAAGTAGCTCAAAAGCGTTTTGTAACCACAAAGGTCCGCTAGGAGGGATATGTTCATGAAAAAATAGGAAGCGTCCCGTGCAAGAGTAGAGTGCATGTGGGAGAAAGCACCGAAGGAGTAGTGACGCAGGAGTAGGGGCAAACACTTCTGTGCTTAGGGAAGACGCAACCTAATGCCGGATCTTCCTTCAGCAGTGTCACCAGTAGCCTCAATTGGTGTGTCGTTCACTTTCTAGGGGGCTTGTCACTGATGATATCGAATATACTATTGAAGACCTTGACCAACTGATAGCCTCACCAGGAAATTGTACAGAAGTAACTACTTGTAATGCTCTCGTAATAATAATTTTGAAGACAGATTGATCACCTCGGCTGTGTAAAAATGGCGGCAGTCAAAATCTGGAAGAGAGCGTTCAAATGCGCCAGATTCACTACTTTGAAGAAAAAAACTGTGATACATAGGTTGCCTTGGTGAGAATATGTTTTTGTTAACGACATGGACGAGATTATTAAAGCGATAATTGAAAGCATGCTTTGACGTTGCAGGGAAACACCGCGTAACGTTCCTTTAAATCTCCGTGTTATAACACGCATACGCGTTTTATCACACACACGGAATACATTATTTCCAAATTCAAGACGCTCCCAGCACGGGATTTTGTACTATTAAGGTAGTCACAATCGTCCTAGTATAGCTTGTACTCAACAACCTGCGTGCAACCTCGTAACGCTTGTATTATCCTCTGTGCATGTCAGCAGAGTTCTTATGCCCTGGGTGCCACAAATACAGGGCTTCGCACTTTCCGTGGTTCCCACCATTTGTGATGAATAACTCACGCCGTTTCAGAGCATTCGCCTTTTATATAAATATGTATTAGAGCATAAAACCTCAGCAAGACATCTAGCTATCGTAAAATTCATATTTAGAATCCTCGAAGGGTTCTTTTTTTGTCCAGGTACTGAATTCTATAGGAAACATAACCGAAATGAAGCGTCAATGATGTTGCACTCCCCAATGACGAAACCGCGTGTTTTCGGCGAAGTAGATGGGATACAATACATTGTGGCACAGGGAAGTATGCAGTCAGTATGCAGTATGCTTGTTTTTGGCGAAAATACCTCAGCTGGCCGATCAGACAACAGGTATTCCGTGACGAAATGCATGCCAAGGGACATAGGTTCTCTGGCAGTCAAAACTTTGCCAATGGCCAAGAATACCAAGCATCGGCCAAAAATAAGCCAAATGTTGGCCACGTTTTCTGTGCTGCCTGGATAGCGTAAAAATTAATTTTGTTCAAAAAAATTAACAAGGTGGGAAAAAAGAACATGTTCAAGTATTTTACAAGGAATGCAAGTAAGTAAATTAGGTCGGTAATTAAGCGGTGAGTTTTTGTTTCCTGATATATGAAGCGGAATCGCCTTCTTCACCGTCCAGTCGGCCGGCAAACAACCCTTGTTAAGTGATTGCCTAAAATTGGTGGATCAATAGGCACAAGTGCTCTGCAAGAATTTTATGATGATGATTGTGCCTAATGGCGCAAGGGCGTCAAGGCCAATGAGCGCCAAAACAAGGGTGTGTTAATGTCGCTGGTCAGTTATATGCTGCATGCTTTCGTTAAAAGTTGGTTTTGCAAAATTGGTGTATAGGTGTATGGCGTCGGTAAAAAGTGAATAAAACTAGTTGCGACAGTGAAAACATTTGGGATAAAAATCAGGTTGCCTCGAGAAGGGTTCTTGCCTGGTACAAAAAGTATGAGGCCCGTGAGTGTCACAGAAAAGTAAATACGCAGTGTCGTCATTACTAACGGACAAGCTGGGGTCATGTGCGATACAAAATGTGCATTAAAAAATCTACCTCAGCCAAGCAGTCTAAAACGTTTTTGAAACTGATTATTCCTTCATCCGAGAGAAAGTGCGCAGGGTGTAGTGGTAAGTGTTTTGTGTATATATTACCGAAGTTTCTTTGTCTGATTGTTTCGAGTATATGGAGTACAGAAAGATCTCCGCATTTGTCACATGTCGGTCGTGGTGTTCAATTTAAGAGGTATCTATGATTGCCATGTGTGTTCCCTATCCTTAACGACACACAGCAACTTCTACAGACATGTGTAGTTGTTTGGTTATGTGTCCACCTATTTGTGGTTTAATACTATGGAGTTTGTTTTCTGTTTGCGTGTCCCAGTATTTCTGACAGCGTTCCCGGAGTTTTCTTTAATTGAGTGACTTCAGGTCACAATAAGGCACTGAAATTATGTCCACATCTCTAAGTCTCTAAGAAGAAAAGCGAAAGCTGCCTCCCTATAGGCAACCTCATTTCCTGCTATTTTACTATGACCAGGAACCCAACAGACAGATAGAACCCAACAGACAGCAAAGAGATGGTAAGGTTCTAGTGCGTAAACGACCAGGAGAACCTAAAATTCGCATCACTTGTGAAGCAGACCTCTGCAAAATTGTGAATGAAAATGCGACGGGCAGCACAGATGCTGCGCTATTGGCAACTGATCAACAGAATCAGTCATAAGGGTCTGTCGCCCTACTTTTGGTCTCTATAGTTGTTTCTCTTTTCATGGAAGGCTCTGTTCGACCTCCAGTCGACGTTTACTTCTCTACTGAGAAATTCAAAACTAACCTATCTCGCATTGCTCCCCAGATAGAAAAGGTCTTTTCTCTATTTTGTCTGAATGCAAGAAGCTTAAAAAATAAATCGGACAATGTGTGTATGTACCTCGAATCCCTTGGTCATAAATTCCATATGTTAGCGTTCACGGAAACATGGTACACGAATCCTTGTGATGTTGTCCAGTTCGATGAATACCAAAGTGTATTTATGAATCGAACAAATCGAAAAGGTGGCGGTGTTGCACTCTACGTTCGTCATGATATTCCTTTTGCGTTTTTAGACAACTTTTCAATTGTAGACGCAGATTATGAAACAATAGCTGTTGATTCATTAGATCAGATAGTTCTGCTAATTTACCGTCCTCCTTCAGGTAACGTAAACAACTTCCTTTTGCATATGGACAATACACTTCATGCCATTCAAGAAATACGTAAAAATATTGTTGTTATAGGGGACTGTAACATAGACATGCTCTCCAAAAGTTATGCGGCTAGGACTCTAACTAACACAATGGCTTGCTATGGTTGCACAAACGTTGTTAATGTACCTACACGAATAACTATAGAAAAAGAAAGTATTTTAGATTTATGTTTCACAGATTTTGTTTCCACTGATATAGAGTGTGGCGTGTTGGAAAGTGACATCAGTGATCATCTGCCTTTTTTTGTTTTTCTCCCAAACCTAAATGTAACTCCCTTGGTGCCCGGAAATTCTTTCTTGTATAGAAAAATTAACGACGAAACTTTAGGTGTATTTCGAGACCTGGTAATGGGAGAATATTGGTCAGACGTATATGGTGAAAACAATCCTAGCCTGGCATATGACGTATTCTTGGATAAACTTCGGAACAATTATTTCAAGGCTTTTCCGGAGGTTTCCTTCACTATGTATAAAAAAGCCAAGAAGCCCTGGGTAAATAAAGAAATGTGCAAAAGAATAAAAGATAAAAACAAACTGTTCTCCAAGTTTCTCAAAAGTAAGGATATAAATACTCTGTCCCTGTATAAACAGACTAGAAATAAGTTGACCGCTGATCTCAAGAAAGCAAAGGAAAATTACTATGCTAAAATGTTTAGTGACAAGCGATCAGTAGAGCAAATTTGGAGAACCTATAATTCGTTGGTTTCGAAATCAGATAAAAAAGTCCCAATTGAAATACAAGCGGATGGTACTTCTTATTCCGGTGTGCCTCTGTCAAATAAATTTAATGAGTACTTCCTTACAGTCAGTTCCGTAAATGACTATTCGAGTGAAGTAGACCCTACGGCATACCTGGTTGACAACAACTCGGCAACAATCTTTTTATCTCCCACAACCCCTACTGAAATTTTTCAATTCATAAAGCTTTTAAAAAATAAATGCTCAACAGGCCCCGACAGCATTAAAGCGGAAGCAGTTAAATATGTAGGAGATATAATTGCACCTGTTTTCAGTCACATATGTAATCAAATGCTCACAGAAGGTATTTTCCCTGAAAAATTCAAAATCGCTAGAGTTTCAGTGGTACACAAAGGCGGTAACTGCTGTGATTTTGGTAATTACCGCCCTATTTCTGTCCTTTCAGTATTCTCGAAAGTGGCTGAAAATGTGATTAATACACGTCTGTTAAATTTTTTAAATAAAAAAGAAGTAATTGTGAAAGAACAATACGGTTTTCAAAACGGGAAGTCTACTGAAATGGCACTGCATGGTATAAAAGAACAGATAATAAACAACATAGAAAATAAACTTTTCACCGTTGGTTTGTTTCTAGATTTAAGGAAAGCCTTTGATTCCGTTAAGCACGACATTTTGATCCGGAAGTTACCATTTTATGGGATAAGAGGTTTATCACTTGATCTTGTTAGTAGTTACCTAGATTCTAGGAAACAATGCACCATAGTAAATGGTGTTGCATCCAGTTTCGGAACGATACGGAGTGGTGTTCCCCAAGGGTCTATCTTGGGGCCGCTTCTATTCTTGCTGTATATTAATGATGTAGTTAATATACCCGGAACCCCATCAATAGTTCTTTATGCAGACGATACTAATGTTTTCTTTACAGGACCCAACCTCGAAATCATTACCAAGAATGCAAATTTGTGGCTTCAGGAATTATCCAAATGGCTAATAGGAAATAAGTTAGAACTAAATGTCAAAAAGACAAAATGCGTAATATTTAGATAAAAAAATAAGCAGTTAGATTTTGCTCCAGTGCTTCTATTTCGTGAATCGATTCTTGAAGTGGTCCCCTCAATACGTTTCTTGGGTGTTATTTTTAATAATGCATTGTCATGGAATGATCATGTAAATCACATATGTACTAAGTTATCGCGTTCTGTCGGCATTTTATGGAAACTTCAGTGTTTGTTACCCTGTTGGCTTAAAAAGCAGTTGTATTTTGCTCTTGTTCAGTCCATCTTGCACTATTGTCTTCTGATTTGGGGCAATACTACAAACTCAAATTTGAATGCTTTACTTGTACTACAAAAAAAAGCTATCAGGGCTATTGCGAATTTATCCTATAGAGATAGTACAAAACAACAGTGGAGAAGCTTGGGCATTCTAAAAATCCACGATTTAGTTAATTTAAGACGAGCGCAGGATATCCACCACATATTTTATGAACACCCCAACTTATTTCCGAATCTGGAATCTTCACCACAGACAGCGTACCCCCTAAGAAAACAACATTACAGAAAGCCGAGAATTAGAACGAATTATGGCATTCAGTTGAAGCAATATCAGGTCATAGACTTTTTAAATAATAACGAGGAGATTGAAGCGCTTATTAAAGAGTTTAAATCCATAAAACTGTTTAAAAAACATTTGCTTCAGGTATTGCTACAACGATATACCCAATTTTCAATGTGTTAGCAGACTATAATTTTCGCTGAAAGAGTGTAACGTTCGCGTTTCTTACTTTAATTAAGCTTGTTTTTTATTTTTGAGTAACTTTCTGTGTTAAACTTGACTTCCTTGTCATGTTTTTCACTTATAAACTGAACTGTTAGGCTCTATTAAACGTGTGCATGTCATGCTTTTTTCTATCTTTTCCGCTGATTTGTAAATTATTGCGGTAAAATTGTTAGTGGATGTCTTATGTGTGTGTATATACTTTTTTTTTTCCTTTTACGATGTTTTTTTGTTTTGTTTTTTGGGCTTCGACAAATATGCTCGCTGTGTTGTTCCTTTTCTGTACCATATAAGAAAATACTGTATCTTTTTTTTTTTCCTTTTCTTTTGATTTTGTGGTGTGTGCTGCTCCCGACTTCGGTGCAATCTACTTTGGGAGGAAGGGCCTCGTCAGGCTGTAGCCTTTTGCCCTCCACCTTATGTGTATATGTTACGTTCATCTCTTGAAATCTTTCAAATAAAAAAAAAATAATAAAAAAAAATTTTGAGCCCCTTCAAATATGCTGTCATGATACCGTGTATGAGCGAATTTAAGACTGCGTTCTTATGCGGCTTCGCTATGGACAGGGCTGTTACCACACTGAGAGAATCAGTGTATATGACCGAGCAAACTATTTTGTTCTCTTATATGTGTTCTATAAACAGTGCAATGGCTTGGGCTCCACCTGCGAAAATGCTACTGCAAGGATTAAGGATTTTTGAAGCGCAGACGTTTGGTCCAAGTACGGCACATGACACTGCAGAATTTGTTTGGACGAGTCTCTATAGAATTCTGCACATTGATATTTATGCTGAAGACTTAAAAAAGCTATTTAATTAGGGCACTAGGTGCTTTGTTTTTGTTTATGCTTGCTTAGACATGTAGCATGCTACAGGCAATAGCTTTCGTGGGGCTATGACATCGTCTGAAGAGGTTTTGAACGCGTCTTTAAACAAAATGTCCAAGTTGGAGGCTACAGTATTTACTGTTATTGCATAGTGCTGCGGAAGTGACGGCCACTTAACGAACAAATATACATTGAATGTGTCATGAATTAGGACGTTCTATGGGTACTTTATGACTAAGGTTGTTTTAACCAACGTTACTAGAATAGGCTCAGTTTCGGAGCTCCGCATCCCAGCCAGCGAAGGAGGGTGGCCTGAAACGCGGTCTTGAGAACTAGCGGCGCTGCAGTGAAGTCTTGCGCTATTCCCATGGCGTCATCTGCTTCGGCGGCAGGCCGCCGCGCAGACGTATCGTGGCAGCTTTCCAGTAGTGCAATTGTTAAACTTAAACATCTGTCATATTTAGAGTCGACTTGCTTAAACGCCTTCGTCCTTCTAGTCGACGTTACCGCATCACATCGGGGCACTGTTTAGGTAGAGGAGGAGGAGGTAGCCTTTATTGTGGCAGTTGGAAATGCGTTGGGTCGCCTGTATGCACTGACCTGCAAGCGCAGCTCACTGGCTGGCTAAGAATCGACAGTCGGCCTATAGTTTAACTGTCTACATTGAGTTTAACTTCATGTACGGTAGTTTCTAAGCGAATTACCCTTTTCAGCGTAGTTTTTATAACTACTTCGCCGTCTTAGATCTACCAGAACCGACCGAACGAGTTTGTGAAAGCAGTGCCTTTATAAATGCTTTATGTCCACACGGCAATACGTACGTTTTTCTGAACCTTGTCGTGAGAGGTCCCGTTTACCAGCTTGCGATTTAGAGTTCTTATGTCAACTTCTATATCCGCCGGGCTTGTCTCACCTCATCTCGCTTTTGAGCACTGTGTGGTGCATACGAACATTAAATCATCAAAGATGAAAGTTGGCCTTACAGGTCTGACGTTCAGTTCATCTGTGACCAACGCATTCGACTTTTGTGAGTTCATAGTAAAGCTTGAATCCGCAATTTAAAGGTGCTCATGGTACGCCTGAATTCACAAGGATTTTTGACAGCCATTTTGGTGTCTTGAACTCAAGAAATCTGTTCTGCTGGTCATACAAGATACCTCTCCGAGAGGCGAGTCAGGCTTCAATGAGGACATTTTTGGAAACGGCTGAATTGTAGATAACATGACACAAGGATGCACAATAGAAACCAATGTTTGAGGGCCTTTAGAACACTGTATTTGCAGGACCACTTATATGCATGCACGGTGTCGGCGCCTTTTGATGGTTTTGTGGTGACGGGAAGCTGCCGAAATCGCTCACGCTCAAGATGACTGAATACCCCATCGAAACAATTTTTGGCCGCATAAAAGGTAAGGGTTGCTAAAACAACACATTACTGCCTCCCAAACGAGCAGAACAATGCAGCGGTTTACAGAATTACACATCAGCCGTACGCATTTACATATTAGGGAATACGCATCAGCCGTTCAGGGTGTAAGGCATATTCGCTTCAAACGTTCTAGAAGAGGGGCACACGGAGGAAGCAACAAACGGTACGCGAATTTTTATTCACCCCAGGGTTTACACAATTTCAAAAGAAAAAAAGGTCACACATAATAAAAGAGTAACCAATTAAAAAAACTGCCTGATTTATCACAACGTAGGCTATGAGTCAACTTATACAAAACGGACGCACTTAAAATACGCAAAAAATATGAAGGCATACCGGCTAGCCAGCTTCATTCAATGCTGGTTCTTATCTTCCGTTTGCAGATTTTACGAAATAATAGGCTGTGTCTGCCTTGTTTATGGACCGTCGTGCATGCAAGTTTTTCCGGTTGGTTTCACTCGGAGTGGGCTGAACCTGATTCTTGAATACCCGTAGGCAATCTTCTTCAACAAAACCTAAATGTGATTTACGAATGCATCGCAGTTCAACAGATGAGGCTCCAACTCAGCAAGTAATATTTGTTAAAACAATATGGTCAGCACCTTCAATATAGACGCCCACTATTTTCCTATAATGGCTGCATTAAACGTGTACAACATTACCGTTGAATTAACCCTGTGGAACACTAGACCCTTTTTTCATGACGTGGCGCAATTTCAAGAAGTATTTCGATGGGGCCACGATACCACCGTTTGTTTTCGCAAGAACGCCTTCTGGCAGCTCAGTGGACATGAGTGTAGTGCAGTATCCATTGCGGGATGTGCCTCCATATACTTTCCGTGCACCAAATACTCTTGTGTATGACACTACTGCACTGACACCAAGCGAAATGCTTTTGTGGAAGTCGACCCGCTGGGTGGTATAGTGATCATCATTAGGTACCTCCAACAGCGATGATCTTCTTAATGAGGCGAAAGCTGTAGGCGACTCAACGAGGCTTTCATCCCCTGATGGACAGAGATCAGTCACAGTATCGCGAAAAGAGTTTCCAGTATCTCATGATGCAACTTATGTTCCAATAAAAAGATGCTTGTAGGCAGCTGTAAATTGACAGGGAGTAGGGCTGTTGCTTTCGCCGCCCTTTCCTTTTTACGCAACCAAACATTTTTTCGATGTGGTATTTAGACATCTTCAGCGTGAGCGAATTCGGCAGCTTCCCATCGCCACAAACCCATCAAAAGGTGCTGACACCGTGCATACATATAACAAGTCCCGCAAATACAGTGTTCTTGAGGCCCTCAAACACTGATTTTTTTTTGTGCATCCAAAATTCAACCTTTGAAAAAAGTCTTCTTTCATGCACGATTCGCTTTCCGGGGAGGTGTCTTGTATGACTAGAAGAACAGATTTCTTGAGTTCAAGACATCAAAATGGCGGTCTAAGATCGCTATGAATTCAGGCGTAGCATAAGCACCTCTAAATTGCGGATTCAAGCTTTAATGACAACTCACAAAATCCAAGTGCGTTTGTCCCAGATGAACTTAGCGTCAGAACTGTAAAGCGAACTTTCATCTTTTCTGATTTAATGCTCGTATGCATCACAGAGTGCACCACAGAGGTGGGACCAGACCGGCGGAAATATGAGTTGAGCATAGGAACTCTATATTAAAGCTGGTCAACAGGACCTCGCACCGACAAGATTTAGAAAAATGGGCCTATTGCCGCATGGACGTAAAGTCATCTTTAAAGGCACTGCTTTCGCAAACTCGTTGTGTCGTTTTTGGCCGAGGTAAGACGGCGCAGTAGTTAAAAAAACTACGCTGAAAAGGGCAATTGGCTTAGATACTAGCGAACATGAAGTTAAACAAAATGTAGAAAGCTAAAACATAGGCCTACCGTCGATGCTTAGCTGGCCAATGAGATGCGCGTGCAGGTCAGTGCATGCGAGCAACCCAACGCATTTCCACTTAAACAGTGCACCAATGTGATGCGGTTACGTCGACGAGAAGAACCAAGGCGTTTAAGCTAGTCGACTGAAAAGATTATAGATGTTTAAGTTTAGCAATAGCACTCTTAGAAAGCTGCCGCGGTACGTTTGCACGGCGGCCCGCCGCAGTCGGCTGCAGCGGAGGCCCGCCGCCGAAGCAGACGACGCGCCAGGAGTAGCGCAAGACTTTATTGCAGCGCCGCTAGTTCTTCCGACCACCACGCGGACCTCCTTACCGGCGGAGATTTTGAAACTGAGTTTATTCTAGTAAAGTTGGTTTTTACGGCATATAACAAGCAGGTGTACGCATGCTGGTTAATCAATGACCACATGTCAAATTCTAAATACATACTCTCAATCGGGCTCGTAGGAATAGCACCCGTTTCCAACCGCAGACCTAAATAATAGACAGGGTCCAGTAGTTTAAGGGAAGCTTTTGGGGCTGAATGGTGCACTGGGCTACCATAGTCAAGCCTCGATCTTACGAGGCTGTTGAAAATTTTCAACAAGCATGCTTTGTCCGTGGCATATGACTGACGTGACAGGATCTCTAAAGTATTTTGTGTTTTCGTGCATTATATTTATAATTGTTTTATGTGAGGAATAACAGGTAATTTTCATCCAGCAGCACTCCCCATAATTTGTGCTATTTTGCTTTGGAATGGGCTTCCATTCAAGAGGCAGACATGAGTCTGCCCGCATGACCCGTAGCTTACTAAAATGTCCGCAGCTACTTTTTTCACTGTTAATTTTGAAACCTTTCGGCTTTGCCCACCTTGAGAGGCTGTTTACTCAAAGTTGGAGCTTTCTTTCACAATAGGCCACATTGCAGCATTTAAAACTATTCTAGACGTAAATTTCGGAAAGCAAAGGGGAGGATGCGATAGGTTTTTGAAAGAGGTAAAGAATTTGGAAAGAAAGAAAGTGGACAAAAAATGCCCGCCAGGTAGCATCCAAACCCACGACCTCAAGAATACCGGTCTGGTGTGATGACCACTACGCTACCGGTGGGGCGATTTTACCCTCCACTTTCGGGAGTATTTATGCTAAGGTATTTTTGTTTCCTGTGCTTGGGGTTGGTAGCCAGCGGCACTCGGAGTACTCGGGCTGAAGGGGACCTTCTTTTAACCCCGGGCCGTGACTCGAGTGTCTACGACATGTCGAAAGTTGTCGACCAGCGTTGAACCCTCTATCTCTCGATATATATATATATATATATATATATATATATATATATATATATATATATATATTGTGAGCATCAGGGATGTGCATTGGGAATATTCCTCGTTAACCTGGCATCATCATAATCCATTCTGGTCACCAAGGGGTATGCTCCTCGATCACTTATAGCCAACCGCCCATCGTCATTATCATCGCGGGGTAATCATCACCAGCTTGCGTTCGGCCTCCTCGGAACGCTCGGAGTCAGCAAGCTAATAAAGGCGGTCTCCAGGAACAACCCATCTTTCTCAAGTGGCGGAGGGTGCTTTTTGTCCCGCTGTCTACCTCTCGCAGTCGCACCACTGGAGCTCCGTTCACGTCGGAGGTTGCTTCTGCCCACCACCCCCATGCTGCACGAGAGCAGCCAGATGGGCAGCACCGCTGCGGCCCCGGTACAGCCAGTTTTTGCCCTCACCGCCCGCGAGCACAAACCTCCGTTTTTTTCTGGTCTCCGTGGTGACGATGTTGAAAACTGGCTTGATCAGTTCAACCGGGTAAGCGCATTCAACCGATGGGACGACCAATTCAAACTTCAGAACGCCTCATTTTCTCTGATAGAAGCGGCGAAGACCTGGTTCCGCAATAATGAGAAAGACATCTCTGATTGGGCCTACTTTGTCGAAGGGCTGCGTCGTATTTTTGGGACGTTCTCAAACCGGTCGAATGAACCCAAAAGGCAACTGGCAGCCCGCGTTCAGCTCCCGAACGAGGCGTACGCGTCGTACATCCAAGATGTCGTCGCACTGTCTGTCGAGCTGACAATAACATGTCGGAAACTGACCAAGTGCGGCACATCATGAAAGGGATTGCCTCTTTCGCCTTTATTCCTCTCGCGGTTCAGAACCCTACCACCATTGCTGATGTACGCACGATCTGCCAGCGTTTGGACCACCTGCAGTCTATTTGCCTTCAACATAATTGTTCGCGTTCCTGCTTCCTTCCGGATTCAGAGCTCCGTACTCTGATCCGAACAATCATACGAGAGGAGCTACAGCAGCGTGCCACTACCTGCTCCCAGAACAACCACGTACACGCCCGTGGGCTGCGGGACTCATTCAAAGAGGAGCTAGCGTGCATGACCGACGTTCCATAGCCTTGTGGTCCTGCTCCTACGCACGTCCACTCGTACTCCGAAGCTGTTACGAGACCATCCCAGCCCATGGAACTAATTGCCCCTCTGACTACTCATGGGCCCATGACGGCTATTTCTGCGTCTTAGCCTTCACCGCCTCCATTCCCAGCGTGGCGACCAGCGCGTCCAGCAAGCGAGCGTCCAGTGTGTTATTGCTGTGGCATCAGAGGGCACATTTCGCGGTTTTGTCGGCGACGCCAGCTGGACGAACGCCGCTGCTACGCACCGTATGAGCGCGACGCCTACTTTGGATACACCCCTCGTCAGCGCCTGTACTCACCACCTCCGCGCCAACCTTCGCCCGTTCATGACGCCAGAAGCTGCCCTCGCGGTTCCCGCCCGACACGACGTCGTTCCCCTTCACACTTCCGTCGTGCTTTGTCACCTGTCCGTACTGTCTCGAACTCCGATGTCCCCAGCCAACTGCAGGAAAACTAGACGATGCAATTTTTGGAGGGAAAACTGCATATTGTGGACCGATTACAACACCTCCCGAACTTCCGTGTAACCAGTTATCTGTTCTCATCGAAGGAATGTAAGTGGGAGCATTAGTGGATACTGGAGCTAGTATTTCTGTGATTCATGCAGATCTGTGTTCTCGTCTGCGAAAGGTCAAGACTCCGTATGGCGGTCCCCATTTACATGGCGCAAGTAATCAGGCCATCAGGCCCTCCGCCTATTGTACCGCGCGCGTATTAATTTGAGAAATCCGCCATTCTATTCAATGTGCTGTTCTTTCGCCCTGTGCTCATCAGCTTTTCCTTGGATGGGACTTTCTTTCCTCTGCCTCTGCCATTATTTCCAGCCGTGTACCCGCCATCCGTATTGAAGATACTCAAAATTCCAGTTCCCTAAATTCGCAACAGCACACACTCAAGCTGAGATGTGATCATGTTTTGGAAGCTTGTTGTGAGGAAATTCTGTCTGTCTCCTCGGACAAATTTAACGCTGGCGGTTTCAGTACGTTTCGTAACCGCTGTCTTGCTTTGCAAGTCTGTGATCGCATGTTTCCGCACCCCAGTGTGTTGAATCTCGTTGTGTGTACGTGCATTTTCGTCATAAAAAGAGCCTATGAAATTGTTTGGAAATTTATACGTTTCTCGATTATTTAAAGCCTTTGCACAATAATCATTTTTAATTATTGAAAACCGTAAATTGTAAGTTGCACTGTTTGCAAGTTTGTTGCGCTGAATTCAGCAAAACGATTCTAGTAATTGTGCATTTATTACGCCCAAGCTTTTGAAATTGACGCATAGCATGTGGTGTGTTCTCGGGTAGTCTCGGGTAGTCGTTTATGAAGCTAAATAAATTCAGCTTTAATGACGCAACAAAGAGATATTAGTTTTCTATGCTCATTCAGGCATAATTGCAAAACGAATTTTACGTCTTTCTTCATTCATAATAAAAACAAACTTTTTCTCGGCGTTTAGCAAACCGCATTTAAATACTCCACAAAATACTAGCAGAGGTATAATCTACCGTGACAACGGCGGAAGTTTTTTTCCGGTGGTGTGTAGCTATTTTTTTTCGTCTGGGATATACGCACCTAAAACGGTTTGTTACCTTTTCGGACAAGCTGGGTCATTTCATAGGGTGATCCTCGGCAGAAAGCTTATACACATCCCTTCCTTTCAAGACAACGAAGGATTGGCACTGATCAGGTACTGGCACTGATTGGCACTGATCAGAACAGTGCCAAGAAATACGGTCGTCTAAGGATCGATAAAAAGGAGTACCAAAGAAAAGTACACAATGTCAAGCTTTCCGCTTTACAATATGATCGACAGCACCAGTGGCCAGCATACACGGACAATATCTGTGCTCAGCGTTACAAGCTGGAAGGGTGCAACTCAAGAACGCTAGTCTACTGAAGAAAATGCAGTGTCTTTGTCTTTCAACCATAATGACTTCCCTGAGCGTAGCCCTAGTGGCATTTGATTTTCTTCTCATAAGGGTCATGCCAAGACCGATCGTGTTAACTATTCACTTTCTGAATGAAATAAATGAATAAATAATTGAGACAATAATTGGGCCTCCTGTAATTACACTGAGTAGCAACGTAAGCGCACGTTGGTGTATACCCGTAAAATTTTTGGAAAGAACAAAAAAATGTGTTGTTTGCTTTTTAGTGTAGTTAAAACATCCTTGTAGATAAAAAATGCAACTGAGGGAATTTTTTTTCACTTTGCATATTTGTATCTCTACAGAGGTTAAGATATTCCTGTTTCGGGCATTTTAATTTAGAATGTATGGACAAGGAAAAGGGAAGCATACATGCCTCAATATCATTTCTTTTCGGTGATAATTAGTGTTCGGCAATCACTAACAAGACTTTCCGTTTTTTAGTCTACTAGGTTAGCTGCGGTGGTGCCGGGAAAATACAAAAATTGTTACGACAAGCAAACGCATTCAAAGTATTGCTAGTGTCATGTTCATACACCGATGATGATGACAGCGATGCTCGCCACACTGAGCCTGGCTGGGACCGCCACGTACGGTAGCAAATAGACTTCATCCCTCTGTAAATACGTCGCTACTCCCTCCCGCATTGTTCATATAATCTGTCTGCTGCCGCGTTGTAACGATATTTGAAAAAATATCATTTGTACACATTTATGCGGATGAACATCTCTTCGTGGAACTTCAGTGTCATAGAATATTCTTAATACAACATTAACCTTCTTGGCTGAAAAAAAAAGGTATCCCTTGTGACACATAGTACGGTCTCTTAAAGTGTATCTTTTTTTCAATTCACGTTGTTCTCTTATATATAGTAGGTTTAAAAGTATGCGTGACAATTTTCTCCTACCCTAAATAACGAGTTTTATATTCAATTACTTCTATTTAGGATGAACGTTCTGGCCTATTGCACCGTAATAGTAATAACTTTGCTGCCTTGTTCCGTAATTTGCCTGTCTGATCACTGGGCAGGTTTTAAGACTGTACCCGCCAATTATAAAATTGTGCAGAAGTCCCGTAAAATACCCACACTTATCCAGTTTCACTTAAAAAAGTTAAACGCACTTTTTTCGACACTGTATATAATGTGTAGGATCTATAAATTTTCAAGAAAAATACTAAAGTATTGCACTTTAACTACAGACAACTGGAACCATATTTATACATTACGTAAATCAAACATATTGTTCGTCGGAAAAAAACCTTAGCACACGTAATAATAACAAAATACCTTTGCACGCTGTACACCACTCATTCGTACTCGGAAAGTAATATTGAAGTTCACAAGCCCCGGCTCACACCTGATTTTTTTAGCATGCACAATAATCGGTATAAACAGAATACACGACAAGCCGCAACAGATATATACTTGGAATGAATTACAAACAAAATAAGCCAAAAAGGAATTAAGAGATTTTCAAAAAAAGAAACCTGGAATTTCGCCTTCCTTGGTCTCTGCAAGATAAGTCCTAGAAACATGCTCTGACCTGCATGGTGCAGGAGTGTCCCTTTAATATACACGCTTTATATGCAATATTTATATTGCACAGTGGAATGTGTATCACTTTTTTCAGTATAAAACATGCGCTCAAGTCATCTGCAAGCGATTGATGTTAGCCCACTCGATCTGTAATAAACCAGATTCTTTTCGGGCTAGCTTTTGTGGATCGGTGCAATGTGTCCAATCTTCCAGTCTCCCGGGCAGACGCCAGCATATAAAGACTTCAAGATAATTAGTAATACATACTTCGGGATGGGGCCCGCCCAATGTTTATAAATATGCCACACAAAATATAGTTTATATATTCAACAGCATTTTAATAAACCTAGGAACTGACAAGTTATTTTGTTGTTTTTGATGTTGGCGTTGCAATGGAGCATTGATTGCACATGTTTTTCTTACTAGCAACTATGCATCAATGAGTTATGAAATACAACCGGTGTGGAAAACTGTGTACACCTAAATACAACACAAAAGACAAGACATTGCCAATTTATATGCGAAACTCCGCACTCGCACCCGACATATAAAAAAGCGACAATATGAGCGCGGAATCACCGTCAGTGTAATAAAAATTGAACAAGGCTGCACACCACTGCGAGCATATGTGCAAAAACGTTGCCAATACATTACTTGAAAAGACACTTTTAGAAATTTGTTATATTTCGTAAATCCCTACGAATGGTCTCCTCAGCTAATTGTCTGAATACTAATAAATATAGGGGTCCCCAAATATATTTGCAGGACCAGTGCACTCCTTCAGCTCACTATCTTGTTTTTATGTAGGACTGCGTAGCATATCTTGCATTCATAGTCATAGCAGTGTTGCGGAAGTTGCAAGCTTGTTCTGTTAATCATAAACAACTGCTGCTCTTTTAGGCACTTTTATAAACAATGGCCTGCTGCTGGGCTACAGCGCAAAACCCCGCGCATTAGGTAGAATCATGTGCACTATCGGTGTTTCGAAAATGAACAGGGGATAGTATGGCTTCTCAAGCAAGTTGCCATTTTGTCTCATCGTTTTCCATCCGCAAGAACAGGCTAGAAAAACCGGTGATCGGCAGAAAAAGAAACCCGGAGTTTTTGCCTGCTAGCCACAGTTTTGAGATTGCCTGCCCTTCGATGGATATACAACACAACTACCCCTTTGGTGCGGCTAAAGCCACCTGACCAATGGGAAGTGCCGTTTTTTACCTTGGGTAACAAAGACGCAGGCACCACGATGAAATTACTAAGCGTTAGCCAGCCAGAATCAACCTAAAACGTTTAGCGATTAATTCGTTATGATTTTTCTGATGGCGTTAATTGGTTCGGTCTCCCCAAAGCCAATGAGAAGCAACTCCCTTTTCACACTCTGAAATGTACTGACCTATCAAATACCAATCGTTTATTAACCTTGATCTACACAAAATAAACGATATCTAACACAAAAGGTCTAAAAAACGTTACGGAAATGTTTAAAACTACATAGGTAACAATTCATCATCATAGTTATCCGCCTGTCCACGCCCTTTGCAGGGCAGAACATCTTCCATAGATCTCCAATTATCCCGGTCGTGTGCTAACTGAGAGCTATTTATGCCCACAAATTCTTCTTGTCATCTTTCCACCTAACTTTCCTTTGCCACCGGCCACACTTGCCTTCTCTAAGGATCCTATCTGTTCCCGTAATGACCAACGGTTATCTGGCCTGCGCATGACAGGCCCTGCACACGCCGTTTTCTTCTACGTAATTTGTACTGTTCATAACAAGCGTTTGTTTCCTCATCCACTCGGCTCCCTTCTTTTCTTATGGAGGATTCCCACGATGGACATTTCCCCAGCTGGTCCTGTGACGTTGCAAGTGTCGTCACCAGACTGTCCGGCTTAAGGAAACATTCAAATGAAGGATAAAGCGAGCCGATGACAGTGCGGACGAACAGAGCATATTCTCGACGCGTGGGGCGCCTGCATGCAGCATAAAGCGAAACAGGTTCGAGTGGTTGAGAGTACTGGGAAAGATGGACGTCGACCGAAAGCGCTGAAGCCCGGCGATTTCGGTACGGCTGGCCACAAAAATGAGCCACGTAACATCACGTGTCCGTGCTTTGTGAAAACGGATGTATACTGTAAGATGTAGTGCCGATGTTTGCTGGTACTGCGATTGTTAAACTCCTGCATTCCTGCATTCTGTGCTGTCGCTTCACGAGCTCGATCTTTCACGGCTTTCTGACGTAGCTCCCAGATTTGTTGCGTGCCCGCCTCACTTATTTCGGTATCGCCGCAAAGCAGGCAGTTGACGAACGCTGCGATGAGTGTTTCATGTTTGTGTTTGACAAGTCACATGCCCCTGGGGCGAAAGCCTTGCACAGAGGTGCTACTATGCCGAACTAAGTATGCGTCCAGCAGGAAAAGAGCCCAAGAGCAAAAAAAAAATCCCAACAAAAGAAGATGTAGGTGTGGCTTCGATATGCCCGCTACTCACAACAGAAAGGCGTGGTTGCTTGACTATCCAGCCTTGGGCGTGCCAAAGTGCATTGAATTGCTGTATTCCCTTGCCAGAACCGCGAGCGGACATGAAGTCTGGAATTTTAAGCCCGCTTTTTCCAAGGTCCGTTCGCTAGGGTCACGAGCAGCCGATGTCGTATCACATGGTACGTGTAAAGCGATACAAATCAGGGATTTTGCCCTTTGCGTGAATCGTCCTTTAGCGTTACACGTAACACCTTTTGTTTTTATTGCTAGCGAGTCGTTCTCCATTTAAATTGAACTCTTTTATTAAGACTCCGAGTTTTCCCCGTGGTGAGTACAGGTTAGATGCAGCTTTTAAACATTTTCACTTTAGGGACAGTGGTAGGCTGCTGATCACTACCCCAGCGTGCCTGCCGAATGTCAGGTTCGGTGGGACAATAATAATTACAAGAGAAGAACTTTATAAACGAGACTAGGTTTTATAATACCCGGAACTCACGCAAGGACACATAACAAACAGAGACCACTAAAGAGCAAGAGGGAACAAAACAAAGCTAGAGAACAAGGAAGAAATTAGCGAGAATGAGGCATAGCAAACGGGAAAGAGTTCAAGAAGCGCGAAACAGTCAAGGTCCGGGAATGCAGGGCGAGCACACAATAATGGTTCGCTGCGGGTACGGGGTTCTCCTACCTCACGTCCAAGTAGTGGTGTTGCGGTTTTGAAACGTCCAGGTGATATCGTGGCGGCGGTAGTCAGGCGCGCTCCCAGCTCCCGTCACCGTGGGGGCGAACGCAGCTATCTTGGGGTGTCGCTGTCTCCCACCGACGCACGGGGAGACACCTTCCTGGCGGAGGAGAAGTCTTGGAGGCTGCAGTGGTGGATGACCTCCTGGGGCACGGCACGGGTCCAGTCGCCCGACCGCCGCGCATCCCGGTCGCGATCCACGCCCCGTGTTCCTCTTCGGCCGCTTCTCCCCCCAGCTGCTGTCATTGGCCGTTTCCGATTGGCTGGCCCGTGAGTGCGGGATAGTTGTCCTCGGAAGACGATGATGATGGTGCCGTCAGGATGTTTGGAACGTACCCCGTATAGCACATCGTCGTTATCGTCTTCATTTTCCAGTTCACTTCGTGACACCGAATGAACTCCACCTCATTCTTACCCTGCAAAATATCTCTCATTATGGTTGGTGTCCAGGGAGACTACTTGGCTTAAGTAGATATCTCCGCCTACGACTTGCTATCTTTCAGGGAGAGCACATCACTTCTACGACTACCAGGGATAGCACATGCTATTCCCCAATGCTATTCCTGAGGCCATTCCCCGATGCTCCCCGATGATACCGATGCTTCCCGATGCTATTCAGCGTTACTTTAAATTTCGGCATTATAATTTTCAAGCCCACGATTTTACTCTGCCTCTCCGGAGCGGTAATCATGCATCGCCACTCATAGCCCTTACGCCCACCTGTTCCCAATGCAATGTTTTGAATACCAGTTGTAAACATGCTGTGAATATCATAAAAAGATTGCGTCTCCTTGTCTGACACCCATCGTTATAGGTATTTTTCTGGTAGTTTTAATGAGGTCGATGATAGCTGTGGGCCCCTTGTAGATATCATCTAGTATTCTGACGTACTGCTCGTATACGCACACATTCCGCAATGCCTGAATGACTGCTGAGGCAAGTCAAAATCTTTCTCTGAATCTACGAGGGCTATATTTAGTGGCTGGGTATACTCCGCGCATTCTGTATCACTTGAGTGACCGTGTGATTATGGTCTAGTGTTGAATAGCCTTTACAAAACCCTGCTTGTTCTATATTTTCGCTAAAATTTATGGTGGCGGAACTTATGTTAGCATTTACCTTGTCCAGTACCTTGTAGACGATAGACGGTAAGCTGATCGACCTGGAAATATTTAGGTTCTTTATGTCAGATTTCGTATGGGTTTGCGTTCTTACACGATGCGCGTAAACTCGCGGTCATAACGCATCGCGTGTGCAGAAAAACAGGGTCGACCAGCCTGGTGTTGTAACCGTAACACGTTTCCATGGGTATGCCAAATAACACTCGGTCATGAGTCCCCAGAGGCTGCGAGGCAAACGACCATGGCCGTGGTGAGGCCTTAGAAGCAGCGCCAAGTACTAGAGTCGTTGGATCTGCACAGACCTATATTGTATTCTGAACATGGGAAGGTTTATCACGAGAACTTTATCCAGCCAGGCTAGTGTTAAAGTGTAGCTGGAGGAATTGGAGGGCATTAAAATTATGTATTTGAGCTTAGTGGGGTTATGAGGACACTTGAACCCTTCACAGTGCTGAAAAATTGACATAATAAATGTTACCGCGGTATAATGGACAGGAGAGAACGGCGACTAAGAATTGATGACTTTAAAAACATAGCTGGCAACATTGAAAAATGCAATTCATTTATGAAAGTATGCCCGGTCTCGTAGTTAGGCGTAATAAGAAGTATAAATTCAAAGTAGCACAGGACTACGCTCCTACATCCCGCCATGACGACCAGCTGCTCTAACTCTTTTATAAAGATGTGGAATGAGCAGTGGCTAAACTAATGACACAGTATACTATATTTAAGGGTGTCTTCAATGCTAAAGTAGGCAAGCAGCAGGCTAGAGACAAGGCCATTGGGAACTATGATATGGGTTGTACGAATACCACAGGGAACTCATTAGTAGAGTTCGCCGGGCAAAATAATCCCGGAATTATGAATTCTCTATTCCACAAACGGGAGTGGCAGAAGTGGGCGTGGTTGAGCCCATAAGGGGGTGATAAAAATACAACAAACTTTATTCAGCGCGCTATATCTGATGTGCGGGATGTGGAAGTGCTTTGAAGGGGGAGGTGTAGCGATCACAGACGGGTAAGATCTCCTATTAGTGTAGATTTGAGAATGAACCGTAACAAGCTACTTCATAAGGTCCTGTCAATGAGCTAACAGGAACAGAGAACATTGAAAAATTCAGCATCGCGCTGAAGAACCCAATTTCAGCTATAACCGAGGAAGCAAAGTTTACGACACAGGATGCCAGAGCCAATCTTACACGATGATGATGATGGTTTGTGTTTAATGAAGCAAGGCCGAAAGGGCAAAGAGCGCCAAAGACAAAGGTATTTGATGAGGACAGATCTGCAAATAAATACTAAATTGTCTGCGTAAAAACAAAAGTGAAGCGAATGCATGAAGACGAGTGCTGTAAAGCACCAGCTTGCCACAATTCATGGTAAGAAATAAGATGTAAAAACTTGCCAACCGTGAGAAACCTAAAAACACGCTTCATGAAAATCACGCGCTCGTCTGCTAAAAAGTAGGATAGGTGAAATGGGATATGTTGTTTGCACAGTTGTGGAAAATTTTTTGCGTCGTGTGGTGTCAAGGGCCTTGCATTGAATGAGCATGTGAACTACGAATAGGGCCTCTCCACACCTGCTGCACTGGGGTCTTGGAGATACCCTCAGCAGATTTGAGTGCATTGCATGAGTGTACCCTGTCCCAAGACGACCCAAGACGACTTCTATGTGTCTGTTGCGTGAGTCAGTTGTGTACGGTCCCGAGTGTGGTTTTATTACTTGTAGTTTGTTATCTAAATATTTATTCCACTGTGCTTGCCATTTGCTACGAAGGTGTTGTCAAATTTGTGGGTTAAGTTCAGTGTGGGGTAGTATTGTTATATCTACTGTGTTCCTGAGTGCGGCAACACCGGCCTTCTGATCAGCAACCTCATTGCCAGCGATCCCAACGTGCCCTAGAACCGATAACAACACCAGAACAAGTGTTTTGGCCATATATAGACATGATTGTGTTGAAAACCTAATTAAAAATTCTGTTTTTGCATGGCTTGTGTGATGCCGATGCGCGCACACTGCTCAAGTAGTGTGTATATATGATGGACCTTGAGATTGTGTGTTCAAGAATTGTGCAATGAGTAAGATGCCATACGCTTCCGCTGAGTAAATTTGGTGTATGTGCCCATGGTTCTCCATGCATCAAAGTTTGGCCCATGAGCACCACAAGACACTATGATTGCAGTTTTTGATGAGTCACTATAAAACTATACACATTAATACCTATACTGCAGGGGCAAGAAGTGCTGCAAAATTGCAGTTTGTGGCACCCTGGTTTTGTCAATTATTGTGAAATACATGTCACAACATACAGGATGAAGCTGCCAGGGTAGTGAAACGTAAGTTCAAGAAGTTGCGTAAATGTCTAAAATGGAGAGGCTGATACCCGAAGCTTCCTCTCTCATCATAAGTGAGAACGACAAGGTAACAGACGGGGAATTTACAAGCAGTGGAGATGGGGATGTAATATTTAAAAAAACGTTTAAAGGGATGTATATTCAGCGATCAAATATTAAAAGCATACAGTGAGTTCATGTTCACTCGTTGGTCCTTAAGGCACCACTTTTTACACTCAGCATAGAAACTGTGGACGGGGCTAGTGCGGAAAGCATCCGATGCAAGGCGAAGCCCTAAGTGTAGCACTGAGTCGAGCATTCCTAATGGTGTTTTTGACGCGTACCCATACACCACACTGCCATAGTCGAAACGAGACCCAACCAAAGAATTATACAGGCGTAGCGTTCGTTATCGGTGCCATACGGTTGTTGTGAGAGGACCGTAATGATATTCCTTGTTTTGAGACATTTATGCTTCAGCTGCTTGATCTGAGGAATGAATTTGAGTTTGTGGTCAAACACTACACCAAAATATTTATGCTATTTGTTAACAGGAAGCGACTCACCATCCAGAGTAATGTCTGGGCCCGGATGAACCCCACTCTTCCTGAAGACACAACGCAATACCTTAACAGGATTAAGTCTAAAACACTCCTTGTCGTGCCAGCCGGCAAGTTTCGTCACGGCTAGCTGGAATGGACGTTCGCAGGTTTACATATTACATCATTTAATGGATATCTGTACGTGATCTACTTACGTGGTTTAAGAGGTTGTAGGTGGAAATGCCTTTCCAAAAGAGTTCATGTTAATTATGAAAAGGGTGCCCCTTTGCAATCCACCTTGCGGCACGCCATCTTCGTGCACGTGAACCTTTAAAAGTGCACTACCGAGTCTCATGATAAGGTTCTCAGCGAAAATTAATAATAAGGGTTATTTAACATGTTTCCCGAGACACCGAATGACTCAAGGTCACAAAGTATGCCGTAACGCCATGCGGTGTCATAATTCTTCGCTATGCCAAGACCACTGTAAAACAGAACTGTTTGGGAACGAACGCATTCTTTATATATGATTCCAAAGCAACCAGCTTTTCGTTGGTTGATTTCGCCGCCCTGAGGCCAGCCTGGATGATCTCGAGAAGACCATTGTACAATAAGGAGTACATGAGTATCCTGTTGATCTTCTCGAGAAGCTTGCATGGGCAGCTGGTCCTGGCAATGGGTCGATAGTTAGCTGGAAAGGAAGGGTCCTTCCCTTCCTTCAGGACAGCCACTGCAATGGCCTCCCTCAAAGACTATGAAAGCTGCATCGAAGGCTATATTTTGTTGTATAGGTGTAGGATAGTCTCAAGAGTGTGTGGTTGTAGGTGTTGTATCATGGTACATGTAATCTTATCTGGAGCTTAAGGTTTGCACGTGCTCAGTGCAGCCCTCAACTTATAGAGCGTGAATTCAGAGTTGTAAGAATTTTTTTATTTGTCTTTGTCATGTAAGGGCTCCTTCTCTGCAGATGATTTTTGTTGCATAAAAGTGTTAGTGTAATGTGCTAAGCGGTACAGTTCTTGGAAATGTTGTGCGAGCGTGTTAGCCTCGTCTTTCAGCGTGTCCCCTGTTGTAAAAACCAGGGGCAGGATGTGTGTCTGTTATCCTTTCAGTTTTCGTATTCGTGTCCAGACTTTGTGCATGTGTCTGTGTAATAATTGATCTAAGTGAGGAAAGCGCGCGCCAACTTTTCCTTTTCGCCTCACGACACACTTGTTTCCCAAAAGCCTTTGTCCGTTTACAAGAAATGTGATTATCCGACGCGGGGTACCGACGGAGACTACCCAAAGCCTTAGGTTGGGCCTCTCGTCCTCGTCTGCTGTTATCGTTCAAAAAGGACCTTCTTTGGTGGCGCGGGGTAACGGAGGCGTGGGCAACAGACTTTCCCGCGGCATCGAGGATGTTCTCCGTGAGTAGTTGTGCTGATTCTTCTACGTGTAGGTGGTTTAGGGATGTGTGGTATAGTTAGGATTTTTCTGTAAATGTACTCCAGTTTGCTTTTGATTTATTAAACGTGTGGTGGGAAGATGGACTGATTTGGCCTCTACCTATATACGTTAGTGAAGTGGGAAAGTGGTCACTGCCATATGGGTGCGTGCCCACACCCCACTCAAGATATGGAAAGGGAATTGCAGAACCAATAGTTCAGTCAAGATGTGAGTGTGCATTGTGTCGTAAGTTGTAATGTGTAGGCTGGTTTTTGTGGAAATGGCATTCTCCCACGGATGTTAGGAATTTCTCTATCAGTTGACCTCGGACATCCGTTCTGGTGAAGCCCCAAAGTGAGTTGTGCGCATTAAGGTCACCTGTGAGGATGTATGGTTCGTTCAGCTAGCCAAACAGCGCCTCGAAATCAAGTGCAAGATCAGGAGGAATATAAACGAAGCACACCATTATCAACCTATGTAACATTGTCGAGCGGATGGCTACAGCCTCAAGGACAATGTTCAAAGTGACAGGGTGGCATGCTAAGGATTTCCAGGCGACAATGAACACACCAACCGAATAGTGTGTGCAACCAACCTTGTTTTTTTTAATACCATGTACATATTTAGGCAATTTGTTTGTTTGGTATAGATGTTCGTTTTGGAGACACATGACACTTGGCCAATTGTTATGCCGCATCTTATACACATCGTGAAGATTTTTTAAGGAGGCCTCTGCAGTTCCATTGAACGATGTTTTGTGTTTCCAATATTTTCATTTAGGAATGAGTGGAGTGTGTTCATGTGTTGTGTTTCCGGGCTTGTACTCTCGGAAGGGCTTTTAGGGCCTTTCTGTTGGCTTGAATGTCGGAGGCTGCTTCTTGCACTGCGTTGCAGGTGGGAACGGCCAGACATCCATCTCCTCGTCCGATGTCAGAGGGGTGCCCGCGGCCCCGGCATCCCGGCACGGGCGGGACGGTGGCGGTGGGACCTGGTGCGGGGGCCCCGTATCCATCCCTTCGGCACCCTCCAACGCACTGCAGGACGGGGAGGTAAAGGCGGGACCGGCCACAGTCCCAACAGACGCGGTTGGCACCACATCCGCTGCTGCCTTAGCAGGTGGTGTGGTGACTGGTTGGGTTGCCTTAGGCGATCCAGAGGGGTACGGGGGCGGGACCAGATCAGACTCACTGAACTGGGTCCCTGTGGATCCCAGAGGGTGCTCCGCACCCCGGCGAGCTGTGTCGGCCTACTTCCCCAGAGGGAAAGAGGCGAACCTCTTTCGCGCCTCTGGGAAGATGTTCTCAGTTCTTTTGATGTTTATGAACTTTTTCTCGAGTTGAGATTTTTAACATTTTAGGGAGTACGCCGGATGCGGCCCATGGCCGTTCACACAAGTGAGGGTGTCAGATCGACAGTTGTCGCTCGGATGACCTTGTGCCGCGCATTTTGCATATGTTGTTCGGCCACGGCAAGAGTTTGTACAGTGCGCGAAACGCTGGCACTTAAAAAAGCGGCGTGGGCTCTGGATGTACGGACATATGGAGAACCGGGTAAAGCCTGCATTTATATGTTGTGGAAGAACTGCGCGGTCAAAAGTCAAGATGATGTGCTTGGTGCGAATCTCCTTGTCATCTCTGCCGATGGTCATGCGTCTCACGGCAGTGACACCCTGATCAATCAAGCAATCAAGGAGATACGCATCCGGTTTGTTCAGAAGATCTGGCTCGGATATTACACCGTGCGAGCTGTTGAGGCTCCGATGGGGTGTGATCCTGATGTCGAGATCAGCTAGTGTAGTCTGAGGCAGACGCTTTGTGGAGTGCTGTTTGTCATTTACCTTGATGAGGAGTTCACACGGAGTTTTTTTTTTGGTCTGATGCGAATTTCCTATTATCGCTTCAAGATATTTTGCAATGAATAAGACTCGCTGAGATGCAAGAGGATGGGATGGAGTGAGGGACTCCATGTCAAGAAATAGAGAGTAATGATCCGGTTCAGGAAACAATAAAGGTTGTAATGGGGGAAAAGATACTTCGGTGCGGCCTCTTTTCAGGGACCGATCAGGTTTGGGGGGTTTAGAAAATACCATATGCTGTAGTATAGAAGCCGGGGACGGGGTTCTTTCTTCTGCAGCCTTACCCTGATAGCTGACTAGGTCCCGGAGCTCCATGCTTAGTAAACAGACAGGACGCCCATCCGGTGGAGCTGGACCTGGGCTCCAACGGTCACAGTTTGAGGTTCAAACCCTTCACCTTAAAACTCATTAAGCTATCGGTTACAGCGTGAGAACGGGGGCTCGGGGTCTGCGGTGTCGCCAAGGGCGTCAACAAGATAACTCAAGGTGCCCTCTGCGGGGACGATCTTACAGGCATTATCATGGAGTGTGCAGTAGAGGTCAGGACAAAAGGGGCAACACAGGGTACTCGTAAACTTTACTAGGAGACGAAAGATACGATTAGGAAACTGAAAAGCATGAAAGTCTCCTCCCCACGTCACAGGTTACAACTAGTGGGACTTTGAAATTAACGAATGAGCGTAAAACAGGTGACATACCGAAGTATAATTGGAGAGCATTGAGCATGTTGCAAAGAACTCAGGGAGCCTGAAAGCAGTGGAGGGACGTCTAGGCATTGGGATAAAGCAGATGTATGCCCGGAAAGACACGCAAGGTAATGTCAGCACAAACACGAAAAGGATAGTTATAGTTGCCGAGGAGTTCTATAAAAACCTGCACAATAGCAACGACATCCTGGATAATACCGAACAAGAAAGAATTTCAGGGCAGGTAGACATCCCACTACTGATGACCCAAGTAAAGAAGGCTTTGAAAGAAGTGAGAGCTGGCGGTCACCTAGTAAGGCTCGGATCAGAACATACGTCTTGAAGAATGGCTGGAGAAATTTCAGGGAAAAACTGGCAAACCCCTGTACGCCATGTCTAACAATAATTATATTTTTATTGCCTCAACAAAACAGACCTTCCCCCGTTAGTGTAAACTCGCCTGAAATATTCTTACCAGCATCAAGATAAGTTATAACTCGTGATGAATTTGAAAGTTTCAAAAAGTTGCTAACGTATCTAAAAACTTCCAGAAATGCATAAAAACGTTGGAAAGCAATCCTTGCGTGTAAACGCAACCACGCAAGTCCCTCTCGAGTTCGATTGAGGTGCTGAGCAGAAATGCAGAAAAGGTTGCTACAGAACCTAATCAAGCCTCTCCATTAAAACAGGAGAAAACGATGCATGATTCAATCATCCATATTTTTGCATGAAAGTGTATAAGAAGTATAGACCAGTTTTTTATGTGTAAGAATTGGTACGTTTGTGAGCATGTGCTACTAAATAAACATAGGCATTCTCAATAATGCGAAAAAAATTGCAAATCGACGCTTGTCTTATCGGTTATATTTTATGTATCATCCCTGCGCGCAACTTCACTTTTAAATTTGCTGAAAAAATAAAGCCCAAAATGTACTTTCATACTTGCCTATTTTTTTTTGAATTCTTTGATGTACGTGCTCGATATGCTTCGTACACATCAATATCCCTGAGGAATAAGTGCAGTGTATCCTTAACTATTATACCAAACTTCGCCAATATTGAAATCCTTATAGGTCAAACTTTTCACAGACAATATTTTACAAGCCAACCTTACCTATTCGAAGAGGATGAATGAGTAAAAACATCATCAAGAAAAGAATGACTGACATTTCTTCCAATTTCAGGACATTCAGGTTCACACCAAAACCAGAACATGGCCCTGAGAGAAATGCAGTAGTCGAAGTCAGCTCCAACGACGACTTCAATAGTATCTTAGCTCGGCTGTTAAATGCGGTCGCTGGGCTTCAATATGAGCATCAGCGGCGAGATAGAGATAAATATATCAAGATATATTGGAAGAACATTCATAAAGGTAAGCACCTTTGCTGATATTTCATATTCTACCACAGTTTAAGAGAGGGCTTGGGGCCCATCGCTCGTATTGCTGAGATTACATAAAGGTAACTCGATAGGAACACGGAACCAGAAATGTTATGTCTACGGAACTCTTACTTTCTATGCGACCCGCAGCACAATGTTCCGAGCTGTATCTAAATATAATTCGTTCAAGAAAACCCCATACAGCCAGAAGGCCTTTGAAAGACACGCAAACTTGCCGCTTTCCTTCAAGGATTGACAGTGATGTTCAGCAAAGCGTAAATGAACTAACAAGTGAGAAAATGGTATGGTTGAGTTCATACACTTGTTATCTCATGAGTCATTACGATTTTTATATGCCGAATGTGAATATGCTTTTAGAACTTTTGTCTGTCATCATAATTCTTTCGTGTCGTAAAGCGTTACCACTCTACCATAAAGAAATCATTTTCAAATTTATTTTCCGAAATATGAATTCGTTGCCTGGACAAAAGGGCGATTAAAATCCTTCAGTTATCTCCACCAAAAGGCATAATTTCTCGCAGCTGCAAGTAATTTGTGTCAGAATGTTCAAAATAAAACGTCATTTTAATAAAACTTCCAAATAAGAGGAGACGTCATATCATTGGAGCTTTCACAGAAACACGATTACTTGGTTAAAGAAACCATGCTCCACAAATTGGCCGTCCCATTTCTCCTACTAAACCACCATAATGCTACCCAAATAAACAGATTTTCTCGTAAGAAAAAAGGATATGCCTTGTGTTCATTTCTGTTTTCGTGTGTTTTGCAAGTTGCTCTTATCATTCTTAGTTTTGAAACGCACACAACACAAAAGACATTTTAGGTACGTTCTAGTTCATACCATGCCTCGAAAAGTGGATCTATACTCAAAACAGATATCAGCTGTGTCTGCGATACTAAAACAGGTCAATATGGAATGTGCGATGCCAGCATCAGATTCAAATTTACAACAAAAAAAACCGGTAGGCAAAAACATTTTCAGCATATCTTTGCCTATAAAAGTATATTTTTGAGTTATATGCACAGCCACGGGACCCTCTTCAGCTTAGAAAACGATACCGCTAGAAGATGTAAACAAATATACCTCGGAGAAATATGTTACTGCTGAACGCAACCCCGAGGGAGAAATTTGGCGCAGAATGGGTATGGGCTGAGGATCATTCCGCAATTACACCCTGATATTGAAAAGTAAGGTAAGTTGATTACCCTAAAGAAAAAAAGACAGCCAGAGCGCACGGCCGGTAATTACATTGAGAGCTGAAATTTGACGCCTTACTAAACAAGAGGAACGCAACCTTATAGCTTCTCAACAGGCCATCAACGAGTATAGTGCGGATTAGCACTTATGGTACGTCTCCCGCAATGTAGCACCGCGGGAGACGTAGTAGCACTACGTCTCCCGCGGTGGTCGAGGGGCGGCGCTAGTGGTCCGTCTTCAGAGCACTAGTAAATATAAACCTCCAGCTTTAAAGTCGAGACAGAAGCCGCTGCAGGATAGCATAATCGGTCAGTGCAACGCACGCGTTATGCGGAGAAGTGGCTTCGACTCACGGTCCCGAAAAAAACGGTGGATGTTTTCTAGAGCTATATTTTCGCTCATTTATCACTGTATCAACGAAACATAAGAAACACACGTCATTCGGCTCTATTAAAATATTTCGGAAACAGCCGAATAGCACTTGCAATGGCGACTGCAACCTTGATATGTGTCCTTACCTAGTCCCTCGTCCCGTATCTTGCAGTCCTGTAACATGCACAACGAGGGCTCTGGCTCAAGCAGTTCGGATATGCCAATTGCTAACCCCGACCTACGACCACGTCTTACGTGGCGGCCGCTTGGAAAAAAAGACGCTCTACGTCTCCCTCGGTGGTCGAGGGGCGGTGCTAGTTATCCGTCCTCAGAGCTCTAGTAAATATACACCCCCTTCTGTAAAGTCGAGAGAGAAGCCGCTGCGGGATAGCATATTTGGTCAGTGCAGCGCACGCGTTATGCGGAGATGTGGGTTCGACTCCTGCTCCCGGAAAAAACCGCAGATTTTTTCTCGACTTATATTTTCGCTCATTTAACACTGTATCAAAGAAACATGAGAAAAATACCTCATTCGGCACTATAAAATATTTTGGAAACGGGCGAATAGCACTCGCAATGACAACTGACACCATGATATGTGTCCTTACCGAGTCCCTCGTCCCGTATCTTTCTGCTCTGCTACATGCATTACGAGGGCTCTGGCTCCAGCAGTTCGGATATGCTAATTGCTTACCCTGACCTACCACATCTTATGTTGGGGCCGCTGGGAAAAAAGACATTTTACGTCTCCGGCGGTGGTCGAGGGACGGCGCTAGTTGTCCGTCCTCAGAGCACTAGTAAATATAAACTCCCGCTGTAAAGTCGAGAGAGAAGGCGCTGCGGGATAGCATAATTGGTGAGTGCACCGCACGCATAATACGAAGATGTGGGTTCTACTCCTGTGGCGGGAAAAACGGCGGATTTTTTCCCGACTTATGTTTTCGCCCATTTGTCACCGTATCAAAGAAACATAACAAACACACGTCATTCGCCACTATTTAAAAAAAATCCGGAAACAGCAGAATAGCCCTGGCAATGACGACTTCAATCTTTATATGTGTCCTTACCGAGTCCCTCGTCCCGTATCTTTCTGTTCTGCTACATGCATTGCGAGGGCTCTGGCTCCAGCAGTTCGGATATGCCAATATCTAACCCCGACCTACGACCACGTCCCACCTGGTGGCCGCTGGGAAAAAAGACGCTCTAAGTCTCCCGCGGTGGTCGAGGGGTGGCGCTAGTTGTCCGTCATCAGAGCATCGAGAGAGAAGCCGCTGTGGGATCGCATAACTGGCAAGTGTATTGCACGCCTTATGCGAAGATGTGGGTTCGACTCCCCCTCCTGGGAAAAACGGCGGATTTTATCGCGAGCTATATTTTCGCTCATTTATCACTGTATCAAAGAAACATAACAAACACACGTCATTCTGCAGTATTAAAATATTTTGGAAACAGCCGAATAGCACTGGCAATGGCGACTGCAACCTTGATATGGGTCCTTACCGAGTCCCTCGTCCCGTACCTCTCTGTTCTGCTATATGCATTACGAGGGCTCTGGCTCCAGCAGTTCGGATATGCCAATTGCTAACCCCGACCTACGACCACGTCTTACGTGGCGGCCGCTGGGAAAAAAAGACGCTCTACGTCTCCGACGGTGGTCGAGGGGCGGCGCTAGTTATCCGTCCTCAGAGCACTAGTAAATATACACCCCCATTGTAAAGTCTAGAGAGAAGCCGCTGCGGGATAGCATAATTGGTCAGTGTACCGCACGCTTTATGGAGAGATGTGGGCTCGACTTCCGCCGCCGGAAAAAACAGCGGATTTTTTCTCGACTTATAGTTTTGCTCATTTACAGTCGAACACGGATATATCGAACACGGGTATATCGAATTATTGTGTATATCGAACTCACAAATTATCCCCTTGAAAATTCTGTGTAAAAGTATAGGAATTCGTACGTTTATATTGAACCGTATTTTTCCCGACATTGGGTATATCGAACACCGCGCGAGCTGGAAGGTGCTCTTCGGCAGTCGCTGCACCCCCGATTGAGGTTGAGGAGGATATGGAGGAATGCGCGGGCATGACGAAGACTGGCTTGCGGTACTAATTCCCCCTACCGGAACGAATTTGTGCTTGCCCAGTCGGGCCCCGCTACCGGCCACCGTAGCGTTAGCGGACGGAGCCCGGTATGCTAAATCTCTCTAGGCACACAAGCCCGAACGCTCGGAAAATGTAACAGGGTGAGGCAGGGATGCCCCGACTGCGCACGTCCTTTTCTTTTTTTTTTTTTTTTTTTGCGGCTGCGTAGGTTCATCGGCTTGCCGAAAAAGAGCTTTTTTTTTCTCTCTATCTGAGTCTGTCTTCCCCCGATGTCCTCTCGGGAAAGGAAAGAGGGAACAAAGGCGCTGACGGCCTCCTCCTTCTTTTGCATTTTGCTGCTTTTGCTGCTGTTTGGCGAGTTGCCCCGCACCTTTCGGAGATCACTGTTTCTCTCGGAGATGACCATCGGGAGCGCTTTATTGGAGTCCGTTCAGAGAGCCTTGGAATTGTTATCTTCAAAGTTATTGTTGTACGTGCGCGCTGTTCTTCTATTGCTTGCGTGTTGTGCATGGTGTACGAAGGCGCAGCGCACTGCTGGAATTTTCTAGTTGTGCAGCCTAGAGAAGATCGAGACCAGCGTCTTTAATTTCACTTCCTGGACGAAGAAGCAGGCCCAGATCAGCGATTTTTTCTTTCACGAAAATAAAGCGTCCTGTTGCGTCGTGAGGGCGGAATTAGTTGTCATTCTTGAATGCGCCGATCGGTAAGTGATCGTCCGCCATAGGTGAGGTCTCAGAGCCCATATTTTTTATATCGAATTTTTCATATATCGAACTAATTCGCCATCCCCTTGGAGTTCAATATATCCGTGTTCGACTGTATCACTTTATTAAACATTACAACCACACGTCATTCGGCAGTAATAAAATATTTAATAAACAGCCGAATAGCACTGGCAATGACGACTGCAACATTGATATGTGTGCTTATGAAGTCCCTCGTCCCGCATATTTCTGTTCCGCTACATGCATTACGAGGGCTCTGGCTCCAGCAGTTCGATTATACCAAAGGCTAACCCCGACCTACGACCACGTCTTACGTGGCGGCCGCTGGGAAAAAAGACGCTGTACGTCTCCCGCGGTAATCGAGGGCCACGTCAGTTGTCCGTCCTCAGAGAGTCGAGAGAGAAGCCGCTGCCGGATAGCATAATTGGTCAGTGTACCACGCGCCTTATTCGAATATGTGGGTCAGTGTACCACGCGCATTATGCGAAGATGTGGGTGTAACTCCCGCTCCAAGAAAAAACGGCGGAATTTTTCTCGACCTATATTTTTGCTCATTTATCACTGTATCAAAGAAACATGACACACACGTCATTCGGCACTATTAAAATATTTCGGAAACAGCCGAATAGCTCTGGCAATGACGACTGCCACCACGATATGTGCACTTTCTGAGTCCCTCGTCCCGTATGTTTCTGTTCTGCTACATGCATTACGAGGGCTCAGGCTTCCGCAGTTCGGATATGCCAATTGCTAACCCTGACCTACGACCACGTCTTACGTGGCGGCCGCTGGGAAAAAAGACGCTCTATGTCTCCCGCGGTTGTCGAGGGCGGCGCCAGTTGTCTGTTTCAGAGAGTCGAGAGAGAAGCCGCTGCGTGATAGCATAATTGGTCAGTGTACAACACGCCTTATGCGAACATCTGGGTTCGACTCCCGCTCTCTGAAAAAACGGCGGAATTTTTCTGGACCTATATTTTCGCTCATTTATCACTGTATCAAAGAAGCACGACAAACACTAGTCGTTCGGCACTATTAAAATATTTCGGAAACAGACGAATTGCTCTGGCAATGATGACTGCAACCATGATATGTGTCCTTACCGAGTCCCTCGTCCCGTATCTTTCGTTTCTGCTACATGCATTACGAGGGCTCTGGCTCCAGCAGTTCGGCTATGCAAACTGCTAACCCTGACCTACGAGCGCGTCTTACGTGGCGCCCGCTGGGAAAAAAGACGCTCTACTTCTCCCGTGGTGGTCGAGGGGCGGCGCCAGTTGTCCGTCTTCAGAGAGTCGAGAGAGAAGCCGCTGCGGGATAGCATAATTGGTCAGTGTACTGCACGCCTTATGCGTAGATGTGGGTTCGACGCCCGCTGCCGGAAAAAACGGCGCATTTTTTCTCGACCTATAATATTGCTGATTTATCACTGTATCAAAGAAACATTAGAACCACACGTCATTCAGCACTATTAAAATATTTCTGAAACAGCCGAATCGCACTGGCAATGAAGACTGCAACCATGATATTTGTCCTTACCTCGTCCCTCGTCCCGTATCTTTCTGTTCTGCTACATGCATTACGAGGGCTCTGGCTCCAGCAGTTTGAATATACCAATTGCTAACCCCGACCTACGACCACGTCTTACGTGGCGCCCGCTGGGAAAAAAGACACTCTACGTCTCCCGCGGTGGTCGAGGGCGGCGCCAATTGTCCGTCTTCAGAGAGTCGAGAGAGAAGCCGCTGCGGGATATCATGATTGGTCAGTGTACAACACGCCTTATGCGAAGATGTGGGATCGACTCCCGCTCGCGGAAAAGCCGGCGGAATTTTTTTCCACCTATATTTTCGCTCATTTCTCACTGTATCAAAGAAACACGAAAAACACACGTCGCTCGGCACTATTAAAATATTTCGGAAACAGACGAATTGCTCTGGAAATGACGACTGCAACCATTATATATGTGTCCTTATCAAGTCCCTCGTCCCCTTATCTTTCTGTTCTGCTACATGCATTACGAGGGCTTCGGCTCCAGCAGTTCAGATATGCCAATTTCTAACCCCGACCTACGACCACGTCTTACATGGCGGCCACTGGGGAAAAACACGCTCTACGTCTCCCGTGGTGGTCGAGGGGCGGCGCCAGTTGTCCGTCTTCAGAGAGTCGAGAGAGAGAAGCCGCTGCGGGATAGCATAATTGGTCAGTGTACTGCACGCCTTATGCGAAGACGTAGGTTCGACTCCCGCTCCCGGAAAAAAAACGGCGGATATTTCTCGACTTATATTTCCCCTCATTTATCACGGTATAAAAGAAACATGACAAACACACGTCATTCGGCACTATTAAATATTGCAGAAACAGCTGAATAGACCTGGCAATGACGACTGCAACCATGATATGTGTTCTTACCGAGTCCTTCATCCCGTATCTTTCTGTTCTGCTACATGCATTTCGAGGGCTCTGGCTCCAGCAGTTCGGATATGCCAATTGCTAACCCTGACCTACGACCACGTCTTACATGGCGGCCGCTGGGAAAAATACGCTCTACGTCTCCCGCGGTTTTCGAGGGGCGGCGCCAGTTGTCCGTCCTCAGAGAGTCGAGAGAGAAGCCGCTGCAGGATAGCATAATTGGTCCGTGTACTGCACGCCTTATGCGTATATGTGGGTTCGACTCCCGCTCGCGGAAAAAACGGCTGATTGTTTCGTGACCTAACTTTTCCCTCATTTATCACTGCACAAAGAAACATGACAAACACACGTCATTCGGCAGTAATAAAATATTTTGGAAACAGCCGAATAGCACTTGCAATTACGACGGCAACCATGATATGGGTCCTTACCGAGTCCCTCGTCCCGTATCGTTTTGTTGTGCTACATGCATTACGAGGGCTCTGGCTCCAGCAGTAAGGATATGCCAATTGCTAACCCTGACCTACGACGTCTTACTTGGCGGCCGCTGGGAAAAAAGACGTTCTACGTCTCCCGCAGTGGTCGAGGGGCAGCGTTAGCTGTCCATGGTCAGAGCAGTAGAAAATATAAACTCCCACTGTAAAGTCGACAGAAAAGCGGCTGCGGGATAGCATAATTGGTGAGTGCGCCGCACGCATTATGCGAATATGTGGGCTCTACTCCTGTCGCGGAAAAAACAGCGGATTTTTTCTCGACTTATATTATCGCTCATTTATCACTGTATCGAAACAACATGACAAACACACGTCATTGGGCCGTAATAAAATATTTCGGAAACAGCCGAATAGCACTGGAAATGACGACTGCAACCTTTATATGTGTCCTTACCGAGTCGCTCCTCCCGTATCTTTCTGTTCTGCTACATGCATTACGAGGGCTCTTGCTCCAGCAGTTCGGATATCCCAATTGCTAACCCCGACCTACGACCACGTCTTACGGGGCGGCCGCTGGGAAAAAAGAGGCTTTAACTCTCCCGCGGCGGTCGAGGGGCGGCGGTAGTTGTCCGTCCTCAGAGCACTAGTAAATATAAACCCCGGCTGTAAAGTCGAGAGAGAAGCCGCTGCGGGATAGCATAATTGGGGCTTCCGGTAGCGCTAGCTTTTGGTCGCAGAATGTTGAGCTCCGCCCAAGGAGCGGCTTAAGCGGGCCTCTCGGCACGCGGTAACAGGATATTTGCACTAGATGCTGATGATTACCAAGTACTCTTGCCACAGTTTTCTTCTGGTCTGTCGGTTTTAAACACGGTTTTTTTTTCATGCCGACATGGCTGCACGGCCTTACTGCGTCGAGGACTTTCGGGACGTTTTGCCTCGTCTGGAACTGCTCCCCGACGTCGTGGCGTTGGGGGCGTACCAGATGAGTCACGTTTGGGCAGTGACGTTCAAGTCGGCGGAGGGTGTAAAGAAGATTTCTGCGATCGCTGATATCAAGGTGAAGGATCGTCGGTGCCTTGTTATCGACGCGTCTCATCAAGAAGCCCGCCTCAAGCTTCACTGGCTACTGCACAACGTTCCGGACGACGCCGTTCGCGCTGCGCTGGCGCCCTACGGGCGTGTCGGCGAGGTGCGCAGGGAGCGGTGGCGCGTCGAAGGCATCCTAGACAAGGGCTCGACACTTCGTACTGTGACCCTCAAGTTGAATGCGGGCGTGGCCATCGACGACCTGCCGCACGAACTTCGTGTGGCGGGTGACAAGGCCCTCGTCGTCGTCAGCGAAAGGGCCCCGCAGTGCTTACGTTGCAACCTCAAGGGGCACGTCAGGCGAGACTGCAAGGTTCCGAAGTGTTCTTCGTGCCGTCGCTTCGGGCATGATGCAAGCGCCTGCGTAAAGTCCTATGCCAGCGTCTCCGGCCCAGCGACGGAGGACGACCTCCGCGAAAACCTCATGGACGAGGCAGAAGAGGAGGAGACAGCATCAGGAGTAGCCGACAAGGCGGTGAAGGAGTCGACGGCGGCGGGGCGGGTCGAGGCCGAGGCTGGCCAGCGCGTTCCTGAAAAGGAGCAGCCGGTCCAGCCGAAGACGCCTCCCCCTCACGTTTCGTCGAACGAGGCCAACGGCACCGGAGTGGCAAGTCAGGGGACGACGGAGGTGTCAGCTCTAGCAGCTGAAGCCGTGCATATGGGCCTGAGTGGGGCCGTGGCCAAACGACAATGCGAAAGCAGCGACACAGGGCAGGGTGACGGACTCACCAGCAGCGAGGAGCCCCCGGCTAAGGCGGTTTCAGTGAGACGTCCAAGCTTCAAGCCGAAGCCCAACGTCCCACCAGACCGAACGAAAACTCCGGCTCCGCTCACTTAGCCAGCACGTCACAACGAAAGGTATTCGCCATCCTGTTCCTCAGTGTTTGTTGTTGCGCTGCTGTTTTGAACCGCCAACGAAATAAACGCAACAGTGTAGTTGGGTCAAGGCAGTATTTTTGGAGTGGGTATTGTGTTCCTGATGATTATGCTTTGATCTTTAGGTTTGGCTGGGGGGAGGGTGGCAGTGTGTATTGCAGCGGTCGTGAATCCCGCAGGCCATACGAATGTTTTATAAGTGCGGGATTTTGGAGCGTGTATGGGATGTTTGCAGTTGACGAAGCGTCTTTTTTTTTCGTGCTGCATGAATGTAAGTGTTGCGCGATAAGTCTAGCTCCGTCCTAAACATGGTTTAATTGAGCAAACCAATGCGCATGGCCACGCTTAACGTCAGGGGATTTTCGAATCGCAGACTTCAAAATCAGGTGTACCGACTCGTAACAGATGAGGATTTGGACATCGTGGCTTTGCAAGAGACCACATTTGGGATGGAGTTCCAGACGGATCGTATGGTGCAGCCCTTTATTGCGCGCTATGATGTGTGCGTGTCGGATGCGGGCGGGTTTTCTTCGGGTTGCGCACTTTTTATTCGGAGAAGCTTAGGGGCCGCTCTAAAGACCGTCACCGCCTCGGAAACGGGGCGGTATGTTGTGTGCGATTTGGAGTATTGTTCAAATGAATGGCGTGTAATGTGTGTTTATGGGCCCACCAATACAGCCGAAAGGAAGGCTTTCTTTGAAGAAATGCGTCCATGGTGTGAGACGGAACGGCTCTTAATTTTAATGGGCGATTATAATTGTGTTTGCTCAGCGCGCGACAAAAGGAGCACGACCAATTTCAGAGACGCCAGTACGGTGGTACTGAATGAGATAGTAGCCGGCTGCGCCCTGGAAGATGCAGGTGATAGCATGAGCAATGCAGGCACCGTTCGCTATACACACTTTCAGGGCAATAGTCATGCGTGTCTCGACAGGGTGTATCTTTCCGTAGAACTCGTACGTGAATGTGACAATTACGAAGTGACCCCAGTTTCATTTAGCGACCATTGTCTGGTGTCGTAACACTAGGCAGGGCCGCTAAACGTGGAAACGCGTTCTCCAGGGGTTTGTGAAAAATGAACAACAAACTTCTGCAAGATGATAAATTCGTCGAGGCCATTTAGCAGCTGAGGAGTGAAAAACTTCATTCGGGAGTGGGAGCGGTTCAAACAAGAAGTTAAGCTAAAAGGCCTTGAACGTTCTTCCGCAATGAACAGCGACGAGAAAAAGAAAGAAGCCACGCTACGACGTAATCTCGACGCTCTTATTGTAGCAGAATGTAAATCGCCGGGGACGTGCAGAGATGACATACACAATGGTAAAGCACAGCTCGAGGTCTTAGATCAGGGCAAATAGCATGGCGCTCTTGTTCGCGCAAGAGAAGAAAAGATGCTGCTGGGAGAGGCGCCGACCAAAGAGCCTTATGCTCCAAGAAAAAGTACGCTCGCGGAAATGTGATAGCGGAAATAGAAAGCCAAGGCGTCTTGTACAAGGACCAAGCCAGCATAGAACGCTGTTTTTCTAACTTTTATGACAAGCTGCTTGCACGTCACGCTATTGATGTCGTGGCGTTTAGGGATGAATTCTTGAGATTGTTGCCATGCCTAAACAAAGAGATGTGAGCACTGCTCGAAACAGACATAACGGAGAACGAAGTAAGAAAAGCTATAGAGGAGTTGAGCCCGGGAAAGACGCCTGGCCCCGATGGGCTAAGCGCTGCATTCTATAAAAAGTTTAAAGAGTGCCTAAGTCCGGTCTTGTGTTCGTTATACGCTGAGGCGTATCAGAATGGTGTGTTACCCCCGTGTTTTCATGAGTCGCACACGAGTTTTATTCCTAAGTCAGATGATGACGCCAAACTCCGAGCTGTATCTGGGTATCGCCGAATCAGTCTCACTATAAGATTTTAAGGAAAATTCTGGCGAGTCGCTTGCAGACTGTTTTTAGGGACATCGTTGGACCGCATCAAACATGCGGTATAAAGGGGCGGTCGATAGTAACGAACATTAATACTGCTCCAAGTGTCTTGAGTGTTGCGACAGCACTCAAGGTTCTCTAGCAATGCTCCAGGTAGACCTGGAGAAGGCGTTCGATCAGGTATCACACGAGCTCCTTATAGCCATGTTAGAGCACATAAATTTAGGGGCTGTTATTTTTCAAGGAGTGCGCATGGCGTATAGTGGGTGTTCAACTAGCCTTGTTGTGAACAAATCGCTCAGCAAAGCAGTGCAGGTTCAACGTGGCGTACGTCAGGGTTGCCCATTGTCCCCATTGCTTTTCTGTGTATATGTAGAATCGTTTCGTTTGAGTGTTATTGGAAGCAAAACCATCAACGGCTTTCGACTACAGTCGTGTGAGGTGCGTGTGTTGGCCTATGCCGACGACATTGCACTTTTTTTTGTTGATAATAGCAGCATCATCGAAGCTGTAAAGACACTAAATGCCTTCTGTAAATACAGTGCCAGCAGTGTGAACTGGCAAAAATGTTTAGGTTTCTGGCACGGCCAATGGGAAGAAGCCCCGGAGGTGTTTGAAAGCATAAGCTGGCAGACGACGCCAACCAAATACTTAGGTGTGCCTCTCGAAAACTACGAGGACAGTGATCCCTATTGGCGAAGACAGACAGCTGAATTGCGTGATAAAGGAGAAAAATGGCAAGGCACTGGGCTCTCCATTTTTTCAAGAGCCTCAGTCTGCAATGTGTTCTTGATAAGCAAAATATGGTACGTGCTCGAGGTGTTACACTGTTCGCGTGCGCATGTGCAGGCGTTGCAACGCGTTTTCGCCGTGTTGATTTGGGAGTCCACGTGGGAAAAAACAAGTCGAACGAACTTGGTTCGACGCGTGCGTCGCGGGGGCCTTTCCTTGTCTCGATTATTTTTGCGACAGGGTGTCAATCGTTTCCTCTTGCTTCGGGATGTACAAGACCCCTTTTTGCGCACTGTTTGCCAAATGTCTGTGGTGTCACCCGATTTTGTTATAGCGTCAGCACGTTCCCCTGTCTTGACAATGAAGGGATACTTCTGCGAAGTTGTTCAAGCGACCCAGTTTTTTCGTGCCCGCTTGACGATGGAATACCTATCTAGCGTTATGCGGAAAAGATTGTATAATGATCTCGTTGACTGTGTATTTCCAGTTCCACTGTACCGGTCAATGTACCGTGCAGGGCCAGGCCAGGATGTGCTTAAACGCGTGAAATCTATGGCGGTACCGCAATGGGTTAAAACGTTCTTTTTTAAGCTCCACGCGGGTGTCCTACCAGTCAAAGCGTGGCAAAAAGAGAAAGGACTGTACGTTCCGTGGAGCGTTGACTGTTATCTGTGCAAAAAGCCAGAGACAGTAGAACACGTGTTTTTAGAATGTTGGGATGGGGTCTTTTTTTGGGACCTGCTTCAGAGGACTTTGAAGAAAGATTTCCCTCTAGACGCCTATGGAATCAGGTTTATACCCATCGAGAATGACGGCGGGTTGCCATACGATGTGGTGATGGTTTTGGCTCTGGACGGCATTTGGAAATCTCGCATGGCTATACACCACCGCGATGTTGATACTAAGCGTTCCAAGGAATACTTTGGAGAAACTGGTCGTTTGATTGTAGAGGTTTGGAAGACTCAGCCTGACCCCCCAGAATGGCTCCCAGTAATGGAGTCGCAGACAAACCTTAAGCAGTTTGAGCCATATTGTCACGAAGACAAGGACGATGCAGTTGTTTGGAAAAGAAACAAGTTTATTGGAGCGAACTTGTGCTCCCCTAACAACTGAAAAGAATACAGAGGCGGCGAAGCAGTGGTCAACAAAGTCACGTACGTGCGTCGGCGAGCGTCGCAGAATCGAATGCCCCGGCGTCTGTTCTGCAGGCTTTTTATCTTTCGGCGCGCGTGGTTCTGGAACCGTCGATTCGCATCGAGAACATTGTAGATGCAAGAAGATTATTCCGGGATGTTCACGTTAGATCGGAATGCTCTCCCTATCTGAACAGATAACACATGCGGCACAGAAAGAAAGAATGGAACACGCGCTTCCCTTGGCACGGAGATAACACAGACCGGCGCAGCCGGGCGGTAAAAGCAAAACACAAATATACAAACCCAATGCATGGTTCGCGGCATTACCCCCCCCTCTAAGAGTGCATCGACCCGATGCTAACATAAGCGACAGTCCGAAAATGAAAATAAAAGTTCGTCATCGTTCGTAGAAAGGTTTTAAGCGAACCACGTGGATGACTTCGGGCCGCGTACGTCGTCGTGATGTGCCGGAGTCACCATCGGGGATCACTTCGTAGGTAAGTTGGCCAACACGTCGCAGAATCTGGTAGGGTCCGAAATACCGTCGCAGAAGTTTCTCGCTCAGTCCGCGTCGTCTGATGGGAGTCCAAACCCACACACGATCCCCTGGTTGGTACTCGGCGTCTCGGCGTCGGAGGTTGTAGCGGCCGGCATCCACCAGCTGCTGGTCCCTTATACGAACTCGAGCGAGCTGGCGGGCCTCCTCCGCACGTTGAAGGTATCCTTGGACGTCGGCGTTGAGGTCGTCGTCTTCTACATGCGGAAGCATGGCGTCGAGCATCGTAGTCGGTCGTCTTCCGTAGACAAGCTCGAACGGTGTCATCTGCGTAGTTTCCTGCGTCGCTGTATTGTACGCAAACGTGACATACGGGAGGACTTCGTCCCAAGTCTTATGTTCAACGTCGACGTACATGGACAGCATATCCGCAATTGTCTTGTTCAGACGTTCTGTTAGTCCGTTCGTTTGGGGGTGGTACGCCGTCGTTCTTCGGTGATCCGTGTTGCTGTAGCGTAAGATTCCTTGCATCAGCTCCGCGGTAAAGGCCGTTCCGCGGTCCGTGATTAGGACTTCAGGGGCTCCATGTCGCAGCACAACTTGGTTTATAAAGAACTTGGCGACTTCTTGTGCAGTCCCCCGCGGAAGAGCGGCGGTCTCTGCGTAGCGCGTCATGTAGTCTGTCGCTACGACAATCCACTTGTTCTCCGATTGTGACGTCGGGAACGGGCCTAGAAGGTCCATTCCAATTTGTTGAAAGGGCCTCCGCGGGACGGCGATCGGTTGTAGAAGTCCGGCGCGTCTTGTCGGCGGCGTTTTTCGTCGCTGGCAGTCCCGGCATCTCCGAACGTAGTGGGTGACGTCGGATGTAAGGCGGGGCCAGAAGTACTTCGCCTTAATTTTTGCAATAGTGCGAGCTGTGCCGAGATGTCCGGAAGACGGGTCGTCGTGGGACGCTTCCAAAATTTCGTCACGAAGGTCTGCGGGGATGACAAGTAGATAATTCGTTCTTGTTCCGGGGCTGAAATTCTTCTTCACGAGGACGGAGTTTCTGAGGCTGAATGCTGGTAAGTTACGCTTGAACGCTCTAGGCACGGCGACGTTACGTCCTTCGAGGTAGTCGATCATTACTCGCAAGTCGGGGTCGGCACGCTGCTGGGCGGCTAGGTCGCTCTCCGTAACAACCCCGAGGAACGCACTGTCTTCATCGGAGTCTTGTGGTGGTGGGTCGACAGGGGCGCGGGACAGGCAGTCGGCGTCGGAGTGTTTCCTGCCGGATTTGTAGACGATTGTAATGTCGAACTCTTGCAGGCGCAAACTCCACCGCCCAAGACGGCCAGAGGGGTCCTTCAAATTGGCGAGCCAACACAGCGCATGGTGGTCTGTTACAACCTTGAACGGTCTGCCATACACGTATGGGCGAAATTTTGAAATGGCCCATATAATAGCCAGGCACTCTTTTTCGGAGGCAGAGTAGTTTTTCTCCTCCTTCGACAGACCACGGCTGGCATAGGCGATTACGTTTTCGCACCCGCTTTGTTTTTGGACAAGGACGGCACCCAAGCCTATATCACTGGCGTCCGTGTGTATTTCCGTTTCGGCGTTGTCGTCGAAATGAGCGAGCACGGGCGGGCTTTGCAGGTGTTTTTGCAGCTCGCAGAATGCCTTTTCCTGGTCGTCTTCCCAGCTGAAAGCGGTGCTATCTTTCGTCAAGCGCGTGAGCGGCTCTGCAATGCGTGCGAAGTTTGCGACGAAGCGCCGGTAGTATGCGCACAGACCTTCCACGGGCGAAGTCAGCGTTGCTACGGCAGTTCGGCGATTGGTATGGGTAGGGCGACGGCGAACGGTTGAAACGCGCTGGGCCACGGCTGGTTTCAGATAGATACTCGTCGATCTCACGTGGTCGTTGGCCAGGGAGAGGGCGAGGTGCGTCGACGGAGAAACCACGCAGTCCGAGCCTCTTGTATGGGCAGCGACGGTAAATGTGGTCGGCCTCTCCGCAGTGGTAGCACAGAGGACGGTTATCGGGAGTTCGCCATACGTCCGTCTTCCTCGGCGTCTGGTTTCGGGCTACCGGGGGTCGGGCGGGTGACAGTGGGCGGCGGTACGGCGGGGCCTCTTGACGGCGTGTTGGAGTAGGGCGGGGTCGACGAACAGCCGCGGAGTATGTCATAGCTTGTGGCTCTCGGGGTACCTCGGATGGCGTAGAAGTTCCCAACGCTTGTTGCACTTCTTCTCTAATCACGTCGGTGAGGGAAGCGACTTGGGGATGCGGCGGCGTTGGGAGAAGTTTCCGCAGCTCCTCTCTCACTATTGCGCGGATAGTCTCGCGTAGGCTGTCGGCCGGGATCCGCGTGCTGCCAAAGTCGTTCTGATTGGCCGCGCCAACAAAGTTGCGGTCATACTGCTTAGCACGCATTTCGAGGGCTTTTTCAATGGTGCTGGCTTCGGTCACGAATTCGGCGACGGTTTTGGGCGGATTTCGGACAAGTCCAGCAAACAGTTCCTCCTTCACTCCGCGCATTAAGAAGCGCAACTTCTTTTCTTCCGTCATTTCGGGGTCCGCGCGGCGAAATAGCTGCTTCATCTCCTCAACGAAGATCACGACACCTTCGTTGGGGTGTTGCGTGCGTGTTTCCAACAAAAGGGCGGCTCTTTCTTTCCGCACGACGGTATTGAAGGTCTTAGTGAACTCGCTTTTGAACTGAGCCCAGTTTGTCAAGGAGCTCTCGTGGTTCTCGAACCAAGTGCGAGCCGAATCTTCCAAGTAAAAGAAAACGTGCCGGAACGTTTCTGCGTCGTCCCACCTGTTGAATTTCCGGACGCGCTCCGGTTTCTCCAACCATTCTTCTGGGTCTTCTGCGGGGGCTCCTCGGAATGATGGCGGTTCCCGTGGCTGCTGCAGAACGACAGGAGGATTGCCTTGGTTGAGCATGGTGCTGGTTGCGACGTTTTTCTTCTTCGTCTTCTCCGGTAGTAGACCGAACTCGGGTGGTAAATCTTGCACGCGGAGGCTGGCTCTTGTTGGACTGGCTTGGCGGCTTCCAGAGGTTGTAGTGGGCATGAAGGGTGCGTACCCAGCACCTCCACCAGATGTCACGAAGACAAGGACGATGCAGTTGTTTGGAAAAGAAACAAGTTTATTGGAGCGAACTTGTGCTCCCCTAACAACTGAAAAGAATACAGAGGCGGCGAAGCAGTGGTCAACAAAGTGACGTACGTGCGTCGGCGAGTGTCGCAGAATCGAATGCCCCGGCGTCTGTTCTGCAGGCTTTTTATCTTTCGGCGCGCGTGGTTCTGGAACCGTCGATTCGCATCGAGAACATTGTAGATGCAAGAAGATTATTCCGGGATGTTCACGTTAGATCGGAATGCTCTCCCTATCTGAACAGATAACACATGCGGCACAGAAAGAAAGAATGGAACACGCGCTTCCCTTGGCACGGAGATAACACAGACCGGCGCAGCCGGGCGGTAAAAGCAAAACACAAATAAACAAACCCAATGCATGGTTCGCGGCAATATCCTGCTTGCAAAATACTGTTAGCAGTTTTGTCAGTGTATATTACAGCTTTGTGTACCTTTTTTTCTTGCTTTGTGTGCTTGTTCTCTGTCAGAGTGTGGCAATAAAGAAAAAAAAAGGGATAGCATAATTGGTCAGTGCACCGCTCACGTTATGCAGAGATGTGGGCTCGACTCCCGCTGCTGGAAAAAACGGCGGATTTTTTCTCGACCTATAATATTGCTGATTTATCACTGTATCAAAGAAACATTACAACCACACGTCATTCGGCAGTATTAAAATATTTCGGAAACGGCCGAATAGCACTGGCAATCACGACTCCAAACTTGATATGTGTCCTTACCGAGTCCCGAGTCCCCTTATCTTTCTGTTCTGCTACATGCATTACGAGGGCTTCGGCTCCAGCAGTTCAGATATGCCAATTTCTAACCCCGACCTACGACCACGTCTTACATGGCGGCCGCTGAGAAAAAAAGGCGCTCTACGTCTCCCGCGGTTGTCGAGGGGCGGCGCCAGTTGCCTGTCATCAGAGAGTCGAGAGAGAAGCCGCTCTGGAATAGCATATTTGGTCAGTGTACCGCACACCTTATGCGTAGATGTGGGTTCGACTCCCGCTCGCGGAAAAAACGCGGATTTTTCTCGACACTTATTTTCGCTCATTTATCAATGTGTCAAAGAAACATGACAAACACACGTCATTCGGCACTATTAAAATATTTCGGAAACAGCCAAATAGCACTGGCAATGACGACTGCAACCATGATATGTGTCCTTTCTGAGTCCCTCGTCCCGTATGTTTCTGTTCTGCTACATGCATTACGGGGGCTCTGCCTCCAGCAGTTCGGATATGCCAATTGTTAACCTTCACCTACGACCACGTCTGACGTGGCAGCCGGTGGGAAAAAAAGACGCTCTACGTCTCCCGCGGTGGTCGAGGGGCAGCGCCAGTTGTCCGTCCTCAGAGAGTCGAGAGAGAAGCCGCTGCGAGATTGCATATACGCCTTATGCGTATAAGTGGGTTCGACTCCCGCTCGCGGAAAAACCAGCGGATTTTTTCTCGACCTATATTTTCGCTCATTTATCACTGTATCAAAGAAACATGACAAACACACGTCATTCGGCACAATTCAAATATTTCGGTAACAGCCGAATAGCACAGCAATGACGACTGCAACCATGTGTGAGGTGAAGCGCTCACTCGGCGGGGACGACGACGACGACGTCGCGGACACATGCCCGTGAAGTGATTGTCATCGTTTTGGCAGGGCCGAAAAAGAAGAAGTGGCAGGCTACACGAGCCGATGACGGTGAAGGCGAGTGGCCTATGAGAGCCGGCCACAACGGAGGGGTGACGAGGCCAGACGGGAATGAGGAAGGACGGCCATTGCAGTGGGGGGTTCGGAGAGGACGGTTCGAGGAGAGCGGCGTCCAGGCGCAGATCGAGAGCTCATCGGGTCTCGGGGACCCGCGCTCGAAGGGATCTACCTGACGCCAAGACCTCCTCTGACCAGCGTCCTATTCCCTAGTGTCTTGGCCCGTGGGAGGCCCAGGCGCTGCGTCGTGCCCCGGTCCTGAACGACCACGGCCTGGAGATCATCGTCTACCGGCGGCTACCGGGTGCCGACTGCCCGCGGCCTTCCGTGACGTGGCCACGACCGTTCCGGCCAAGACCGCTCCCGAAAGAGCAGCGACGGAGCTGCATCGTCAACGGTTCAGCACGCGAGACATCGCGACGCGGCCCTCAGCGCAACTGACCGCGACACCCGACGCCCCGAGTACTACACCACGTTACGGTGAACTCGTTAGGGACTTTTTGAGGCACTTTTCTGGCGATTAGATTTATAGGCTTTTCTGTGCATTAGTTAGACGTTTTGGGTTTTGTTAGCTTGTTAGCTTTCTGGTAGTCTATCGTCTAAGTATTGTTGTCTGCGTCATGCTTTGTTTTTTAATACATGTTTTTTGTAACATCCCAAAGCGCCCTCGTCTGAGTAACCGGTGACTGTGGCTACCCTTAGTCGCCACTGAACACACACTACTCAAGAACCAGCAGAGGGGGCTTTCTTTCCCTCCTCACAAAATTGGCGTCCGCGACGGGGCGAGGTCATTTGCGGATTGAGAGGTTATGGTGCGAAAGTTGTCCATGCACCGGTGCACGATGAACAAACAGGAGTTAGTTGCCACCGGGGAGCGTCTTGAGTTGCGTGGTGCGGAGTTGCGTGCGTGGGTTGACGATGCTCTAGCGAGTACGCGAGATGAGAGGGCGGCAGAGCGAGAGGCTAGCCGTCAGGAGCGCGAGGTTGCACTAATGCGACTCGAGCAGGAAGAAATGAACCTGCAGCTAAGACTCAGGTTGGCAGAAATTGGGAAGAGTAGAGGCTCTGGGGCAACTGCTGGTGACGCGCATTCTGCGGAAAGCCCTGTCTTTAATGTCAATCCACAGAACTTGATTCCCATATTCAGTGAAGCTCATGATGATTTGTACGCATATCTGAAGCGCTTTGAACAAGTGGCGAACGGACAGCTTCGGCCCAAAGAGAAATGGGCCACAGCGCTCAGTTTTTGTCTAGCCGGAGAAGCTTTGAAGGTCTTCGGACGGCTGTCTCCTGACGAGTCCGTCGATTATGAGAAGACTAAACTGGCGCAACTGCAACGTTTCCGTTTCACGGCTGAAGGATACAGGGAAAGGTTCCGGAAGAGCAAGCCGCAAGACAGTGAGACAGCGAAGCAATATGCGACGAGACTAGAGAGTTTCTTCGACCGCTGGGTGGAGATGGCAGGTACTCCTAAAACCTATGACGGAATACGACGTAATATTCTCGGCGCAATTACTGACCAACTGCCGCAGCGTGTTAGCAGTTTTCCTACGGGAAAGAAACTGCACGAACTCGCGGAAATGACGCAGGCCGCCGATCACTTCCTCGAGGCCCAGCATCAAATCAACCTGATGTGCTTTAAGGAAACGCAGGACGCTGGGTCGTCAAAGGAGGCGAGGAATATGAAAAACCCAGCCAGAACCCCTCGGTGCTTTCTGTGTGGCAAGCTGTGTCACTAAGCCTAAGATTGTCGGTCGAGGCCAAAGCAACCGTACGGTTCGGATTGCCGTCAAGTTGGTCATAACGTCACGTCTCGCCCTAAACGAGCCAACAGAAGGAGACGGCATCGTGTTGTAATGTCACTGACAGAACGCGAAAGCGTTTCTTCGAAGGACAGGGATGGGAGTCCTTTTTGTGATCATTCCTGTCCAGAGAGGGGGCAATAAATGAGGGTTGCCCGTGCGGTATATAAGAACTCCACGCGGCCTCGTCTTCCAGTGCTCGAAGGGGAACCCTTCGGGAAGAAGGTTTCTGGGTTGCGGGTCACCGGAAGCAATACACTGGTGGTCCGTAGGTCCCTGGTTACCGATTCGGCGATGACAGGGACAAAGGCTACGGTGCTTCTAGCAAATGGGCAGAGCGCCGAGGTCGAAGAGGCCATTGTGGAAGTACTAACGCCTTATTTCTCCGGAAACGCTACCGCAAGCTGTATGCCCATCCCAATATATGATGTCATTGTTGCAAATATTCCAGGGCCAGGCGATGCCTCAGATCCGGATGCCGCGTGGAGGGAAAATGGCAACTTCTTATGGGACGCAAAGACAAGTGGTGACATGAGTGTCGTACCCTCCACCTAAGTCCTCATGGGGACGAAAGGACCTACAACACGCAGAAGGAGCCCAGCCGTAGCCTTGAACGTCATCCAAGTGACCCCACAGGAGCTTCGCGGGAACAAAAAAAGACCCTAGTTTACGGATATGTTGGGAGAGGGTTGGAACAACAGTAACCGGCAAGCGAGTGGGGGTTCACACGTTTTTCGTCAAAAACTGACTTTTGTGGAGGAACTACGAAATGTCAAGAGTCAACGTATTTCAACATCTTGGGGAACAGCGCGAACTAACAGGGACACAAAAAGAAAGAAGTGGACAGGACTAGCGCCGACTTTCAACTCGATTTATTGGAAAAGACGTAACTACTTATACACACACAGAATCCTCCTCCCCCACCACGCCACGTGCCCACACCAGCCAATGACATACTATCAAGACCAAAACACTCCACTGTTGACAACGCACATTTCTTAACCCAGGAACACGTTATCGCGACGACCGCTCCAAATAACCAAATTCTTTTTCGTGCAGGACAACTGATGTTTCACTGATACAATCTCTCCCCCGCTTTCTGATGTAGTATGATTCCATCAACTCTCGAGCACGCCTGTCTTTATGCTTAAACAAGATATCAGTCTCGCGGAAAAGCGGATAGCATCGGTGCTCACACTCCTTACCGCAGGATAAGTTGCTTAAAGCAGTTAAGTCATGCATACAGGATGATAATGATGAAATTCGGTTTATAAATGACTGCGGGGTTTCTGTGGAATCCTTTTTAGAACTCCTGTCGATGTACTTGAAGGCCACTGTTGTAGCCTGGGGAGATAAACAACTAATCCAGCGTAACGGTGTTTGTATTGGTTCCAAGATAGCTCCTGTCTTAAGTAACATTTTTCTTGCCGCTGTAGACAGAGAGGTGCAAAGTGCCTTGAGGGGGGTGGTTGAAGGGGTATTTCGTTTTGTTGATTACTATTTGGTGTTTCTGCCGGAGACCATGGTTAGCCAACGTGGTATGGATGTGTTAAAGGTTTTCACTGAAAACGGAGGAGGTCTACAGTTCACCCTGGAATTACCTAGCAATGATGAACTCCAGTTTCTTGACTTACGGCTTCGCTTTAAGTCAGATCATGTGTGTTTCTTGTAGAAGCCAAGGTCAAAGAAATCACGGTTGAATTACAATTCAGGACACTCGAAGCTCATAAAGAACGGAATAGCCTTATCCTGCTTACTGGCGTCATTGACACGTTCCTGTTCTGATTCAGTATGTGAGGCTTTTCATGGTCAGGTTTCTAGGCTTAAGAGGCAGGTTTTCCTGGTACCACACTCAGGATGACGGCAGATAAACTGGCAAGGCTGCTAAAAAGGCAGGGAGGTGCTGGAGAGGCTGGGTCCTCAAGGGAAAGGAGCAAAAAGTTTGCTGTTTTGCCCTACGTACATAGAATATCGCACGGGCTGAAAAAGGTAGCAGCACGGTTAGGGGTGGACGTAATGTTTTCTTCCCCGGTTAAATTAAATAGCGTTTTTCCGGCCGTCCAGCGGCGTGCTGAAGATGAGCTGGGAGAGAAGAAAAGTGCGTGTGTAGTAAATCATGTATCACCCTTTGTACCGTGCTCTGTGGCTGTTGTTTACAAGATTTCTATATCTTGCGGGAAAGTGTATGTTGGTGAAACAGGTCGCTGTTTTAACGTTCGATTATTGGAGCATCGCAACAAGCTTAAAAAAGATGATTACGCACGTCTGGCCGAACATTGCCGCACGTGTGAGCACCGATGCTATCCGCTTTTCCGCGAGACTGATATCCTGTTTCAGCATAAAGGCAGGCGTACTAGAGAGTTGATGGAATCATACTACATCAGAAAGTGGGGGAGAGATTGTATCAGTGAAACATCAGTTGTCCTGCACGAAAAAGAATTTGGTTATTTGGAGTGGTCGTCGCGATAACGTGTTCCTGGGTTAAGAAATGTGCGTTGTCAACAGTGGAGTGTTTTGGTCTTGATAGTATGTCATTGGCTGGTGTGGGCACGTGGCGAAGTGGGGGAGGAGGATTCTGTGTATGTATAACTAGTTACGTCTTTTCCAATAAATTGAGTTGAAAGTCAGCGCTAGTCCTGTCCACTTCTTTCTTTTTGTGTCCCTGTTAGTTCGCGCTGTTCCACAAGATGCAAGTACACCAACTCGTCCAACTCGCCACCCTGCTACTGTATTTCAACAGGTCGTAGCCCCGAAGAAGTTTCGTACCGAAATACTGAGCTCGGCACACGAGAGTCCAATGTCGGGACACGTGGGAATCAAGAAGACCGTTGGGCGTCTGGGGAAGCCCTTTATTGGCCCGGGGTGCAAGCGCACCCGCAGCGGCACGTCCGTTCATGCGACGCTTGGCAAAAGACATTTCCAAAAGGAAAAGTCCCGAAGGCACACTTGGGTGCATGCCGCCTATTGATCCACCGTTTCAACGAGTAGCGGTCGATATCGTTGGTCCCATATCGCCAAAGTCATCAAAGGGCAACCGACGACGCGCAACGGATCATGAGAGGAACCAAGGGACGGGGAAGGAGCCTTCGGTCCACAGCTACGGATCCCGCCCGGATAAAGTCCCGCCGGCTGGGAAGTCCCCGCAACAGACAGTCGAAAGATGGGCTCCGTCACCTGAGAAAACTCGTGGCGACGTTGCCTGCCCCAAGTCTCCTTGTCGCACCCCCACGAGCTACAAGATAATGAGACCTCCAGACCCAGACGGGACCCCATCCGTGACAGGGACGCCATCCGTCACGGAAGAAAAAAATTTTTAAAGGGGGAACACATGTGAGGTGAAGCGCTCGGTCGGCAAGGACGACGACGACGTCGTGGACACATGCCAATGAAGCGATTGTCCTCGTTTCGGCAGGGCCGAAAAAGAAGAAGTGGCAGGGTACACGAGACGATGACGGTGAACGCAAGTGGCCTATGAGAGCAGGACACAACGGAGGGGTGACGAGGCCAGACGGGAACGAGGAAGGACGGCCATTGCAGTGGGGGTTTCGGAGAGGACGGTTCGAGGAGAGCGGCATCCAGGCGCAGATCAAGAGCTCATCAGGTCTCGGGAACCCAAGCTCGAAGGGATCTATATGACGCCAAGCACTCCCCTGAACAGCGTCCTATTCCCCAGTGTCCTGCCCCGTGGCAGGCACCAAATCCACGCCTTTCGACTAGATCTGCAATGCCTTACCAATTTGGCTATCTGGGCGACTGGGTTCTCCTTCACTTTATGGGGTAATTATATTTACTTCAGCTGTATCTGACGCTTGATGGTGCTAGACAGAGCCACTCCAACTACAGGGTGAGAAGGGGAACTTCTTTCTAACCCCCAGGGCGTGACTCGAACCTCCACAGCCTGTCATAAGCGGGTAACTGGCGGGAAACCCGCCGATGCTACCTTGGGATTAAGGCTGCCAGAACTGAGGCCCTCGCTAAGCTTACGCAGGATATTATGATTTGGAAATGTGGGGCTCGTTAGGAAATACAGAAAGAAATTCTGGCAGTCTACAACGCCAAAGAAGGCATAGGGGAATGGTTAGACGATTTTTAACCGTTAGTGAGGTTACATTAATATTTCTGTTAATTACGTGAGAAAGAAAGAAATAAAAACATGTGCCCTGAGTGGGGACTGAACCCACGCCTTTCGATTAGATCTCGAATGCCTTACCAATTCGGCATTCTGGGCGACTGTGTTCTCCTCTGCTTTCCGGGGTATTTATATTTACTACAACTGTATTTTACGCTTGAGGGTGGAAGCCAGTGCCACTAAGACGACACGGGGAGAAGGGGACCTTCTTTTGAACCCCTGAGGCATGACGCCAACGCCCATAGCCGGTAAAAGCGGGTAACTGGTGGGAAACCCTTTTATGCCACCTTGGCATCAAGGCTGCCAGAACCGAGGACCTCGCTAAGCATTCGCACGATAATAGGGTTTGGAAATGAAGGGCTTCTTAGGAAATACAGAAAAAAATGCCGGCAGTCTACAATGCCAAAGAAGGCATAGGGGAATGTTTAGACAATTTTTTACCGTTAGTGAGGTTACATATTTTTTTCTTTTACATACGTGAGAAAGAAAGAAATAAAAGCACGCGCCCGAGTGGATACCGAAACCACGCCTTTCGATTGGATTTCGAATGCCTTACCAATTCGGCTATCTGGGCGACTGTGTTTTCCTACACTTTCAGGGGTATTTATATTTACTACAACTGTATCTGAAGCTTGAGGGTGGCAGCCAGCGCCACTCAGACTATACTGGGCTAAAAAGACCTTCTTTTCAACCCCCGGGGTGTGGCGCGAACGTCTTGAGCCTGTCATAAGCGGGTAACTGGCCGAGAACCCTCTTGTGCTACCTTGGCATCCAGGCTGCCAGAACCGAGGTCCTCGCTGAGCTTTCGCTCGATAATAGGGTTTGGAAATGACGGGCTCGTTAGGAAATACAGAAAGAAATGCCGGCAGGATACAACGCCAAAAAGGGCATACGAGAATGGTTATACTAATTTTACTGTTAATGACGTTACATTAATATTTTTTTTTGATTACGTGAGAAAGGAAGAAAGAAAAACACGCGCCCAGAGTGGGGACCGAACACACGCCTTAAGAATTAATCTCATATGCCTTACCGATTCCGCTATCTGGGCGGCTGTGTTCTCCTTCACTTTCTGGGGTATTTATATTTACTAGAAATGTATCGGACCCTTGAGGGTGGTAGCCAGAGCCACTCAGACTTCACGGGGAGAAGGGGACCTTCTTTTCAACCCCCGGGGCGTGACGCCAACGTGTACAGCCTGTCATTAGGGGGTATCTCGTGGGAAACCCTCTTATGCTACCTTGACATGAAGGCGGCCAGAACGTCTAGAGCCTGTCATAAGCAGGTAACTTGTGGGAAACCCTCTTATGCTACCTTGGGATCAAGGCTGCCAGAACCGAGGCCATTGCTAAGCTTACGCAAAATAATAGGGTTTGGAAATGGGGGGCTCGTTAGGAAATACGGAAAGAAATGTCGGAAGTCTACAACGCCAAAGAAGGCATAGGTGAATGTTTAGACTATTTTTTACCGTTATTGACGTTACAATATTGTTTTTAATGACGTGAGAAAGAAATAAAAACACGCACCCAGAGTGGGGACCGAACCCACGCCTTTCGATTAGATCTCGAATGCCTTACCAATTCGGCTATCTGGGCGACTGTGTTCTCCTTCACTTTCTGGGGTATTTATATTTACCACAACTGTATCTGACGCTTGATGGTGGTAGCCAGCGCCACTACGACTACACGGGGAGAAGCAGACCTTCTTTTAAACCCCCGGGGCGTGACGCGAACGTCTACAGCCTGTAATAAGCGGGCAACTGGCGGGAAACCCGCCGATACTACCTTGGGATCAAGGCGGCCAGAATCGATGCCCTCGCTAAGCTTTCGCATAATAATAGTGTGTGGAAATGGGGGCAAGTTAGGAAATACAGAAAAAATGCCGGCAGTCTACATCGCCAAAGAAGGCATAGGTGAATGGTTAGACTATTTTTTACCGTTAGTGACGTTACAATATTGTTTTTAATGACGTGAGAAAGAAATAAAGACACGCAACCAGAGTGGGGACCGAACCCACGGCTTTCGATTAGATCACGAATACCTTACCAATTTGGCTATCTGGGCGACTGTGTTCTCCTTCACTTTCTGGGGTATTGATATTTACTACAAATGTATCTGACCCTTGAGGGTGGTAGCCAGCACCACTCCGACGACACGGGGAGAAGGGGACCTTATTTTCAACCCCCGGAGTGTAGCGCGAATGTCTACAGCCTGTCATACGCGGGTAACTCCGGGAAACCCTTTCATGCTATCGTAGCATCAAGGCTGCCAGAACCGAGGCCCTCGGTAATCTTTCACGCGACAATAGGGTTTGGAAATGAGGGGGTCGTTAGGAAATACAGAAATACCGGCAGTCTACAACGCCAAAGAAGGCATAGGGGTATGGTTAGACTATTTTTTACATTTAGTCACCTTACATTATTATTTTTTTAATTACGTGAGAAAGAAAGAAAGAAAAACACGCACCCAGAGTGGGGACCGAACCCACGCCTTACGATTAAATCTCAAATGCCTTACCAATTCCGCTATCTGGGCGGCTGTGTTCTCCTTCACTTTCAGGGGCATTTATATTTACTAGAAATGTATCTGACCCTTTAGGGTGGTAGCCAGCGCCACTCAGACTTCACGGGGAGAAGGGGACCTTCTTTTCAACCCCCGGGGCGTGACGCCAATGTCTACAGCCTGTCATTAGGGGGTATCTCGCGGGAAACCCTCTTATGCTACCTTGACATGAAGGCGGCCAGAACCGAGGCCATCGCCAAGCTTTCGCACGATAATAGGTTTTTGAAATGAGGGGCTCGTAAGGAAATGCAGAAAGAAATGCCGGCCGTCTACAACGCCAAAAGAGGCATACTGGAATGGTTGGACTATTTTTACCGTGAGTGACGTTACATTATTATTTTTTTAATTACGTGATAAAGAAAGAAAGAAAAACAGGCGCCCAGAATATGGGCCGAGCCCACGCTTTTCGATTAGATCTCGAATGCCTTACCGAATCGGCTATCTGGGCGACTATGTTCTCCTTCACTTTCTGGGGTATTTATATTTACTACAACTGTATCTGACGCTTAAGGGTGGTAGCCAGCGCCACTCAGACTTCACGTGGAGAAAGGGACCTTCTTTTCAGCCCCCGGGGCATGACGCAAACGTCTACAGCCCGTGATAAGCGGGTATCTCGCGGGAAACCCTCTTATGCTACCTTGACATGAAGGCTGCCAGAACCGAGGCCCTCGCTAAGCTTTCGCACGATAATAGGTTTTGGAATTAAGGGGTTCGTTAGGAAATACAGAAAGAACTGCCGGCAGTCTACAATGCCTAAGAAGGCATAGTGGTATGGTTAGACTATTTTTTACCGTTAGTTACGTTATATTATTATTTTTTAATTACGTGAGAAAGAAAGAAAAACACGCACCCAGAGTGGGGACCGAACCCACGCCTTTCGATTAAATCTGGAATGCCTTGTCGATTGGGCTATCTTAGCGACTGTGTTCTCCTTCATTTTCTGGGGTATTTATATTTACTAGAAGTTTATCTGATGCTTGAACGCAGTAGCTGGCGCCACCCAGCCTACACGGGGAGAAGGGGACCTTCTTTTCATCCACCGGGGCGTGACGCGAACGTCTACAACCTGTCATAAGCAGGTAACTGGCGGGAAACCCTCTTATGCTAGCTTTGGATAAAGGCTGCCAGAACCGAGGCCCTTGCTAAGCTTTCGCACGAGAATAGGATTCGGAAATGAGGGGCTCGTTAGGATATACAGAAAGAAATGCCGGAAGTCAACAACGCCTAAGAAGGCATAGGGGAACGGTTAGACTATTTTTTACATTAGTGACGTTACAATATTGTTTTTTTTTAATTACGTGAAAAAGAAAGAAAAACACGCACCCAGAGGGGGGGCCGAACCCACGCCTTTCGATTACATCTCGGATGCCTTTCCAATTCGGCTGTCTGGGTGACTGTGTTCTCCTTTACTTTCTGGGGTATTTTTATTTACTACAAGTGAATCTGACACTTGATGGTGGTAGCCAGCGCCACTCCAACTACACGGGGAGAAGGGGACTTTCTTTAAAGCCCCGGGGCGTGACGCTAACGTGTACAGCCTGTCATAAGCGGGTAACTAGCGGGAAACCCTCCTATGCTGCCTTGGGATCAAGGCTGCCAGAACCGAGGCCCTTGCTAAGCTTTCGCACGATAATAGGGTTCGGAAATGGGGGGCAAGTTAAGAAAAACAGAAAGAACTGCCGGCAGTCTACAACACCAAAGAAGGCACAGGGGAATGGTTAGACGATTTTTAAAGTTAGTGATGTGACAATATGTTTTTTTATTGCGCGAGAAAGAAAGAAAAACACGGGCCCAGAGTAGGGACCTAAAACCCACGCCTTTCGATTGTATCTCGAATGCTTTACCAATTCGGCTATCTGGGCGACTGTGTTCTCCTTCACTTTCTGGGGTAGTTATTTTTTTTAATTACGTTAGAAAGAAAAAATGAAAAACACGCTTCCAGAGTGTGGACCGAACCCATGCCTTTCAATTATATATCGAATGCCTTACCGATTCGGCTATCTGGGCGACAGTGTTCTCCTTTACTAGAACTGTATCTGACGCTTGAGCGTGGGAGCTAGCGCCACCCAGACTACACGGGGAGAAGGGGACCTTCTTTTGAACCCCCGGGGTGTGGCGCGAACGTCAATAAGGTCGGAAGCGCGGGTGGCATCGTCGTAAGAGGTGCTTCACCATTTCTGCATCACACGCACCCGGGATAGCTCTTTTGAAGACCTCCTGGATAGCTCGGATGAATTCGAGCAAGCCCTCGTGCGGATGCTGTGTACGTGCTTCCAACTCACGGCGGATGTGGTAGTCGTAGTCGGGAGGCAGGACCTCCTCGCGGAAGCGGGCCACGAAGTCAGCTCAGGACGCGAACGGCGCCTCCAGGCGCCACAAGCGACTGGTGGATCCCTCCAGAGCAACCGGCAGGACGCGGGCCAGACGAACTCGTCCGAGGCACCCGACGCCTACATGTATACGGTGAGGTCGCCTAGGAAGTCTACCACTGTCTTGCGGTCATCGTATCCCGTGAACCGTAGTACCTCAATGTTCGGCTGAAACGATGGCCCGTGCTCGCACCCCCCGCGTTCTAGCCCGAGACCTGGCAGCGGGTTCGTGAGGTTCTCGCGGAGGTCCATGTTTGGGGAGCACGCTGACGAGCACAGTGGCGTATGCATCCCTTGCGAGGTCGCGTGAAGCAACCAAGGGCCTCCGACGAGTAGCGGGTCCACGGACACTCATGTCCCTGGGACGAAATGCTCTCGCGCGCCACCAAGCGAACACACGAAGAAAAAATGGTGATAAACAACACAAGTCACTAAAAATGCGCCTCAAAATACGAGGACTACCAAAAATCCCGGCGGTCACAAAAAAACGCCAATGTAATTAGCCCCACACCAGAACAAGGAAGACGACCACAATGCCCTTCAAAGGAACCACGGCCGGCCCCACGTTCAGGGCGCCAAATGTGGTACCGGGGTTCTTGCACCCGGCCGCGGTTCCCCAGGAAGACACTGAGCCCCTCAATCACACCTTTACTGGGAGTCCCGCTCCGCCAAGGTCCACTGCTCAGCCGATCCGGATGCGCACAGCTCTCCCTGCCGAGTCCGCCATGTTCTGACCTACCTCGTCTCGCCCCACATCTTCTTCCTCAGCCGGCCCATGTCCACCCCGTGAGATTGTCCCCCGCCACTACTGCGCGATTGCCACAGTGGATATATTCGCTTACGACTTCCACTGCCTCGCCACCTATCTCAAACCCCTGTGCTGTCCCAAGGTTATTGATCATTACTTTAGTTTTCTGCATATTAATTTTCAGGCCCACGGTTCTACTCTGTTCGTCCAGTGCGGAAAGCGTGCTTTGCAATTCGTCCCTCGAGTTACTTAGCAAGGCAACGTCATCAGCAAATCTGAGGTTACTGAGGTATTCTCCATTATCCCTTACTCCCACCTGTTCCCAATCCAACTTTCTGAATACTTCTTGTAAACATGCTGTGAATAACATTGAAGAGATTGTCTCCTTGTCTGACACCCTTCCTTATATGTATTTTACTGCTCTCCTCATGGAGGAAGATGGTAGCTGTAGACCCATCGTAGATATCCTCTAGTATTGTTACATAATGCTCATCTACCCCCTGGTTCCGTAATGCCAGAATTACTGATAGGGTTTCGACCGAATCAAATGCTTTCTCATAATCTATGAAGGCTATATAAAGGGGTTGAGTATACTCAGCGCACTTCTCTATAACCTGATCGATGGTGTTAATATGGTCCATTGTTGAATAACCTTTACGAAACTCTGCTTGTTCTTTAGGTTGACTGAAATCTAAGGTTGCAGAGATTCGGTTAGCGAATACATTGGTAAATACCTTGTAGACGACTGACAGTAAGCTGATTGGCCTGTTATTTTTCAAGTCCTTCATGTCGCCTTTCTTATGGATTAGGATGATGTTCGTGTTCTTCCAAGATTCCGGTACCATTGCGGTCATTAGGCATTGCGTATACAGGCTTGCCAGTTTTTCAAGTACAATTTCTCCACCATCCTTCAAGAGGTCTGCTGTTATCTGATCCTCACCAGGTGCTTTGGCCCCTTTCATTTCTTTCAAAGCCTTCCTTACTTCTTCGGTCGTTACTGGCGGGATGTCTATCTCCTCACTTAGTGCTGCAAACCCTTATTTCTGTCTTATTTTCAACGAGCTCCTCATTTCCTATTCTGATTCGCTATATATATATATATATATATATATATATATATATATATAGATATATATATTTAAATTTATATATATATACAAGAAAACAAAACTTCGAACAAGGTAGACGCACGATTGTTGCCATCGTTTCAGCAAAAGAGACTTTTCTTTCATCAGGGCAAGTCTCTTTTGCCGAAACGTTGGCAACAATTGTGCTCCTGCCTTGTTCGAAATTTTCTTTTAATGTGTTCTCTACCAAGTTCAAAGTTCTACTGCTCCCCCCCTCTCTCTCTCTCTCTCTCTCTCTATATATATATATATATATAAATGGTCTCGTCCACATATAACAACATCCAAGTGCCAAGGAAATCCTATCGTTATAACCGTTAATTCTTACAAGCGGGTTGCGAGATAAATAGATTAAACAGAGCTGAATATATTTGATTCACATGCCAGGAAGGTGGTACTACACACTAATTTGCGGAAAAGAAGCCACAGTCGGTCACCTTTGTTCGCCGCGTGTGAAGCCAGCGCAAATCTTTTCCAAGAGAATCTATAGGCGCTTCACCTAGCTGAGGTAAATCTGCTTAGCGAAAAGAAAGTATACGAGGGCCTGTGTCACGCAATGGGCATCTTACGCAGACACAACCTCACTTGGCTGCGGAACCGCGTCAATAGAGTCGTCACTGTTGCGCTTTTGGTGCACAGTATCACCGGATTCAATCGTTGTATCCGATAACGTGGCACTGGAGCATTGTAATAAGCGGTTTATTTCACCATAGGAAGAATACAAAAGTTGACTGTGCCATGGCTGTTCATCGTTATATCCGATATATTGTTATAAACGGTATCGTTATATGCTCACTCGATTGTATATATATATATATATATATATATATATATATATATATATATATATATATATATATATATATATATATATATATATATAGCGAATTAGAATAGGAAATGAGCTCGTGGAATAAAGACAGAAATCAGAATTTGCAGCGGAGAAAACCTTTGAAAACAAAGGGAAGAATGTGGTAGGTCATTGTAACAGATAAAGAACTTAAAAAGCCACAAAGAAAGTGGAGGAAAAATGTCCTCAGTGGAGCGCCCACCACCTCCAGTATACATGTCGGGTGCGATGACCACTACGCTACCAGCGGGGCTATTTTCCCCTCCCCTTTCTAGGGTATTTATCATGAGGCACTTTTGTTCCCAGTACTTTCGGGTCGTAGCCAGCCCAATTAGGAATACTCGGGGTTAAGGGGACCTTCTTTTTAACCCCCGGAGCATGACTCTAGTGTCTATGACATGTCGAGAGTGGTCGAGCAGCGTTGAACCCTCTTAGGCTCCCTATGAAACCAAAACTGCCAGTAGGCCCTCGCTACGCATGTAGTGAATCAGAACAGGAAATGAGGGGCTCGTTGACATAACACAGAAATAAGAGTTGACAGACAAGAAAACCTCGGAAAGCAAAGGGGAGCATGTGGTAGGTCATTGAAACTGATAAAGAATTTGGAAAGGCAGAGCGAAAGTGCAGAAAAAATGCCCGCGGGGAGGGATCCGAACCAACGTTCTCCAGAATACGCGTCTGGTGCGATGCCCACTACGCTACCGGCGGGCTATTTTCCCCCCAGGTTTATTTTCCCTTCTGGCTGGTTTATTTTCTCTCAGCCGCCTTCCCTTGCCCCACCCGAGGCGATCGACCGCTTCCTTGCGAATAAATTTATTCATTCACTCATTCACGAGTGCCTTAGAGACCTTTGGATTGGGGGATTGATTAAGGAGGGCTAACATAGATGTCTACAACAAGCAAATGTGCATACTGTGCAAAAAGGTAAGCGCGAAACAAGGATAACACACAAACAAGAAATAGATATTTAAAAATAAAAATTATATATCATCACCAAACAATTCAAAAGATGCAGTTCATGGGACCCAGCTGTTAGGGAAGCGTACCATATGTGCAACTGGCCTTGGCACATATTGTGGCGTAACAAGCAGGGAATGTCGTAGCAGCGCTTACAGGAAGTGAGCACAGTTCATTCAGATAGGTCTAAACAAACAAAAAAAGCACAAAAGAAATAGCGAGTAGATGGGTTACAAAGAAAGTTTTGCAGGTGGCCATAAATGCCTTATACATACAAGTGAACCTAAAATTATGAAATGAAATCAATGCGTAATTTGTCGCGGAAGAAAAGTGGGTCAAATATCAAGATATGGGGAAGATTATGCCACAGCGGGACGGCTTGATGTAGTGCTGATGCGTTAAAGAGTGTGTTTTACTGTACATGCGCGGGGAAATAAGCTGGTTGTGGAGTCTAGTTGATAGGAGGGTCGTTGAATTGGAAGTCTGATCATTTTATTGCTAATTTTGTATATATGAAAGAGGCATAAAAGAAAAATATTGCGGCGATTGGATAATAACAAAACTCATATATTTCTCTCCCTCACTCTTGAATACCAGTGATCGATATGAAAAGCAAACCCCGGTTTCAATGTTGAGCATTTAGCGAAATTCTTTTGGGTGCAGTCGGCTGGACCGGCGCATGCAGCTTCCTTTGATTTGCTCGGTAGGCAGCCCTGAAACCCTCAAAACATAAATTGTTTAATGATACCTCAGTCCACTTGCTTTTGTTGGTAATAACAAACAGTTTGTAAAATCCCTATACCTTCCCAGCTTATTACAATAATCAAAGCGCGCCCGACTTACATTTTACGGGTTTCGTATGACCATTAGTACAGTTGTGAATGGGGCAGTCAAATCGTCTGCTTAACAATATTTAAAAATAATAACTGCTCAAACAAGGAGAGACACGGACAAAAAGTACGAGGACACCTACGGTGTGTCTGTCTTCGTAGAGTGGATGCTTGGGCGTGTTGGTAATTCATACTGGAAATAGGGGTTCACAGCGCGGGAGACAAGGACGACGAAAAACAACGAAAAACACAAGACGAGCGCTCGTCTTGTGTTTTTCGTTGTTTTTCGTCGTCCTTGTCTCCCGCGCTGTGAACCCCTATTTCGTGTCTGTCTTACTTTCTTTTGTGTCCCCCTCTTTAGCGCCGTTATGTTTTTAGTTATGGAGTACTAAACATGCCTACGAATCTTCCCCTAATACGCCGAATAATATATTTCACCCTCCGAGTTGGCTGGAGCATTTGCCACAAGACATTCCTAACCGGTGCGCCTACGATCATTGTTCGTAAAGCAAACACGTGAATCACCTGGTGGCGTGTACTACGCAATGCCTCCTTTCCTTTCGCGGTGCCTGGGCAGCTGATGAGGCTTATTTACTGGTGGCCATAGCGTTATCTCAGGGTAAAATAGTCGAATTTGTAAAACAGTCGACGAAATGCTCGTTACATTCATCAACGACCTTACAAAAGTCACTGGGTGCCCCCAGTTTTGGTGCATAAAGATGGCACATGACGCGGGCTTACTACCATTATTTGAATAATTCCCACCAAAATACGTCTAAGTCTCCGATTAGGCGACGCTCTTGGCTTTGTTCGTAGTATAAAGTAACTGTCCTGAATGAACCTTCGCTTCGGGTATTGTCAAATTTTAGTAGATGAAATGGGCGCAGACGAATCTGCTTTCGTAGCACCTGATTGTCTATGATTTTCAATGGATTGTGCAAAGCCGTAGTAGCATTCCAACACTTGAGGATCTCTACTTGGCTGGTGTTTAAATATACACTATGCATTGTTTGTCTTGAAAGTGCAACTGTGTTTTCACCATCCTACCAACGCAAATAATCTACCGTTTCGACACTCTCGTGCGATTTCGCCGCGCTTGGATGCAAAACAAAAACTAGTCTTGATGTCGCTTTGGACATCACCGTTTCAAAAATTGAGGTTATCCAATAAACTTCTAAGGACCTCAGGCAACTGTAATGAAGTGAAGAAAATCTCGTTTGCTTGATTAACAGACACTTTGCATAGCTTTGTCGCGTATTGGTCGCATTTCTGAAGCTTTATCAGACCTCGTTGAAATCGAACATACATTCTCCGAGCTCCACAAGTAACACGTGCACTTAAAAAGGAGAATGATATAAGCCAAGTTTTCTCCTATTGGCGGAGAGCGCGACCACGGGTGGCGCTACGAAGCGCGCCTCCGTGACGTCGGCTTAGGGATTCTAGCATTTGTCGTCGCCTTAATTCTGGATCGCTCTTCCGGCTGTTTATTTGCCCTCGTTTGATTTTTTATGCTTGTCCGCACCAAAGTTGCTTATGCGTAACTCTATATCATAATAAAAGACTTAAACTCACTTACACAGCTTCTGCATCAGCTTCTGCGCCAGCTTCTGCAGTCAGCAATCTTTCGAATAAAGGGAACAGTCAGAGTCTAATGACTAACAACAGCGAAAACGCAATACCAAAACAAATACCAGGAATAGCTAGGGGCTGTCTTTGGCAGAAAGCAATGATTCCCGGTAATATTAGGTAAAACAGTTTTTTCAACTTTTCTGAACGCTCGAAAGCACTGTATCATATCACGCTGGGTTTCTACCAGGCTTGTAAGCAGTATGGGGGCTTATTGAGTAAAACGAGTAACCTGTATAGTAAAAATACAGTAACACTAAGTTCATGCAGACTTTCAGGAATAGTTCTGCATATTTCTAAGAGCTATATCTTCGCAATATTCAGATATGCGTTATAGTAAATCTGCACTCAAGTGGAGGAGGAGGTGGAGGAGCAAAAACTTTATTTAACAGTAAAATCGAGCTGGTTAGTTGACAGGCTCGATCAGTCCAGGACAATATAGTAAGAGTAATTTTCTTCAATTCATGGAACGGCATACTGAGTAAGCCAGGAATAGTTCTTTACACCTGAAGAGGTTGGCAAACAATAAAGAGCTGCTTATACATATTCATCGGTTTTGGTTCTTGTTATACTGAAAACTGGCAAATATACTATTTATTGCGTTCGTTAGCTAGTATATCAAGCCTTCAACACCACACGATGGTCACGATAGAAATTTGGGTCACAAGAGCCGCCTTCGAGTACTGTGTTCAACGTTGTCTGCTTCTTTCCATGGTGGCGTCTCACAAACCTACCCATTGCATTGGCCTCTGAATAAACAACGCGCGTTGCGGATATACAACTTCTAGTGCGCAGTCATTACGAATGGCAATTTGTGAAGAAGGTAATATATGCCTTACAGGCTGAAGAAAATATCCACATGAACTTTCGGAGTCTCCCAAGCATCCCCAAACCTCCCAATAAGGCGTTTGTGACGCGGCAGAAAAATAATGCGTTGGGCAGAGAAAAAATATTCGTCTGACACAAGTTAGCAACAATGACAGGAATAGAAAGAAGACAGCTGTTTAATTTCCTGCTGTGCGACGCCCTTGAGGGGTCCGCGGCTTGGTACGTAGCATTAGACTGTTGAGCCTTCTAAACGCATCTCAAAGTATGGTAGGGAAACCTCTGCAATTTGAATACTTATCGAGGAGCTCTCAGCACTAAACCTTGCAAATAGGCCAGAAAGGACGAATCACACATGATGATCTGACCTATGCTCTGAAGAAAGTGCGGTCCATCGCTCCTTGTTTGTTGAAACTTGTGCGTGATACAGCTTGAAATATTTCAGAGGCGTCAGAAGCTGGCAAAATACCTGAATTACTGGCAATTGACTTTTTAATGCACTAAAGCATAAAAGCAGGCGGGTTCCAGCACAGGCACTGCTGCCCGTAGCAGTGCCTGTGCTGGAACCCTCATGGAGCAGTGTAGCAGCGGCGATGGTGTAGCAGACGACAGCGGCGCGAGTCTCTAAGCCGACGTCAGAGCCAGGGGGGTGCCACTCAAACATCTCTCCGCTAATACTACAATTCCTGCTGACACCCTTGCCAATTCTGACTCACTTCAATCCAGGCGCCCAAGCAGAAGTCCTCTTTCCCTCTAGTTGCGTTGGTATCTGCGCCGTTATAGGCCAATAGCAGTCCCGAGAGGGTCACGTCGGAGCCATGGTAACCGCCTCCCATCTCAGTGCAGAACACAACCACTTCTCCACTCGTCTGGACCATCGGAAATATTCGACCATACCGGTACGGATGACCCTTCCCTATCATCAGTTATAAAGCAGTATGTTGGCTTTCCCCCTATTGATTTAACCGGACGCCTCGTTCATATTCATCCATGCCGTCCTCATCATCCCTGTCCTCAGAGCAGTCCTTTTGCTCCCGTCGGTCTTTGTCGGCTGCCGTCAGCTCTTTTGTGCTATTTCTATCGACAATGGACCAACACGCCCGGTTTTTACGTTGAGCCTACTTCAGCGTCTACAATCTTGTCGGCTTCATTGCGCTGCAGTCTTTCTCTCCTTAACCTATTAACCCTGGTGACCCTTCCCGGCACAGCGGCGGTCGGCTCTTTCAGTAAAGCACGAGGAACAAAATTTGAGGAGACTGCGGTTGCTGCCTGTCTGACGCTTGTAACTCCATAGAACACCTCACGAGGTGCGGCCTTCATAAATAGCAGCCGGATACCTTCGTTGACTTAAATAGAGCAGACCCGGACTTAGTGCTTGAGTTGCCATACATAGCAGCCGGATACCTTCGTTGACTTAAATAGAGCAGACCCGCACTTAGTGCTTGAGTTGCCCTGTGGTGTAGACTGTACGAGTTGTGACCACTAATAAATGTGGATCCGACTAAACTATTGAAGATGGAGAAAGGGTGGCATCGCATAAGTGTGGTTGATTGGAATGCTTCCCGAGCTGCAATAGCAGTGTACGAAGAGGTCAATCCTATCACTGAAAGCTCAAACCCGCCACTCGAGACACGACGCGTAAGGTGCTTGTGAGTGAAGACATTCCCACCCTGACAAATACATATTTAACCTCTGCAATACTAAGGTGGAGGTGTATGGCCATTGTTTAAAAAAAGGAACAATTTTTGATGTTCTCCTTAGGGCCTGACTGAAGGTTGCGCTGGTTCGGTGCTACGCCAAACAACCCGCCAGATCCCGTCATCTGTAATTCTGCATCTCCATCAGCAACAGCACTAGTTTTCGCAAGCTTTGGTACCATTTCAAGGACTGGCAAGGAAGACGATAGCCACGAACAGCTAACAAAACTTGTTTTGCGACCGACCATTTTGCGGAAGACTTCGGAGAAGAGGCGGTCGCAACTTGTTTTTTGACCAAGCAGAATCCTACAACTGGCTCGATACTCTTGGCCACCGCCAGAAAATGATGTAGCCATTAAGAAACAGCCCACTCTACACTAAAGGTCGAAAGAACTAGAGGCAATAGATGTGAGAACCGCTCCTGGCAAACTTGGAATGGCATGTCCCATGCTCCCCGGACTGTATGTTGACGCCAAAATACAGCTGTTGTCTGAACATGGATGTCTGATAAAAACGGGTTGAGTGGAAGCACTCCGTGGTTCACCTGATTCCAAAGATATTGATGAATATAAATGTAGATATGCAAATGTAAATATAACTATAAATGTAGGAATAAATAAAAGTATTGGTATATATGTAAATCGGGAAAATATAATTTTAAATGTAAATTTAAATATAACTTGATGACTATAATACTCCATACACAAAGATATGTTGGACTCGATTTTGAGAAATCTTACGACGCCATTTACATGACCGCAAATTCGTACAGCAGGAGGGAACAATTTTACACCGATCGACATATGCGCGGCCCAAATATATATTCATAGATCAATGTTCTTGGCAGGTTTCCTTGTTATAGGAGAATGCTCTTGAGACATTATCCTTTGTATGGACTTATGCCGATAATACTGTGCCGTCATAGACTTCTGAAAGCGAGAGTTTTCTTTCTCTATGAAGTAGAGAAAAGGGAGGACGGGGGTGACCGCCGGCTAGTACTTCGCACAACGAATGATTTTTTTTTACCCTAAAACCGCGGTCGAGTTTTCTTGTCGAGGTTTCGTGCGATGAAATGCCCAAAGGTTAAGCTCTCGCAGTCGTTCCTTTTAGCGCAGGGAGTATGCATCATAACAGGCGTTCTGGAAGTGCAAGAAGGAAGAGTGCATGTGCTTGTGAAAAATTTTACCAAGGAGCTTCGGCATCTTTCTCGAGTTACTGGGGTAACCAACGGCGATAAAAAACACAGGCTACCGAATGGTTTTTCGCTTAGAAAAATCAACACAGCTAACAGTGGCGGAAGCGGAGACTCGAATACAGCCGAAAATATCGACAATTATTGCTACCCTTCGGTAGACAAGAAAACATCTGCTCCGAAAGCGTTTTTGGAGTTTTCACAGCGCTTCTCTCTCTTGTGGAAAGTTTATTGTACCAAACTGACAACACACTGCATAATCATGCTTGAAAATACGGAACCAATACCAAAGCAGCTGTATCGGGTATCCAGCAACGAACGATAGCTATTTAGAATGAAGCGAACACAATGCTTGACGGTGATTTTTTCAATTATCCAGTAGCTCTTTGTCATCACCAGTTGTCGTAGGCAGCAGTAGGATGGGACTCTGTGCTTTAGTCGATTACCGCAGCCAAAAAAGGTGTCCATTCTCTGCCGTGCATAGAAGCTCTATAGAACGACTTGAGCGGGCCAAGTACTCTTCGTCAATTGACTTGAGAAGTGGCTACTATCGGATCGGGGGCGAGAAAATCGACCGGGAGAAAACCGCTTTTATCATGGCGAAAAGATTCTGGTAGTTTAAGGTGCTTCGTTGTAGGCTTTCTTCTGCACCAACAACATTTCAAAAAACGATGTAAACTGCACTCACCAGTCTCAAACGCAGACATTACTTATGAATTTACATGAGGTCGTAGTTTTATCTACCACGTTTCAAGACCACCTCTCGCCGCTAAGACAGTGTTCTCGGCCGTCATTCTCCTCCGAGGCAGTGTTTTCGGCTGGCCTTTCGGAAAAACCCGACAAATGCCACCGCATTCACAGTGCCTAAGATCTTGGGACATATCGTCAGCGTTGATGAGTTACGACCACACCAAGAAAAAAAATACCCCGTTGCCCTTTTACCGCACCTCAAAATAAAAAGACCGCCCGGAGGTTTCTGGCCTCTGGGCGTACCACCTGCGGTGTATTGTGGCATTCTCCTAAATTGCGGAACCACTTAACCGGCTGACAAGGGACGACGTTGCGTTTTTTTTTTGTGACGCGAGTAGCAAGCCTTGAAAGAGTTGCGCCGACGCAGCAGTTTTCTGCTTTGATGGCGCAATTTTAGAAGGTTGCAGAATAGACCTTCACATGGACATGGAAGATAAAATTTAAGGAGAGACTACGTGAGATGTGGACAGGGAAATGGACCGCGGGAGTGTTTAAGCACCTGTATATGATGGGCATGGACACGCGGTGGAGGTAGAGGACACGAAAGCCGAACGAGTGGTTTGGAAATTTGGTAAGCTAAGATGGGGTATACACAACAGTTAAAAGCATGTATAAGCTTCAGAGACGACGAATGGGGTGCAGAGATTGTAAGTGAAAGCAGTCTTGGAGACCTAAAGAGCAGAGAAACTTGAAATCAGGGAGGTTTCTCGACAATCCGTGAGGCAGAGTATTGCTCTTTGAGGCACGGGCGGTGTGTCTGAGGACACGGGCATAGACGGCTAGCTACAGGCATCAGAACGAAACTTGTCTGTGCTGGGGCAGGGATCGGAAAACCATGGAGCATAATGTCGTACACTGAACAGAGATACAACTGCAGCGGAACAATGGGGGAAGCGACACTGATTTGATCTGAAAGGAAGCCTCAACTTCAGTGCCATAGAGGTGACTTAGAGGTGGTAGTAATGGTGGTGGGAGAAAAGTAGTGAAGTCAGTGGAACGTATGTAGAGTAATATACCGAATTAGAATTTAGAAAACAACGAGCGGATTTAAACGTGTGTGTAAAGGCACGTAAGCGAGGGGAGCGACGGAAGGTTGAAACCGGAGGGGAGATGGAAAACTCATTTAGACCTAAAGGATTTGCCCCCTCAACACCGATTTTAAACTCCCATTGCTCCCACGCAAGGACAAGCGTGTATAATAACACAGGCAACTCGGTTGGTGTTAGCCGACGTCCCGATACAAAAGGAGGGCCTGCCTTTACCATCATCAGCAGCAGCAACATCGGACTGCGTGGTGCGGTCATGAAACTGTAAGAAGGCCACATAAGGGTAATAGCCTAAGCGTGCCGTATCCTTCCGCGTGCTGCGTCAAAATACTCCAGAACAGTGACAACGCGCCTCGCGGTCGTGCAGGCAATTACGAAATTTCCTCCCGCTCTTTGCGGCAGGCCATTTAATGTGATCACGTACCCTCATTCCCTTTGCAGGTGAACATATCTAAGGAATTAATCAGGCGGCATTGGCCCTTAGAGTTCACTACTGCAGGCTTTTAATCTGACAGTCATTTACAAATCTGGTCGCAAACACCAAACACTGACTGCTTATCCCGGGTGCATCTCGAACAATCTTGTGAGGACGCTCATATTGACAGTGCTTTCTTGGTCCCCGTAAGCTCCTCATGTATTGCAGTGAGTGAGCGCTCCCTACACTGAGTTTCGCGCTGTCAACGACCTCCTTGAAGACACAAATGCCACCGTACCGCCACACCTAGCGTAAGAAATGAATTCTTTCTGAACGGTGTTCCTTGCAACAACACAGAAGAAAGCGGCATTCCCCATCTCCTTGTCGTTCCAGAAGACCTGAGCAAGGAAGTCCTCTTTGAGTGCCACAATAAATCGGGTTCGGGTAACCTATGATTTTAAAGAACTCCCCTCGAGTGTCCACAAGAATTATCCTGGGGCAAAACTTGAAGCCAGCGTCAAACCTTACGTAAGGACGTACAATGAATGCCAGCGCTGGAAAACGCAGCTGTTAAAACCCGCGGGTTTCTTGCATAACATTTAGCCATCTGCAACACTCTTCGATCACATAGGCTTGGACCTACTAGGATGTTGTCTTCTGTCGTCTTCGGGAAAAATAAATTGTTTTGGCAACTGGCTATTTCACGGGTTACGCAGGAAGAACAGTACTACCAAAAGCTACTTCCTAAGATGCGATTTTTTTTCTTGCACGACGTTGTGCTATAACATGGCGCCCCTTCAAAAGGAGCTTTTATGGCGAAACTGGTGCAACGTAACCTCTGAATAAATCCCAGGAGCCACAGCAAAACCACCGCCTACCACCCCAAACAAATGGGTCAGCAGAAGGGCTAAACAAGACTGTTAACGCGATAATTTCAATGTATATATTCGTAATTTAAAACTTGGAACGAAGCTATACCATGCGTGACGTCCGTCTATAATATCGCAACGCAGGAGATCACCCTTTTCCATTCGTTTCGCCTAGTGTACGGCCGTGAGTCTCGAATGATACTGCACGCAATGCTACCATGCGACACGGATGACCAAATACATGTAGAGTCTGAACTGTTCACCCAGCGCCCATAAAAAGCCCGCCAACTGGAACGACGTATCATCTAGCGCCAGCAAGCGCACCTACGACGTTGTATAAGTTTCATGAAATACGTAATAGTTGTACTTTTTTCATACATTGCATGTATGATTATCTTGGCAGCCCAGCCAAGACAATGACGTTTTCGTCTTGAGTCCAATCCGCCGCCCGTGCGTTTCAGAAACGCTGCTTCAGCGCTACTTAGTACATGAAAAGGTACAAAAGAGCGATGCAATATCCGAGTTTTCCAGACGAGACTGGGAAACTAGCCGCCAATGCGAAGTAATATAGCTCATGTGGTGTGAATGAAGCCGTACTGTTCACTGTAGCGCGCCCTACAACCAATGATGTATACCTTACTACAATCTGATTTTTTGCTGGTAACCATTATAATGCCAGTCGTTTTTTATGTCATAAAAAATCCTACTTTTGTGTTGTCTACAATACGTACTTCAAACTCTTTATTCGCAGTTTTATTGTTGCATCTAACATTGTTGAGAGGCATCCACAATCAGAGGCATTGAATCGGTGTGTTTGTGCTGGATGGGTGATGTGACACATGTACTGCAGCAATGCCAGTGGAATCAGCGCATGCCCGCCTAGTTACGCTGTGGACCAGCGGGAGCTCAAAGGCGAGGGGGATCACGTGAGCATGCTTTGAGATGTCTCTGAAAGGAAAAACTAGAGGAGGATCACGCGAAGGCTTTTAGGCAGTGCTTCACAGTGTGAACACCACACTTTTTTGACATGTTTTGCTAACATTGCCATTCGGGTATACGTGGCAGTGCTTACACGCGGACACACACATTCTTTTTGGAAAATACGCCTCTGCCTTGGCTGTGTAATATTAGTACTTCTCAACGGCCGATACAGATAGTTAAGGAAATGTGTACACGAAAAAAAACCTTTATTATAAAGTGTGTAAGGACAGTTTGAGCTCGGAGCGTGTCTGGATTGTCCTTCGTTGAGTCAGCGCTTAAATTTAAGTTATTACCTACAACGCGCAGTGGCGTCGTGCTCGAGGATGCCCACACCGGAAGCCCCGTATTTCTTCCTAACGAACTGCTGGTGCCGTATACGATTTATGTTCTGGCAAGCATATCTTTACCTATTGAATTTTAAGATTAACAGATGCACGGCATAGACACGTGAGCCAGCGGCACCGGCTAAACTTCGGATTCGGAATTTACACCGGTCAACAGAGCCTTGCCTTACGGCCGGTGTGTTCATGCTTTGTGCGTTTATAATATTTTCGAACGTTCGTTAGAGCACGCAGTTTGTTTATATGATCGGTAGGTGGCGGCGAAAGAAATTATGTTAAGTGGCAACAAATGTTGCACGTCAAAGACGTATTGAGAGTAGAGAGAAGCACAACGTAGACGAGAGAATCAGCGACGTCAGCCAGACATCGCAATGAACAACGGTAGACAGAGCTTCGCCCAACCGCAGGTGTGTTTATGCTGTCAGCATAAATCTGATTGTGGAACGTTAGTACAAACACCCACATTCTTTTTATCATGGGCGCAACATCGCCAAAAGAACATAAGGTAAAATGTACAAGTATTCAGTGTATCCACCTATTCCACAAGATATATGTGGGAACAAGCGTACCGACCAGTCGGCCCACCACACACTAGTCAACAGAGCATCACATTACCCCTCACAAATTCTCTCCCTCTCTTTTAATATTTCCTCACTCGTCGTGCGGCTCTCTGAGACCGACCAACGCAGGTATGGAGTGCAGCCTCCTCCGGAAAGAACCACCATGTCGCTTATTTGAAAGGCTGGAACAAATATTTCTATCCATGCTGGGAAGCCTCATAGGCACACAAACTGCACTCCTTCACCAAACAAAGATCTCTTCACCATGGTGCAGTATCGGACGACACTTTCTTAGCCTCTCCCAAGGAAATTCAGCCCACAGTCAGTAACAGATTTTGAGCACCTGACCACAGTAGTGGTCAGACAAGCGATACAGCAAAGGGTGCTAAGATTCTCTGGGACTCGACAGGCTGCTTTTTGATCTTTACCCTGGCAGCGTTCAACGCACGAACCCTGTCTAGTGAGGGAAGCTTCACTCTACTACTCAAGCAGCCATCAGACATTAGATGGGATATCTTTGGGGTAAATGGAGCACGAAGAACACGAGGGGTCTTCATGAAGCTGACTATAGGGAAAATCTTGTGCTACAGAGGACTACATAGGAAGAAAGAAGTGGGATTCCCAATTCTTAAGAATTAGGTAAGTGAGCATTACCGGTTCAATATAGTACAGTGCTTTCCACAAACGACTAGCTACCATGATGAAGCCATAGACATGTGCTACGACGACTTTTAAACAGCAATAGAGAAGGAGACAACACAATTCAAGATCCAAATAAGTGCCTCTTATGCAACAGTTGGCATCAAGCAAGTGGGAGGAAGGTCAGTGGGAACCTTTCGAATAGACAATCGCTAGGGTCGAAGAGATACACTGGTGGGGTTTTTGGAGCGAAATAACCAGCGGTTCATGGACACATTTTTTTTCAGACGAAACAATAGGAATCGTACATGCAAAAGCCGTCGGCGTACTAAAAAAACGACGTCGCCTTCTTGTTAGCTGACAATCCCGGTATTGTTTGGGGCACACAGGTGTTAAGTAGGTTTCGGAGCAGTAATCATATGGGGAGTAGATGCAAGGCAAGTCTTAATCCGAAAAGAGACGGAATGAATCTGTTTTAAATTAACAAACCCTCAATGCAGTCAGCCAGAGCATGCAGGAGTTTAAAATAACTCTCCAAAACAAATTTGCGCTTCAAAGCTACGAGAACGAGGCTAGTGTAGACAGCCTAAATGACATACTGACAACGGCAATCATTGAGTCCGCAACCTCTTTGGGAGAAGCCGTATGTAGGATAGAAACTGCAAAACTGATTAGGAAAAGAAATTAGCTTATTGAAGAAGGAAACAACACGAAGGTGTCAAGTGGTCTGGAATAAATTCAGTTACAGGGCTACCTAACTTATTACCTGTTGTAAAGCAAACGGCATTCGTGCAGCGAACACGGCAGTAATCACGGGGAGGCTGCGAAAAGGTGGAAGTGTGAAAGCAAATGAGCGAGAGCTCGCCCTTGGCAAAGACAGAATGTACGCAATGAGAGACGACCACGGTAACAATACGCACACGGACGAGACACTTTAGGCGTGATAACGCTTCCACACCATCTTGTAAGCCCGAGACGTTAGGTCAGAGTAAACTACAGAGAGTACAAGCTTAACTTGCGATGTGCAAAAAGTTACTAAAGAAAAAGTAGTAAAGCTGTCAAAGACATGAACAGAGGGAAAGCTGAAGGCGATGATGAGATTACCATGGATCTTTCAAAGCAGGGAGGAGGTATAGCACTGCCAATGCTCGCGGCAATAATTTCGAAACACGTAAACACAGGAAAAGTGCACATACCTTTATATAACGCGAACATGGTTCTGACTCATGAAAAAGAAGAAACCGAGGACCTTAACAACTACAGGTTCATCCGACTACTCTTAATTGTTTATAATCTTTTTTCAGTTATGTTTGAGGACAGCCTGGATTCCCAAACACCGAGAGAACAGGCTGCGTTTAGGAAAGGGTACTCCACCATGGATCACATCTATGTATTCAATAAAATGAAACAGAAATCCGCACCGTACACTAAGCTCCGTCAATTTGCATTTATAGGAAATATAAAAGCGTTTGTCTCAGTACAGAGAGCAGCCGTGGTAAAAATCATTAAAGGACTAGGGAGCAGGGGAGGGCTACACCAGTGTTTTCGATGGCAAAGATAAGGCGTGCACGGTAAGAATAACCCTTCACAAGCAAAGCAAGAAATTCCGATCCGAAAGAATATAAGACAGGGAGACACCATCTTGCTAAAACTGTTGAGAGTATGTCTGGAGGGGCTATTTATTCATGAGAAAGCACAGGAGTAAGGATGAACTGTAAATAATGTGATCAGATCGCGTTTTCAGACGACAAAGTATGGTTCACATAGTGCACAGAACACCTGCGCAAATTGCTTCATTACCTGCGATAACGAAGCATGGCTCGGGGGCTAATGATAAACTGGAATAAGTTTTACGTTTTGAGGAATAAGCATGCCGAAAGCGCCCTTTTTGGCTGAGCAAACAAAGCCCTAGAAGAATACTTTAATGGAGCTACCTCAGACCGATGGTTAGGGCTGACCCCAACCACGATACAGAAATCCGGCCCAGAATACATATGGGCTGGAAAGCACTGAGCAAGACTTAATTAATATTTAAACTGAGCTAGGTCTATCACTCAAAAGAAAAATATAAAGCAGTGCATACTGGCGGAGGTGAAACTTGCTGCTCCACTAACCAATTGGAACGCAAACTTGCATTGCCTGAACGGGCCATGAAACGTATTTTGATAGGACGAACACTTAGGGACAAGAAACGAGCTTCCTGTATCAGGGAACAAACTCGAGTAGATGACATAATAGTTCGAAAAAATAACAAGAAACGGACCTTGGCTGTCCATGTGGTGAGAAGAACGGACAAAGGAGGACAATTAGGATAACGCAGTGTGTACCAAGAGACGAGTCTAGAATAAGGGGAACCGTAATACCACGATCCAGTCATGAAGTGGGGAAATTAGTTGGCCAACATTGGACTCGGGTGGCGTTGGACTGGAGCTGTAGATACTCAGTGAGACAAGGCCTTCACCCCGCAGTAGCCTCAGTAGGCTGTTGCTGATGTTGATCATGAGGCCGTGTAATATTATCACCCAACTTTTTGCTTTCAATTACACAGGCGCTCATGCTACTTATATTTGTTTTTTCCAGTGTATTTACCCCCTCCCCAAAAAAAAAACATATAAAAGGCTACTGCTCGGGATTTGCATGAGACTTATGTGGTTTACAACATTTAAAACGACCAATAAACGATATCTCAAGCACAACAGATTAGACCAGGGTCGAAAAAATGCAACATTTTTGAAATGAATGAACGTAAAATTTGGCGTAACTAAACAATAGAATACCTAAAAAGTGTGAACTACGGAACACCCAGGCCTGCCCATTTTTATTTTTTTCTCAAGCATAAATTTTTTTTTTCAGATTACAAAGCGGACTTTACGAAAATTTTAACCTACCCACCAAACCTAACAAAGTTTAAGGACTTCTCTTATGACTCTATCATGTCTGTGAGTCCCTATTACGGGTCTGTGAATCCCAATAATAAAACACCAACTATAGGTAAAGTTGGACCTGATGCATACCACGGCCGCGCAAGTCTTAAAGCTATCGACGTAATGCGTGTGAACGCCATATACAGGCAGTTAATCCACCGATGGTATTTCTACGGCAACTTGTTTCTTTACAAAGGACCTCTGCAGTGCCAACCCAAATAAATTGGAGTAGCACATATTGGCTTTTATCACATCTCGCAATAAACGTTACGACACTTCACACAAAAAAGTATGAAATTAAGTGTTGAGAAGCATAGAATTCCCTAATCTGCACTTTGTATTTCACGTGCAAAATTTGCAAACCTTGATCATAAATATAATATTACCCGTACCATATTCCGTGTGTGAGATCTGCACATAATCAGTACACCAATAACACTAAACGGTTATTTACATCAAGTGTGTGCAATTTAAAGTTGAAGACTGCCAAGATTTTTTTTCAGAATTACTACTGACATGCAAGGAACTTCAAGACGTTCTCTTAGAGCTTGCTCAGACGATCGCCACCACGCACGTGAAACTTATTCTGTTTCAAGCAAAAAAAAACTGCTTGCTCTTAACATCTACGATGTGAAGCATCTGCAGGAACAAACAAAAAAATTGTCAGTTTGAGCACTGTAGTAATAAGTTCTTTCATTGCTTCAGATACGTTTCATGATAAATGCTCACGACGCAAACACTTTCTATGCTTCATCAAGCATCAATATGGACAATCTCCTTTAGGTTCACTGTGCTGCATTTTATTTTGCTTACTTCACATGATGAATACAAAATAAGATGCACGTAGAGAAATATACGCCGTTAAGTATTCACTGCGGTGAACCACATGTCGGGGCTAAAACGTAGCACCCGCTCAGCCAATTGTTGAACCACAGCGCCAACGACAAGGCACAGTACGATAGCAAGAGGACGCACGAAGCGCTGGCCTATAACAGGGTTTGATTTTCTCGAACGACGCCAAATATGAACGAAACTGGAGAAAAAAACTTGAAAAGAAAAGCATTAAAAGCCAGCATGATGAAACACTGAACCAACCCCACAACTAATCATAATCGGCACGTGTCCTGTTAGGAGCCTATCTCATTTGTGAGTGCGATTGAGGCTGCACTGCTTCAGTTCTCACCCAGGCCGTTCAATCCCAGCGGTATGTATAATTGCTCGGGTCAGCATGCAGAATGTTTTGTGGAAAACGCGATTTGGGGTTGGTTCTGGGTTTATGCACACCGGTTTTTCATATGCTTCTTTATCGCGTGCTTTTTCTACAGTTTCGTTTATATTTTGCGCCGTTCTTAAAATTATCCAGTTGTAAGTTACCGCTTCGTGCGTCCTCTTACTATCGTCTGCTGTGTTGGTGTTTACGCTGTGGTTTAACGTGCATGTCTAAGTCACACAAGTTTTCACGTCGCTAAGTAACACCAGTCATTATCATCCACCTCCCACGGGAAATTTGAAACCGTGGTCGTCTTTGGTGCATGCCGGAATTACGCAGAATATTTGAAACCATGGGATGGTTAATTATCCTCATCACTTTCGAATAACGCCATCTATGAACGAGTGAAAGAGGCTATACTACCGGATAGACCATATTCCGCGGAACTTGTGCCACCTGTCGAGTTTTTTGTTTAAGAACGTCTTATCTGTTTCATTAGTTACCCGTTTCCGTTACCGATGACGAAGGTGGTCTGCTCAGAGTGAGCGGGGCCGCTGGGCGTACGATTCTGGCGTCTATACCACTGCAACGTGGAGGATGGCATTTATTCGCCTGCATAGAGCTGGAGGTGATCTGTGGGCTCCGCAGCCTCTACAGACAATGACCGGTTTAGGCCGCGCTGCAGGCTAGGAACTAACAAGATGATTTGAGCTTGAGGTTTGACATCACTGAAAAACGCGTTGGTGATTACCACTTCGCCACTGCTATAGTCGCTGCTGCTGTTAAACCGTTCTGGATACCGGGAGATGAGAGGATAATTTTTAATTTGTTGAGAGATATCGTGTGACTTGGATAAAGCTTGGATTTGGATAAAGCTTGCCGAGTACACAGGAAATCAGCCCACATTGTAGCAGCAGCGGGTCAGTCTCCTCCGACATCTCTAGCTTTCGCCGAGACTCAAAAAATCGAATATTCGATATAAATTTCGCGTTTTGAATTATTCGTGGAGCTACTATTCTGTTCGTAATCGAATATTTATGTATTCGCCCACCCATGGCAGCTCCTCCATCCGACTTCATGGCGTAAAAGAAAATTGGCTGGGAGACCAATGATTCCTACTTCTTAGTATCTACAAGTCCGTCCTTCACTGCTAATGTTTCGGGATAGAAGTAGAAAATCCCGGCGTTTTTCCTGAGAATTCCCAGTTTTTCAGGATTTACTTGTTATTAGACATCCTGCTTTTAAATCCCGTGCCTTGCTTTAGGACATACATTGCGTGGGCCAGTCTATTTTTACGGATGTTGTGTTCTCCCACTGAATTATGCTTGCTACGTCACTTGACGGTTGACCCTTAAATGCTCTGTGCAAGAAAAAAACCAAGTAAGCAAGGGGGTTCACTGTAGCGAATGGAATGCGCCATGCTCCCCACCGTCAAATTTGGCTTTTGTTTCCGGCTTGCTTGAGTGTGCACGGTGGGGGCTTATCAGTAATCGTCCCAATTCAGTGTGTCATGAGCTTGTTAGAGCATTGTCAACTGACAGCATTTTAGATGTTGAAGATGTATATTTTGTCATTGACTGTGTTTTCATGGTGTATAAAGCAGGCTCCCGTGGGAAAATCGTTCCTATCGGGTCGGACAAGCGTGAGCCCAAGTTCGGACCGGGCACCCCTGTGACTTGCAGCATTACCTCACGTCGGCCTGAGTACTTAACTTTTTTTTGGTGCTGAGTGTAGTCGTTGCTAGCACGAATGAAATGACGACTTTTTGGATACGACACTACGCCATCTACAACGACGACACAACGGGGTGTATGTGGCTTGGGCTGCTACGCCATATTCAGAAATGTTCTGGTTGTGCTTTGTTAACATCAAAACTCGGAAAATAGGCGGGAATTTTTTGCGCGGCCGTCTTCAACTCGCGACGCTCGTCGAAGCCGCTGCTTCACTATGGTTGACGGTTCGTGGCGTCAGTAGGAGTCATATTTTTTCTTGAAAAATCTTTTAAACAGAGGAGGAATTTGGAACCCATTTTTATCTCTCGAAAAGTACTCTGCATTGGCTGAGCAGTCATCTGTCGACAGATCCTTTTTGCGGCGACTTAAATGCGGCTCTTGCTCCATGACCGTCGGGGAGCAAGTGTTGTGTGCGCTGTGGTTTAACGCAACGGGCAGATTCCACGTAGGAGTTGGTAGCGACCGCACCATCGACTGCCACCAGTCAGAAGTCCGCCGGTGAGTGCGCAATATGATCCCCAAGGACGTCTTGCCCTGACCTCGCCCATCCTCAAAGTGGTATCCGTCTGCAGCCGGAGCGTGCCATTGAGTTGCAGTCTGCTCACAAAACAGTTTCGAACGATGTGTTGCGTGACCATGTGTTTAATTTATCGCCTCCGCGGCAGATAGTTTCCCTTGTGGCTTTACGTGACCCACATGTCTTGTGAACACGCTACTGGCAGGACAGCCTATACATATATACATATAAAATCAACTGCACGCGTCGATTGTCAGAGGCGATCTCTACACATTTCCAGGAGTTTTATTCAGTGCCACCGTCATACGACTGAAGCAGAGCATAGGAAGAAGTGAATGGTAGAGTTTAGAATTAAAGTAACCGCGTGAAGCCAGATCAAGGGCACGCGGCAGTGGGAAGGGCGAAGAAACAGAGGGAAGTGAGGGGGTTGAACTCAAAGTAAAAAAAGACTACGGTGGAGAACTTCGTCGTACAAGAGCGCTGAACAGCAGAATATGTAAAAGCAAAGAAATCTGAAATGTTATTGTTGTTGGGATCTCCATTTATTCCTTCAACTCTCCCACATTTGGGAGATTTGAGAAGGTTTTGTGCCCGGTTCACAAAATTCATAACAATGTACATCTGAAAAGAAAGTTGTAGAATAGTACGTGCCGTGTGACACCTGAAGTGATGTCACGGGAGTACGACAGGTGCACACCACATTCGTCAAACCCCGATTCTCAGGAGGCTGTGCTGTGTTTCAGTCTGCTTGCTGACGTAATTCACGCAGTAAGACGAACAAACAGAAAAAAAAATCTTACGCAAACGTGTTATCGCAGAGTTGGTTGATTTACGCCGTGCCAAAATACCAAGAAACTGAAGCACGAAAACACGCAAGTACAATGAATATATCTGTGAAGAATTGTTTATTACGTCTCGCCAGGCCTTCGCCCTAAAAGCAAGTAACCAGACTTAAGTGCCCCAAAGAAAGTTTGTATCAGAAAGTGGGCAGAGGATTTCGATAATGCAACAACGAGTAGCAAGTATTTTGGTGGTGCACTTCCATCACCCGCTTTGTTTTTTGCCGGACAGTGATAGTCACGTTATTGCAATGTCTCCCACCAACAGTAAAAACTACTTTTTAGGGCAAAAAATTTCAAACGGAAAGTTTAAGTGGCTGCCTGAAACAAAAATAAACAAAATTTTGAGTTGAGTACAGAATAATAATGTAAAGAGAATGAGACAGATCAAAAACATTATTTAGCACCAAAGGTGGTTCAGACTACCAGACATCCGGTTGTGTTCAATAATGCTGGACACTGCTCTAGGGCGTCCTTGATGTACCACAATAGAGCTAGCTGTTCTTCAAAATTGGAGGTGAGATTCAGCCACTTTGCGTCAGTGGAATATGACAGCTGCGTCCGTGTGCGTTAGTCAATATTGCTTTGAGTATCATTAGGACATTCCCAGAGGACATATTGCTGATTGGGACATCTATTAGTTTTCCAATCTGGTGGTTTCTCTGCCCTTCTGTTACAGAAGAGATGTCGTCTGGCTGGAGTGCATGTAGTGTTATTCTGAGCTTGTCTCAATAGTACTACTTGCTGCCTGCGTAGGTTAGGGTGAGGTGGAGGTATTTCTTTTCTGTTCCGTTTCAAGGTCTCTTAGCGTATTTTTCATGATGTCAAGACCAATCAACCATACATAAAAATATAGTAAAGCAGTAGTGTTTGCTGCCAGGTTCTCTTGTATGAGGAGCATTTTTTTAACACTCTGGTGCTGGCCATCAACTTGTTGATTAGCCTGGGCCATTTAAACATTGGCCAAAAGAGGACAGAGAAAGAAAAGGCACATACCGGCTCCTTGGTCGGGGCCTTGGAGGTGACCGGTTGCGAAGTCTAGGAGACAAAGAGCGAACCGGCTCATATGACGCACTGAGGGAGACAAGGGCACAGAGGGTGGCTTTACTTAAAGCTGACACAAGCCAGACACTGCAAAGCCACCATGCGCATGCATATTTTTTTTGTTTTCCACGTTTGCGGAACCATTGCTTCCAGACCCCATTTTATGTTTTATTTATTTAAGGGCCTGTAACAATTCACCAGTTGATTAAAACGTGACCATTCTGGCTACCGGGTTTGCTTGGGCACCATCAATCTTCTGCACATGGACCGGTTGTGTGCTTTATGACTGCATACTAACAAAACAGCCACCCCTGCACTGCGAACTTCTGCTCTGAAATCAAATGTTGAGATCGTTTAAGGTGCACACACACAGAATATGGCCGACGTAGCAAAGGATGCATAGGGAGAAGAAAGATAATTGTTAAATAAAGAAAAACAACCCAGCAAGTACTACCACCCTCCTTTGAGTCAAAAAGCCAGTCAGCCGATTCTTGGGCAGTATACACTTTCTATCCGAAATGAACGGGCATACTTCAAACGGCTCGAACCTAAACGATTTGCCTAATAGGGCTCTAAAATATGTAACTCCGAATTTTTAGATCTAAAAGCCTATATATGTGCTGCCAAGAAGGATGCTCGCCACCATGACAGTTAGCTGCTTCGCTAAATATTTTAACGGTACTCTAGAAGAAAAGGGCTATTGAAAAACTTGTGCCCAGCTAAAACAAAGATAAAGTGCCACCTTTCCTATTCCTTTGTGTGGTTTCTGAATCACCCATTCAAACCGATGGAGCTGCTTGTGCATGTACAGTAGCGTCGCGTTTTTTGGTGGCACCTTCCACACATCACAAGGTTTAGTGCCAAACTAAAATTATTAACACCAATTTATTTACAAATTTCATGCGGTTATTCCACCGTATTAAACATGGTTATTCTAATGAGCGAAAGGGCATGAGCTCCATTAGAAGCCGTTGGTTGTCCCTTTACACTAAACAGACACACAAACTTTCAACTTCGTGAAGAAACTTTATCCCAATAAATGAACATGTCTGGGCATGGCCAGGAGCGTCTCAATAGACATGGCACAAATTCGGCACGGCGCGTCTTGCTGACTGGACCAAACTACGAGAACAAAGAAAAACAAGAGATAATCATACATTGTTCACTACTAACTCTTCAAGTGTAGATATCCCGTCGGCGCCAGGGCATCCAAAATTATAGAAAAACAATTGCAACGTCCTACACCACCCCATGACCAGACACGCGGGTCCTCCACATGTGGGAAGCTCATGGCAGTCTAAATAAACGCTGGCGGAAAGAAAAGCGGAGTCGTATGGTAAAACAAACGCATTGCTAAGATTGCCGAGCAAGCGGCCCTCTATGTCGCCTCATCGGGCAAAAGAAAACTGGCTCATCCTCCGCGATAGAATGCGCAACGCCGTGAGCACGTAAAAGACGTGTTAGCTGCTGCGCTTTAATGCTGCACTGCTGAGTGGAAGCTGCTGCGAATCCCAACGCACAATGGCCAAACTTCATCGGCACTCAGGAAACACACAAAACCTGCTCGCCACTTTCACGGCCCGCTATCTTCCCTCTCACCCTACAGAGTCCTTTCCCCATACTCTGGAAGCCCGAACCTGCTCCTGGACGACAACTATTGGCATGAGGTTACCGCCGCTCTAGAAAAGCTTCGACGCAATATGGCGCCAGGAATGAACCAAATTACCAGCAATCCCCTCACAAACCTGGACACCCCTGCCCTGCTTGATGTAACTGATTATCTCAATCACATATCGCAGACGGGCTTCCTCACAGATGAAGGGAAAACAGGGGAAGTCAGGTACATACCTAAGCCAGGGAAAACACCGCTTGCTAATAACCTTCGAGCGATTTCCCTCCCATCGCGTATAGGGATATGGTTGGTGCACATCGTTTTAAACAGGCTCCAAACTTATCTCGAAGATCACGATGAGCTACCCACGACCATGTTTGGCTTTCGTTCTAGTCTGTCTATTGAAGATTTCTTACTCGAGCTCAAGGAAGAGGTAATGCTGCGACCACCCGCAAATCACCCAGTCATTCTTGCGCTCGACCTTGAGGGGGAATTTGGCAATGTTACACATGCCACCATCCTCTCCCAAATAAGCACTCTCGACTGTGGGTTTAGATAGTACCAGTACATCCAAGATTTCCGTACAAGTCGCCGGGTAATACCTAATGTTAGATACCTAGCCACAGATCCGATCGTGCTGGACAGCTCAAGGGTCAGTGCTCTTGCTTTGATTTCCAGCATTCCTGGAATACATCACGGTTTGTATGCAGATGATATTACCATCTGGTCATATACATGATCCTTAGGCGATATAGAGGAGTGCCTACAAACTGCAGCCAACACCGCGAATCATTACACCAAGTCTTGCGGCCTCTAATGTTCCCCACCAAAATCGGAGCTCCTCCTTGTTTCTACATGGAAGAAGCTCATCCAGAGGTCACCCACTGTCACCATTCACATGGAGGGCCACACCATCGTTCCCGTCTCGCATATCAAGATCCTTGTTATGACCTCGTTATGTAACCACCAAAACTAGGCGAATGCACTAGGCCGACACCCTACGCCTCGTCCAAGCATTCATAACCTCAAGAATTACACAGGCAATACCGTGTGCTCTTTTCTAGAAGTCAGAAAGATAACGGCTGAATGTCATCATTCGGAAGGCCTACAAACAGGCCCTCGTACTTTATAGTTGCACAGCCACCGACAAGCGTTTGAAGCTCGGCCTGCACAATACGGCCGATGACTTCATATCAGGCAATCTTTCGAGCCAAAGATTGAGGCTGGGAATCACTACCACAAAAAGGACTCTTCCATCTCGTCGGGGGCTCACATCATCTTTGAAGCATCACACACCTCAAATGAGAAATCTCGACCACAATATCATCAAACAGCTGTGCGTATCATCACTTCTTAGTAATATGCACCCCGTAAATCACACTGGGCACAGGGAACTAAGAGCTAAGGCAATCCACACATGCTACGGGAGGGAACCAACCACAGCATACCCGGACACGTCTTCCTATCCCGGCATAAGAACACTGACATCCGTGGTTTTCTACCACAATAAACACGTGAGAAGCATGGGCTTACCCGCCCATGACCACTTGCAAGCGGAATGGGCGGCCAGTGCTCTCGCCATAATGCGAAAAACGCCACAGTGATCATAGCAAATTCGCAGCAAGTGTGCAGTAACTTTATATGCGGGCCAATTTACCGGACCGCCATCCAAATGATCTGCCAGCGTCCACCAGACAGATCTATCATGATCATATGTGCAGCCGCCCACTCTGCCGTTCCGGCAATGAAACCGTCCACTTGTTCGCCCGAGAGTTATCCCGGTGGGCTACGGGAAACGGGAAGGAGAAGCCAATCCCTTTGATCTCGTATCTCGAGATTACACAGGAGTATAATTGGGAACGCATCACCTACCCAGCACTGCACAAACACGTAAGGAAAAAAGAGGAGCGGCAGCTCCGTCCACTCCAGACGAATTCCTTTACCCATCCGACTAAATGCAATAAATTCCACCCACCGCATATTCCCCGCTCGACCGATTCTGCGAAGATCCCGGGACGCTCTTCCATATGGCAGGGGCGCGCCCATGCATCACTACATTCGCGAAATTCCTCCATTTCTTCTTACGAGCTATGGGAGAGAGCTCTGACCAGCTCAGATCTAAATTACCAGCGCCTGCTTGTGTTGAGGGCTACTGAGGCTGGGCAAGCTTAGGGGGTCTTAGACTAAGGGCTCCTCCCCGTTGCTTTTTGCAATAAACACACATACTCTCTCCCCTCTTTGTATTTCTCAAGCGTACGTAGCATTTTCTTTAGCAGGGTTAACAAGGTTCTTATATATATACACCGTAGTAGTGCCTCAAACCAACATTCTGTCACCTAATTAGGAATCAAAAGTAGTAATAAAGTATATGTTTATTACAGGTAGCTACCAGGTTATGTATTGTATAAATACACCCAATGAATCAGTTTTAAGCTTGCTAACGTGGACAGTCTGTGCTAGGTGTCCCGAAAACCATGCGCCTACATCTTTACCTGCGTAACCTGTGTAAGCGAAATGCCTTCATATTTACATTGATGCGAATGATAAATGTATAATATATTCTTGTTTACAAATTTTATAGTTAGTTTTGTTTTGTTGTGGCTCAAGTGATTTTGCTGCCGCCAATACGATAATTTCAGAACATATTCATGACAGTTTTTCCTAGTATTCTGTTTGTCCCGAGAAAACAACGTTTGCTTCACCGCCATAATTATTTGATTAGAACAACCTGTTATAGTCAAACTACACTAATATAAAAAATAAATAACACTGGTCCAAAAATGGAGCCCAGCGGAATGCCATATTATATTTTCATTCTGGGGGTGGTTGGATTGTCTATCTGAACAAACTTGTATCGGTTTGGGGTGTAATTTTGAAGTAAGGTTATAGCTATTCGTCGTACACCTATTGCCGGAAATATTCTTAATAAAATGTCGGGTTGTCCAGTATGGAATGCTTCCCCCAAATCCAGAAAAAAAGTCCGAGCGTGAGTAATTTATTTTCAATATTTTCGAATATTTTAAACATAGAACACTACCGATAGTTATTATAGAAAATAAATTTAAAGACCAATTACATAAAAAAGATGCAACGGTGATGAAGTGCCCGTGGAAGAGGAGCAAGAAAGGACCGAGCGCGCAGCTGCATCGAGTGCGTGCGGAAGAATCGAATGGGCAAGGGTTCAGCGGATGCATTTGACGCGCTGGGTGAGTGAGCGCGGCCGTGTGATCGCTTGGAGCTAGAAGCCAGGGCCTCAACCGCTGCTGTCACATGAGAGCCGTCGGCCGCTTGGTTGGTTACCGAAGTCTGTATGCTGGCCCGTGCATGGATCTGGTGACGCGCTGGGCCAGAGAGCACGGTTAAGGGAAACACCAGCTCACAACCGCCGCTGGGCCATTGAGCTGTCAACCACAGTGCACGGTCCCTGACGTCTGGCCGCGGTCCCGCGTCCGGACCCGACGTGGCGTGAGACTCCTCGGCGAGCAAGCCGCGCCGTGGTACATCGGCCGATCCCACGCACTTCGTGAGGAGACCTTGTTTGACTGCTGTGCATCCTCAACTATGTAGGACGTTCCTCTCTTGCTCTCTTTAAGGAACAGTTTTTAGCCTGTTACCGCAGTTAACGCTCTTTGCTTTGGCCTCGTTTACGCTGTGTGTTTCCGCTACTTTCTCCTAACTTCTGCTCTCACCTTCCATGCATAAAGCTATCCCTACTTGCGCACGTATTAGTTACCGACTTGTAACTTTCTAGCTGGTCCTAGGCCCATTCATGACAAATAGTGGCGAGCCTGCCAGGATACTTAACATCCGCGCGAAAGGAGTCGGTAAGCCTCGAACGCGCCGGTAACGTTAGCTGGAAAGCATGGACAGTGAGAAGTTAATTGCTGCGGGAACTCAGCTGGGGCTTTCGGGTCAAGAGCTTAGGGCTTGGGTAGAGAGCGAACGTGCTGAGCAGCGTGCTGCAAGGGCCGCTGAGTGGGAAGCTAGCCAAGAAGCAGCTGAAAGGGAGAATGAAGCTGCAGAAAGGGCAAAAGAAGCCGCAGAAAAAGCAAAAGAAGCCACGGAAAGGAATAAGGAAGCTGGAGAAAGAGCAAAAGAAGCCGCGGAGAGGTAGAAAGAACTGCTAATTTTACGAATCCGACTCCAAGAGGGCGGTGCAAACCCATCGAATCCCGCCGCGGGAAAGACGCTCTTGCCGCCATGAACGCGATCAGCCCGCAGAAATTGCTTCCTCTGTTTGACAAGAAGCGCGACGACTTGCACGCGTACTTGCAACGATTTGAACGCGTAGCAACAGGGCAGCAATGGCCGCAAGACAAATGGGCTCTTGCTGTAAGCATGTGCTTAAGTGGAGAGGTGCTTACCAATATTGGCCGAATGACCGCAGAGGTCTCTCTTGACTATGGCAAAGAAAAAAAGGCGTTGCTTCAGCGGTTACCATTTATAGCCCAAGGCTACCAGGAAAAATTCAGGAAAGCGCGGGCGGAGGATGGTTAAACAGGAAAAAAGCTTGCAGCGAGACTCACCGGTTATTTTGACCATTGGATAGAAATGGCGAACATTCAGAAAACGTTCGAGGCTCTCCGTGACCATATCATCGGGGAACCATTCATCATCTGCTGCCATCCTAAACTCGTGATTTTCTTGAAAGAACGCGAGTGCAAAACGCTGAGCGACCTAGCCGATGCGACGGATGGTTTCCTCGAAGCGCAAAACTTGTCGAACCTCGGGAAGGTCGCGGCTGACGCCCAAACGAAAGCGTCACCGAAATGCTTTCTGTGCGACCGCCCAGGGCACCGGGCACGACAGTGCCGTAACTCCTTCAGAGAACCGGCAAGTCGTGCTACGCGTGGTCTCCACGGGCATAAAGCTGAGCACTGATGACATGGGCTGAGTGGAACAGAGCAGGTTGCTGCTTGTGCCCTCACTGAGCCCCAGGGAGCTCAACCAGAGTGCATCAAGCTCGATGACAAGCACGATGAGAATGCTTGTACCAAGTATTCATGTGGCATCGTAAAAGAACATTGTTGCGTAGCGAAAGGGATGCCAGTGGTCGAAGGGCGATTATTCGGAGATTCTCTCACCATTTTGCGGGACACGGGTAGTAATACCTTTCTTGTCCGACGCGACCTGGTTGCAGAAACCCAGTTAACGGGAAAAACGACCCGGGTAAGGCTCTTGGACGCGACAGTCAAGAAGCTCCCGGAGGTCCACATTTACGTCCAGACCCCGTACTTTGTAGGCGAGGTTACCGCCGCTTGCCTGGACAAGCTAATCTATGATGTCGTGATCAGGAATATTCTAGGTGAGAGGGAATCTCACATGCCGGATCCCGACTGACCCCTCAAAGGGAAACATGGCCCACGTGTGGCATTGGCCGCAATAGCCACTCAGCTGCCCACCGAGGGGTTGGCTTCGGCTGTCGCAAATACAGAGAAGGGAAAGGTTACGCCTCTAACTGTGCCTTTGATCAGGTGCGCCGACATCCCAAGAGAAGAGCTGGCCGAAGAATAACGACAAGACCCGACCCTCCGATGTTGCTTCCGGAAGTTGGGGAAAACGTTTTCATTGGCAAAAGGTCAGAGGTTCTCGTTTCTTCCATCCAACAACGTTTTATGCCGCCAATACCAGCTTGCCTCCGGCAGAGAATTTGAACAAGTCGTCGTGCGAAAGAGACTGCGGGAACCAATCCTTCGAGTAGAGCCCATTACAGCACCTTGGTGGGGCACTAAGGTGTCCGAAGGACGACCGACGGCGTTATGCAAGTGTATTTTTGGCCAGACCTTCGTCGAGACGTACGACACTTTGTTAGAACGTGCGGAACCTGTCCGCATAATGTACGCAAAAGAAAGACGGGACCTTCGGCACTAACAGGAGACATGCCAACTTGCTGTACCAAGGCGTAGATGTTCCAGACCAAGAAACTTTCAAGAGCAAAACGTCATCGCGCATGTCCAACGATACGTTTACCAAGTCGATGGTCCAACAGCTAGACTGTGAAACCGCGTACAACAACGTGTTCACTCAGTCGCCGCCGGTCAGAAGGTCGCCCACGTGATACGTCCCGCCAGTACAAGAACACCAAGGTCGGGCAGCGAAAGAATACTTCCGATACGACAATGGAACGACTACGAGGCCGCAAAGACCATTTCGTCAACTTGGTACAGAGACGCCTGACGGCTACGCCAGATTCTTGGGATCTAAGAGTCAAGCCACTGACGCACTGTTCTTCTTGAAGCCGGTCACAACCGGACTGGCGATGCAGGGGCTGCCAACATGGGTAGGATTAATCCTCGCCTGCTACCCGTCTTTTGTATATAGTGTGTTCTTCGATTGTTTTTTGACGGCACTTCGTTTCTTTACTCAGTTTGTATTTTTTCTCGGTAACTTCGTGCGTTGCGTGTTTTGAGTGTTCTATTGTGACTGATCGTGCTGCCATGAACTGTGGACATTATCGTGCTTCCCCGGAACTTCTCCGCACCTCTAAATGACTGTTTTTTTATAGAATAGTTGTTGCTTCCCAACAACTTTCTTAAACCCGGGGTCATTGTGATTAAGTGCCTGTGGAAGACGAGGAAGAAGGGACCGAGCGCGCAGCTGCATCGAGTGCGTGCAGAAGAATCGAATCGGCAAGGGTTCAGCAGACGCATTTGACGCGCTGGGTGAGTGAGCGCGGCGCTGTGATCGCTTGGAGCTAGAAGCCAAGGTCTCAACCACTGCTGTCGCCGGAGAGCCATCGGCCGCTGGTCCGGTTACCGAAGTCTGTCTGCTGGCCCATGCCAGGGTATGGTGACGCGCTGGGCCAGAGAGCACGGTTTGGGGAAACACCAGCTCACAACCGCCGCTTGGCTATCGAGCTGTCAACCACAGTGCACGGTCCCTGACGTCCGGCCGCTGTCCCGTGTCCGGACCCGACGTGGCGTGAGACTCCGCGGTGAGCAAGCCGCACCGTGGTACATTAGCCGATCCCACGCATTTCGTGAGGAGACCTCGTTGGACTGCTGCGCATCCTGAACTATGCAGGACGTTTCCTCTCTTGCTCTCTTTAGCGAACAGTTTTTTAGCCTGTTACCGCAGTTAACGCTCTTTGCTTTGGCCTCTTTTACGCTGTGTGTTTCCGCTACTTTCTCTTAACTTCTGCTCTCACCTTCCATGCATAAAACTATCCCTACTTTCGCACGTATTAGTTACCGACTCGTGACTTGCTAGCTGGTCTTACGCACATTCATGACAGCATCTACAAAGAAACGTTCCTGTAGCAATTAAAATTATAAAATAGATAACAAAATGCTCATTTCCACAAAAAACCCTGATACAAATAAAAATACTCGCAACTCCGGATGTTCTTAACATTTTGTATACCAGTCTCTTTGTACCAGGCTATAGAACTGCTAAAAGCTCGCTAACAATTTGGTTTGCACTTGAGTTCCAGGGAGCCCTACTCGGGGCTTGCAGAGGCTGCTTTGCAACGATGACTTACTTGCTCAACTCTTCTGATTTTAGCCCTCTACAAAAAGTCATACTTCAGTTGCCATGACTTTGGTCGACTTGCTAACACGTTCAAAGAAAGAAAGCTGTTGTATAGTGCTTTTTTAATACTATTTTTAAGTTTTTACTCAAACTCCAGCGACACCTAAGCTGATTCGGCTGGAGATCACTCCTATGTTGGTAGCCAGTTCTGTAGTTGTCCCAAGAGGCAGGGATTCGGCAAAATAAAACCCTTTTTTGATGTAAGGATGATACTGTGCCAGGCGAGTGCAAGGTTGGAGATTGCTTGAAAATTACATGATCATGCTTTCATTACGACTAAGTTCAGTTGGGCATCCGCGACATTTCGGAGAAGAGCAGAGCGAGAAATGTTTTGAAGAACGACTTGATAATACTGATGGCCAGAAATAGGCAGCCTGAGTATTGTAGCCTCTGTTAACTCGAAATTTAAACAAAGTTAGCTTAATACAACTAAAAATAACTTAAGGAATAGCACCACAAATAAACGTTGAAAACATGACGAGACCCCCACCTAAAATAGTACTGACACAAATATCAAAGCTGAGATAACTATACAAAATGTCTTCTTTGTATGTAAATATTTTAATAACAACCATTCAGTATAACATATTTTAAATCAATTGTAATCTTTGCATGCATAAGAAACCGCAGAATGATTACCCTTTTTACACTGGCAGAAGCAAGACGCGTGGAGTGACTCGCCATGCACTTCGCCCCAAACTGCTGGCAAGAAGGCTCTAGTGACTTAGCCAAACACTGGCTGCTGATGACGCACACTGCACTTCTTTGTGTATGATGTCATATTCTTGAAACTGATATGGTTCCACCACGGCCATGCTCGGCATGTTCGCTCACTCTAGGGTGCATCCAGACTCACCATGATGGAACAATAACAGTGACATAAACAGTTCAATTCTCTCTTGGCGGCCACTTTGGTATTCGTTTTGTCGAAACCGAAATTGACTCCAATTAACAAGGCTAATAATCATTATTTTTAGAGCGGTTGACCATCTAATGTTCCACTCTAAGATTCCTGGGCAGGTAGGCACCCCTAGCAGTGAGAAAAAATAGTAATACATAAATTTCGTACCAGGACATCATACAATATTTACATAGACACATGAACTACATGCCAATGCTCCTTTCTGCCAGTTGTTACTCTAATCTGACCACCAATCCTGAGCTGAGCATTAAAAACTGGTACAATAAAGTGTCCAGTTTAAATTTAGCAAGTTTACAAACTGAGTGATTCTCATGGGACGTGTTGTGATCTTTCTTGGCAAGGATTTACCCTTTAACCACTCCTCACAGGCTTGGCTCATGTAAAATGCTGAAGCTTCATGCACACACTGTAGTAAAGCTAACCGTCCAGCTTCTCCCTGATGTGTCTGCAAAAAAACATTAAAACACTTTCCATGATCTGAACTAAACCTTGGTAACTCATGCTACGAAACCGACGTCTATCCAATTCTGCCATTCAACCACAGTGGAAGCAATTTGGATTCACATGGGCCTGCAAATGTACACAGAAAATGCACACTTCCATTTAACTAGGACAACGGTTGCACGCTACGGAAGTTGATAGACTGCCTGCATTAGTAGAGCTCTATAGAGCACAACTGCATTGCAGAAAACCGTCCCGATAAGAAACAGGGGCTCATTACTGGGCTGGTTAATTTGTAGATAGGCCTGATTTTGGAAACCTTCATGTTCCCCGTTTTTGTCGTTTCAACAGATGGGCAGTTGATTTTTATTAAGTATTCCCACCAGTAACTAGGTCAAAGCCACATGTTTGGCTGGCACGCTACCAGGGTGGTTTGCAAGCAGACGTTGTCTGCCTGCTGCCAATTTCGAGCGCACCACCAAATAAACCACTTCTGGAGGGATGATGATTATGGTCGGATGTTTATTGTGCAAGGGCAACTAGGGCAAATAGCGCAAAAACAGTGGTTATGCATGAAGGATGTAGACGTAAATTCTAAAATCGCTAAAAGACAATAACGATAGCTGGTGTAGAAGGCCAGGTTGTGTTTGTGCGTGGGAGGATGTTAGGTCTAAAAACTACGCGTGATAGTAAATGAGGTGCAAAATTTTTATTTCGGCCAGAAACCTGAAGGTGCGTTGTAGTGGGATCATGGGATCATCTGCTAGAAAGAGTGCTGGGTGTAGGGGAATGTGTTGTCTCTAGAGTTGAGGGAAATGCTTGCGTGTTGTTGTGTGGAGGCTTTTGCAAATAATGAGAATGTGAAGTACGGACAGGCCCTCCTCACACCTGCTACACAGTGATCCTGAAGATCCAGTTAGCAGATGGGAGTGTCACGTGTCTGTGGCCTATCTCTAGTCTAGAAAGGGGAACTGAGATGATTATGTTATCTGAGTCACTGGTAAATGGTCTAAGTGGGGTTTTATTATGTGTAACTTGCTTTCTGTCTGTGTACTCCAGTCAGACTCCCATGTTTTGCGAAGGCGTTGCCTTATGTGTGGCTTGAGGTCGGTGAGGGTATTGTTGTTGTGTCCACTGTGTTTGCTAGTGAAGCAGCGGCGGCCATCTGATCTCCGGTCTCAGCACCCGCGATTCCAACATGGCGTGGAACCCAGCACAGGATTAGTTGAAAATTATTAGCACACACAGACATTATGGCATTAAATAGAAGATTGGCAATGTGGGTTTTTCTGGGTCTGTGTGAAGACAATACATGCACAACTCTCAAAGAGTGTAAAGGTGACCGGCATAAAAATTTTGTTTTTAAGAATATGCTGTATGATGAGTAAAATTTCATATGCTCCTGCAGATAAAATAGAGGTGCGTACACTCATGGTTCTGCAACAATTATTGTTAGGACCGTGAGTGGCGCACGACACCATAGTTGACGTTTTTGAGACTTCACCATAAAATTCGGCACATTTATATTTATACTGCAGGGGCAATAGGTGGTGCAGGATCGCAGCTCTGGGAACCTTGTTTTTATCCATTTTCGTAAACGACAAATCACATAATACAGACTGAAGTTGCCATCGTGGCAAAATGTCAGTAATTGATGGTGTGCATACATCTAATAAAACAACGGAAAGAAAATGGTAAAGAAACAGATGGACGATTTGAGAAGAGCTGCGTTGCAGATGTATCGCTTAGGACTGGTTTCAAAGGATGTTTGTTCAATGATGAAGCCTTGAAAGCATTTATTAAAGCTACATTATTCGATCACTTCGGAGCAGATCAGGCAGCCGCACGGTTGCGCAGTGACTCACCTGCTCTTCACCTTTTGCGCAGTTCCCCCTGGTGGAATCTGCAATATTAAAGCCTCGTAGCGGACGACCGGACCAAGTGCCCATCCTGACTGATACCACAGCGCTTCACACGTGCAACGACCACAACGGATTTGTCACTGCAACGCCTGCCCAGCTCTGTTTCGTGACATGACATGACGGCAGGCGGCGTGGCATCTATATAACCCCGGGAAAGCCTGGGGGGACCATCACTTCGGAGCAGACCAGGCAGCCGCACGGTTGCGCAGTGACTCACCTGCTGTTCACCTTTTGCGCAGGAATGTTGGTTTTTTAGCAACAATTTTCTAGCTCCTGGTCTGCTCCAAGTGGCATGGGTGTTTTTGTGTTTTGTGTTGTTGGTGTAGATTTTCAAGTTAAATGGATGACAAGACACCTTCAAGGCTAAAAGAGTTGGCAAAAGCATTTGCCCCTTTTGAGGCTCGCTTCAATGGCAAGGAGGAGAGGCTGAAAGAGGCCTTGACAAAAGTAATTGAGAAAGAACTAGAAAGTGTGAAAGGGTCGCTGAAATTTATAAACGAGAAGTGCGAAGAATTCAAGACAGAGATAGTAACGCTTAAAAGAGAACTTTCTTCTGTAAAACAGGACAACCGCCACCTCTAGCAGGAAAATAACTGCCTTGTAAAAGAATTGAAAAAAGTAAGGAGTGAGGTGGTTGACCTCCAGCAGTACAGTCGGAAGACAAATTTGGAAATTAAGGGCATCCCTTCGACACAAGATGAGAATCTCCTAGAAACAATGCAGACCATTTGCTCTTCGCTGAAAGTGGATATCAAGGAAACAGACATCGAAGTTGTACACCGTGTCCTAACGAAAGATAAAACTAAATCAAATATCATTGTGAAGTTTCCATCCCTGAAAAACCGAAATTGTGTCCTACTAGCATCCAAGGAATGCCGGCTAAATACATCTGTGCTGGGATTTGAGGAAAACGATCCTATTTTCATCAACGAACATCTTTGTCCTGCGAATAAGCTACTACTAGGAAAGGCTCTGGCAGCAATGCGAGAAAACAACTGGAAATATACTTGGGTTTCCGACGGCAAAATTGTAATGTGGAAAGCAGAAAAAACAAAAGTACTCCACGTGACATGCGCAGAGGACCTGAATAGAGTTGTTTAATCAAATGGCTTTTACTATTTCCGAAATAGAGCAAGCTAGGCTTGCGTTTGATGATTTATCTATTCTACATTGCAACGTAAAAGTATCCGTAAAAATTCCGATAATCTTCTGGCTTACCTGTCACAGTTTTCTTTCCGATATGACGTCATTGCCGTCCCTGAAACATGGTTGAAGGCAGGGGAATCTGATTTTATACCAGGCTACAAGATGCTATCGCTGCCTAGGTGCAGCCCTACACGCAGCGGTGGCGTTGCGTTTTTTATCAAAGCTGGACTTGTCGTTTGCGCTTCTGAAGTTAAGAAACACATCAGTGACACAACTGAAGCCCTTTTCGTTAAGTTGCAGTGTGGACTCATAATTGGTGTTATTTATCGTCCGCCGAATTCTAGAGTGCAAAATTTCGTTTCTGAAATGAAAACCAATTTGATGTCTTATGCGACAACCAACAATCCCATCATAGTCTGCGGTGATTTTAACATTGACCTTTTATCGGACGATTGTAGTGACTATGTCTTCCTTTTGCAGTCATTCAATTTAAAAAACGTCATTAACTCCCCAACTGGAATCACCAGTCAATCCGCATCTCTCATCGATCATATGTTGTGCAATCTAGATATAAATCTGCGAGCCGGTGTGTGCGATGTTGTCGTTGCCGATCATTGCCCGACATTTATGTTCTTACCACAAGCCTGTATGAGACAGCTTTTTCAAAGACACCCGACGCGAACGCGAGCGTTAGAAAACTACTTGAGCGTGATAACTTTAAAAACCCGGATAGTGTCAATGTAAACAATGAATTTCAAAACTTTGTTCCTTACATCACGAATGTAATTACCCATTCTACACGCGAATACGTCAAGCGTAATTATGAAGATCCTGTGTGCCCGTGGATAACTCGTGATATAGTTGCTGTCTTGAAGAGTAAGGATTCGTACTACAACAGATGGAAGAGAAACAAAACAAAGGAGTATTACCGCAAGCAATTTCAGTATTACAGAAACAAGTCAGTAGCAATGATTAGCAAATCGAAAAAACTGTAATACGCAAAACTGGATACACAAAACAGAGGTGACACGAAACAACTATGGAAGATAGTCAAAAACGTATTGGAATAGACCGACAAAACAATGCCACACCCAATAATATCTCCCCGCACGTTTCGGATATTTTAATGATTACTTCAATATTGTTGCTTTGCAGTTATCAACTACACCTACACCCAGAACTGTATATAATAACTTTTGTTTCCATAAAATTTCTACGAAGATGTAAGAGCCAGTGTCAGTAAAATGGTAGTCAATAAAGCATCGGGTCTCGATGGCATCCAGGCGCGGGTTATAAAGAAAACATTGATATCATTGGTCCGTATTTATGTCACCTGTTCAACCATTCCCTTGAAAATAGCTGTTACCCTGATGTACTCAGAGTTGCAAAAGTGGTCCCCATATAAAAAGATGGAGACGCAAACGAACCAGGTAGTTACAGGCCGATATCAGTACTGAGTGCGCTGAATACTCTCTTCGAAAAACTAATTGTGCAACAGCTTAAAAAATTTCTTACAGAAAATAATAATATTAGACCTAATCAGCACGGTTTTGTAGAAAATAGATGTACTTCAACAGCCGTACTTACTTTATCACAGGCTCTTAATTCTGCAATGCATCAAAATTACACAGCTGTCGTTGTTTTCCTGGATATTAAAAAGGCATTTGACACAGTTTATCAGCCCATCTTGCTGCAGAAATTCGAAAGTTGTGGCTTTACAGAGAGCTCCCTCAAATTCTTTCATAGCTATTTATCCTCCCAGAAGCAAACGGTACTTATAAATGGTGTTTTGGCGGACGTTAAAGAGATAACTTTCGGTGTACCAAAGGGCTCCGTTACGGGTCTCATACTGTTTTCAATTTATATAAACGATCTCCCAAAGGCTCTTCACTCCTCACAATTAATATTGTATGCAGATGATGCCGCTCTTGTTGTTTCTGGACCATCTCTTCAGGTAATTCAAACCAAAATAACCAGTGATCTGAAAAACTTGTCTTCTTTGTTTTTTGAAAACCGCTTAACACTTAATGTAGACAAAACTAAGAACGTCATTTTTCATTCTAGGTACAAGACCACCAACAATTCTTTTGCACTTACTCTTGGCAGCTCGTTAATACAGCAAGTCTTGCATTTCAAATCCCTAGGAGTTATTTTTGACTGTCATTTACACTGGAAAGAACAGATTAATAGCGTATGCAAGCAACTAGCTTTCGGTTGGCACGCGCTCTTTAAGGCGAGGTAATATTTTCCGTACGATGTACGACGCTCTCTCTACTATGCTTTGTGTCATTCACATATCAGTTATTGTTGTGAATCTTGGGGGAAACATATAAAACCTACCTATCGCCTTTACTTCGTGTGCAAAAACGAGCATTGACTGCGTTGACAACTGATTCAAGTCTTTCTAGGAACAACGTTTTCCGGGATAATGTCGTACTGTCGTTTTGGTCCTTGCGCAAATACAAAATCTCGCTAGTGATCAACAATATAATAAACACCAATTGTCCCTTTCCGTTAAGCCTTTTCGCCTTACCCTCTCGTAGTACAAGGCAAGCCTCCAAATTCAATTTCAACCTTCCCAAATGTAACAATGTATATGGTGATCGCCTGATTTAGTTCAGTGGAGACAAAATATGGAACGACCTTCCGATAGAGGTGAAAACAGCGAGGAATTTTAAAATGACCACAAAACACCATTACAAGTCTAGTGAAATTTTATTCGAAACTCTTGCTATGTGAATCATCATTTTAGTGTCAATATTTCTCTGTTCGATTTGTTGTGTCTATCCGTGAATGCGTAAAATTTGCGTTGTATGACATGTAACGTTCTGTAAATCTCAATTTTTCTTGAGCCCTCCACGCTGTGCCGCTTGCGTGTTTGTGAATTGCTTGTGAATTGATTGTAATTTTATATTAGACCGGCCACTAGCCTTTGCAGCTATCGGTCAGAACAGTTTTTGTACATACTTCGTGTTTTATGGAATAAAGTTTCTTATGAAAAAAAAAAAATGCTGCAGCCACCATTTGATTGCAGAAGTACTGATTCTGTGCAGGGCTGTGTAAAATGTGAAAAGCCCGGATGCTCGGTCACGAAAGGGCAAAAAGCAATAGTGCGAGTGAAAAAGGCGAAGGGCGCTTGGCATTTCGGCCGCTGCGCAAACTCCCGCGCTCTGCGTCCGACCAGCCGGCGTGGAATATCGCCAGAGAAGTGTGCGCTCTTCGCTAGCCTATGCTCATGTTACGTGAAGCTACAAGTGTTTCAATGGGCATGTTGTATTCCGCTTTCTGTGACGCCCGCGGTGTGGATTGAACGCTTAATACTTCGTAATCCAACGAAGCTACGAGTGCTTCAACCGTGCCTGTGTTAGGTATTTCGCGTTCTCATGTGTTACCTGCCGCACGGACATGAAGCGGCAATTGCGTGAATACCCAGTGTGCGCTCCATCGTATTCTCTTGATCTTACGTTATGTGCTTCAACCATGCCTGTGTGGGATTTCGCGTTCTCAGGTGTTGGCCGGCACTGTAGATTTCGAAGTGCCTAAACCGTTCGCAAATCGCCTCGTATTAAAACGGCTGTTTCTCAAGCGCGTATCTTTGTTTCCACCACAAAACTTCTTTGTTTCCACCACAAAGACATGCCAGTACAAAACATCAAAAGCAAAAATCGCAAAGAGGAGCCTGCATCCTAGCATCACAAAGGTGGCATTAGGCAAACCATAAAAACACTTCAGCCATATGCACACTCCTACCACTCAGTGCATTAACATTAACAATTGCAACTGTTGCAGCAGCACTCACACAAACAAAGCTCAGAATGATCTCTCACTAGGTGCATTACTCAAAAAATATGCACCTACACAGTCCGTACACATGATTCACCCTGAAAGCTGTGACATACAGTTGCTGCTTTATGTATGATGCGTGGCCTACTTATTGAGCAGTGCTTCACACAGTAGCTTGCAGCATGTGTGCGCCGCTGCCAGAGACGGTTTATTTTTTTCTTTGATGTGGCATTCCCAAGTAGCACTGCCAGAAGGTGTGAGAGTATAGCTTTGTCTTCTATAAACCAAGCCAATCTGTGTCTTTGTAACACCAACCTCTTTTTAACCTCGTTTTTCAATGCATGTGTATGGAGTTGTGCCTGAGGAATTTTGTGCATACATGGGACCACTCGAAACCATATAAAGCTGAACTTTAAAAACTTTTTGCAGGCAACAATCTGAGAACTGTACTGCTACCAGTATACACAGACATCTAGAAGGCCACCACAATTGCAGACAATTTCTACCCACCCAGGAGTGAACTAAACTGCACCCCTCCTTGTCCTTTACGAACTTTTGCTTCCATGGCCCCACACTGCAGATCCTCCATCCCACAACCTGCAATTTGTGCGCCCAATTTAGCCCACTACACCCGATGGTATGGGACTGCTCAGAAACCCTTAAGCCTCTACTCAAAAATCAGCCCTATCTGTGAGCAGTGGTTGGATATAGGTGCCCAATTCAGTCTTATCCAACCAGCGTGGCATGGCACGAGGGCAAGAGCAATTATGTGAGCTTTCCAGACTAAAGCAGTGCCCCGAACATAAGAAGCTTGTCTCCGACCAAGTTCATTAAATCAGACCAAGTGGAGCAGTTTCCTCAACAGAAAGAAAACTACCTTTGAACAAAAAGAGTAAATATGCAGGCCTCCTGACCAATGAATACACTAAACTTTATTTACGCTACAAAATATATACAACCTATCTATACACAAGCTCGAGAAGAGCACAAGTTTGTCATTAAGCGCATCGACACCCATACACCAGCTACTAAACCCAGGGAAGACTAAACGCATGGTTTGATTGTGTGTCTCACAGACCTCCTTGACAGTACCAATTTCCGTCCCACTATCAAACCGCCTCAATATGTCTACTTAGACTCATTCTTCAGCAAACGTCCTGTAAGGCCTCAGGACATCAACTTCATGCATGCTCTCATGGCGGGGGCATACGCAAGGCCTTCGATACCCTTCTTCACGACGCTATCCTTTCCCCCGTCCAGGACTTTCGTGGCTCCCGTCTCTACTCTGATGTTTATTTGTTCCTTTACTCCTGGCAGGATAGAATATGATTTCAGACCATTCTATACCCACCCAACCCTTACCAATGGCACCCCTCTATGTGCTTTACTATCACCTTTCCTCCTCAACGTCAGGCTTGCCCTTCTTACCAGATGTTTGTCCGAGATATCCAACCTTTTGTCACTTCTATACGTCTATGAGATTACCCTCTGGTGCACTTGTGGGTCTCCAGTGGACGTAGAGCTAAACTTTGCGATCGGGACTTACACTCATTTCTCCATCTTGTGCCTGCTCAGGCCGGCAAGCAGTTTCCAAAAAACCACAGCTGCTTCTGGTTTCTGAGCCTAAATATCAACGATCTGTTAACCCACTATAGTCACTTAAAATTGATTGTACCCCTACTCAACGTCTTTCATACTGCGGGTTCTGCCCTTTCCCTTCCAAGGTCATTTCTGCACCCATGTCATTACCTCTACGATCACCACGTGCCACCAACTTACTCACTTGGTCAGACCTCCCAATACGCGCCTGTACTGGGAAAGTATACGCCACAGGTCTCTTTCTTCCTATTCCTGATGTCTTGCACCTCCGCTGGGATCGACAGCTGGGCTGTCTGTTCTGCCTCTGCACATGCCCGTTGGCTGCGTCAGCGGGGGGACATTCAGCCCATTTAATTTCCCATGCACACACCAAACGGCCCCTTTCCAATAACCTGCACTATACCTACATTCCCTCCAACATGTCACCACACCTTCATGAGGGCAGAAGGAAGGATTGCGCCCACTATCTCGACCTCTTGCCTCCGGACACTGTCACTTGCAAATGTCGACTCGGCATATTACCCTACTTGTGTCTTCTTTGCTTGGGTCATTGTGCCCCGCCCCACTGACCCCCAAATTAACTCCCCAGGAGGCCCTTGCTCCAAAAGCAAGCCAATTCTCTACATCACCAAGTACTTTGCAAAGTTCTAATCCCCTTAAACCTCTGTGAAATCTCTTAATCCTCCCTCATCTATCCAGTGTACTTGACAAAAAAGCCACATGCACTTGATGTAATTAAATGGACAATTTAACTTGTAGTGAGCCTACCACGAACTCAGGAATCACACAAAACGAACGCTGCAGTAATGACATGAATTTAGCCGAGGCATACCCAGTCAACACAAATTGATTGGTGCTGAACATTGTTCACATCGCCTCTATACAAGCAGCTTGAGCTACTCCAGGTAGATACAAAGTCCAAAGCCCCATTGCTGAAATATCGAGCATGTGTTACGTCTGTGTGAACAGGTTCTTCATGGGGCTATAGCATGTTCTTGTTGATGACTATACATCACATACACGATCTAGACAACTTTGCCTGTACGTATGCTTTTAAAACTGATCCCCACAGAACTGTGACCTGTCGCATAAAGGCTACAAAGCCCCTCAAATCCACTCGCTACTATTACAGGCTGTAACCTGTGGTACAAAATTTGTATAGGATTCTTTCACTCAACGATAAATACATGCTAGACAGTCAAACAGCCTCCAAAATACATTCCAGACATTCAAAACTTTTCGCTAGAATGTTCACTACTTCTGTCAATATCTTTTAGGTGAGAAAATCGTAACAGCCCTCTTCTTCTTTTGAGCGTTTTTAGGAAAATCAGCGCAGCATTTATACTGCCATCTCACATGTTCCCAGTGATGCTTTTATCACCAAATAATTGAGGCATCCCATCTGCTGGTGTGTGCTTTGCCTGTGTATTAATGAACTATGGAATATATATGGCAAAGCCGACTCCTAGAGCTACACATTTAGTCTTACGTGATGGTTAAAAGTTACCACAAAACACACAAAATGCGGGACATGTTAACTGAACATAAAAAAAAGATCTATTTGCATCCTGGATTGATGATAAAATTTTTCAATGATGTAGAAGGCGTAATATATCTTAATAAACCAAAAGTACTGGGAATGGCCACAAGAGTTGCAGACAGCAAACGCCAAGCATAAAAAGTGCTTGCACTTGACAAGGGCTTATACACAGCACTCTTTCTAGGCAGTCTCTGTGCGGCAAGGAGCCAGTTAACATAAAAACGGCAATGACACTATCTCTCGCTACCTGGGCATGGATTACACCAGTACTCCCACCCTGAGAGACGGCTCACGTGAGAGTGGAAGGGCGTCTGCTTGGTTGGCTAAAGGGGTTGCGACCACGGCTTTGCAATTACTGCCAGGCTGCCGGAACGAGGGCCACAAGGGAAGAACTAAATTGGTAAGTACTAATACCGCAGCTCATAGTTGTGTATGATATACTAATTTAACATCTGAAGCGGGCGAGTCGGTTAATTTTAAAGCCAAACTAAGTGCAGAGAATGAGGTGTAACAGTTAGAATTATACATAGACAAGTACTGACAGAAAAAAATATGAGCTTTTGGTTTCGTTTTTGTGTGTGAGAATTTTGTGTCAACGCCCGCCTGTGGCCCTCTTGACTGCTAGTTCTCATTTTACGCACTGTTTTCCTTTTCCATTATACGTGCTTCCACGGTTTGGTAGATGTTTGAGCATTGCAACGGTAAACGAATATTTTGAGCATAGCTTCTATGAAGCACAAGTCACAGCTGTTTATTTAAACACACACTTCCCACAGAAGCCCTTGTATTGACAGCCGGTGGAAAGTTCGAAATGTTTGCGTCTCCACCGAGAATTAGTTGTGGCGGGTATGCGACATTCACTGTAATGATGGAGTTTTTTCGAGCACCCAGTAACGATGTGCTTTTTTCCAGGATATCCAGATTAGAGTAGGATCTAAGGAGCTTTCTTTCGAAAGTCGCGTTTTCCGCAAAGTGTATAGTAGTGGCGGACCCCGACGCCTGAGGCACATATTTACGGCTGAGGCACATGCTATATTTATTATGCTACAACACATAATACGAACAAAGGCCCAGCAATCCACTATATTGTAGCGTACAGCAAATACGTGCTTCAGGTGGTATCTGATAGCACGCGGTATCTGATAGCACGCGTCGTAACCACTCCCCACAACTCTGCATCCGTGAATCGTCTCCGCGCAGACATTCGTCATCCGCCACCTGAAATGACAAGGAAAGACATTCTTAACGGTGTAAAAGTAAATACTCGTCACAAGAAAAACTCAAGAGAACCCAGAAACATGTCTTTTGTGACCAAGATTTGTTGAATGCTAAGTTGGGAACATAGCAAAGACCGGGAAAAGAAATGAACCTTTTTTGTTGTAGTGTCTCTTGTAAGAAAGTGTCTCTTGTAAAAATGTCTCTTGGAATGGCGTTTATTGTTTATTATTTCTTCCATGAGTGTCCCGCTTTGCCAAAAAAAAAGCTCTTTCAGGTAGGGGGTTACAGACTGGAATAAAACAAACCTTAGTTCATACAGCACACTTGCTTGTCTTGTTGTCGGTTCCAAGCTCGGATGGTCCTCACAAAAAAACATTTGTAAAACATGCTTGTCCATGCAAAGTACTCTTCAATTTGGGTCAGTGGCCATTACGACTGCATATTTAACTGGGTTCACTGAAATGGTTGTGACGGTCAATTCCGGTCTGCCAAAGAAAGGCAGAATTAATGAAAGACAGAAAAAACTACAAACGCAGTTTTTTGTCTTTCCAAAAAAAGCGATTCCCACCACAATCCAGCTCTCATTACAGTACAGCTGTCTCCCTGCTTTTTCCGCCGTAAAACAAATCGCCCAGCTCTGTACTGAATTTCTCTGTGCCTATCAATCGATTTGGCCTGCCTGGCGTCCCACACAGGGCATACCTACTACAAAATCGGACTAATACGTGTGGGGTAGGGTAAATTTTTGAAATTTTTGGGGTGCCCGTTTCAGATTCCTCTGAATGCATTTTGGAGCCCTAGCCACTCTAACAACATGATGAACATGGGCATTCCATGAACAATCGCGCAACAAAACCACGCAAAGATATTTGCATGTTGGTTAGGAGCTAATAATGTGGGTATCTATGGTGTACGCCATTACTTTTGGTTTCTTTTTTGGATACAGTCACGTGAACACATTTGTTTTTTGTGGTTCAACGTCATTTTCCACTTCTGGCACCACCTTATAATAGAGTCCAAATCGCCCTGCACAGAAACACCATCACATCCGTTCCGGACCGGTCGATATAAAACGCAATCATTGACAAATAAACGGATGCGGGACGAAATACACACGGAAATATAATTTACAAAAATTATAGATAAAAACGGCTCAAGGAAGGAGCCTTGGTACATGCCTGAGGAAACGTTAACATTGAACACGTTCTATTTAAAAGCACGCATTGGCTCCGGTTCAAGAAGTAATTTGTTATCCAGGTAAGCACATTCTGGTCGAAATTTAAAATCTGTAGTTTAGCGAGAAGGGAGTGTGACACAGCATCGAGGGCCTTTTGAAAATCTAAAAACACACAATCTGTTTGCCTAGCTTCATAGACGTTTATGGCCTGCTCGAGAAAGTACCTAAAGTTGCGTCATACAATAACACCATACAATAACATCACAATAACATCATACAATAACACCACAATTGACCTGGAAGGCTTGCAAAGTTTTCACTCACCGAGAGCTTTGCAAATCTTCGCAAGCCTTCACGTATACTGAATTCTCGTGCTCTCTTGAGACTATACTGGGTTGAAATCGAAGATGCCCTCATTCTTCACTGGGAGGATGCAGTTGATATTTTAAGAAATCTTACCGATAACACTATATCATTGATAATATCACGGGCCTGGGCAGTGGTGGCAGTAATAGTAATAGAAAAGAATACCTTCTGCAAGCGGTGTCAGCTCGGAAAGCCCTAAACATTCTCAAGTGCTTCTAAGACTGTTTTTTGGCTGTTTTACTGAACATCGAAAACCTAATAGTATGTTGTTTGGGTAAAAGCGAAGTGATCAAGAAATAAGGGACACTGCCAGGTGATGAATTTATCACCAAGAATGCATGAGCACTGAAATCTGCTCTATGGCTACAAGGCATGAACTCGTGTTGCTGTTTCTTGCACACAAAGCATCGGTTTATAATATTATTCAGGCATAAATGTGATGTTTTTGTGGTTTTTTTAAATTGTTTTAAGATTGTGCGCCTGTAATATGCAACAGCTCAGGAAGTTGGAAATGGATGTGTTCTATTTGATTCCCTCAATATCTGGCCTCGACAGCAGCTGGAGGAAGGTAAAGAATTTTACAATCACTTCATAAGGAATGTTGATAGAAGCCTGAAAGCTAAAAGTGCATCTTATCGATCATCAAACATTCAGATTTTCAGACTCTGTTATCTAGTCACCGATTCTGTCATAGTATGCCCTACACAATTCAAGCCGATGCTGTGCAAACTAACCGCATTCTACATCGTAATCAACATAAGGAAACCTAAATGACAAACGAAAAATGAAGCCGTGCAACGTTTTTTTTTATGCACCAAGAATATGCATGTCATATTTTTAACACTGCCCAAAGACTGTATGAGACGGAGAACACAAAGGGCCGGTGCTGCATGACCTGTGTGTTCTCCTTCTAGTCCGGTGTTTTTGCGCCATTCAAAATAGTTGCGAAATACTGGCCGCAATTTTAATCCTGTTGCCGCTAAACGCATGTAAAAACGATCTAAATGCATACCGAACCATGGCTTATGAGGTAAAGGATAGTCCTGTACTCCTTTGCGACCGTATTGTCCCAAGTAGACCATTCCGTTTTCGTTATTTTCAAATCACCTTTTTGACACAATAAAATAAGCCGACTTTCACGGGCGTGCTATATGTCGGGGGATCATATGAGCAGAGGTTTTCTGTCAACCAACTGCTCTATGGGGATGCGCATAAGCTTTTTGACTGACAACTATTGTTCCCATTGTTAAAGCTTTCCCTTTAAAAGTCACAGTTCGTGCTAGGAAAATTCATTCCTTTGTACACTGAAACATTATCTGACTTGCCTAAAGGAACATCCGGCAATCCTGTCTGCACAGAAACATCCTTTGGCGCAACCCAATACGCATTTGCTGAAAAGCCAGTTTGGAAAAAAGATAGGAGTAAGTTTAGAGAGATTGCAATGGTTTGTTTCTCGCATCAGATTTCCCGTGCAGCAAGCCGGTGCGCGAAGCACAGAGCAAGAAACAATGGCGGGTGGAGCAGTTTAAAGGTGGCTATACAGGTTTTTAGTATATTGTTACCGTGTTTGCATTGTCATTTAACGTGTTACCGGATGTCGGTGTTTACGGTTACCGTTAGAAATGTTAGAAACGTTTAAGCACAGCGTTTGGGGTTTGCATATTCTGGCCGACGTTGTGCAGGTAGCAAAACCTTATCAACAGGTCTCTAAGCAAATCACAAAATTTTGTTGCTCATATTCATTTCATTTCATTTAAATTACCTTGAACGTTTCACTTTTCAGATGAAAGCTTTATAATAACGTTAGTTGTTTTGAGAATACTGTAGCCATCACCTGAAGAGCTCAAAAAAGAGAACACGTGCGGCGCCATCTACCGAGTAGAGTGGGAATCAATTAAAAGTAGAACAAAAACCTGCGCTAAATATTTCGGCAAGAAATGAGTAAATGAGTAAATTATTCTAGTAATTGCTCAATCATCTACGCTACCCTGCCTGGCGCGATATCGGCAAAAATAGGTTGGCCAGCTGAAAAATTATCTTAGCTATTTGAGGTAGGCGAGACTCAACACGAGTATGGGCAGCCATATTGCTTGCCCATCTTGGAAAAAATAGTTGTTTGTCGCGCTCTTAGCATCATTGTACAAGACAAACGCAATAGACAACAAAAACTAAGAATAATTTTCTCGGCTGTGCCTAGAATAAAGCGTCTAGCTCGCTGCATTTTCTGTAATCAAGATTCCCTGGTACACTTCGTCTGCTCAGGAATATCACTGGCGTCGAAAAAGCCGGTACAGGTAAGTTACCATTCGCGGAAACGTCTCGCGCATGTGCAGTCGACTCCCGCAAGCAGGGTAGACGGTAACGAAATCACGGTGGCGGTGCGCTAAACATCTCTCATGAAAAACACCGGCTGCACATTACTTTGAAATGGGAAGAAAACGCGTCATGTATGCCGAGGAGCAGGCAGCGTAGAAAGAGCGATGTCGTGAGCAGGACCGAGAGCAAGAAAAATACCACAAGCACAGAATATATACAGAAACAGACTTTAATAAACATCTCATAAGTAGCAACACGCGGGAAATCACCCGCCACAGTTTGCTGCTTCGTTGGGTTAACAATCAGTACAAAGGGCATGTGTGGATTGTTGCTTCAAAGCAAAATATTTACTCGCATAATGAACCCACTTTTGGCAGAAAAGTTTCCATGAGTCTGGTGGGAAGGAGTCATGGAGAGTAAAAAGGTGCACCTGATATTTAATAGTTGCAATTTCATAAAATACAGATCCTAAGGCAAGCGCTGTCAAAACGTTACCCTTCCAGTAAAAACACGTAGGTAGTCATGTAACCAAGTTTTTTTTATTTACGGCGTGCTAACGACCACCAACTTGCTATCAGAGCCGCCCGTTCACTGAGGCCACTTGTGTATTCCCGGTTGTCGTCGGCCCACAGCACGTCGTCTTCCATGCCGTCAAAGCAATTAAAAACGACTTTTCTCACACCGAAAACGTTCCTTCTTTGGACCAACGAAGCAGAGGGTGACCCCTGTTCATCACATAAATCTCTTGTTTTCGCTACTAGTTTGTGCGCAATGGGTCAGCGCTGAAGTGGTGCCAGCCGGGTAACGCCAGCCACGCCTGGCCCATCATACTCCACGCACTAGAAGCACAAAAAAGGTATGTACACCGCTGAACAACCAAAACGTGCAACGAAATGTAGAAGTCACGCATAGCATGACTCAGGGGAGCAGCAAAAGAGTGCGGAGTACGTTTGGTGCTTGGTTCGCACACCGCAGCGCTCTAATGGGGCTGTGTGCAAGAAGCTTGGTTTTGTGTTTTGCAGATGGCGTTCCGCAAGCGCACATTTGTTGCATTGTAAGCCATGGTATTTGCGCAGCCTTATTCGGACATGTTGTTATTTTTTCGTTAGAATGCTGTTTAGTGTTTCTGCCCGTACTGTGGCAGAAACTACTCAAGTTACTGCTATCGTCTTTGGCATTAGCAACGCTGCCAGGATAAAATATATTTACAGGTAGCTTTTCTATTCCCGTTGCATTTTTTTTTTGCAAAGTGACAAGAAAGTAAATAATTAGGAAGGAAAATGTGGGGGTCATTTCGCTAGAAAATACGGAAAATGTTTAATGCCCCATTTTCTTTCTGCGGAAAATAGATTTAAACTGCACTGCTCCGCGGTTCCTTTTTGCCACCTCCGATCCCTCTTTCACAACTGTTTGCTGGTTCTTTTCACGTTGGAGCACTCCCATAAAATCGGTTGCACGCATGGGCGGGGAGTGGAGGAAGGTAGGAAGCGTGCATATGACGCTGTAAGTTTCGAGCCCTCAATGGTGACAGGTCTGTTTTGCTGAAAGGAGGCTTACACGTGGGTCCAAAGAGCCGATAGTGACCGGTCTGGTGTCTCCGCTGTTCAAGTGGATCGGAATAAATGTTACAAAGAGAGTAACAGGACTACGACGCGGGAGGGAAACAGACAGCACCACGTTTGTTCGTTAGAATGAAGGTTGAGTCTTTCCAAGATTCATTCAGGTAAAACAGCCTGGAGGTATGCTCAACTGCTGTTTACTACCAAATGTGGTTGGTTTTGTGCACTCCCTCGACTGCGTGCAGCTTCACAGGTGGTTGATCTTCACAGAAGTAAAGGGCACCAATTTTTTTTAATTTCTTGCCGTTGGCGCATCCACATACAGGAAAAATTCACTTGCAAAAGGTTGACTCACGTCATTGCCCAAATGTGACTGGCATGTTTTTGATGCCTTGGTCACCTATATTCCCCTTTTAGATCATAAAAAAATCTCTGAGCACGCTTTTTAAAACGGATGTTTGTATTTTTGTGTTTTTCAATCCTCTCATTTCCCATTGTTGCTCTGTAGGCTGCTGCAGACTCCTTAGAAAGGGGAAACGTATCCCACGGAACACTCCATGTAACCTTTTTTTACCTCTTTTCTTTTCCGCCTCTTTCGCCCTGCTTCTTTCGGGCCTTTATTCCCTACACCCCATCACCGCTGAGTATCATGTAGGCGAATACATGCCGTCAAACCTCCCTGCTTTCTTCAAATAACGATCTCGCTCTCTTTCTTTAACCCCCAACCCTTTTTTGCTAAAGTGCTTTCGATGGTGTTGCAGTACCTATTACAGACGGCACATTCTTTCGTGTGGTGTGATAGTCGTTCAATCTAGTACCGCAAAGGCTGGTGTATCTTGATGGCCGCACGTGGAGAGCCAGCAACTGGTCGGGAGTTAGCGCTACAAAGACACATCTTAGGAATTTTGCTTCTGAAAGGTGAGGGCTTTCTTCTCAAGCAGGAATGAGGCGAAGAAAGTGCACTGAGCAGCGGACAAGGCGTTGAAGGTGCACTAGAACCCTCTGATTACTTCAGGAGATCAAACTGTAAAATACACACACACTATGTTCTGAGTTTTCTTCTCTTTTGCCAGTGTGCACATGTTTTTTAAGGAGAAAGTGTGTTTTATTGTGTAGTGTTGCATTTCAATCAACTGTTGATCCCCGGTGATTGGTTTATGGTGGCCCGGACAATACATGGGCGGGGGACAAGGCTGAGCTTGGTGGAGTGCTAGCATTTCATTATATGCAAATTGTTCGTCAAAAAGCAAAATGATAAGTTTAACAATTAGGGGCTGCAAGAGCAGAACTTTTTGGGCCTATACAGCATGTAGAGACATTGGAAACCTGCGTGACGTTGTTGTTGTGGGAAAGACATAGTGTTTTATCTTCTTCGGCCTAATTATAAGCTTCCAAAAAAGAGCCGAGTAAAGGGTTTGAACAAGTTGAAAAGGAAGCCACAAATACGAATTCGCCTAAGTGTTCCTTGCGGGCTTCGCACTGATCCGGGCTGAGTTCAGAGCGGCATCAGCGGGCTGTAGTATTTAGATGAAGGGTGATGACGGGATACCTACAGCATGACAGTGTCATGTGATATGTTTCATGGTGCCAGTTGGCATGACAGTGTGGACCCACTACCTTCCCTAACTGTAAGAAACGGCAGCCACTAAAGAGAATTGAGCAGTTTGCGTGCATGCAATAGTAATTGAAGGGAGTTTTCTACTAAGCACACCCGTTTTCTGGGAGCGATGGCTTGTTTATTAATGCAGCCATTTACATAAGGCAGCAGGGGCGTAGCCGGGGGGGAGTTTCAGTGTCAGAACACCACAGAAATTTTCTGAATGCTGCATCCCACTCACCTCAGTGGGTGTCTTATCAGTTCAGAAGGCTATTTTTTCGAGGGGCGTATAACACTCCCCTAAACATATTTCTGGCTAGGCCATTCGGCGGCACATTCAGGTCATTGATGCAGAGGAAAGAAAACGTGGCGAGTACGTTTGGTAGTTGAGTCAGCACTTTTCAATCGCGTGTTATAAAAAATTGTGTCATGTCTGTTTTGTTGAACATTTCAAAAATTTGCGTGTAAAACAGCAGTAACGTATTGTGCTTGATTTAAAAATGTATGAACACAACCCCCCTTTTGCCTAGTGGACAAATTCAGTGCAAGCTTCGTAAAAATGGGCGAAGTGGTATTATGCAAGTAATGTTATTTCAAAGATATAAAGTGTGTGTGCGTGTGTTTCTCTGGGTGTGTATGCAAACCAGCACTCGTGCAACCCCGGTTGTGTACCACGAACTCAGATTTTCTCCTCTGCATTAGGCGACACTCAAGCACTTTCGAGAATTTTTGCGAGTGCGAATAAATCAGAGAAGCTATAGAATACAATTAACACCAAGAAACCAAGATGGAAAGCTAAGACGAAGGTAGGATTGGTAAAACATTGAATATCATCGACGTGGCTGAACTCCCTGCCGGTGCTCCAGTATTCAAGGAAGATGGAAGGGAGTCCGTGAAAGCAGGTTGAGGTGGGTGTATGTATGTGGCCCACTGAGGTGAGTGCGTGTGCAATGGCTGCTGGCTAGAATGGGGGCGTCGTACCACACACTTCTACAAATGTATCTAGAATGTATTTTGTAGCCAAGTAGACGCAAAACAGGAAAAGTGTAGGAATGCTGCTGTGTTATTTTTAGGAGATAGTTTTCGAACGAGGTCTTGGGAAAACTTTGGTTGATGACTCTGTTATGTAAATTGCATCACTAATGTTTTTCAGCTGGTGAAGCTATCCAACGCGGAGGTGGTGAGTCCGAACTCCAGCAGATGTGATGACGAAGGGGGATGCCTTATATGGCAGCCAGAGTTCCAAGTTGGAGTGTGCGCTCAGGGAGGTTTTTTCAGACGTTTTAAACTGTCTCCCTTGCAACTATTTCCAACTAAGTACCAGCAATGCATTTGGTTCCTTGGGGGCAGTCATGCCTGGAGACCATTGTGTCGGTTTGTTTTGAAGCTTGGTACGGTGTTTACACCTGCATGATGCTGTCAGCAGGGAGGCAGTTCATTGCAAGGTATGTGAACAGAAAGCAAGATCCGTGATGTTTTCATTGCGAAGAAAATAAGTGGAGAGGAGCACCTAGGATATACAATTACTAATTTTGATTCTCATCCAAGGCAAGCTTAGCTTGACATCTGCTACCTGTTTGTGCTTGGTAAGCCATACGAAAATCATCATTAAAATCGCTAGCCTGGTTGCGTCCACTGGAGCACAAAAATATCTACAAAAGACCTCCAGCCACGCCTATTGATTGTTACCTGAGTTCATGCTTTCCCACCAAATTTCAGCAGGGTATTTTCCATTCCAGTTCTTTTTTGATCCTTATTGCGTTTGTTTTGTATTGGCAGTAACTCTGTAAAACGGATGGTCCAACGGTTGTCCCTCATAAGCTATTATAATTGACACGCCCATGATCGTTTCCTTCGAATATTTCAAACTGCAATCTCCTCCGCCTTAGTAGATTCTCTAATCCCTGCTGAAATTTTTCTATCCCTCAGCGTCGCCCATATTATTCGGCGTTCCATGGCAAGTTGTGCCGATCTATTTTCCATTCCTGTAATTTGGGGAGACCCCAAGTTTCTGACCAGTAAGTCGTTACTGGAAGAACGCATTATGAAAACTCATGCCTTTTCACTGACAGAGGAAGCTTACAAGTCAGGATATTTGAATTCTTGCCTAAAGCAGCTCTCCCTATGCTGATTCGGCAGGCAATTTCCCTTTCAAGGCTTGGATCAGCAGCAATGACAAGCCCAATATATACGTATTCACTACTCTTTCCCAGATTTTGTTGACAAACCTAAAGTCATTTGTAGTGCATTATGATTTGACATTACCTTGAAATTTTCGGTTTTTATTTTGAAGTCTGCAGCCATACTTTCCAAGCACAACAAGCAAAGTATGTGTTGCAAACAAAAGCTGCTTTGACTGAACATAACAATGTTGTCTGCAAACCTTAGGTGGCTAAGGTATTCTCCATTGAATCGAACACGGTTTTCTTCCACTTAAGCATACTGAAAGTGCCCACTCAGTGCTCATTTACAGAGTGCCCACTTTAATAGTAATAATGATGTTATGTGATCATGGCGTGGATGATACATACATTGCGCCCTTCAAAGATTTATATGCCGGATGCACGGAACTATACGGCTGCATCACATATAGTAAATTTTCTCTTTAAAAGGGCGTTCTGCAAGGCGTCGCACTACCAGCGCAAGTATTTACAGCCTGTCTGGATGCTGTTTTCAAAAATACGAGTCTAGTAAGACCCAATACGAGCCTTCGAAGCGTCGGATCAACAGAGAACTCATTTGAAAGGCTTTTGACAACAACAATGTGTGATAGTGTGCCCCCATCCCATTTTTATGTATGGGGAAGAGGGGGCATAGTTCTTTGGTGATTGTCATGCGAGGTTAGTTTATTTACCACGTCCTGGGCCTCTGACGATGTTGGTGGCGCAACGATGAAGGATGGTAAAGTTGGTAAATACAAAAGACATTTACGGATTGACATCTAACCGATATGCAGTTGTATTTTGGGGACATTAGGTGTGCTGATAGCACTCAAACTCACCACTGAGCTAGAAAACGTTAAATTAACCTCTCCGGCAAAAACCTTTAAAAAACGATTTGTGGTGCTTTGTCGTTAAGCCAAAAATGGTTCTCGGTAAATGCATCAGCTCATTGGCACTTTCACAGTACGCCTTGCCATGGCATTCTTTACCTAGCCTTTCTTTTAAATGCAGAGCATTTCAGTAACTCACGATGTCACCCGCGTTGACGTCCGTAGTCCGCACCCCACCCCTCCCTACTATATAAAAAAGAGAAATACTATCCGGCGCCAGGTTTCGACCCATCAACCCCGCGGGTGGAATGCAATGTACATGGTGCTCTAACCACTGCGCCACAAAGCCGACACAGAATGGGAGGCTACGGACGCGCCTTATATCCTCGACTCATTCAAATTACTGCTGACGAGCGCTCTCTCGTCAGCAGTTGCCACATGCGACACAACATTAACGTAACGCAAACTACTTAACGTCATGCGCCCCCGGAAATGCTCTGCATTTGATCGTGCCCCTCGCGAGGGGGATGTTTCAATGCATCTTCCTACTGGCCAGTACACTCGTCACCATCTGCCGGATGTTGTGTGAACCCTTTGCGGCTGATGGCGCGCGATTCGAAATGACATTTACATTTTTTCAAAGAAAGTGCTACGAGTTGTGTTGCGCCTCCGCCATATGGCGCCACGGGTCCCGCGACCAAGAGAAGACGCAGTGAAACATCCCCCTCGCGAGGGGCACGATCAAAGCAGAGCATTTCCGGGGGCGCACGACGTTAAGTAGTTTGCGTTACGTTAATGTTGTTGCACTTGTGCCAACTGCTGACGAGAGAGCGCTCGTCAGCAGTAATTTGAATGAGTCAATGATATAAGGCGCGTTCATAGCGTCCCATTCTGTGTAGGCCTTGTGGCGCAGTGGTTAGAGCACCATGTACATTGCGTTCCGCCCGCAAAGTCGAGGGATCAAAACTGGGCGCCGGATAGTATTTTTCTCTTTATTTTGTTTATTTTTTCCCCATTAACTTTATTTTTTACCTTAAACAGATTAAACAGAGAAAAAATATAGGTGTAGCTGCAACCTTTTGAAATATGTATATTCGTTTGGACATGATTCCTTTGGTCATCCCTGCTACACATTCGCTGTAGATATTGACAACAACTTTATTTTATTTTTCTTAATTTCTCTCTTCTAATTTCTTTCGTTTTCCATCGTCAGATCCCAAAGGCGGCATAATATTATTAATTTTGTACATCTGCAATTGATCTGTGAAAGCAATTGCCTTTACACTTAAACCACGAAGAGTTGCTATGTTAAGTTGTGAAAACCAATACTCTAGCAATATTGTTACTTTGGACACCGTATCAACCATTACGTCTACCCCTTACATCAGTGACCGTGCCTGTAACTTCTCCTTTGGAACTGACCCCACAACCCCTATTCCCCTGATCAGGCGGTGGGCACTGAGCAGCTCCGACCTAACTATGCAGCGGTAGTCACCGGCAACGAATAGTACCATCACAGGTTTGCCGGTCGAGATGCCCTCCTAAGGGAACTTTGAAGTCTCAATAAAATGCCTCTATCTCTCTCTCCTAACTGTTCTGCAATGAAACTGCCCATTCGCTAACTACCTCGCATACTGCTGTTGCTTGCTTTGGGTGTGAATACATTGGACCATCGGACTCTACATTCTACTGCTGCTGAGGAGATGTCGAAGAATGCGCCTATGATGCCCTCAACGTGTATTCTGTACGACAACCTTCTGTACAAAGGGCGCTTCCTGTTTTCTATCCTACCAAGAGGAATAGCTTAACTGCTCTAGTGGGAGTCCTTTCCCCCACCAGTTAAAGTTAGTGTGTTTTGAGCAGGGTGGGGTGGTGACATTGTTTCCTTCTTCTTCTTTTTCTTCTTCTTTATTACATGGCGAAAAATAGGGGAGCTTGACGCGTTATAGGAGCACGAGCTATTCGTGGCGTACAGTACTGTTCTCAGAAGACATTTTCAGTACACTCCAACTGACTGCCCAGTTCGCTGAAGGTGAGCTCTTCTGACGAGTTTTTGGAAAGTTCATGGAGTCAAGTAACCCGCACAAAATACACTGCTAACACAAATTTGCCCTCGGTGTGCCCTAATAGAAGTTAGTGATTTTGCTAGTCACTTGAAGTGGGTCAGGGGAAATTCACATAAAAGTACAGATCACAAATCACACAGAAGATCACAAACAAATCACGCACAAGAGAAGTAACGATATACCCTACAGAATGAAGGCGGAAAAAACTGTACAACGACAAACACAATAAAAAGTAATGTGGCTGGTCATGCTTGTAGGCTCTAAGTGGCAATATTACTGCAGGTAGAGTTACATTGCAAAATATTAGGTACTCATTATTTTCCAATAAAGCAGTCTCTATAAGAAGCCTAAGTGCATAAAACAAACGCCGTCGCTAACACAGTATTGGCCATATACCGAGAACTTTGGCGAGGTTAAACTGCCAATTGTCTAGAGACATGAGCACACTTTTGCAGTGCCTCTTCGCATCGTAAAGTCGGGGACCCTCCAAAATTACATGACGAATCGTTTCATTAGGATGACACATAAACATATTGCACTTTGAACTTTGCCAATTTTGTGGAGAAAATGCTTTGTGCATGGTGTACCGATACCCAAACGGTGTATAAGCGTCTCTAAGCCTCTGGATGTAGGTATTAGAATTTGGAATCGCAATAAGAGCTTAACTTCGAAGAGCAGGCTGCTTTGTGACCGTCCGTCAAACCATTTAGTATGGCAAAGGCTTTCACAAGCTGTCGTTTGAATAAGTCGCTGGGCGAGCTGGCACATCTGCCAATATTACGAGGGCATGGAAACCACCGAAACACAATATGGGGCACCTCAGAGGCTCTAGTGAATGCTTTCATAATTTTATATATTGCAATGCAGAAAATTGGCAACGTTCACAGGAAGAATCAGGACCGTCACCAATCCCCTGCGGGAGATGTGCGCCACTTTATCGTCGTCGGTAGCAGAAGCCGAATATGGAAGCCGCACCGCCATCGCCTGGAGCGACGGGGTTCTCTCTCGCTCTGCTTTCTCAAAGCGTCGACTGTGCTCGGACTGTGCTCGGCCTGTGCCCTCCTTATCTTTCGCCTACACAGCAACCTGTGCCAATAAACCCCATTTCAAGTGGTGGAGGAGCCGGGGTCACGATGCAGTCCTGGATCTCCGGAGCCGAAAGCTGCCCGAAAAGATGACCAGTGAAGCCAACCAAACCGCTACGCCCCCGCCGTGGCCTATGATGTGCTCTGTTGCTGTGCGTGAGCGAGACCCGCCAGACTTCAACGGCACTGACGAAAACGACGCGGAAGATTGGCTCGAAACCTTTGAGCGGGTGAGCGCGTACAACCGGTGGGACGATGCTTTCAAACTCACTTACGTGAGCTTCCCCCTGACTGGCGTCGCTGAGGTGTGGTTCAAGAATAACCAGCGTCGCCTTAAGACATGGGCTGAGTTTAAGGACGAATTCCTTGCGGTTTTCGGCCGTCCAGCTGTGCGCAAGCTTCAAGCAGAGCAGCGCTTGCGCTTACGAGCCGAGCAGGTCGGTGAAAACATAATGAGTTACATTGAAGACGTCCTCGGCCTGTGTAGGCGCGTGGACCCCTCTGTGCAAGAAGCTGAAAAGATCAAGCACATCTTGAAAGGAATAGATGACGACGCCTTCCAAATGCTTTTGTCGAAGTCATTAACATGTGCCGAAGCTTCGATGAGTTACGGAGGCAACGGGCCCTAACTCGACGATCTCTAAGTGTACAGAATGACTGTGTGTCAAGTTTGTCAGCGATGCACGCAGATCCTTCGTTGCTTTCGCAAATCAAAGACTTCGTGCGGGAGGAGGTGGCCCGTCAGTTGTCTCTTCTACCTGCCGCGGCAAAGCCTGTGTCGACGCTAGGACCTTCCCTCGAGCATGTGATCCGAGATCAAGTTGCCGAAGCACTTCCGCCTTGTCCGCAATACGTGCTGATTGCCACGCCAGTCACATACGCCAACATGGCCGCGAGGCCATTGCCGCAGTTAACCCTGACGTACCAGCCGACGTTTCCAGTGCAACCTCTAGCTATCCCAACTGTGCCTCCGCCTCCACGGTTTAATACCCAGGCCGGTGGTCCGTGGCGTACTCCGGATAATCGTCCTATTTGCTTTGTTTGTGGAGTACCTGGGCACGTCGCACGCTACTACCGCCACCGTCCGCCGTCATAATGGGACGCTACACATGCCGGTTTTCCGCCGTCGGCTCAAGCCCAGGCGCCACTTCGCTCTGCGACTGAACCTCGCTCTTCGGATCGCGCCACATTTACTGCCCGTCATTCATCTTCCCCGCGCCCTCACTCGCTTTCTCCGATGCGACGTCGTCCTGGTCACGAAGACACGGAAAACTAGTCTCCGCAGTTCCCGAGGCAAGAACTGCGCTGACGTCGAAAAGTACAAGGCCTCACCCTCCCCCGTCCCCTACCAATGTTATCGACGTTACCATAGAAGGTTTTCGCACTGTCGCCCTGGTAGACACAGGAGCTGCTGTTTCCGTCATCAAAGCCGATGTATGCTGTTTATTGCACAAACTCACGACGCCTCTTCAAGGACTGTCGCTCGGAACCGAAAGCGCGCACAATATTGAACCAATAGCCGTTTGCACGGCTAGAGTCGTTATTCAGGACGTGCTGTACTTCATTGAACTCATTGTGCTACCGGCGTGTTCTCACGACGTCATATTAGGGTGGGACGTCCTTTCGCGTCATAACGCAGTGATCGACTGTGCGCGCGCAGAAGTTGAGTTTTCTTTCTGTGACGCGCTATTTGATGACAGCAAAAGTGCCCCCCCAACCAAACTTGTCATAGCAACTCACACCGACGTCCCGCCCTATTCTTCTGTTTGTATGCCCGTGCGCTGCGCATCCACGACTGACGCCACGGCGCTGTTTACGCCCTCTGACGTTTTTCTCCGCCGCAAATGTTTTCCCCTGCCGTCTGCCCTCCTTACTCTCAGCGCCGGAACGGGTAACATGTTTGTCACTAACGTGTCTTCGGCGCCGTGCGCCCTTCTGGAGGGTGAAACACTTGGCAGCTTGGAATACATAGATCCTGGTCGTGTGATAGCCATTCCGGACCGCACTTCTCAGGATCACGTTGCCGGACTTCACCCATTTCCGTCTGGGGGCCTTCGACAGATGTTTTTCTTGCCTCTGTTGACGACGGTCTAGACCCTACCCAGCAAGCCCAACTTTTCGCGCTACTTCAACGATTTCAATCGTCATTCGACTTGTCCCAAAGCGCGCTTGGCCGCACATCTACAGTCGAGTACACCATCGACACTGGTACCCATGCCCCCCTCCGGCAGCGGCCTTATCGCGTTTCCCCAGCTGAGCGCGGCACCATCGAGCAGCATGTGGACGACATGCTTCAGCGCGGAGTTGTTCAACCCTCAAGCAGCCCATGGGCATCTCCTGTCGTGCTCGTCAAAAAAAGGATGGATCCATTCGCTTCAGCGTGGACTACCGTCGCCTCAACAATATCACGCGCAAAGACGTCTATCCGCTTCCACGCATCGATGACGCTCTGGACAGCTTGCAGGGAGCAGAGTTTTTCTCGTCTCTTGACTTGCGATCCGGATATTGGCAGGTACCTATGGCCGACGCTGATCGCTCGAAGACGGCATTTGTCACCCCTGATGGATTATATGAATTCAATGTTATGCCGTTCGGGCTGTGTAACGCCCTGGCAACATTCGAACGCATGATGGACAATATTCTGAGGGGACTCAAGTGGAAAATTTGCTTGTGCTACTTAGACGACGTTGTCATTTTTTCTGCCGATTTTCGGATGCACCTTCAGCGACTAGAACAGGTTTTAACCTGTCTTTCTAGAGCTGGACTCCAACTGAACCTAAAAAAGTGCCACTTCGCCGCGAGGAAGCTAACCATCTTGGGCCACGTCGTCACCAAGGACGGCGTTCTACCCGACCCAGCGAAGCTCCGTGCAGTGGCCGAGTTCCCGAAGCCCACTAATATAAAATCTCTTCGGAGCTTCATAGGCCTTTGTTCATACTTCCGACGTTTCATCCGCAACTTTGCTTCTATCATTGCGCCATTGACAAAACTTCTTGGTGGTGCCAGCGACTTACCTGACTGGTCCCCAGCTTGCGACCACGCGTTTGAGACTCTGCGTTGTCTACTGACCTCTCCACCTGTACTTCGCCACTTCGATCCTACAGCGCCTACTGAAGTTCCCACTGACGCCAGTGGAGTTGGCCTTGGGGCCGTGCTTTGCGAACGAAGACCTGGTGTTGACGAATATGTCGTTGCCTATGCGAGCCGCACGTTGACGAAAGCTGAAGCGAATTATTCGGTAACCGAAAAGGAGTGCTTGGCCATCATCTGGGCGCTTGCTAAGTTTCGACCATATCTGTACGGCCGTCCATTTGATGTGGTCACTGACCACCACGCACTTTGCTGGTTGGCGTCGTTAAAGGATCCGGCAGGTCGTCTTGGGCGATGGGCGCTTCGCCTACAAGAATACAACATACGCGTCATATACAGGTCCGGTCAGAAGCATTCTGATGCCGACGCTCTGTCCCGTTCACCAGTTTCTTCTGACCTTGCGAAGCCGTCGGGGGACCTGCTGGCCCTTTCGGTGACTGATATGGCAGCCGAGCAACGGAAGGATCCCTGGATCGCTTCCATCATCAGCTGCCTATCCGATCCTTCCAGGGCCGCTACGACTCGGGCTCTGCGTAGGCAAGCATCACACTTTGCGGTACGCGATGGGCTGCTTTATCGTCGCAACTGCCACGCGGACGGCCGCAAATGGTTACTTGTCATCCCTCAACATTTGCGATCCGATGTGTGTGCCTCTTTTCATTCCGATCCCACGTGCGGTCATGCCGGCCTACTCAAAACCTATCAACGTTTGCGCATTCGTTACTTTTGGCGTGGGATGTACAGCTTTGTGCTCAAATATGTTCGGTCCTGCCAAGACTGCCAACGAAGAAAGGCGCCGGTGCCCCATCTGAGCGGTCCTTTGCAACCGCTGCCTTTCCCGGCCAAGCCTTTTGACCTTGTTGGAATTGACTTTTACGGCCCATTACCTCACAGCCGCAGGAAACCGCTGGGCTATAGTGGCCATTGACCACTTAACACGGTATGCAGAGACCGCGGCTCTGCCAACTGCCACGGCACGTGACGCTGCGTCGTTTCTCTTGCATCGATTTATACTTCGTCACGGTGCCCCTAAAGAACTGCTCAGTGACCGGGGCCGTGTCTTCCTGTCTGACGTCATTTCGGCGCTTCTTAAAGAATGCTATGTCATCCATCGCATGACCACAGCTTACCACCCGCAAACAAATGGTCTAACAGAGCGCTTTAACCGCACCCTTGGAGATATGTTGTCTAAGTACGTGGCGTCCGATCATAGAAATTGGGACCTGGTGCTTCCCTACGTGACGTACGCCTTTAACACCGCCATTAAAGCCATGACCGGGTTCTGTCCGTTTTTCCTTTTATACGGGCGTGAGCCATCGTTATGTTGGACACCATTCTGCCGTATCGTCCCGATACATCTGAGTGTGCTCCGGTCTCGGAGGCCGCCAAGCGTGCAGAAGAATGCCGGCAACTTGCTTGTTCTTTTACCACGGAAGAACAGGGCCGTCAAAAATCTCACATTGATGGCAAGCCCGTGCCGAGCTTCGTTCCTGATTCTCGTGTGTGGCTCTGGGTACCCACTCGGACTCCTGGTCTCTCCTCGAAATTCCTCTCAAACTATCAAGGCCCTTACCGCGTCATCGAACAGACTTCCCCAGTCAATTACGTTGTCGAGCCCTTGACACCTTCCCAGGATCTCCGACGCCGTGGTCGGGAAACAGTGCATGTTGAACGTCTAAAACCCTATTACGATCCACTTGTTTCGCCAGCGCCTATAGTCGCCAGGATGGCTACCCTTTTCGCCCGGCGGTGATTGTAATGCAGAAGATTGGCAACGTTCACCGGAAGAATCAGGACCGTCACCAATCCCCTGCGGGCGATGTGCGCCACTTTATCGTCGTCGGTAGCAGAAGCCGAATATAGAAGCCGCACCGCCATCGCCTGGAGCGTCGGGGTTCTCTCTCGCTCTGCTTTCTCCAAGCGTCGACTGTGCTCGGACTGTGCTCGGCCTGTGCCGTCCTTATCTTTCGCCTACACAGCAACCTGTGCCAATAAACCCCATTTCAATACTAATAAATCCTTGAAAGCATTGCTAGTCTGTTTCATAAATTCTAGCGCTGCTTGAGAGTCAGAACGAATCAACCAATTTCGTGGAACTGCCACACTGCAGATAAGCTGCAGGGCCAACAGAACAGTGTAAAGTTCTGCCGTAGTTGAGGAAGTGTAACAGGACAGTCTAATTTTGTGTTCCTATTGCAGGCTCGGCATTACAAATGCAGGCGTAGAGGAGGTATGTAGGCAAGACCGATCTGTGTGCACTTGTGTGAAGCCAGGGTAGTGCATATATATTTGAAAAGAGAGAGTTGCTGTGCCGCGACACCAGGTAAATCCTCTTTTCGGAACAGACCCGGCACAAAAACCTGAATAGCGGGACTTGAACGAAGCAATAAAGGATACGCCGGATTACATGGCCATGCGTCTTGCATGGGTAAAATGCTTTTATTTGCCTCAAGCGTCTTGTGCATACTAAAACCTTTCCTTTCTAAAAGACCTTGTTTAGGATGATGGCGAGAATGCTGGTTGATATTCAAAAAAAAAATGCTGACACGTTTTTACAGTTCGCATAACTTGGAAGGGAGGCTCATGAGCTTCAGCAATTACAAGAGGATTTGACGATGGTCTAAGAATGCCTAAACAAACACGCAGACTCCTAGCCAACAGCCTTTGAAGTCTTTCCTCAGCGGTGTTGGAGAGCCCGTGCAGAATTGGCGCTGAATGCGCTATTCTTGGCCTAATTAATGCACAGCGTATCTATAGCAGAGATGATGTACGTCCATCCCATGATGGGCCCGTAAGCCATACCACCAGTGAGGCCTCGCCACGATCATTTTCTCCATACGTTTGCACAAGCAGCTTGTCAGGTTCAGTGGACGAAAAGACTCAAGCGATAGTGGTGTCTTTCCGGGCTTAAGAATTGCTGTGAGACGCGCTGTCTTCCAAGATCCCGGAACAGCTTCCTGACTCCACAAAGTGTTTAATAACGCTAGGAGGGTGGACGCACCCACTGGACCAAGATTCCTAAGCATGGCATACGTGATGCCATCAGGGCCGGGAGCCGTTTTGTTGCGGCAGGAATCAAGTGCACTTTGTAAGTCACTGATCGTAGGACAGTTAAGTTCGCGATGCTGGAGCGAGAGCATCTGATGCAATTTATCGTTTGCAAACAGGACTGAGGATCTGTATTCCATAGAGTTTGTCTCGACACCTGGTAGAATTACTATAATACAAAATTCGTCAGCTACAGTTCTCTCCGGCTCCCCGAGGACAACAGCAAGAGCTCTGAAAGGCTAATTCTGGGCTTCTGACCCAGAAAACGATCTTATAACTGATCCAATTTTGTGACAGGGGTCATTGGTTTTAACGAGCTGCAAAAATCACGCCACCGTTTTCTTCCTAGTGCTTGCAGGTGATGCCGTGGAAAGGCGTGAATTTTTTGACACTGATTGTAGGC